>NC_084460.1:45857500-46586250 GCF_027409185.1 Cynocephalus volans | reverse complement strand
GATAGATCAACCAGACAGATCAATAAGGAAACAGATGACTTGAACAACATTACAGACTAATTGGACCCAGCAGATGTATATAGAACACTCCAACTAACAACAGCAGAATACACATTCTTTTCAAGCACGTGTGGAACATTATCCAGGATAGATCACATGTTAGACCATCAAATAAGTCTTAACAAATTAAAGAAGATTGAAATCTTACCAAGTGTCTTTTCCAATGACAATGAATAAAATCAAAAATGAATAGCAAAAGGAAAACTGGAAAAGTTACAGATAAGTGGAAATTAAACAACACACCCTGAACAATCAGTGAGTCAAAGAAGAAATCACAAAGGAAAATAAAAAATATCTTTAGAAAAGAAAACAAAAACACAACATACCAAAATTTTACATGATGCAGCAAAAGCAGTACTTAGCAGAAAGTTGGTAGGGGTAAACACCTACATGAAAAAAAGCAGAAAGTTTTTAAATCAACAACCTAACTTATACCCCAGGAAGCTAGAAAAAGAGTAATGAACTAAAACCAAAGATAGTGGATGAAATGAAATTAAAAAGTTAGAGCAGAAATAAACAAAACAGAAAATAGAAAATCAATAGACTTTCCTCACCGATTGGCATTTGGGTCAACTTCTGGTCAAGATGGTGGAATAGACGGTCCCAGAATCACTCTCCCACAAATCAACCAATTTACAACTATAAAAAAAACAATGACAGACAAGCTGGGGCCACTAGAGTTCAGGGGAAGAGGAGGAGAGACCTAGGGAGTACATGAAGGCTTCTCCAAGGGGAGAAGCCACAATGAGAGAAAGAAACCACTCCAACCATTTCAAATCCCAGCCACTTCCAGGCTGGAGCCGGTGAGTGCATGGAGCAAGAGCTGGCAAAAGCCACAGCTGTGCCCTTCAGATGAAGTTGCTTGGAGGTGGCAGGGGGAAAGAGGGCCTTGGTGGTCCCCAGTCCAACAAGACCACTAATAGGGTTCCCATGGACCCACAGAGGAGCAAGGAGCCATAACAACTGAAAAAAAGGAGCCACTCAGAGCCCAGTGAGTCATTGCAAGGGACCAGAGCGTGGTCCCTCCCACGGGAAGTGTTGGGAGCATGGGTGGTGGGGGAGATGGGCCCACCAGAGGAACATTGGGGCACAGCAAGGACAGCTAACCTGTGCCCCCAATCAGCATAGGACCACTCAGAGGAGACTGGTCAGGAACATAGAATTGCATGGGGTCAATTTGATGAAAAGACTCAGGTCCAGACCAGAATTTCTACACAAAATAGGTACACCAGATCTCACTAGACCCAGAAGTACCTATAAAGTCAGCCATTAAAACCTGAGCTGCACAAAAAGCCTTCCCTAGGGAATCAGCAGCAATGCAGCAATTTAGCTCAACCATAGAGTTCAAGTACTGGTCCCCAAAGGAATCTACCCCATTTTAGAAGTTCCAGGACAAATTAGTTCCAGCCACAGTTACAGTGCTGGCACTGTACTTGGTGCCAATACCCTGCAGGGCTGGGGCAAAGTTCTCTTACAGGCTGTATATGCTCTAAATCAGCGCCCAATATATGGTACTGTCTCTCCCATAGCCAGGATTCACAGGTCCAGGAATCAAGGGGTGGAAACGGAAGTGGCACCACTAACCGTTACCCCTAGGGAACCATTAGCAAAATTTTTGCTTCCTGTCCCTGCAACTTTATGCTCTGCTGGTCTAGAGGTCTTGGTTCCAGCGGGAGGAATGTCTCCATCAAGAGACACAAAAATGATCCCATTGAACTGGAAGTTAAGGCTGCCACCTGGCCACTTTGGGCTCCCCATGCCTCTGAATCAACAGGCTAAGAAAGGAGTCACAGCATTGGCTGGGGTGACTGACCCATACTATCAAGGAAAAGTTGGATTATTACTTCACAGTGGAGGTAAGGAAGATTATATCTGGAATATAGCAGATCCCTTAGGACGTCTCTTAGTACTACCATGCCCTGTGATTAAGGTCAATGGAAAATTACAACAACCAAATCCAGGCAAGACTACAAATGGCCCAGACTCTTCAGGGATGAAGGTTTGGGTCACTCCACCAGGTAAAGAACCATGACCCGCTGAGGTGCTCGCTGGAGACAAAGGGAATACAGAATGGATAGTAGAAGAAGGAAGTTATAAATACCAGCTTCGACCATGTGACCAGTTACAGAAACGAGGATTGTAATTGTTCTCCCTGTTGCGTTAAGAATATGTCTCTATGTATATATACTGTACACATATTAGCAATTATCTTTGTTTTTGTTCCTCTTGTTCTCTATCATGTACCATGAGACTTACTGACTTTATACCAGCATTTAAATGTTGTTAACCTTACTTCATAGTATTTGCAATTCTAAGTTATGGGATATTGGGAGAAGGGTAAATATCATTTAAGGACTTTACCTTTTTCTTCTTGGAAAGGGATTAATGCGTTTCCTGTTGTACACATGATAATGTGTCATGTTAGGCAAAACTATTATGTTATTGTACCATTTGAAAATTAGGTGTGATTTAAGGAGATAGTATGGACACCAAGTTGACAAGGGGTGGACTTGTGAAGGTTAATGCTAGATGTCAACTTGGTTAGATGAAGGAATGCTGAGAAACCTGGTACAGCAATCTTTTCAGGTGCGTTCATGAGTGTGTTTCCAGCAGTGATTAGTTTGAGAGTCTGAGTGGCCTGGGTGTGAAAGACACACCCTCAGTGTGGGTGGGAACCATCCAACCCACTGGGGGTCCAGAGAGAACAAAAGACAGAGGGAAGAGGTGAAGCTCTCTCTCGATCCGCTGGAGCTGGGATACACTCTTCTCTCCTGTCCGTGGAGGTCAGAGCTCGAGACTCTTCAGCTTTCGGGTTCCAGAACTAACACCAAGGACACCATCAGCTTCCCTGGTTTTGAGGCCTTTGGACTTGGACTGAGCCACGCTACCAGCAT
Source organism: Cynocephalus volans (assembly GCF_027409185.1). NCBI lineage: Eukaryota > Metazoa > Chordata > Mammalia > Dermoptera > Cynocephalidae > Cynocephalus > Cynocephalus volans. Next base: position 46,583,296 of record NC_084460.1, on the reverse strand, counting down.
CTGGTTTATAGACAGCCTATCATGGGACTTTTCTTCATAGCCATGTGAGCTAATTCCCCTAATAAATCCCTCTCATATAATTATAACATATCCTATTGATTCTGTCTCTGGAGAGCCCTGACTAATACAACCACAGAGCTCAAGTACTGGTCCCCACAGGAAGTTCCTCCATTTTAGAAGTTCCAGGACAAATTAGTTCCAGCTTAAAGTTTAAGTGGTGGGAACAGCAAAACATCCAACACAGAACTGAAAGAAAAAACAAAGTACCCACAACCAAAGACAAAGTTTGATATTAACCAGTAAAGTTCTTATCTCACCAAAGTATACCTATAACACCTAGAAGGACTGGAAGTCCCCTGGGCCACCAAACCAGAAAGCGGGGAGGGCTGGGAGCCTCAGCCATGCTCCCCAACAACCGCAACCAGCCCAGTGACAACCACCAAGCTGCCACAGGAAGCACCCCAGGCTCAACCGAGCCAGGGCAGTGGGGGCTCTCAGGCCTCAGCCACGCACCCGCGACAAGCACAACCAGCCCGGCGATGACCACCAAGCTGACCACAAGCTACAGCAAGAAGGGCCCCAGGTTCCCGAGCTGGGGTAGTGAGGGGCGAGGGCTTTTGCCACATCCCCCTGACATCTGCACCCAGCCTGGCAATGACCAAGCCACCACTGGAAGTACCCCGGTCTCCCCTGTGTGAATGAGTGGGGTGCCACAGGCCTCAATCCCACCCCTCCTCCTTCCTCCTACTTCCATCCCATTTCTTTCCCCTTTTCCCTCTCCCCCTCCCTCCCGACTGTTCTGCAACAACATCATAGAATGTAAAAAAAATGATATTAATAAAATAAAATAATTTTTAAAAAGAAAATAAAGAAAATCAATAGAAAAAATCAACAAAAGTAAGAGTATATTTTTTGAAAAGATCAACAAAATTGACAAATCCTTAGCTAGACTAAGAAAAAAAAGACTCAAATAAAAATCAAAAGGATTTTAAGACACTACTATGAACAATTATACAACAAATTGGGTAACTTGGAGAAATGGAGAAATTTCTGAAAACATAACACCTACCCTGACTGAACCATGAAGAAATTAATGTTTCAGTTTTCTAAGACATTATGACACAAACTTAGGGTACATTAGAGCCAGTTAAGGAGGTTATTGGAAATGCATATTCTGGGGCCCCCCTCACGTATTCTGATTCAATATTCTATGCCCATAAATTTGCATTTTTACCAAATTGCACCACGTGGGATGATGCTAGGCAGGCAGTCTGCAGCCATGCAGAGATAGATGGTGTTCTAAACACTAAAGCACATCCCCTCTCTGGGTATTCTGTGTGGCCCAAGGGTAGAAACACAGAGAACCTAAATCCACCAACCTCTACGGGAAAGGGAGAAAAACTTGCTAGGGGAAAATATGGAACTTGAGGATATCGCTTGAGAAATAAATATTTCACAGAGCAGTCAGCAACTAGAACTGGTTTCTTTAAGAGAATTAGTACAAGGTTGATTATAATCAGCAATTCTGGCTACACCTCCACTATTTCAATAGGCAAAAGGTTCTTAAACCATAAACCAGTGTTTCTCAACCAAGGGCAATTTTGCCCCTTAGGGAACATTTGGCAATGTCTTCAGTCATTTTTAGTTGTCACCAGTGGGCGGGTCCTACTGGCATCAATCGGTAGGGACCATGGTTGTGGCTAAGCATTCTACAACAACAAGGAATTATCCAGTCCCCAAGTCAGTAGTACCAAGGTTGAGAAACTATTACTTTCCTAAGGCTGCTGTAACAAAGTACCACTAACTGTGTAGCTTAAAACAACAGAAATGTATTTTCTCTTAGTTCTCGAGGCCAGAAGTCTAACATCAATGTGTCAGCAGGGCTGCCCTCAGGTTAGAGGAAAGAATCTGTTGCATGACTTTCTCTTAGCTTTTTGTGGTGCTGGAGATATTTGATGTTCCTTGGCTTACAGCTGCATCACTCCAATCTCTGCCTCTGTCTTCACAAAGCATTGATCTCATGTGTGTGTCTGTCTGTCTTTTCTCCTCTTCTTATAAAGACACCAGTCATATTGGATTAAGTGGCCCCCCTGCTCCAGTACGACCTCATCTTAGCTTACATCTCAATTGCATCTACAAAGACCTGATTTCCAAACAAGGTCACATTCACAGGTACCAGAGGTTGAGAACTCAACATATCTTTTGGGAGGCCATAATTCAACCCACAACAGAAGTTGAGTCCTAAACTAAGTTACGTGTGTGTCACTTTAAGCATTGCCCAACTAGGAGGCCATTAAGAAAAAAAGTAAGAAATAAATATATGAAACATGCCGGAAATGAGCTGCTGTGAGACCTAACTGGAATCTTTTCCTGGTCAATTCTGTTGACTTTTCTTTTTCCTTTTCACTCTAGGCCTAGTCAGCTAGTCATCCTTTTTTTTTTTTTCCCTTAACTTGAGCCAAATATGCAGGACACAGAACTAAATAGTAATGACACCTTCAAGTGATGAATAAGTTTTTGGAAAAATATGCAAAAAATAAAAATGAAGCGAACAGCAAAATCTCTGGTAAAAATCAAACAGAGTCAGTAGTGATGCCTCAACCATAAAGTCTTCTTTGCAACATTGGAAAAGAAACTAAAGTCTGTTCTGTCTTTGACACTTCCTGGAGATGGCCTCATTAACACCAACTGTATTTCCTGTGACTACAGGAGGTCTTAAGAATATTTAATGTATGTGGTCAGACATAAATGCTGACCCAACAGGATCTCTGTTTCTCACCCTTTTAGTTGAATTTCTGTTACATTAATAGGAGTTTGGGGACTCAAACACATCTCAAAACCCATATAAGTGACCTTGATACAATAAAAGCTTACTCTAATTCGGGCTATGGGCTCCACTCTGAGTTATTTATTAAGTGAATTATTCAAACACTTCTCCACACCAACCTTTTCATTTCAGGCACTGGTACTAAAATTCTCTTTGTGCCCCAAGGCAGAGCGGAATATTAGTTTCCTCTTGCTGCTGTTATCAATTTACCAGAAACTTAGTGGATTGAAGCAATGTAAATGTATTATCTTATAGCTCTGGAAGTCAGAAGTTCAAAATCAGTCTCACTGGGCTAAATTCAAGGTTTTAGCAATGCTGGTTCCTTCTAGAGGTGTACAATGAGTTCAAAGGAGAATGCAAAGAACAGACACATCCACATTCACAGATCAGGAATATTGAAATGAATGTGCAAATAGGTGTGTATTTGTTTTCAACTGCTGCTATGGCAAATTGCCACAAATTTAGTGGCTTTAAACACTGAGTGGCTGATTACCTTACAGTTCTGGAGGTCATAAGTCCTAAAACCAAGGTTTTGGGAGGGCTGCATTCCTTCTACAGGCTCTAGGGGAGAATTTGTTTCCTTGCCTTTCCCAGGTTCTAGAGGCTGTCTGCATTTCTTGGCTCATGACCCTTTCCTCCATCTTCAAAGCCAGCAGCGTAGCAACTTCAATTTCTCTCTTTTTCTCTCTCCCTCTCTCTCCTCTGCTTCTGTCCTGTCATCACATCTTTGACTCCGAACCTCCCCTCCCTCTTTTGCAGCTGGCTGGTAGGGGGTTACCCCTCTCTTTCATTTATAAGGACTCTTGTGATAACGTTGCCCCCCTCCAGATAATCCAGGATTATCTCCCCATTTCAAGATCCTTTATTTTATCACATCTGCAAAGTCCCATTTACTATGTAAGGTAACATATTCATAGGTTCCTCGGATTAGGACATGAACGTATTTGAGGGTGGGGGTTACGTTTTTCTGACCATCACAGGATGGGAGATGGAAACTATGAAACCGACTTGCTTCTAATAGTGTCAGAGAAGGAGGGGTGTGTTTATCTCCATTAACACACTTCTCCCTTCCTGGCAGTTTTCATCTAAATGTACAACAATGAGAATAGCATCAGACTCACAGCATCAGCAACATGAGAAACTCAGGACGATGGAGTAATACCTTCAAATTTCTAAGAAACAACTTCGGTCAGTTCTCATTACTCACGGGTTCAGTATTTGTGAATTTGCCTACACACTAAAATTTATTGCAATCCCAAAACCAATATTCCTGGCTCATTCACAGACATGCACAGAGCAGAAAAAACAATTTGGGTTACTGGATGTACGCATTCCCAGCTGAGTTTGATCTAGGAAACGCTCTGCCTTCTTGTTTCAGCTCTCATATGGTGAGTGAGTGTCCTCTTCACAGTCTATTCAGTGCCACATTTTTTATTCTTTTTGCATTTTTGTGCTTTTTGTTCATGAGTTTACTATTAAAATGACCCCCAAGCTTAATGCTGAAGTGGTGTCTAATGTTCCTAAGTGCTAGAAGGCTGCGATGTGCCTTACAGAGAACACTAGTGTGTTAGATAAGCTTCATCCAGGCTTAAGCTATATAGTGCTGCTGCCCATGAGCTTAATGTTAATGAATCAATATATACATTAAATAAGGTGTCTTTAAATAGAAACACACATAAAATAAGGTTATGTACTGATTAGTGGGTAAAATCTTGTCACCAGGGGTTCATGGAAACCTAACCCTATATTTCCATTAAAAGCCACGTTCAGTATTTGCTAATTTAATATTCATGATGACGTTATAGAACTTAAGAATCAACTGTGCTTTTAACCTAGACTTTTTTTTTTTTTTTTTTTTTTTTGCTTTTTAAAAAATGTATACCTTAGGGCCAACTCCATGGCTCACTCGGGAGAGTGCGGCGCTGGGAGTGCAGCGGCGCTTGGGGCGCCAAGGCCGCGGGTTCGGATCCTATATAGGGATGGCCGGTGCACTCACTGGCTGAGTGTGGTACAGACGACACCAAGCCAAGGGCTGTGATCCCCTTACCAGTCACAAAAAAAAAAAAAAAAATGTATAATATACATAACTTTTTTTCTAAGTGTACGGTTCTGTGAATTTTAACACATGTTTAGATTTGAGGAACCTCCACCACCATCAGAACAAAGAACAATTCCATCTCTCCAAAGAACTCCCTCATGTTGTCCCTTTGTGATCAAATGCTCCCTTTGCCTTTAAGCCATGGTAGCCACCAATCTGTTCTCCATCACTATTGTTTTGTCTTTTGGAGGATGCCACGTAAATGGGATCACACAGTATGTAACCTTTTGAGACTGGCTCTTCTTATCAACATAATGTCTTTGAGATTCATCTAAGTTTTTTCATGCCTGTCAACAGTTTATTCCTTTTTACTGCTGTGTAATATTTCATCTAGCCTAGAATTTTCAATGCAAATTATCAATGAAGTATGAGGATATACACATTAAATCTTAAAGTGTACCTTATTTGTACTTTGTCATAGGAATATTATACACCCAAAGGGAATAAACCAAGAAAGCAAAGACATAAAACCAGGAGATCTGACATGAGGAAGAAGCATAAGAAATCTCCAGAATAATGGTAAACACAATACCCCAACACAATCACTGCTCAGCTGCCCAAATTTACTGATGGAGTTTGGATGTGTTGTCCCCTCCAAAACTCATGTGGAAATTTGATCTCCAATGTGGCTGTGTTGGAAACTGATTGAGTCACAGGGGTGGATCCCTCATGAATGGATTAATGCTCTTCCTGGGGGAGGGGGAAGTAATGAGTGAGTTCTTGCTCTATTAGTTCCTGTGAGAGCTGATTGTTTATAGGACCCTGGCACCTCCTCTTTCTCTCTCTCTTGCTTCCTTTCACCATGTGATCTGCTTGTACCCACCAGCTGCCTGTCGCTTTTCCGCCATGAGTAGAAGCAGTCTGAGGCCTATGCCAGATGCAGCTGTCCCAGAATTGTAAGCCAAATAAACCTCTCTTCTTTATAAATTGCCCAGTCTCAGGTATTTCTGTTATAGCAACAAAAAACGGACTAAAACATTTACATTAAAGAATCTTCTTTAAAAATGTGAAATCAATAGAGATTGTAATGTGCTTGAATGCACTGAGAAGAGATTTACACAACTAGTGGTGAATAATTCAGATGAATTAGTACATAGAAAAGTAAGCAAACAAACAGAAAGGAACATTGTTTTAACTCTAATGAAAACAAAAAGTTGTGCAGAAAAGGAAAAGTATTCAGAATATACTACAGCTCAGCTGTGACTAGTATTTACATAACGTAAACAGTGAGTATTTGTCTAAATATAATTACACTATAACTCCTTTGAGGCTTAGAAAATTGAAGTCAGGAGATCTCTCTTTTTCATAACAAACCATGTAGATTATTCAATTCTTTAAACTATGTGCCTTTATAACGCAGATAAAAATTGAAACTAAATTTTAAAAATTTAACATGATAAAGTATATTCTTTTTTCTAAATTGGGGCTAAGAAAGAGAGGAGGAACCCATTCCTAATGATACGATCCCTGAAGCCACCTCTGAAGCTACAGTAATAAATTCCCTTCTTTGTTTAAAGCCAGCTCAAATTTGGGTTTCTCTCATTAGCAACTGCTGTAGTGTGAATGTTCGTCCCCTCCAAAGTTCATGCGGAAACTGGATCCCCAGTCGGCAGTGTTGAGAGGTGGAGCCTTTGGGAGGTGATTGAATCCATGAATCCATTCATGGATTCATGGATTAATGGGTGAGCGAGTTAACATGGAAGGGGCACCAGTGGCATTATAAGGAGAGCAAGTGAGCACACTAACACACACTCAGCCCTCTTGCCACGATTCCCTGCACAATCTCGAGACTATGCAGAGAGTCCCCACCAACAAGAAGGTCCTCACCAGGTGTGCCCCTCAACCTTAGACTTCCCAGCCTCCAAAACTGCAAGAAATAAATTTTGTTTCATTATAAATTACCCAGTTTCAGGTATTCTGTTACGAGTGACAGAAAATTGACTAATATAGCAACCGAAAGAATCCTGACAATTACAACTATAAACCCTCTATGCCCAAAAGCACTATCAGTCTTCATTTAGGTCCTCCATTGAACAGCACAGATGGTGCTCAATGTGCCAAGTGTAGTCAGAAAGGTGTTCTGACAACTGGACATCAATTTAGTGGTCAGTTGAAGGGCTCACTGCTGGGAACAGTGGCCAAGGGGCAATACAGCTGCTGTAGGGGTTTGTGTTCCAAATGCGCAAGAAACATAGTGCCCAAACCAACATGGCAGTGGTTGGGGATCTGACCAGAACTCCTGCTCAGTCCATTTTCAGGTAGTTGTCCTGATTTCTATCTTTATACGACCTAGTTACTTCTGTACTTTCTCATATATGCCCTTTTAGTGTACTCAAGCTAGCTGCAGGGAATTGATTTTTTTTTAATTCAGTATGTTTGTTATATTCTCTCTCTCTTTTTTTTTTTGCAATTCTTTTATTTTTAATTTATTTATTATTATTATTACTATTATTACATTCCAGGATGTTGTTGCAGAGCAGTTGGGGTGGAGGGAGAGAGGAAGAGGGAGGGGGATAGGGTGGGAGGATGAGGAAGGGGCAGGGCATGGTCAAAGCCTATGGCACCCCCCTCATTCCAGCAGAGGAGTCCAGGGGCTTCCAGCAGTGGCTTGGTCATGGCTAGGCTGGATGCAGATGTCAAGAGGACATCGCTGAGGCCCTCAGCAAAGAAGCTGAGCCACCCCAGCTCAGAAGCCCAGGATGCTTCCAGCAGCAGCCTGGTGGTCACTGCTGGGATAGATGTGGATGTTGGGTGGGAGTGGCTGAGGCCATCAGTCCCCCATACTCCAGCTCAGGAGCTCGGGGCACTTCCAGCAGCAGCCTGGTCACCGTCGCTGGGCTGAATGTGGATATCAGGGGAGAATGACTGAGGCCCTTTCCCCACCACCCCCCACAGAATTGATCTAACCATGCCTAAGTGTTCTGCCAGCAGGAGCTTAATCATTATTGTGAAATATACAATATTTCATCCATAAGTCTTATTGGGCTTGAAAGCCATTTGCATTATCACAAGAAATTCCAGCATTTGTCAATGAAAGAAAAGGAGATACTTGCTTTCAGAGCCTTTGCTATGGTGTGAATAGGTCCCTCAAAGTTCATGTGTTGGAAATTTAATTCCCAATGCAACAGTGTTAAAAGGTGGGACCTTTAGGAGGTGATTGGAACATGAGGGCTGTGCCCTCATGAACAGGTTAATGTCCTTATCATGGGAATGGGTTAGTTACAAAAGCAAGGTGGCCCCCTTTTGCTCTTTTGCTCCCTCTTGTCCTTTTGCTTTCCACCATGGGGTGACACCACAAGAAGGCCCTTGCCAGATGCCAGCACCTTAAAGTCAGACTTCCCGACCTCCAGAACTCTGAGGAAATAAGTTTCTGTTCTTTGTAAATTACCCAGTCTGTCTGTTATAGCAGCACAAAACAGACTTTAAATAAAATGTTACTGTTGGAAATTTCTGAAGGATTGTTTTAGAAACAGTTTTATATCTTTATATAGCCTCCTTATGCAAACAAAGCTTTTCATTAATAGTGCCTATCAAACATGTGACAAGATCATCATTAAAAAGCCTGAGCAGGAATTAAGCACTTTAAGCATAGATCTGACACAGAAAAGTTGTGTCCATGGAAGCAAGCTCAAGTTTCTACCATAAATATCTGACATTTTCTAACTAGAAGTTTTGTAAAAATGCATTATTTAATTATTTCTAAAACCTTCTATTTACTTTTTATATTTTAAGGAAATAACATACAGAAATATGATTAATTTCTCTCAGCCACCTCCATATCAACACCTCTAATTTCTGCCATTTACCCCAGTGTGCTGTACAATTATTATCATTTCAATCACGTGCACTGATATGAAAAAAGTTGAAGAGAACTTGTTTAAATCATAAGGACATTCACTATGATATTTAATAAAAAGTAAACAGTCCCAGGGTTGGTTCAATGGCTCAACACTATCGGCAATAACCCAGGTTCTTTTTCTCCTTTTATTCCACTGGCCTCGGCATCCCAGCTCCCTCATGAGTGTTGCCACCCAATGTCCACAAGTCAGCTGCTGCAGCCCTGGAAACCAGGTCAACCCATGGCAATGGCATGACCGGAAAGGATGGAAGTGGGGAAGAGTGCAGGAAAGGGCTCTCTTCTCACATGCCCCTTTCTTTTCAGGAAGGAAAGTCTTTCTCAGAAGCCTCCAGGAGGTTTTCTCTATACCTTATTGAGCAGAACCATTATGTCTACTGGGAGACCAATCACTGGCAAAAGGAAAGGAAATTTTTAGGTATAGTTAGACTGAAGCTGAGCACAGCCCCAGACAAAAACTAGTCCTGACCAATGTAACCAGTCTAGAAGCTCCAGTAAACACAGGCTTGTCCAGCTACAGGAAGGACTGAAGGCATCTGTGTCTTTAGGCACACATGAGAAAAACTCAGTGTGAGATGTTTGCAGTCAAAGGCATCTTAACTGAAACAGGCCAACAAATCAACCAATACAGTAACACTGAAGTAAGTGCTAGAATACAGCCATACTTAGGTATCTAGAGAGGGAATCCTAAGTCAACCTAGGAGATCCTGCAAGAGGTCCCACATAATGGGATTCATGAGCTCAAGTGGAAGGAGTAGAAGTGATCCTGGGAGATCAGGTGGGAAACAGAATTTCAGATGAGAAACAGAATGAAACATACTGGCACAGAATCTGGGAGTGGTTTCAAGTAATTGAATGTGGTGGGAGATACTGGCTATGCCTGAGTCACATGACCACCTTTGTGACCACGGAGACAGAGACTGTGATTAACATTATCTGGAATAGGGGGGGAGCCATTTCCAAAAGGAATTCATGAAAGAAGTAGTCCTGTTAGCAGAAGTAGGAAAGAGGATGCCAGGAAGACCCAAAAAAAAGGCCTCTAGAGTTAACAGTTAACTAAATAATAGTAGGCTGAATTAAAGCTGATCTCCACAGATCTGCTCATGATAAATCATCTGAGCAAAAGTAGCAAACATTTTACTGTGGCATAGACAACTATCTGTCCACCAAAATTTGCCCCATCCCCAGTGTGGAGTTGTAGCTGAGAAGATATTTCCCATCCAGGGACCACATTTCCCGGCCTTGCCCCCTTCAGGCCACGCTGGACCAGGTGACTAGATTCTGCCAATGGCAGTTAAGCACGAAGTAGGGGTGTTTCTTCTAGACTGAGGCCTGTAGGAAGCAAGGGGCCTTCTCCAGGCCCAGCTCTGGGGGATGGCAGAGCCACAAGGTGGAAGGGGTCCGGGCCTTTGAAGGAGAACCTCTCACTAACAGAAATACCACCTCAGACTGTTGAGAACCAGCAACAGTTTTCTATGACTTTGAGCCTTTGGATTTGGGGGACTACTGTTTTAACAGCCAGTGTGGACCTAACTAAAATCCTTCCCAGGACATTTTAATGAAAATCTGGATTATCCACACAATTGTGATATGGATGCCTTCTGAAATGGCTGTGAATTTGCACAGTTAAAGAGCATTTTTAAAAGTAACCAACATTTCAAGATTGTTTTCAACCCGTGAAGAATATGATGTTTTGCCTGGAGAAAATTATCCTAAGTGAAATAATCCAGATAGAGAAAGAGAAATACCACATGTTCTCACTCATAACTGGGAGCTGAATCCATAAATAAACAAATGAACAATACAGACAGAGAGAAAGAAACAAACAAACAACAATCACAGTAATACGTTGAACTTTTAGAAAACTAGGGATGGAAAAGGGGAGGGGAGGGAAAGGGAGGGGGCTAATGAGGAATTGGTCAATGGACCCAAAGAATGACTGTGTATTGTAATGATGAATAAGCTAACTGTACTGATCTAACCACCACACATTGTACACAATTATTGAAAATCAACCTTGTACCCCACATGTATGTATAATAAAAAATAAAATTTAAATTAAAAAAAATTTTTTAAATAAGGAAGAAAAAGAGTATGATTTTCATTGGATGGGGCTGGGCAGAGGGCATATGAGAAATTCTTGTGAGTCTTAAAACTATTTCAGAATGAAAAGGTATTTTTAAAATGTACTCAAAAAAAGATTTTAAAATTTTTTTTTTAATTTCCACCAGTAGGTTTGGATTCCCATGAAAAGGAAAGGGCTTCAGTCTCTCCTCTGGAAAATGAGAATTAGATCAGTGATTTTCAAACCATAGTGTCCTGAGAGTGTTCCAACAGCTCAGCAAAAGTCTGATTTAAATTTCATTTTTAACTTATTATTAAAACCGCTTGAAGACACACACTCAAAAGTATTATATTATAATTTTTAATACATGGAGGGCAACAAGCTAACTTGTACTTTTGCATGAACTCTTTGACATTCAAACTTCAGAACAAAGTGTCTCCTTTGCCTTCTCTGCATTGTATTTGAACCTCTCCTGAGTCAATAATTACAAAGATTATAACTGTACTGTTTTTATTCTGTTGGAAGTGGGGGTTAAGGGTTTGATTTTGTTTGCTTAAATTCAACCTGTATCATAACTAAAGAAATGCAAAATTTTTCCCCATCAGATTGACAAAGATCAGAAGTTTGACAGCACTTTGTGTGAGTGAGGCTGAAAGAAATTGCTGTAATAAATTGTTGGTGGAAGCTCTAAGTGGTAAAACTCTATTGGAAAGCAACAAAATGTTAAATGCACACACCCTTTGACCTAGCAATTCTATTTAAGGAAATTAGTTTACAGATATATTCTCTCATGTACAGATAAAAATGCAGATATAAATATAGATATTCATTGCAGATGTTTGTAGTAATAAAAAACTGGAAATAAACTAAATGCCCTCTAATGGGAGTTGCTTAAGTAAATTTTAGTATATGTGTTTATATACAGTGGAAAACTGAGCTCTTCCTAAAGCAATAAAGCAAATCTAGATGCACTTCCAAGCAATATTTTCCAAGATACATTGTTATGCAAAAAATCATGGTGTAGAATCTGTTCACATTATAGTATAATTCAATAAAAAAGAAACAGAATATACGTTATGAATATACATTATGCCTTTATATATATGTAGGAAAGTTTTGAAGAACGCCCAAGAAACTGATAACAGTGGTTGCTTCCTGAAAAGGAAACTAAGGGGCTGGGAAAGGCTGAAGAGTCACCCACGTTTCACCATATACCCTTTTGTACTGTTTGAGTATTTCCATGTTCATGCATTAATGCTACAAAAGAACAAAAATAGTCAGGCCTATGCATGCTTGCTCGTATGAAATTATCTGAGTATACTATTAAAACACAGGTGTACCACTGTAGGTTAGATGCCAGGTAAGACTCAAAGCCAGCTCTCATCAAAATAATTGGTTGTGTAATTACCACTTAATGCCCAACAGGTTCAGTCTTGTTCATCCCTTTACAGAAGGTTTAGCACTAGCGTTTCAAGTGTTCTTTCATTGACATTTACATTTATGTAAGGGATTGCAGGTAGTTGCTAAATATGGTTAGTGAATCAATTTTGGAATAGAAATTTCTCCTGGTCCCCTTCCAAGATTTCGGATCAGGATTCAGTGATGGTGAAGTCAGGAGGAGCTCGCTGGAGTCACCTGAGGTGTGTCTCCACGCTGAGCATGCCTGGACCACACGCCCCAAGATTCTATACATCTAGGTGGTGCCCAAGCATTCGTGTCCTCAACAATCCCCTCTGAGAGTCTTAAGCATTCTCCAGGTAAGAATCACCTGCAGAGTGCCCAGAAAAGCCAGAATAAAATTATAAGCCCCACAAACTTTAACTCCGCTATGTTAGGCAGAATCCAACCAGAAAAAGAGAAGCAATTCTGAGAATTTCAGTAAATGTAATGCAGGGAATTTGATATGCAGCTGATGCAAGACCTGAGAAGCCAAATGGGAATGGTGAGGCAATCTAGAGATTATTATCACCTGAAAGCCACTACCCTTTCTCCCCAGGGAAGGGGTCAGGGGGAGACAAAGGGCAGAGAAGGTGTTTTCAGAGACCAGGCCAGAGTCACTCAGCAGAAGCTGAGGCCACAGTGGACCCATTCTGTAGGACCTGGGGCCATGAAGGAGTCACAGCCACTGCCATCAAGATAGGGAGAGCGGGGGGGAAATACTCTAGCTTCTCCCTTCTACCCCTTAGCCAAGCCCTACAGGAAGCTAGAAGCCCCAGAAGCCTGGAAAACAGAGATGAGGGTCAGCTCCCCTGACACTTGGAGCTGAACAAGGAAGACAAGGAATGGGTCAGAGGGCAACAGACTCAGGACCAGCCCACCAGCCTCAGTTCAATTCACAGCTGAGACCTTCGGCCACAATTTTCTGTAGTACTTTGTGAGTGGAAAGGTTGTTGACACAAGTACCTGAGAATGCAAAGCCCTGGGTTAGCCATGGTTGTTTGCTTTTGCTGGAAAAATAAGGAAGATTTAAAAATACAGTTACCATCAAATTTAAATGGAATCTATAATTTTTTGTGTGTTCGGTTATCAATCACATTTTTGTCTGTATGTTTACTAAAAAGAGGGAAATGCTTTCATATAATAGCCCAAGATTTGCTTTAATAGGATCCAAAGCAATCTAGACACCATTCATTCATTCATTCATTCATTCATCCATTTATCAATCCATCCCTTTCTACATACCAGGCACTGTTATAGGTGCTGTTTTACAAGGAAAAAAATAAACAAAATTTCCTGCCTTGAGTGGTTACATTTTAGTGGACCATGAATGATTGCTATAGGAAAATACATTTGTTAAGATGCTTACAGTGGAAAAACTTTTGGTCACTTGAAATTACAAACTATTTTATTAAAAGAAGGTATGTGCTCACAAAATTTATGGTAATTAATTCTGTCATTATGTCCTCATTAATGTGGTATGATCAATATTACCAGGAAAACAAAACAAAAGACAAAAAAAACTGTATTTTCTTCATAATTTAAGAAAGTATCTGGAAGTCTCCTGCCAGAAATTATATAAGCAAGAAAAAAATTCTAATAGATTGATTTTGAAACCCTATGAAAATCTCTGTTCTTCTACTGGTTTCTGTGACTTGCTCTCAAAGATTCTTAACTGGCATATTTCTTTATTGGAATTTTGTCTGGAGGAAATTTATTTAAGCTTTATAAGACTAAGTTTCAACATTTGTAAAACAGTGAAAATGGTGTTTACCTCTCAGTGTTGTTCTGAGGATAAAATGACATAGTGTATGTAGTGTAGGTAATTTCTTAGTAGAGAATGTAGTTAACAGAAATATTATACCTTTGGGAAGGTAGAAATCCCTTTTTCTGTCAGAAAAAATATTGGATATTTTGTATAAATTCAAACACATGCCTCAAGGGGAATGAACTATGAGAACTAATACTCAGCCTTGATAGGAAGGAGTGGAGACTGAGGAAAATTGGAAAGGGTGGGTTTCATCCAAAGGAGAACCTTACAGGCCTGAGGACAGCGGAGGCCTAGATTTGCCAGATCTTTCCACTTTTGAAAAAAGCTATAAATCCCAATTTTTATGAAAACCCATCAACTTTTAAGCATTGGCAACAAATTCAAGGTTTTTTTAGTTTCTAGATTTAGAACATGGAGTAGGATTATCAGTATGTTTGTAACTCAAAGGACGTTTGCCATTTCTATATTATATTTTATCTCTTAAATGAGAAGGGGTCAGAAACTTAAGAACAGAAGAAATCCTGAGCATTCTAGTTAAACAAAGGCTGTTCACTTTTCAAGAAAAGTTATCCTTACTGAGAAATGGATCTGGAGGAACTCATGTTGAGAAAATGATCTGAAAAGGGGAAAGGAAGAAAAAGCCCTTCCAAATGGTGTGGAAACACCTGGCAGCTCTGCTTAGGATGGCTGGCATAGAGAGACAGTGTGTTCACATGGGCCACTAAAAAAGCTACTGTGGTATATTACTTGTGATATCCAAAAAACCATTAATAAACATCCGGGAACATATCAAATAAACTATTGTACCACCCTGTAATAAAATATTATGTAACCTTTTTTTTTTCTTTGGCTGCTGGCTAGTATGGAGATCTGAACTGTGACCTTGGTGTTATAAGGCTGCACCCCAACCAACTGAGCTAAACAGCCACTCCTAAGTATTATGTAGCCATGAAAACTAACAGTGGGGAGCAGAAGTTTGCAAACACCCAGAGCATCTGACTGATCCAGGAAGCTTGTCAAATGTACATGCCCAGACCTCACCTCCATGCCCAGACCTCACCTCCACCCTTCTAAAGGAAAGTCTCCACAAATGGCGTGGGGGCATCTGTATTCAGTAGTCCCCCTACCACCTTATCTTCAGTTTTGCTTTCTGTGGTTTCAGTTATCTGCGGTTCTGAAGTCTGAAAATATTGAGTGAAAAATTTCAGAAATAAACAAGTCATAAGTTTTAAGTTTCATGCTGCTCTGAAATCTCAGGCCTCTCAGTCCTGTCCCACCCTGGACGTGAATCATTCCTTTGTCCAGCGAATTTGCACTGTATACACTACCCATTCATTCATCAGTTAGTAGCCAAGTGGGTTATCAGATCGACTGTCACAGTATGGCAGTGCCTGAGTTCAAGTCACCCTTATTTTTCTTCATAATGGCCCCAACGTGCCAGAGTAGTGATGCTGGCATATAGTTATGATGGTTCCACTTTATTATTAGTTATTGTTGTTAATCTCTTACCATGCCTAATTTATAAATTAAACTTTATCATAGGTATATATGTATAGGAAAAAACTTAGTATGTATAGGGTTCAGTACTATTCGTGGTTTCAGGCACTCCCTGGGATTCTTGGAACCTATCCTCTGTGGATGGGGGTTGGAGGGACTACTGTATCTAACAACTTCCCAGGTGATTTCTAATGTGCCCACCAAATTGTGAAAACTCTTAAAAATCAAAAGCCAATTGTGAAATAGTATGCCTAGCATTGTGTTAGATTAGGATTTGATCCTGCTGCATGTGAAAGAAAACCCCCAAATAACAGTAGCTGAAACAAGGTACAAGTGCATTTCTCATGGAAATAAAGTCCAGAAATAGGCAATCCAGGTGGCAGCTCCACAGAGGAGTTAGAAACCTGTGCTAGTTATAGCTTCCTTAGAATTCTGCCGTACCTAGAGTATAGCCTCATTCCCATAGCCCAAAATGGCAGCTCCAGCTCCAGACATCACATCCTCGTCCCAAACAAGGAAGGGAGGAAGAGATAAAGAAGAAAGAGCAAATGGCATAAGCCAACTGTTATTATTAGTAGGTTTTCCAGAAGTTACATCACATTTCATTAACATTGTCAGAATTTAATCATGTAGCTATGCCTAGCTACAAGAGAGCTGAGAAAAGTCTTTTTGCAGGAGGTCATGTCCCTTGGATTGAATGTCCCCCCAAAACTTAATCTCCACAGTAACTGTTGAGGGTGGGAAATCCTATTATGGCAATTGCATTGGTAGGGCCTTGAAGAAGTGATTGGATTATGAGGATGGTGCCTTCGTGATTGGATTGATCCATTCTTGAAATAATGGAGTGGTTCTGGTGGCTTTAAAAGGAGAGTGAATAAGGAGGTTGATCTCTCTCTTTGCTCTGCCATATTCTGCCATGTGAAACCCCTGTGGCACTGTCACCACCACCAACGCCCTCATCAGATGTGTTCCCTGGATTTTGGACTTCACAGCCTCCAAAACTGTAAGCAATAAATTTTGTTTTCTTATGAATTACCCAGTTTCAGGTATTTCTGTTATAAGCAACAGAAACAGACTAACACATCATGTTCTCAGCTACAAAATTCTGTCACTAAGAAAATTTGAACAAACTTTGGGGATACAATCAGCAATCTCTATCAGAAGTATAACATTAATATTGTGAATATATATTTATTTGAACCATAAAAATTATCATTTTAAGTAAAAATTGGACAAATAGCATTTCATGTGGTTCATTCTATTTCTATATAAAGTGTCTAGAAAGATATACAGTATATAAAAATGTAAAGATATAAATCTCTGGTTGGTGGGATCTCAGGTAACCATGTACTATTTTACATATTTTTTAAAAATAATGATCATAATATATACAAAAAAGGAGGTTAAAAACAGCATGTAAGTTTAATCTCATGTTTATAAAATGAATGAATACAATTTGTGTGTATCTATGCTTACATCCACATAAACACACACAAAAAAGACTTTAGGTATATTAATCAATTGAAATGTTATTTCTGGGTAGTATATTATAAGTAAGTTTTGTTTTGTTCTATATATTTTTCTATTTATTTTTCCAAATTTTTTTTCAAAATTTCTAACCAAGAACTTATAATTGTCTTGTAATAAGAAAACAAACAAACAAACAAGTATAGAGGTCTGGCCTGTTAGCTCAATTGGTTAGAGCATGGTGTTGTAAGACCAAGGTCAAGGGTTTGGATGCCTGAACCAACCAGCTGCCAAAGAAAGGAAGAAAGATACAGAGGGAGGGAGGGAGGGAGGGAGGGAGGGAGGGAGGAAGGAAGGAAGGAAGGAAGGAAGGAAGGAAGGAAGGAAGGAAGGAAGGAAGGAAGGAAGGAAGGAAGGGGAGGAAGGAAGGGGAGGAAGGGACAAGTACAGAAAGAAAGAAAGACAAGTATAGAGAGAAAAAACAAGAAATGAAAAAAGGACATTTTAAAACCAGAGAAAAGACTAACAACATGCATGAATTCATTCCACAACAAAAACACAAATGTAATTTTTTAAATTGGGTTGGGGAGAGATTGGGTAAGGGGCATAAAGAATAATTATAATTTGTAATAATCAATGTGCTAATAATATTGATTTGATCAATACATGTTGTACACAAGTGATGGGAGTCAATGCTATATCCCCAAAATATGTATAATCAATTATGCTTCGCTTAAAAATATACATATTTTTATATAAATAAATATATATATAATAAATAAATATTATTATAATGTGTGTATTAATAATATATATAATAAATATATATATATATACATATATATATATATTTGTGGCTGGCCAGTAGAGGGATCCAAACCCTTGACTTCAGTGTTACAAAACTGTTCTCTAACCAACTGAGCTAACTGGCCAGCCCCAAAAAATGTATTGAGGGTCCCTGTGTGCCAGCTCCTTTTCTAAACACCAGGGATACAGGGTAAATAAAATAGGCCAGGTACATGCCCTTCTGGAGTTTACAGTCTGGTGGGGACACAGATAATAACAAAGTATACATAAAAAATAATAATAATAGTTAGGATTTGTTGCCCAGTTATATGAGTCAAACATTATTCTAAGCACTTTACACACATTAACTGGCTTCTTCTGCAAAGCAACTTCATGAAGTAGATGCCAATGCTATGTACAATTTACAAAAAAACTGAGACACAGAGCAGTTGAATGTCCCATCTTAGGTCACCCATATAATTTCAATATAGCAGTTCCAGGATTTGTATGGCAGTGGCCTAGCCTAACTCCAGGACCTATGAACTTAGCCACCAAAAAAAAAAAAAAAAGAATTACCTGGGGCACTTGTGAGACATATGCAAATTGCCAGGTCTTGCCCCAGGAAATTCTGGTGCACTAAGTCAAGCTTGGCCCCAAGACTTTGTCTTTAGCAAGCCCTCCAAAAAGGTGCTTCTTCTCTTTCAGGGAAATATGAAAAATACTGCTCTCAACAAAAGGAATTTGTGACTACAGAAGTCAAAGTAGTGGGTTCCTCTGTGGGGTTGGGGAGGTGGAGTAGCATTGACCAGGAAGGGGCATGAGAAAGCCAGCCAGGGGCTGGACATGTTCTGTATCCTGATCTGGGTGGGAGTTCCCCAGGTGGGCACATATGTAAACATCCATCAGACAATGAAAAATAAATACTGCCCTAATCTGTAGTGCCCTCTTGGATGGGTATAATGAAGGTGATGTGATAGAGTCCTGGGGGCAGTAAGCACGTTAGATAAGAGACAGGAAAGATCTCTTTGGGAAGGTGATATTACACTTGACCCTGGATGACTGCAGAAGGTAGTCCTGCAAGGACCAGGGAAAAGCAATCCAGGCAGAAGGAGGAACAGATGCAGAGTCAGGAAAAGCCCAGATTGTTTGAGCAACAGCAAGGAGCCGGAGTAGCTGGCCAGAATGCAGGGGGGAGAGTGAACAGAGAGAGATGCAGGGAGAGAGTGGAAGATATGTGGCAGGACTGGGGGGCAACAGCCAGTTGCATCTACCTGGCTTCTGCCTCAGGGCTCCTGCTTCCACCAGTTCCTCAGGCTGCAATTGCCCCCACCCCATCCTCCCGTGGCTGCCTCCTCCCCAGCTCTCTGTTTAAATATTACCTGCTCAGGGAGGCCTTTGAGCACTCTGCAACTACTAGCACATCCCTGTTTTATGGTCTTCCGAGACCTTGATCTTTAGAGATCAAGAAATTACACTGCTGATTTGATTATTTCGTGTTGACGGCCTCCCTAACCACTAGTCAAGTCCTGTTAGAGCAGGCACTGTATCTGTGTGGAAGCCCAGTGTACCTCCAGGGGCTAGCAGTGAGCCTGGCACGCTGCAAACAACTTAAGAATAAATAGTTGCAAACCCTTAAAGGGAGCAGCAGGGAAAATTCCATTAGTTATACAAGCCGTATTTACTGAGAGTCAAGTCACTGGGCATACATCAGTGAAGCAAAGAGATATTCTTTAAAATCCCCTCTTTCACGGAGACTTAAAGTAAGGGGGAGGAGGAAACAGATAATATACAAGTAAATTATATCTATGTCGATAAAATGTACATATACATAGACAGACAGAGATACTCGAGATACACCACGTTATATGTAATAAGTTCTAAGAAGAAAGATAAAGTAGACAGAAGGGAATCAGGGAGCGGTGGGGTGGGGGAAGAGAGAATTGCCTTATTAAAATAGGCAAGGATGAATGAATTTGAACCAAGACCTGCAGCGGTTAGGGAGGTGGCCTGTGGACCCAGAGGGAACAGTTAAATGCGAATGCCTTGAGGCTGGAGAGGGCTGCAGCAGGAGAGAGGGGGAGAGAGTGGTAAGAGATGAGGTCGAGAGAGCGGGGACAGGTCAGAGAGGGCAGTGTCCTCAGAGTGTGGACACTCACCAGCATTAGACATCACCTAGGAACTTAGAAGTGCTCATTCTCGGTCCTCTCCCCAGATCTACTGAATCAGAAACGTGTGGGACGGGGAAGCAGCAGTCTGCGTTCTAACAAGCTCCCGGGCCACTGTGATGAGCGGTCAAGTTAGAGTCCCCCTGGAGTAGGGGACCCTTCAGCGTTATGATCCCAGTTCTTACTCTTATCATCCACATCATCGCGGTCGTCTTTATTTCACCAGCTGGGCAGGGGACCCGCCCAGCGCTTTGCTGATTTGCCCAGCGCTGATGCTCACCCGGGGTTTCTCCCAGGCCCGCAGCGCCCCGCAAACCTACCCCAGCTCCCCACCCGCCACCTGCAGCCGTGCGCGGGTCTCTGAAAACCACCTAGGCGTCCCGGGAGCCACGCTGCTGCACCGCTGCTTTGGGGAGCGGACGACCGGGACGGCAGGTGCAAAGGCGCCCCGAGCCGGGGAGGCCACTTGCGTCCGCCGAAAACCGCAGGGGCGCGGGCTTGGGGCGGCCCGGGGGGACACATCTCTCGCCGCCCAGGGTCGCCCAGCGGCCGGGATGCGTGTAGCCACCCAGATCCCCGGGGGGATTCCTCTGGCCCGGGGACGCGCGGCCCCGGCATCGGGATTCGCCCGCCGCTTCCCCTGGGAGCCGCTGCTGCAAAGCCAGGTTGGGGCGGCCGGGCCCGGCCAGCGCCCTCTAGGCAGCGGAAGTGCAGCTTGCTTTACATCCGTCCTCCCCGCCTCGCAGAGTTGGGAGAAGGCAGGCTGGGGGGTGTGGAAAAATAAAAGGAAAAGTCCTTGCACCATGTAGATCAGCGCCCCCCACCCTGGCACCCTGGCCGGCCTGGACCTCCCAGTCTGCGGCCATGAACGCTAGCAGCGAGGGCGAGAGCTTCCCGGGCTCGGTGCAAAGTAAGTGCTTTTCCGGGCGCAGTGCGCGCTCCGGGGCCCAGTGCGCGCTCCGGGGCCCGGGCCCAAGCACGTCTGCGACGCAGCCAGCAGGCCCGGGGCCCCGAAATCGGGGTGACGGCCCCGAGCCGGCGTCTCGAGGACCGCGGCGGGCGCGCGGTGCAGGGGGCGTCGGAGTGGGCCTAGGGTGGGGGCGCGTCCGACCCGGAGCAAGGCTGGGGGCGCTCTCCAGCCTGGCGAGACCCCTTGGAAGAGAACGATGGGGGAGGGCACGCCGTTCAGACAATCGCCACCCGCTCGGATCATTCCCGCGCCGCCTGGCGGAGTTTGGGGCGGGGTGAGGGGGAAATCTGGGGTAACTGGGGTAATACTGATGGGAAAACTTCTGCCTCGGTGGTTCAGAACTGGAGGCTCGGGACTGGAGGATCTCACGAGGTCTTGCCGGCTCATTGCAAAGCCTTTTCCACATTGAAGGTGGAGATCTATCTGAATGGGAAACGAGGCCGTGGTTGTTTTCTTTGAGTTCGGGGTTCATTTTTATTTTCCTGGTGAGGACATCCGCCTTTTTCAAGTCCCTGGTTTCTCCCGGTGCATCGTTTCCCAAAGTGAGGTCCAGGGACTGAGCTCAAACCAGCCACCTGGGAGCGCGAGCGTGTCCCGGGCCCCACCCATCAGATCTTGGGGGTGGGGCTGAGGAATCTGCCATCCTTAGTAGCTGCCTGGGCGATTCTGATGCACATGAAGTTTGAGGACCCCCGGCACGGGGGTTTGCAGACACCTGCACATAGTGAGTGCTCAGCTTGTTAGCTGATGATGTTAACAATTTTGGAGACATTGGCTCTCAAACTTGGCTGGGTATTCCTTAAATTATGTGTGAAAAGCACGGATTGTCCTAAACCCCAGCCTCTCCACCCCACCCCATCATGACTCAGTATCTCCTAGGTGGGGCTCAGATTTGGCCGTGTTTAAATAGGGTACATCATTAATAACCCCACCAGTTATTACTGTCCTTTTACAAGCACCATCTCATTTAATCCACACAACCCCATAAAATAGAAACCTCACTTCTCCCTATTTTACAGATGAGAAAACTCAAGCCCAAAGTCACTGTTGGTGGGTGACGGTGTCAGAATTCTAATGAATGTCTAGGTCATTACTTGTGCACTTTCCACAAACCAGTGACATTATTTGTATTAAAACTGTTCATCTTGGGTATCAGTTCTGTTTCATCATTAAGAAATCCTCAGCAGTGCAAGTCACTTCATTTCTTGGTTCCTTGTTTCTCTGTTAGTCCCACAAGTACCTCAGTTGCTACAGGGAGGCATGCTCCAAGAAAGAAAAGGTTTCACCCCTTCCATCCATTATTTCAAAGCACTTAAGTGCATAGGGCCCTCTGCAACATGGCTTACAAAACAGCCCAGAGTCTCTCTCCTTAGCAATTCAAGCAAATTGTATTTACACACAGAAGAAAATTGGACATAATGTAAACATCTTATAAGATTAGAAAATTTATAAATTTTAAGAAAATTATGATACCTGGACACCAACCATATATAGTACAAAGGTCTCATAGTATTTAAGTTGGGAAAAATTGGAAATAATGTAAATATCTTATTGTTGCTGAGATTATGACCCATGGATACTAGGTGATAATGTGTTGCCATTAAATAACTATATTTATATAAAGAGGTTTTAATGATATATAGCACAATGCTTATGCAATATTATGTAGTAGAAAGACTGGTTTTACAATATATTATGATCTTATGCAATTTTTAAGTGTAAAGAAAATGAATGGAAAAAATGTTCTGTAATGTTCATGGGAGACATAGGTGAAAAGATTGTGAGTGATTTTCCCCCCTACTTCTTCATATGTTTCTTTCAAATTTTCTGTTATAAACATGAGTGTATTAGTACATTTCTGTTGTTTATAACTAAATACCTGAAACTGGGTAATTTGTAAGAAAACAAAATTTATTTCTTATAGTTGGGAGGCTGGGAAGTCCACAGTCCAGAGGGATGCATCTGATAAGGGCTTTCTTAGTGGGAACTCTACAGAGTCCCATGACAACCAAGGTGTCACATGGTGAAAATGAGCTGAGCAAGAGAGCTAACTCCCCACTGGCTCTCCTTGCAAAGTCATCAGAACCACACCCATGACTTCATGAATGGAACAATCCACCCACAAGGGCACAGTCCTCACAATCCAATCACTCTTAAAAGCCCCACAGTTCAAATACCATGATTGGATTTTCCCACCCTCTTAACATTTTTACAGTGGAGATTAAATTTCTAATACATGAAGTTTTGGGGGACATGTTTGACCCACAGCAATGAGTTTTCTTACAATAAGGCAGAGAAAATTTTTAAGAATTAAGGTAGTCATATTAGTTAAAGATATTAATTAGTTCTATTTCTTTAACAAACATTTATATAGTACCTTCAAATATAGTGCCAGGCACTACGCTAAGTGCTTTGCCGATATTAACCACTATTAACTCTTGGTACCATTACTTTTGAGAAATAATGTCCCTTCCAGTTAGTAATGAATTTTGGCTTCAAGCAACAGAAACCCATACTATACTGATCTAATGTGAAGTCTAGAATTGGTTGATTCCAGAGTTGAATGGGGATCAGTGAAGTAAGGGTCAGAATTTACAGGGATCTTAGCATTTTATTCATAGTTACAAGATAGCTGCAGAAGACCCTGGTATCACATCTGCATTCAAGATCAGAAGAATAGCAGAACATCTACTCCCGTTTTATCATGGATGCCAAACTTTTTCTAGAAATTCCTCCCAGTAGTGTGCTGGAGGACTGCACAAATATGTAGGGGGCCAAGATTATTTAGGCTAGTCGTTCTCACAGCGGGAAGGAGGGTGTTTAGAAATGTGCGATGATTGGTTTTCATAATGACCTTTTAGTTGGGGTAGGAGATGGCTACTGGTCCTGCAAAGTACAGAGCAGCCCTGCAGAACTTTCTTGCAAAAAATGCCACTAGTGTCCCATGGGCAATAATGCATTATATGCCATCACTTGGATCCGGGTACCTTGCTGCTAGGACAGAATTGGGATTCTGTTTGCAAGAAAGAAGAGGGGAGTGGAAATGGATATTGGGCTGCCAACTAGCTGTATCTGCCACCATGTCTTTTTTTCCTACCGTGAATCTGGTTTGCATTGTAATTTAAAACTGTTTGGAATTAATCTGTAACTTTCCCTTTGTCCCGTGGAGTTCCAGGTGGCACAACGGTGTTGGTGGAGCTGACTCCTGACATCCACATCTGCGGCATCTGCAAACAGCAGTT
Organism: Cynocephalus volans; assembly: GCF_027409185.1. Taxonomy (NCBI): domain Eukaryota; kingdom Metazoa; phylum Chordata; class Mammalia; order Dermoptera; family Cynocephalidae; genus Cynocephalus; species Cynocephalus volans. Next base: position 46,559,115 of record NC_084460.1, on the reverse strand, counting down.
TAACAACCTGGACACCTTTGTAGCTCACAAGCAAAGCGGCTGCCAGCTGACCAGCACCTCCGGGACAACCCCCAGCACAGTCCAGTTTGTATCAGAGGAAACCGTGCCTGCCACCCAGACTCAGACCACCACCAGAACCATCACTTCGGAGACCCAGACAATCACAGGTACAGCGGGGGGACGGGGGGGGTGGTTAAAGTCGGCCTGGCTATGTCCCAAACACTTGCATGGGACTTGTTAAAAATATGGATTCCCAGAGCCCACCCCCTGGGGTTACCAATTCATTATTTTTAACAAGCTCCACCGGGAAGCCAGCTGTCCAGCCAGGTTTGGGAGCTGCTAGGTTAAAACGTTAAGTACTAGCAGTTATAAATTTTGTCACATGTTAAACCAAACAAACAGACAAAAAACAGGTTTCTGAAACAAAAATCTATATACTAGGGAAAAAATACTTGCAGAAAATACACTGCAATAAAGAAAAAAAAAAAAAAAGATGTTTATTTTGGGTGGTGAAAGTATGTTTGCCATCCCTGAGTTTGCATGACTTGTATAAAAGGACAAAAAAAATTTGGTTTTTAAAAAATCTACAAACAGACATTGAAATCTCATTTCTTTTGTGCTGCCGAGCAGGAAAACAGAATATCCCATCGCTGTTCTCAGTGGTATCCACTCACTCCACCAAAAAAAAAATTACAGATGGATCAAAAATTTTAAAGTGCATAATGAAACCATAAGAGTTCTAGAGTAATATCATACACACACCCCGGTACCTACTTAATCTGTGTTCAGAGGCCAGACAGATAACTTTATAAGTATGAAGTAACCCATTTATGAGACAGTACAGAAAGTGCTGTGTCCTTTGGGGAAATGGAGAATGTATTCCTTAGCTAAACGTATTAGAATTTAAATTTTAAAAAATATATTAATATGCCTACTAGAGAAGTCAAGTTATAGATCACACCCACACCCAAAGGAAAAGAATCATAACTGTGATTGCAAATAAAGTTACAATTTTTCCAAAGTAAAAAACAAAGTATCAATAAAATCTAATGACAAACAACTTGAGAAAAAATTTGCAGCATATGAGGGTACTTCAAAAAGTTTATGGAGGGCCGGCCCCGTGGCCCACTTGGGAGAGTGCAGCACTTGGGAGCGCAGCGGCGCTCCCGCAGCGGGGTTCGGATCCTATATAGGAATGGCCGGTGTGCTCACTGGCTGAGCGCGGTGCAGGTGACACCACACCAAAGGTTGCGATCCCCTTACCGGTCACAAAAAGACAAAACAAAAGTTTATGGAAAGGTTAACTTTGAAGGTCCCTCATATATGACTAAGGCCTAATATCCCTCAGAAACAAAGAACTCCTAAAGCCAGTAAAAATTAAGAAAAAAGCAAAATGGAAAGGTCAATGAAGGGCAGTAGATGATATACAAGAGACTATTAAACTTGAAAAGATGCTCTATATCCTTCATAATTAAAGAAATGCAAATCAAAACAAGGCTTGGGGAAAGGAAACTGCTTTCATTTTCTGGGGATGTAAATTTGTATTACCTGGGTAATTTTGTGATATCCTTCAAATTTTAAATTTTAAATCTCTCAGTTTTAAAATGTACCTAAACATTTACCCAATAAGTCTATTTCTGGATATTTATCCTGTAAAACTTCATAAAAAGTTAAACAAGGATATTCATTTACACAATATACAAAAGAGAAAATGGAGCCTTTGTATGTATATGCTGAGAGGAAATTAAATAAATATCAAAGATTTGGACAATGGAATATGACTGAGACTGGGAAAAGGGAGCTAGATCTATGTACAGATATAGAAAGATTCTCAAGGTAAGTGTAAAAAATACATATTCATACATGTTATATAGTATTATATTCAAGGAAAGCTTCTAGAACACAGATGAGGCAGGTAATGTAAATGAGAGCAGTAGGCTGTGCAGGAGGTATTAGAGAGCAGTGGGGACTGTGGTAAAGTGGAGAGATCATGCATGACTCAGCTCAAAGTGCAGCTGCTCTTTGGAACCAACCAATTAGATATTTAGGTTTTTCAGAGATGCTGAAAAATATGAAATTCCCCAAATTTTAAAACATTGTTGGCCAAACAGAATACATCTATGAATCTGACTTAACCCACAAGCTGCTTCCAGCTTCTTCTCAGAGAATGTTTACCACATAGTTAAACAAGCTGAGGAGTGGGGAACATATGAAGTGGGGGACCAACTTTCACCTTGTGAATTACATACTGGCGTGATGTTTGAATTTTTTGGCAATAAGCAAAGTTTTGTGGGTTTTTTTCGTAATGCATCCAAAATAATGTTTTTTGAGTTTTTAACATAATTTGTCAGGATTTTTTGTTTTGCTTTTGTTTTGTTTTTTGGGCAGCTGGCCAGTGCAAGGATCCAAACCTGTGATCTTGGTGTTGTAAGGCTGTGCTCTAACCAACTGAGCTAACCGGCCAACCTCTACTGAGTTTTTAAAACATTGAAATAAAATAAACTGATCACCTCACAAACCTTAATAAAAGTATCTTGAGATCTTCCCACTTTCTCCTGCGTTTACCTTAATTCTCATCTTAAAGGAAGTCACCAAGAAAATGTAAAAACTAGAAAGCACCTTAGAGATAGGTCTAGTACCACCTTTATGTCTTATGGCTGGGCAAAGTGAAGCTGCGCGTGGGGAAGAGACATGGCCTAGGTCCCACCACAAGTTCAGGACTAGTCCTGGCACATATGTGTTTTGGCCCTTACCCTCGTGGCCTTCTCCCCAAAGACTTAGTGTTTAGTTTCCTGTCCTCAAAAGCAAAGTCACAGTAACCCACATCCTGGGTGTGAAGCATATAAAACGGATGGCCCACAGTGTGGGATGCTCCCAGTCCCACACCTTACTTGTGGCCAGTGCATCTTCCTGGGTTCTGAACCCTTGCTGATGCTGTTCCCTCTACCTGAAATTCTTTTCCCACCTTTGCCTGGCTGACGCCAACACAACCTCAAGACCTTGAGGTTCACAAAGATCTACACGTGAAGGATCCGGCTTCACCTTGGATGATCCCCTCCCCTCTGTATTGCAGCCACCGTGATGACCTCTGTTCTGCTTTTTGAAAGAGCCACATTTCCTGTAGGCTCAGAGCCTCGTTTGTGTTATTCCTTCTGCCTGGAACTGACTTAATTCTTATGGATATGTCCGAGCTGAGCTTAAAGGCATTTGCTCAAAGAGAAAAGGGTGGCATCTTCTTTATACCTCACAGGTGCTATTCTCCCAGACCAGGTCATGTCCCCATAATTAAATGATTATTCAAGCAACAAAGTTAAAGGCTGTCTCTATCACTGACCTGTGAGCACCATGAGGTCAAGGGGCTGCACCCCTCTTGTTCACCACTGGATCCCAGAGTCTAGAAAGGCACTTGGCACAAAGGCACTCATTATTTGTTGAGAATGAATGACTGCTCAGATTCCCCATGCATTGGGGAAGCTGACCCCCCCAACCAAATAACTGCCCCTCTTTTGTCTTCCTAATTCTTTGCTTAAACATGTTCATTCTCCTCTTAGCATTTCCACTGCCCTAAGATCATTCGATCTTACCCTGCCTGAGTTTTGCTGACCATCCCATACGCTTAGGCCAGGCCTGGAGTCCTCTTTGCACCCAACTCAGGGAGGCATCCCCTGTACAGTGCTGAAGGGAGCTACAAGCTCCAGGGACAGACTGTGGGCTTGCATCCTGATCTGTCACCTACCAGCCCCAGACTGTGGGCCAGTCATTCACTCTCTCTCTTGCTTAATATTCCTCATGTGTAAAAAGAGGTAGCAACACCTAATAATCACTGGGTTATGGTGAGGATTCTGCAATAATCCATATAAAAGGCTTGGGAAGGATTAATTGGGTTCAATGAGCGATCACTTTCATCAGTGTGAGCGGATGGTGAGGTGTGCATGTGTTTCGTCTCCGCCTGACTCAGCCACTCCTGATCATTCCTGCTTCTGTGCCAGCTAAACAAGCAGAATCCTTCTTTCTTTTCTCTTCTACACTGATGAGATTGGTTTTCTGGACTTGTCTCTCCCCAAGTTTGAGCTTCAGTGCTCCATTAGCTGGCAGTTCCCAGATCTGCCTGTGCACCAGGATCCCCAGGGAGCTTGTTAAAGATACCAGTGCCTGTGCTGCACCTCCTGAATCTGAGTCTCTGGAGCTGAGACTCAGGCATCTGTATTTTTAACAAGCTCCCAGGGGATTCCAGGTCTCAGCCAAGGTTGGAGAGTCACTCACTGCCCAAGGCCATAGTCTGACCCCCAAACACAGTGGATCTCTACGGACACCCTCATCTAGATGTTTCCGAGATTTGTTTGTCCCTTTTTTGTCCCTGTTTAAGCCAAACCCTTTCTCATTCAGCTCATATGTCTTCTCTCTGCCCAGCAATAGTTGGATGTGAAGTAAAATTTATTCTCGGCCTGCTAGTTCTGAAAGCTGCCTGTTGTTTGGCATCTGATTTAAGAACTTTCATAGAGGAGCCTTAGGAACCACGTGACCGTGGCAGATTATAAGAACCCTCAGTGTCTCATTTTAAAGTGGGGACAAGAATAAATAGAAAGGCAATAGGGTTTGGGAGTTAAGAGTCTGGGGTCCTAAGACAAATTGCCTGGCTGCACCACTTGCTAACCATGTGACCTTGAGCAGGTAACTCACGATGTTCTTGTCTCCATTTCCCCAACAGTAAAATGGGAGTGATGGTCGTGCTCACCTCAGGAGTTGTAGCCAGGCTTCAGTGGGCTTCTACATGGGAGACACTTCAAGCTGTCATTGTTAGCTCCCGTTACTTACTTACTGAATCAGGGGCTGTGAAAATTAAATGAAATAGCACATGGAAACTGTAATCACAGAGCCTGGATCATGGCAAGCCCTCAGTCAATATTAGTTAAATTGATCACTTGTCTGAGAATGATCTATCCTGTCATGTCTGGTTAGTTCCTACCCTTCAGGTCCCAGGTTGAAAGTCATCTCCACCTAGAAGCCAGCCCTTATTTCCTCTTCTCCCTATGCCTGAAGTTAAGTTTCTTGCTGTTTTCTCACCTAGCATTGATGACAGTTGTTTTTAATTAGTTATTTGGTGACAGTCTTTAATTAGCCAGAGAAGTGAATTCCACTGTGATCAGGAGCAGGCAATGGCAGCGTCTGCAACAGCAGACATGACACTGGAGAGGGGGAGGGCCTGTGGCCAATGAGCTGAGAAAGAGAAAAGCAGCCCCTGGTAGCCAGCGACTGTCCTCAGCTAGGTCTTGCTGCTGCTCAGAGCTGGGCTGGCTCTCACAGGTGGGCCATGCTATTATCCTGTTGAACACAAAGTTTTACAAAACACCAACATCAGACAAGGCCACTCTGTGACCGTGGTGAAGCAGGACAAAAACATGATGACATCTGAGGCCAGACAAAACAGAAACACTAACCAAGTGCACCAGACATCCCTTCCCCCAGATAACCTGAGTGACAGCTACTTCTTTACCTCTAAGGCTTTAGTCTCCCTTTAGTCTTCTGTCCCTCTTGATAATATTTATTAAGATACCAGATCATAGAACTATTCCCACTTCCTGACAGCGTCCAGTGCAGGCCCTATAATAAGTTCTTTGTAGCAGACTCTTTCTGAGACGCTCCATGGTTCTATAGTGTGAAGTTGCCCTCACTGCAGTAATAAACTTATTCACCTGCTGGTGTATCCTGGTGGTCTATGGCCAGAGGACATTGACACAGGGAAGATCCAGCCTACCTAAATTATTTTGAAAGCCTTCAAAAATAATCTAAAGGCTCAGTCTGGCCTGGGAGCCCCAAATTAGTTTACTAGACTGTAAATCTCCCTGCAAGCAGGGGCCCAATCAGTCTGTTTTCCTGCTACCAGGCACCCAGACCTGGCACTTCATAGGCACTCGATAAAACAGTCACTGAATGAGTGCAGGACAGGGCAGCTGTGAGGATTAAATTTGCTCATGTGCACAAAGCATAGCCGTGCTGTCTGCCCCATCATGAGGGCTCCGGGAGGGTAGCTTTGGGATTGTTGTATGCCAGATGCTGGAGCTAAGATAATGGAGGCGCTTGCCCTTGGAGAATTCCAAGCCCCTCGGGGAGGGGAGGAGTATTTAGTCACAAGACTTACAAGCCCAGCTGTCTGTGACAAGCTCAGCCTTAAAGGTACAAAGAGTTAACAGAGCACATTGGTCCCGATTAGGAAAGCTAGGGAAAAAACTTGTGAACAAGATTGAATGTATAATAGGCCTTGAAAGATACTTCAGCCTTTGGGAAGAGGATGGCAAGAAGAGGACATTTCCTAATGGTGGTTTAGAGATGGGGAAGTTCAGGGCAAGATCTGAAAACAGTGGCTGGAGATGACACGGGGATGAAACAGGGAGGTATGTGGTAGCAGCCATGCTTCTGTGCTGGCCTTTATTCTGAAGGTGCTGGGGAGCCATTGAAAGTTGTTGAGCACATGAGTTATTTATTAAGACAAACTGTAGTGATTTCCAGAAGGATTTGGCAATAATAATAATAGCTAGTTCTTATATAGTGCTTACTATATGCCATGCCCTTTTCTAAGTACTCTAAATGAAGTAGTTTTTCACAGCCATAAGTTAGATACTCATAATTATTATCCCCATTTTGCCAATAATGAAACTAGGGACAGATGGGGTTAAATAACTTGTCCAAGATGACAGAGACAGAAAGTGGCAGCACTGTGTGTCAAAGCCAGGTAATCTGGCTGCAGAACCTGTGCCCTTAACCCCTGCACCCACTGCCCCTCAGTAAAGTCCTCATTGCAGTGTTTCTCAAACATGTTTGTAAGAACCACCTGAAGCTTTGGTGAAAAACGTAGATATCCAGACCCCTCCTCCCGGGGACAATATCTCAGTGGATCTGAGTGGAGTCCTGGGAATCTGAATCAGCCAGTGAGCAGTTGGGTTGATCCAGACGCCTTCCATTGCTCTTAACATCAGACTAAAAGTGGGCAGAACAGTTAAGACATCTATTGTCTCTCACAGCCAGAGGAACAGGCAGGGCAGATCCGAGGTTGGTTCTGCAGCTCAAAGGTTCTTTACATCTTCGTGTTGTCCTTGGTGATAAGCTTTTATTCTTTGCCCTTGCCCTTCATGGCCACAAGACAGCTGCTACTGCTTTAAGCATCAGATCTTCTCTCAGCCATGTCCACAGACAAAGGGGCAACTTATCGTTATCAGGGAGGAAATGCTCCCTGAGAAACTCCAAATCCCACGGGCCAAAATAGGGACACATGCCTATATGCCCAGTTGCACTGTAGCAGCGGCAGCTGGGCCAGCCAGGGACAAGGAGGTCCAAGAGCCCCTCTTCAGAGCCACACACCTATCACTGCCCTGTTAAACGGATTCAAGCATGAAATCCCAAACTCAAGTGCACAAAAGAACCACCTGGAAAACTTGTTAAAAATGCGGCTACAAAGATATCCTGACGTTACCCCAGATCTCTGCATCAGAATCTCTGATATGTGATCAAGTTTGAGAACCACTGGGTCAGGAGAAGGCAAAGAATGGACAGAAATCATTGGCAGGAGTGTCTGGCACATAGTAGGTGCTCAGCAGAGCTGAGGAATAAATGAATGAAACACTGGGAGTGGGAAGGAAGGGTGGGGTGTGGGCGGAAGCTCTGTTCTGCTCGTTTCATTTTCTTCTGTTTAAATTCCCAGTACAGTGCAGGCTAATTTTCTGTTACTTAGGGCTTCGTTTTTCTAGAACAGACCCCTACTTTGGCTATAGTTTAAGGTGAAAGGGAGACTTTATCTAGAAGGCTATAGGAAATAAGGGAGATTTGCGGACAGGGATGCAGGTGGATGTCAGAAAGAGATCGAACCAGAAGCTAGAAATCTTTTAGGGCTTGCTAGATCCTCACAGCTCAACGGGTGGCCCAAGGACCACGGCCACCGCCTGGGAGATCATTAGAAATGCACTCAGCACCACCCAGAACTACTAAATCAGAATCCGCGTTTTAGTGAGATCTCGAGATGATCTGTGTGCACATAACCATTGGAGAAGCACGGCTGCCCATGTGACTGTTCCCGAGGTTCATGCCTTCTTTTTCCAGAAGGAAGGTCCTCAGCAAACCTGAGCATCTTAGTCCTAGGAGCTAATTCCAGGATAAGAGAATCTGATTGGTCCAGCTGCTGTCAGGTATCTGCCGCTGGGCCAATCCGCAGTGGCAGAGAGGGGGGCGTGGCCAGGGTTCCCAACCTGGGTACTGAGGCTTACCCCTTGGGACAGGGGGTACTTGGGCCGATTGTGACTGGGTCGATGTACACTACCAGGTGTAAAAGCCCTTTGGGAAGAGCATAAGAAGAGAAAGAGGTGGATTTACTCTCAGAAAGTGAATTGGGAGTTTGCAGTTGGGATGCTTCCCTGGAGATCAAGCACCCTAGATGTGAATCCTAAGTATAAACAACTTTGGAAGAAACAACAGAAGATCAAAAGATTTGAATAGATAAAAATAAAGTTAGCCTTAATCTATAAAGAACATTTATTTACAAATCAATGAGAAAAAATTCAAAATGTTAATAGAAAAAAAAAAAAGGCTAATAGCATAAACAGGCAGTTCACCAAAGAAGGTATGTAAAGGATAATAAATGTTGAGAAAGGATTCATCCTCACTAATTATAAAAGAAACGAAAATTAAACTAAAATGATCTTATTTTGTCCTGTCAAATAGTGTCTGTGATAGCCGAGGTAAAGGGGAGGATGCAAGTGATCTGTTTTCTGAAAGGATCTTAGGTATCACCAAGCAGTAAAACATCCATACGATTTTGACCCACTTCTTCAACTTAAATGAATGTATCCAAAGAAACCAGAGATAAGTTAAAAATTATGGATAGGCATTACTTATAAAAGTAAATACCTAAAAACCTCAAGGTCCAAGAAAAGGAAGTGGTCAAGTTAAACTATGCGACAACCAAAATGATAGAATAGTATGTAGCCATTAGAAATTTTGTTTTGGATGAATAATATGGCAAATGCTTTAACTTGGCAAAATTGTTGAATAAAATTGCTTAATAAAAAAAGAAAAGGTGAATATAAAGAGATTTAAGCCATGATCCCAGTTGTATACTTTTAAAATCTGTATACAAAGATTGTGTTGGACATTTAGTCGATTATTAATTCAACAAATGTTCTTTGCTCCCCCGCACTTCACCACGTTCTGTGTTAGGTGCTGAGACCCAGTGATGAGACAGAGACAGGCATCTAGCCTTACGTGCCTCATTCAACCGAGTGGAGGAGGGGACAGTCATTCAAATAATTTTCAACCAAATATTTAATCACAGTAGAGATAGGTGCTTTGGAGAAAAATATGGTATGTAATAAGCATATGACATAAGGATTTATATTGCCCTCTTATGACTGTAGAGGTCAGTTTTTATTTTCTTCTCTACGCTTTTCTGTACTTCCCAGCTTTTCTACATTTAGTGTTTATTTTTATTCTGGAAAAATAATAAAAATTTTAATTAAAAAAGAGAAAAGGATTTTTTTAATGGAGTTTTTAGATCGAAGAAGAGAAGGGGGAAGCAAATTGGATTGGGAGCTGTGAATGCTGTCTTGAGATCATTGAGAGGCAATTTTGTGAAGAAGGATCTACAATTGGTCCATGTGAGCCCAGTGGGTCTAAGACACCAAAGGGTACATACTTCAGAGAAAAAGATTTTGGTTCTTTGTCGAGAGCCATCCTGCTATAGGGAATGGCTTGGGAGCCTGAGGAGCGACACCCCTTGTTCAGCTAGGCTGCAGGGGGAACCCGCGTGTGTGGCATGGCTCCGTGGAATTTCCTATTTGTTCACCTTTGGTTACTTGACAAAGCTTTCCAAAATTAAAAAGCCCAACCTTTTGGCTTGGTATGGCTTTGGAGAATTCCAAGGGCCCTGGAGTTTCTCAAGGGACATGTTAAATATGTATCAGAATTAATTGGTTTATTTAAAGGGCATTGTCAGTATTAAAGGTGTTTTTGATGCATGTTCCCAGTATGGGTTGGTTTGATTTAATTTTGTTGTTGATCTTTCCTGTTAGTGGTGTGTGCATTGACCCATAATTTTAGAATAACTAGCTCTATAGTTGTGATCATGCTCTTGTGCGTGTGGATTGAAGTTATGGTGTTAAATTTTTATAAATCCACATCTCCTAGGGAGACGGTAGGTCCACATCTCCTAGGGAGATGGTAGGTCCGAGTGCAGTGGTGTTTACAACTAATTGATCACAACCAGTTACAGATTTCTTTGTTCCTCCTCCACTCTCATTGCTTCACTTGACTCACCAAGTACATATCATTCCAGGACTGAAATGACGCAGTGTATTTTAACAAAGTTAAGAAGGGTCATTTAACTTTTCACTTTGTCCCCTGTGCTGTTCCCGGAGTCTATTGGCAGGGAAATAAAAGGTTTCGTTATAGAGATAAATAGGTAAAATAGTACGAAAATATATACACGTTTTGAAATTAACAGGTTTGTTTTAGGTTAGTTTATAATTTAGAATCATTTAACAGTAATAGAGATTTACTGTTATATTTTATTATATAGAATCATGATATAAGTAATATGGTTTTAGTTGATTAAGAATTAGCATAGTTGATATAAACATGAAACATTAAATTGTTAAATATAAGTATAAGTAAGACTGAATAGGAGTTTAGAATATAAGTTTATGTGTAAGTTTAAAAGGTTAAGAATAGTGATTCAGACCGAAAGTCTGATGTTTTGAAATTAAACACGCTGCTATTGTATAGTTTCCTGGCCACAAGCCACAGACTTTGAGGTAAACTTTTGATGTATGAATAGATGTTTTTGTCAAAGCACGAGAGGTTTGGAACATTTTTGTTCTTGTGAAAGCATGGATGGTTTGGAACATTTCAACCTTTCTTTTCTATGGATATGATATAAAAAATGTTTTTAATTAAAAGATAAATCATTACATAGAAGGTTAAGTAAGAAATATAAATAAAGCAAGATTCTTGTGGTTGGTGACCACACTTGCACTAGACATTTGTGTTCCGCCTTTCTCTTTTCCTCACCGAATCCACACCATCTATTCAGGTCCAACGAATACTGCGGAGCTGGTCTCCAGCAGTTCTTTGTGAAATTCATACAGCAATCTTACATTTTAAGCAACATCATGACTGGATAACTGAAGACCCATGATGCTCCTGCTTCATACCAGGACTAAATACAACAGCCCCTCAGATGCATACCTGAACACACAGGAAAGCAAGGGAAATCCCCAGGAGGCAAAAAACAAAACTGAAAGCCAGCAGCAGGTGTGTGAGGCTGTGAGCTGCTGGGGAGTACTGGTGGGGGGTCTGATCCCACTAAACATGGGACTTGATTTTAATAGTCACACCAGGGTAGGACATGTGGCCCTGAGTTCTTCCAGTGAGGTCGAAATGAGATACCCACATAAAGCAGTGGCCCGTGCTACACCCTCAGTGAAAAGAGGTGAGGGGGATTATTCTCATATGGAGCAAGTCCCCCCTCTGCTGGAAAGAAGTACTTCCTGCCCCCGGCTATGAGTCATTTCACCTCAGCATATGAGGTGCTTGGGGTTGACCTGCTGCCTTCACTTCTGTTTGAGTGCTCTGAAATCTCCCAAGGCCAATGCCACTCATTATGCCAAATCTGAGTACAGACAAATGAATACTAACCTATTACTGTCTATAATTACCTTAATAGCAGCTGCTAATGATCAAGCACTTACAGTGTGCCCAGCTCTCAGTATGTCTTTTTTTGGGGGGGAGGGGGGCGCTGGACAGTACTGGGTCTCAGTATGTCTTAACCTCCTTGAATCTTTACTAGAGCAATAAGGTCTAAGGTCTAAGGTCACTACTAACATCCCCATTTTGCTGACAAAAGAAGGACAGAGAAGTAACTTGGTCCTGACCCCACAGCTAGAGAGTGGTGGGGACAGAAGTTGGTCCAAGGTCAATCTGACTACACACACACACACACACACACCCCACCTGGGAATGAGTGGCACGCACACACACACACACACACACACACACACACCACCTGGGAATGAGTGGCTACTCCAGCATCAAATCAATACAAACACCCAAAGGGGCCGAAGGAGATCACTGGTAGTCCCTCAGTGATCAAGGCCACCCAAAGGCTTTTCCTGGGCTATCTATGTGTATCTTGCTGTTCACAGAATATCCTGGAAAGAGGCTGGGTATAGGGGACGGGTGAGAGGAGACAACCCTGATAAAGCCAGCCAGGAGGCTCCAGCAAACTGGCCATCTGGATAAGACTGTCTAAACTCAGTGCCCCTATGTAGTTATTGAATTCTAGACATCTGCAACCAGAATACCATTAATATAATAATTATGTCCTTCCATGTTTTATATTCAAATGCCACCTCACTGAGGCCTTCCTGAACCACCCTACTCAGCACTCCTGGAACACATTCTCTGCCTTTTTTTTTTTTTTCCATTGCACTTAGCACCCCCTGACAAATATTTAAGGTATTAATTGCCTGCACCACTACCAACCGGAATATAAGCTCCCTGACGCAGGAAATTTTGTCTCTCTGGTTCACTGCTCTGTTTCCAGGGCCTAAAACAATGCCTGGCACATAGTTGGTGCTTAATAAATATTTGCTGAATAAAGTAATGAGCAAGACAACAGCAATAGCAACTTTACACGCCTGATCTCTAATCATCACAGTAGTACTAGGCGATACAAATGGAGATTGTCCCTATTCTCCAGGTGAAGAAATGGAGGCCCAGGAAGGTAAGACTTAACAGCCCAAGCTCTCGGGCAAAACGTTTCTTGTCTAGTAGCTGTCTAGTTTGGGGTGACTTACATGTTAAGTGTGATTAACCCCACCCCCAAAATGATCCCTGCCAGTGGGTGCCTGACTCCCTTCACTGTGTTTAACCTGCCCATACATGATGCTGCCTGCTGCCTCCCCAAAACACTAAAAGCACAGTCAACAAAAGCAAAATAGACACGTGGGACCACATCAAATTTTAAAGTCTGTGCATCAAAGGAAAAAATGGAATGAAAAGGCGACCTACAGAATGGGAAAGAATACTCACAAATCATATATCCGAGAAGGGGTTAATATCCAGAATACTCCTGTGTTTCCCTTCTGCTGTGACTTGCATGGAGAGGGACACTGAGGCTCATGGCAGAGGGCAGTTAGGAGATGAAGCCCAGCTGATCTCCACGGAGGGCAGAATGTGGAGGCCTAGGAGGGTGCAGAGCCCAGCACTTGGGAGGGTTGTGAGGACCCTATCAGTTGACCTGTAGGGAGTGCCTGGCTACTCCCACACCCACCCTACTCTGAGCACGTTCCAGTGCAGGTGATCACTCGTTCTCAAAGTTGTAAAGCAGGAAGTTTGAAGGTCATATTAGCATGACCCACCAACCTGGTTTTAACACTGAAAGTCCCGTGTCTTGGGAAACCCCTCAGCCCTAGGCAAACAGGAACAGTTGGTGACCCTAGCTCATGAGCATTCCAGTTGAGAGTTTGATGCACAAGTGCCCAAGTCCAGTTCTGTTCAACTGTAGTAGCTGACGTTTATTGAGACTTGACCATGGCCACATCTTGTGCTACTGAATTCTCTCGTTAAACGGTGCAAAAACCTTATGAAGAGGGCATGTGATGATCTCTGTTTACAGGTGAGGAAACAGGTTCAAAGAGGTTCCATAACTGGGATGAGGTCACGCATATAGTAAGTAGCTGAATCTGGACTCATCAGTTCAAAGACACATTTTCACATCTCTCAAACAGTGGTGCATCTTTGCTGTGAGCCAACAGGCAGTCCAAAAAAAGTGTCTTTCTGCACATGTGAACAAACTTCATTCTAGTTGATCACGTTTTTGTCACCTCCACCAAGTTGTGTGCATTTTTAGAACTACATGTATTGAGTTTAATTGTGGTCTAAAATGTCTTCCAAAATATTGCATGATGATTTGGGTGGGAGATGGAACATAACTGTGTACCCAGAAATGCTTGGAAATGGTAGCAGGGGGTCTATTTTCATATTAATGAACCAAACTTTTGTTGTTGGAGGAATGACAGCAATTTCATGTTCTTGCAAAGCAACAACCAAGAACCAGTGGTTCTCAAACTTGGGCATGTTTCAGAATCACCTGGATGGCTTGTTAGAACACGGATTGCTGGGATCTGATTCAGTAGGTCTGGAGTGGGGCCCAAGAATTTGACTTCATACCACGTTTCCAGGTAGCTCCAGTGCTGCCGGCTGGGACCATGCTTTGAGAACCACGCAGAGCAAGTGAAAGCAGGAGCAATGGCCACATTCCTGCAAGTGAAGCAAGAGTAATCCCACAGAGTAAATGAAAACATTTTAACAAGAGGCAGGTGTGGCTGATCCATGCCGCAAAGACACTTGGCATGAAGACAGGGCACATAAGTTGTCAGAATCTTTCAGCTGACCTTAAACAAAAGCCATTTAACTTCCCTAGATGTATTTCCATTGAGAAAAATGGAAACCATGGGTTTACTCAAATGCCCAGTGCTGACAGAACCCAGGTGTTATTTGACAGGCATCAAAGTGACACTGTCATTGCCAAAGTGCCGAAGAAATGGAGAGCAGGAACCTGAGTTTCTTGTCAAATGTCCAAAGAAGTCTAAAAGAGCTCAATCAGTAAATATAAAATATCTAAGGAATATAAAGCATTGCATCGTCATGTGTTTAACTGGCAGAGTTTTTTATCATATATAATATAACAGAGCATCTTACAATCTACTTGTCTTAGATCCAAAGAAATATGGCAGATCACCATATCAGCTAGCCACCAAAAAAAAAAATATGGTGTTTTAAGAGAAAATGTAACTAACACCTCAGACTCGTGGCACTGATATTGTTGCTTTGAGCAAAGTGAAATTATGTAGTGAAGTAGGCCTGTGTTGATTTAAGTAAATATATTCTACAAATAAAATGGCAAAAATGTTGAAGATGGTGCCTTGGTGACAAGTTTTGGAAACAGAATATGACAGTGGCTCCTCAAATCATCACTTAGGGCCTCTCAGCCTGACAAGTTCATCCAGTGAGCAAGCCACCATTGGTCATATTTACCTCTCATTTGAAGCCAAATCTCCATGTGACAAATTACATTCTAATAATGGAAGAAAGAAAATATTTCCAAGCCTGAAACCATAAACTTAGTTTACAAAGTATTCACAAAAATTTTTATAAGCAAAAAAATACATTTGAAACTGCCTACACTTATCTTTTATAGTGATATTTATATTTGATCTCTTTCTTTTTTTTTTTTCTTTTTGCATGAAAACTTCAATAAGAGTACAAGAATTATTTTTTTTCTATAGGAATGCCATGCTGAGCAGAATATCAATTAGACTAGTTTTGCTCAAAAGTCCTGTCATTTCCATTCCAGTGGTTTCTTAGGATTTTGTGATAGAGCTTATGGAAGTAACTACTGCATTTGGCTGCAATTAATAGAAAACCTACCTGGCATAAATTATAGGAACATTTCCTGTTCATTTAAGAAGTATAGATTCAGGTGGTTTTATGGCTCAGTATCTGATTTTCTTGCTTTCCCTTGTGGTAACAGAATGGCTGCCACAGATCCAGGCATCACATCATCACTCCAACATGTCCAACGATAGGAGGTGAGGCAGCCAGGGCACAAGACTAGTCTTTTCTCAACTGCTTCTCTGTACCCACTTTTTTTTTTTTTTTTTTTAATCAGGGAGGAAAAACTTTCCCACTTCCCAGCAGATGTTCTATACTTTCTCATTGGCTAGAACTGGGTCACATGATCACCCTTAAGCAGCAAGGGAGACTGGGAAAGCAATCTAGCATGTTCTCATATTACGAAAATTAATAATCATCATATCTCTTAGTTTCAGCTCCAGAATTTGTTTTTGAACATGGTTATCAAACTTATCTGCCCACGGAAAGTAACGAGAACCAGACAGCCACTGTCATCTCTCTCCCTGCCAAGTCTCGCACCAAAAAGCCTACAACCCCACCTGCTCAGAAAAGGCTGAACTGTTGCTATCCAGGTAAAGGCAGCGTTATGTCCTACTTGTGTAGAGAATGTGACATTTAACCAGGTTCTAGGGCTCTTCCTCATGAATTCCTGACAACTGGAGATGGTGTGCTCCAAACTGCCTGGCTTAAAATTCAGAGCCCCATGGCATATATGTCAGCACACACAGCCTATCTCTCATTGTCCCTAGTCATTGTACATATGGGCTCTAAAACTTTTATAGCCATGGGTCTTTGAAATGGAACACATGAGAATTTCAAGTTGCTATAAATTTTTCTTCCTGTGTGATAGCTTAAGAAGACATCCAGTAAGATTTTTCTTCCCTTACTTTTGTTTTTAACTTTTTATTTGGAAATAATTTCAGACTTACAGAAAAGTTGCAAAAACTGTACCAAAAATTCCTGTGTACTCTTTATCTGGATTTCCCCAAATGTTAACATTTTACCATATTTGCTTTGCCATTCTTTCTATATATGTGTGTGTTTTTCCACAAAACATCTGAGAGTAAGTCACAGACACAATGCCCCTTTGCCCCTAAATACCACAGTGTGTATTTCTTAGAAACAAGGACATTCTTTTATATAACCACAGGATGACCACCAAAATCAGGAAATTAACATTTATACATACTATTATCAAATCGACTGACCTTATTCAGATTTCACCAATTGTCCCACTAATGTCCTGTCAATCAAAAAAAAAGCATCCCCTTCCCCCCACCTCCATCCAGGGTCCATCCCGTGATCACTCATTGCATTTGGTTTTTATATGTCTTTAATTTCCTTTAATCAGGAACAGTTTCTAAGCTTTCGTCTTTATGACTTTGACATTTCTGAAAAGCAGAAGCCAGTAACTTTGTGAAATGTGCTTCAGTTTGGATTTCTCTAATGTTTCCTTGTGACTAGATTTAGGTTATACAGTCTGGGCAGGAACCACGGCCCTTCTTGGTACATCATGTAAGAAGGCACGTGAGATCTATTTTTCCCATTACTGTAATGTTACTTTCATCACTTGGTTAAGAAAGTTTCTGCCAGTTTTCTCCACTCTAGAGTTAGTATATTTCCCTTTGTAATTAATGTTTCCTTGTTTTTTTTAGGTTGCCAGTTCAAGACCGCCTATGGCATGAAGGACATGGAGCGTCATTTAAAAATTCACACAGGTGAGTAACTTTTCTTTAGCACATATGCCGTAAACACCTGCGTGTGCTAGGAGCTGGGGACTCAGGTAAGTCAGACACATGATATGACGCAAAACCTCACTGGTTGTCATGGGAATATGCACACAAATTAAACAAAAATAAGATGCCATTTTAAAATATGATTTTGTCAGAAAATGTATAAAGCAATAAAATCTAACTCTGGAGAAGATATGACCAAACTTAATTAGTGGGAATGTGAACTGCTATGGCTATTTTAAAAACTAATTTGCCAAAGTTAATTAAAATTTGAAGGTACATATTCATCTCATTTCAAGGAGATGATCCTATAAATGTATGTGTGTGCACACTTGTGCATGTGTGTGTGTGATGATTAGTAAAGAGGTATAAGGGGAAAGAATAGTAACTCTCATGTATCTTTACATTGTATCATTGGATACAATGAGTGTGTGACAGATTTGCAATTTTGAAAGGGGAATTTAATACATCCTTTTTTTAAAAAAGTATGGAAAAAATCAATGCTTGGAAAAAGAAAAATGTGATTATTTCTGGTGATTTTAATGTTCTTAATATATTACTTTTATGTTTCCCAGATTTTCTGCAAGAAGGACTTGCTTTTAGACCATTTTTAACAAAATATTAGATGCTCATAATCAAATGATGCAGACATGTATAAATTCAAAGAGTATAAATGTGCATAACTCATAATTCATGGGACACACTAAAATTTGACTTTGGTCTCACTAATTGCCCCAAAGCCTGCTATTTAACCTCAGCATTTAGAACATGAAGAAGCCAATAGTTATTTCTTATATTTCTTGGCCATGACCAGTGAGTGCCTTATTGCATTGGGATCACTATAGATATGATTGAGGCTTATTAGATATTAATAAGTTCCACAGTTTCATACCATTTAGTATTGTTCTAATTATCCAAATATTAAGATTCAAGTATTGGTAAGCATTCTAATGCAAGCAATGAAACTCTCCAGGTGAGTTCCATATGTTGAAGTTCCATCAGTCAAGCACAGCATATTTATCATTGAAAGTGTAAAATACTATAATTATTAATGATGATTGGGAAAACAGTTTAAAAATATAAGTGAGGGCAATGACTTTAAGTCTGTTTCTGCAAATCTTCAGAAAGCATCTTCTACATACAGTTACTCAAGCTTGTGTTTGTAGAATAGTTTCTGCATAGCTGAAGCGACTCCATTAAGTCCAAAAATTTGTTTTAGCACATGGCTATTTAGGATTTAGCCAAAATATGTATTTGATACATAAAGTAAAAATTCTGACTCACAGCCCACCTCTTTGTAATTTCATGCCCACAATTCACCAGTCTTAATAACCTATTGTGTATCATTCTAAAATTTTTGCATGCCTATACCAGGCCTAAAAACGTACACGGTTAGTTTTGTCCACCTCTTAGTAAGTTAATACTATATACATTATCACTGCAACTTGCCTTATTTATTTAATATTAGACATCTTTCCATGTCAGTACGTGCATACCTACTTCATTCTTTTCAATGGCCATGTAGGGAATTGGTTCAATAATTTGCAGCACATCCATTCAGTGAAATACTTCAGCCTTAGCAATCATGTTGTAGATATATAATGATGTGGAAAAGATGATCAAACTTTAAATGCAAGAAAGTAGTCAATGGGGAGGGAGTGTAGCATTTGGCTAAAAAACAAAAACAAAAACAAAAAAAACTCCTGGGTTCTAGTTGCAGTTGTTGGGGGATTAAATAAAATAATTAAAAGGCACAGACCATTCAAAAAGTGTTTAAATTGATGTTAGCTCAGAGGTTTTTTGTACCAAAAAACATACATACATAAAAAAAATTGGAAAAATATACATCAAAAGGTTAGCAGCTGTTCACGGGTAGCAAGTTGACATATGTATTAGTGAGATTCAGATTAAGCTGCTATAACAAAGAACCCAAACACCAGCTCAGACAAGGTAGGGGTTTATGTCTGTCTCACATAACTGTCCAGAGGTGCAGGTAGCCTAGGGCAGGTAGGCGGCTCTGTCCTGTAAGATCGTCCAGGAACTTACGAGTTCCTCTTACCTCATTATGTTACCTCACTCAACCATCTGCACCTGTTGCCTCATTCCCATGTCTTGGCTGCAGCTGGCAAGAAGGGAGAAAAGAGAAGTAAAAGGGAAGCGATTTCCTTTCATAACAGGGACAGATTTCACACTCTCGGCCCTTGCTCTGATGCAAACTTAATGACAGAATCACACCCAGCTGAAAGAGAGGCTGGGAAATGCAGTCTTTAGCTGGCCAGCCACGACCTCTGCTAAAACTTGCGAATTCTTAACTTTAGGGTGCGTCAGTTGTGAAAAGGAAAAAGAAGAGACTGAATACAAGAAGAGACAGTTAGCAATTTCTTATTTAGTTAGCTGTACTTTAAAAATGTGTTTTAGTTCCTTCTATTTTTAACTAATAAGGAATTTATACTCATAGTAGAAAAAAATGAGAAAACGCCAGTAATGAAAATAGAAGAAATTTCCCCTCTCCCAAAATGTTAGCTCTTTGCCAATCATCCCACCAGCTTTGGGGGATTTTCTAAATGTTCTTCGGTGGTTGCATATTGCTTTTTTCTTAAGGCAGTGGGAAATAAACCTTTTCCTTTTTAATCTTGTTTCCTGCTGCCATCTATGTGTGCTTGAAGGAGACAAACCCCACAAGTGTGAAGTCTGCGGCAAATGCTTTAGCCGGAAGGACAAGCTGAAGACCCACATGCGGTGCCACACAGGTGTGAAACCCTACAAGTGTAAGACCTGTGACTATGCCGCCGCCGACAGCAGCAGCCTCAACAAGCACCTGCGGATACATTCCGACGAGCGACCCTTCAAGTGCCAAATCTGCCCCTATGCCAGCCGCAACTCCAGCCAGCTCACCGTCCACCTCCGATCCCATACGGGTAAGTCCCGCCTGTTGCTCTCAGTGCACCTCATTTCCCGTTGCTTAAATCATGAGCACCTTAAAGCATTTAGGCACCATATAAGAAAATGAGTTGGGGATGTTTGGTCATCCCGTGGTTTGCAGTTTTGCTTTACGTCTGCCCAGAAGAGCCTTTCTCAGTAAAATAGGGAAGACTTCAAGTTTATAACTTTATATGTATTTTTATATAACTTTATAACATATTCACTAGAAACGTATGTAATTGAGAAGGTACACTAAATGGACTAGAGATATAAGCAATGCATGTTTCATAAATTTCTGCATCATGGTTAGTCATTTCAATAATTTTTCAAGTAATACTCTGATTAGTTGAGCATGGG
This sequence comes from Cynocephalus volans, assembly GCF_027409185.1. Taxonomy (NCBI): domain Eukaryota; kingdom Metazoa; phylum Chordata; class Mammalia; order Dermoptera; family Cynocephalidae; genus Cynocephalus; species Cynocephalus volans. Next base: position 46,538,644 of record NC_084460.1, on the reverse strand, counting down.
ACAGCCTGATCAAAAAACACAGCAAAGTCAGCAGAGTAGGTAACTCAAATTATGTATGTTTTCCTTTTGGCACTTATATCAGTCAGCTATTAATACAGTGATGCTGCATAATAGCCGTCACAAAATCTCAGTGGCATGTTGTAATAAACATTTATTGCTCACATACTTCAGGTCAGCAGAGGGTTGGCTGCACAACTCTGTTGATCTTGGTTTGGCTTAATCACATGTGTGGGCAAGGCTTGGTGTCTCCTGACTTTGGTTGGGGATCTGCTGGATGTGGGCTAGCTAGCTGTCCACTGTTCTTGGCTGAGGCCATCTGGCTCTGCTCTGTGCATCTCTCATCCTCTTCCTGGGACCAAGGACTAACCCAGTCTTGTCCTTCTCATGAGGATGGAAGAGGTGCAAACAAACAAGCCCCAAGTGTGAGCTCATTTCTGGTCTCTGTTTGCATACGTCTGCAAACATCACAATAGCTAAAGCAAGTCATGTGGTCAGCACTGGTGTCATTTTTGCAAACAACCACAGTCCACCTTTATCCCCTCCGTCATTCACATCTCTCTGACATGCAAAATGCACTCACACTTTGTCAAGACCCCCCACAAGTTGCATCCAATTATAGGATCAGGCTTAAAGACGAGGATTGTGCAATCTGCATCAGATCTGGATAGGGCTCCTCTTCACCTGAGACAGTTGAAGTGAAAAAACAAGTTGTCTGTTCCCACATACCCAACATACCATGGTAAAATCAAGCCAGAATGTTACGATAATTCTGCCGTTTGAAAGGGGAAGAATGGAGGCAGTTGGCATCGTTGGTCTGTAGCATTTCTGAAATCTCTCTGGGCAAATGTACCCCGATGCCCCCACTCAGGAGACAGGGAATGTTTCTTGATTAGGCCTTGGCTCAGCTCCCTGGTTCTTGACTGTGCCCACTGGAACATCCTTTCCATCACCTTCCTTAGTCACTTCTGAAAAGGATGAGAAAATTTCTCAGCCTGCCCCCTGACTACCAAAAGCTGGGGGACTTTTTACACTGTTTTAGTATCGGCTGGCGACTTTTGCTGGTAGACCTGTCTTAAAAACTTGTGAGTTTCCTTTGTATCCACATGCCAAAAGCCACATCCACAATTCTTTTGGAATCTTGTCTCTTTTTCCAAACTTAATTATAAGGACTTTTGGCATATAACCTTCTTTGGGTTCTAGGAGTCCTTTTGTTCACCTGAGAGAATTTACTTGGCACCAACTTAATTCTTTTGGAGATTTTAAAAAAGAATCTTATTTTCAGACCCCTCATTTCTCATCTGGTCTTCATGCTGAGATCAGTTGCCTAGAAATGATCTTTGTTCCCAGGCTTTTGTCTTTCTTTAGACATCTGGCTGGAGATTACTTTGGAGGTCTGGGTGGAGATGCTGGCTGGAGATGAGAAACTATATTCAGCAAATCTTGACTTTCTATATACCCTCTAAATTCTGACCAGCTCTTTTTCAAGTTTGTCTCTTTCTTGTAGTAACTCATCATATGCAGCTTATCAAACACTTTCATTGTTCTGCCTAGAATTTATTTCTTTTCTCCAGTCCAATACTCATTATGTACATTTTCTATCTTCTAAGTTACCACAGGTGACAGTTTTACCAAATGTTTGCCATTAAATAGTGTGAATTGCCATTTTTCTAGCTTCTACCTGCAACCCAATCCCAAAACCAATGCTACATATTTTGGTTCTCTGTATGGCAACACAGAAATTTCTAGATACCATTATCTAGCACCCCATTCCTAGATACCAATATCTATATCTATTGTAACAGTGGTTCAGCATAATAAAAACCCCACAAAACCTCAGAAGATACAACAACTTGCCTTTTGTGTTCACACATTGGGGATCAGCTGGGCATCAAATAGGCAACTCTGCTGATCTTGGCTGGGCTCGCTTACAAGTCTGAGGATCTGCTGGCTATGGGTTGGCTGTTCACCGGTCTTGGCTGGGGAATCCTGCTCTGCTCCATGTGTCTGTCATCCTTCTGAGACCAGTGGGCTAGTCCAAGATTGACCTTCTCATGGCAATAACCAAGGTGCCAGCAAGCCTCAATGTATAAGCCCATTTGAAGCCATTACTTGTGTCGAGTCTACTTAATATACCATTGGCCAAATCCAGTGACATGACTGAGCCTGTTGTTGTGGGTCATGGCAGGTCATCCTGCCCCTTTGGAGAGCATGCATTTACAGACATGACAGAGGCCATGGCTACAGGGAGGGCTGGGTGGGAAGGGTGTTTGGGGACATTTTTGTAATCTACCACAGCAAGTTAAGACATTGGCGTCACTGACACACAACTGATTTTCTTCAGAAACCTTCCCCAGCAGCTAAAGGATTCATTTATGAAAGTGATTCATTTTGACTTATAAGGATGAGCTTACCATTTAGACTAGCATCTTTAAATTGGTCTAGAAAGGTTGTGGTTTTTGAAAATTTAAATGTGTGCCATTTTTGCATTGTCTCCATGGAATGTTCGTGTTCCTTTTTATTAATCTGTGGCACTTGTAAAATTGTAAATTAATAGGATTCTGTTTTTTACCCTTCCGTCGATTTGATGACTATATCATCAGTCTCAACTTGAGAAAGATCTGTGAGCTTAATACATCAGTTGCTTATTCATTCAACATTCCTTAACCGCACTATGCCAGACACTGTAGGGATCAGGTAGTGGGCAGGAACAAACGTAGTCATTAGCTTTGAAAATGTTACACTCCAGTGAGACTCTTTGACTAGTATCTCTCATTTAAGAAATAAGTTTACAGTAAAAGAAAAAAAAAAAAAAGAGATGATGATGAAGGGATTTAAGCCATTTGCTTTCGTGTCAAATAGTGTTAAGCTCTGCAATTCAGCTATGACATTTGGTTATCTCGTTTTTCTGGGTTTCACCTCTGCAGATTGCTAAAAAACAAAAAGACTGTCACTATAATTTGGGCAGAGATGTAATTGGAAAACCTACTAGAACATTCTGTGTGCACAGACATCTACCCCCAGGAATCCATGAATAGAATTTAGGAGGTAGGTCCATGAATGTGGATGGGAAAAAAATTCCGCCTTCATTTTCACTAACCTGTACTGAAATTCGACATGTCCTTCAATTACAAAAATAGGCAACCAATCCGATAACAGTGCATGTGAACTTGTCAGTAGAAATCACAGATCTTTTCATAACAATCATTGCAGATAGATCAAAATATCCTTTTACACTCTTCTCTATTTAGAAATTACTGTAGTTACTAGACCTGCTGCTAGGTCTTGATTTAATTAATGCATTTATAAAGCACAAACATTACTATATCATAAATTTTCTCTTTTAATATTTTAATAATTGAATATAACTGATTTCTTTTGTATTCCTAATGTTTTTTATTAGTTTCTTTTGTGCATTTAAAACTTTATTCTGAGATGGGTTCCATGGGCTTCACTAAACTGCCAAAAAGTGGTGAAGACATAAAAAAAGATTAAGAACAACATTCTAAGACAGAAAAAGCAAACTTTTTCTGTGAGGAACCAGATCATAAGTATTTCAGGTTTTGCTAGCCACCCAGTCTGACACAACCACTCACCTCTGGCATTATAGCATGAGAGCAACCATATGTAAACAAATGGGCATGACTGTGTTCCAATAAAACTTTATTTACAAAAACAGGCTGTAGGCAGGATATGGCCCACAGTCTATAATTTACCATTCCTTGTTCTCCAGGAACATGATCTAATGCGTGATCTTGGTGGTAATTTAATTATACAAAACACTGTTTAGGTTTGGGCTTCTCAGTTTTCTAGAAGCTTGTTAAATTGCTGCCTGCCATCTCTAATTGCATGTATTAAGCAGCTCATGGTGATGTTGTAGGCCCTATGCCAAAAAGCAGGAACACAATCCCAGCCTTTTGAGTTTATGGCCTAAGAAAGTGAACAAGGGTTAAATGTACAGATAATTACCTAGCATTAAGAATACCAGCCTTGGAATCAGCCTGGGTTGGAATCCAAGCCTTGCTATATACAACTGGGTGACCATCTACAGGTTATGTAGTCTCTCTGGGCCTCAGCCTCCTCATCTTTACAACAGAGTAAAGAATAATACTTATAATCTTACCCACTTCAGGGGGATGTTATCAGCATCAAATGAGACTATTCTTGTGGAATGCTCAGCATAGCGTCTGCCATCCCGGAAGCAACTGAAGAATATTAGTGGTTGTTACTGTACTTGCTTTAACAATATTGAAATGGTGGGGAGGGGTCACTAATTTGCTTGAATTATCAATGCCTTAGATAATTTGGACTTGGCATTCACTGAGGAAATAAATTTGGAATATCGTGTCCATTCAGATGTTTGCAATTTCATTTCCCCTGCTCATCTTTCGGCAAATATGAATTTAAAAAAGTAAATCAAGCAGCTGGATTTCCTAACTTCACAAGTAAAGAACGCAGCTGGCAATGTGGGATAAATCAATTTTGCACAATAAACACGTCTTTATTTAAAAAATCTGCATGAAGTATAAGCTGGGTGTTTCCATCATTGTAAAAAGAATACTCCACTGAGTGCAGCATGGAGCCGGCCTGCCCATCCGAAAATGTGTTGTTGAATCTGTTACAACATGTAATTCAGTCAAAATCAACAGATTATGCAAAATTATGCAACTGTGAACCATTAACTAACAGAGTGGGCATATTAACTGTATGAATGATAGCGTGATTGTCTTAAAGAATGTAACAAGCATATGTGCAAATCTTATTTTATTGGGGACAATTAAATAGCCCTTTTCAATCTCCCATTTTTCTTCTGGGTTTTATAACGGTGGTGGTGGCTTAGGTCTGGGGAAAGAAGAGTTTTCTCCCCTTTCCCCCGCTCCCGGGGGCTGCTAGGAGCCACGGTTAGAAGGTCTCCACCCGGCTGCCTTGGTATAAGCGATTTTCTGATGTGTGCTTCGGGGGGATCCTCTGGTTTTTGCCTGCCTGTTCTTATCGAAACTCACCTTGTGTTGACAGGGGACGCCCCCTTCCAGTGCTGGCTCTGTAGCGCCAAGTTCAAAATCAGCTCGGACTTAAAAAGGCACATGCGGGTGCACTCGGGGGAGAAGCCTTTCAAGTGCGAGTTCTGCAATGTCCGCTGCACCATGAAGGGGAACCTCAAGTCGCACATCCGCATCAAGCACAGCGGGAATAACTTCAAGTGTCCGCACTGCGACTTCCTGGGTGACAGCAAAGCCACCCTGCGGAAGCACAGCCGCGTGCACCAGTCGGAGCATCCCGAGAAGTGCTCCGAGTGCAGCTACTCGTGCTCCAGCAAGGCTGCCCTGCGCGTGCACGAGCGCGTCCACTGCAGCGACCGCCCCTTCAAGTGTAACTACTGCAGCTTCGATACCAAGCAGCCCAGCAACCTGAGCAAGCACATGAAGAAGTTCCACGGGGACATGGTCAAGACCGAGGCCCTGGAGAGGAAGGACACGGGCAGGCAGAGCAGCCGGCAGGTGGCCAAGCTGGACGCTAAGAAGACCTTTCACTGCGACATTTGCGATGCCTCGTTCATGCGGGAGGACTCGCTCCGCAGCCATAAGAGGCAACACAGTGAGTACAGTGAGAATAAGAACTCAGATGTGACCGTCCTCCAGTTCCAAATCGACCCCAGCAAGCAGCCCGCCGCGCCCCTCACCGTGGGGCACCTCCAGGTGCCCCTCCAGCCCGGCCAAGTGCCCCAGTTCAGCGAGGGAAGAGTCAAAATCATCGTTGGGCATCAAGTGCCTCCGACAAACACCATCGTCCAGGCTGCCGCCGCCGCAGTAAACATTGTACCTCCCGCCTTGGTGGCCCAGAACCCGGAGGAACTCCCGGGAAACAGCCGGCTGCAGATCTTGCGCCAGGTCAGTCTGATCGCGCCTCCGCAGTCCTCGGGGTGTCCGAGCGAGGCAGGCGTGATGACCCAGCCTGCTGTCCTGCTGACCACTCACGACCAGACGGACGGAGCCACTCTGCACCAGACCCTGATCCCCACGGCCCCGGGTGGCCCCCAGGAAGGCTCTGGCAACCAGACTTTCATCACCAGTTCGGGTATTACTTGCACTGACTTTGAAGGCCTTAACGCTTTGATTCAGGAGGGGACGGCTGAAGTGACAGTGGTGAGCGACGGAGGCCAGAGCATCGCAGTGGCCACCGCGGCGCCGCCTATATTCTCGTCCTCTTCCCAGCAAGAACTACCCAAGCAGACTTACTCCATCATTCAAGGGGCAGCCCACCCAGCTTTGCTCTGTCCAGCGGATTCCATACCGGATTAGTGTTTAAAAAACAAAACGAGGGAGAAAAAAGGAATGACGGGGGAAAAAATCCTAAGTAGAATTCTGTAAGAGGTTTGCTCTTAATGTTTTTAAGGATTGTTGTGAATCTTCCCAGCCCCATAATAAATTGTAATTTTATACCGTTCACTATAATTTTTAACACTGTAACAACTTTGAGACCACCTCTGAATCTCCATGTTATAACTGTTGTAGAATCTTCAATGTGACCAACATGATTCCAATTCGTGGTTGGAATTACATGCATTAGGTAGTGAATACATTGTTTGCAACTTATTTTCCAACTCTAATAAAGGTTTTTTTTCCATCTCATTAAATTTGTGTAGTAGATGGTACGTCCTAGCCTCCCGTAAGCCCCCACTCTGAAATAGCCCCCAGAGTTTGGGGCATTGATATTTTAGTACATAGGTACAAATCTATTGGTATGAAGGACCATTTCCTACATAATGTTACATGGATATTTGACCAAAAAAAAAAAAAAGTTTAGTGCTAATGAGCAAAAAAGAATGTTTCCCTAATAAATTGATACCTCGTTAAAATATATTGAATGTTAAGGATTCTTTAGAGTCAAGATGTGATTTGGGGATGAGGGGCTGTGAATCATTACAAAATTAAAGAGAACTTGAAGAGGCAAAGGTTTTGGGTCCTCTCATAAACATTATACAAACATCTTACCTCCTTCAGTCAACCTAAATATATGTGGTACCTGAAGTGATCCATCCAGCTATCATTTTCATTTTGAAACTCAAGAGATGATTCTGACATTTCTGTTTAGATGCAAGTATGATGCAAATTCCTACTAACATTTAAGACAGAATTTTTTAGAATACCATTTTCTAAATGTTAATGTCTGTGCAGATCCAGGGTCCATGTGTGTGGGTTGGGAAAGTACCTAGGCGTTTCTAAAGCATAAGCTGTATAGAGGAACAGGAAATTTAAATTGTGTTGTTTTAAATTAAAATGCTGTTTGATCAGTAGGTGGCGCCAAAGAGCAAGTTAGAATTACCTAAAGGCGTTCTCTAGGGTTGTAATATCTCGGATTTCCCGCAAGGATTGATAAGGAGGGGAGTTCCGCTTGTGAGAGAAGCAGAGAAGCCTATTTAGAAAGTTTTGAATATACTTAGATCATTTTTACCAGCATTGTCACCACTTCTATTCTTTCAAACACATAAACTTATTTATTCTAAATTGTCATGCAGATCATCTCACTTTTACCTAAAGATAATGATGGGGAGGGTAATTACAAACTAAGGAAATACAAAGTGTTGATGTTGAGAGTTTGCCTGTTGAAAATTCAAAGTCCACTTCCCTTAGGAAAGAGCTAGAGTGAGACCTGGTTTTTGTCTGCTTTCTGTCTTTGATCCTTATTATTTGAACAAAATTCTGATGTCTTCCTCTGTTTTCTTTGCCAGAATTTATTTTTATATCAGCAATGGTAATAATAAGTTATTAACTATGTTTTTGGTAAGAAACAGCAGTATAGAATGGTAGCAATTTTATTAATTTCATCACTTGGGAATTCCTGTTTTCAGTCTTTAGGAAACTGTTCAACTACTGAAGTTTAGCTGGGAAACTTCTTTTGTCATGAACTTGTTTTCTACATATTTCTTTTTTCCCAGAGTGTCCCTTTTAATGGATTTTCCCCTGGTTATAAATGTAATGTGTATTCAAGATAGAAAATATGAGAAACAGAATATTATTAAGAAAAAATTGAAGCTACTAATAATCTTACTGCCCAGATGAAAACATTGTAACCATTTTGATGGACTTCCTTCCAATCTCTTTTTCTATGCTTATGTATGTATATTTTCCACTCCAGTTATAATGTTGGGGTTGAATTGAGCATACTATTTTTTTTTATTCTATATTTCATTTTATACCCTTATATGAGGGTACTTTAAGAAGTTCATGGGAAAATAGAATTGAAAGATACTACAAATCTTTCTATGAACTTTCTGAAGTACTCTCATTTCTCCACCTAGCGGCTGCCCTCCATATATACATAAACATTCATATTTGGGTTGGGTTTGGTTTGGTTTTTACAAACTACAACAGCAAAACTCATTCCTTTTAATAAACTGTATACAGACTTGTACAAAAAGCAAACCAACGACTTCAGCCCCTCCCTATCCTCACCCCACCCAAGGTAAGCAATGTTAAGTTCTCTGTGTCCATACCAACATTCATAGACTCAAAAGATGACATAGAAAAGGGTTTTTCTATTTTTATAGTGATTGTGTTGTACTTGGTACACATCTCTGCAACTTGCTTTTATAATTCCATTTATTGACAGTCTTGTGAGTCAATACAACTATCCCTAATTTTTTTTTAGGCAAAATTTAGCAATGTGAATATGCATGCTTTAGCCAACCATTCCCCTCCTTGTGGATATTTAGGTTGCTTGGGGGTTTTTTGGTTTGTTTTTGTTTTTGTTTTTTTTTCCTTTTTGCCATTATAAACTACCATGGTAAACATTCTGCATGATTCCTCGTGTTCAGTCACTTTTTTATTTTCTGTAGGTCAGATTTCCAAAAGTGAGTTTTGACAAGTTTCTATGCTTTGTACTTGCATAGGTTTGGGTTAATTTTCAAAATTCTGGTGTCATCTGCAGTGTGGGCCCCAGCTATCATCAATCCTGGGTGTTAACAATCTTTTGAAGTTTTACCAATCTGATGAGTCCAAATGTTGATCTGATCTTTGAGCATGTCCCCAGCTGGTGTTTGATCTGCATTTTTGGTGATATCTCTGCACAGGCTTGTTGACCATCTGCATTTCTCTCTTCTGTGAACTTATAACTCATATATAACTTATAACAACATCATTCTTCTCCTTGGGTTGTTGGGAAGTTGGGGATGTTAACCCCATGTCTGTCCATATTGCTGAGCTTTCCCTCCTGCTGTCATTTGTCTTTGGACTTTCTTGGGGCACTGTCACCGTATAAAAATGACTTTCTTTTTATGTAGTGGGATTCTTCTCTTGCTTCATTTGTGGGTCCTGTATTTTCTACGAATGTCCTCCCTTCTCCTGAGATGAAATTGGTTTTTTTCTTTAATATTTTAATCGCTTTCGTGTTTGTTTTTAATTAGCACCTCCCTGCAGCCAGAATTCATACTTACATGTGCTGTACTGGCTTGGCTGCCCACTTATGCCACAACCATTTGTTAAGTAAAATATTGTTTTCATCACAACTAAAATCCTAATTTTATTTTTGGGATAGATAAAAGTTTCCAAGTATTCTTAGGTCTACTTCTGGAATCTATTTTGTCCCACTGATCTTTATATCTTCTCTGGTTGCCAGCATCGCATATTTGGTTATATTAGCAGTAAGAAAAGCCCCAATCTTTTAGACATAGTAAGTCTCTCTCTAGCTATTCTTTTCCAACATGTTCTTAGCAATTCTTAGATATTCATTCTTTCAAATGAACTCTCATTTTATTTAGTACCTATCCCTCCCCCGCCAAAAAAAAACCTGTTGTGTATTTTAATTGGAATTGTGTCAGTATTATAGGTGAACTTGTGAAAAAAATGACTTAAAATGATAAATCTTCCACCCAAAGACCTTTCTTCACCTCCTGTTATAAACATTCGATAAAATTATATACCGTTTTCTTCATACAGTTTATTCTTATACAAGGCCTGTATTTTTTCATTATTCTATGAATTTATTGTAATTGTGAACAAGACTTTTTTTTCATTTCAAAATAATTATTTATTGCAAACATAAATAAAAGCTATTTTTAGGGGGCTGTCCAGTTAGCACGGTTGGTTAGAGTGCAGTGTTATGACACCAAGGTTAAGGGTTGGGATTCCCATACCGGCCAGCCACCAAAAAAAAATAATAAAATAAAAGTTATTTTTGATGTATTGTCTGTATGAACTTAGCAAAAAATCTTTTTTTAATTATTCTTTTTTAAATTTATTTTTAATTGAAATGTATTGATTGTACACACTTATACAGTAGAGAGTTATATTTAACACATGTATACAATTTGTAGTGATCAAGTCAAGATATTTAGCAAATTCATCATCACAAAAATTTGTCATTTCTTTGCAATGAGACCATTTAAACTCTCTTCTTGTTATTTGAGAACATACAATAAATTATTGTTAATTATAGATGCCTAGCACTACTGTACACCACTAGAACTTTTTTTCCTAACTAGCAGTAATTTTGTATCCATTAACCAACCTCCCACTATCTCCCCTCTGCTCTCTCCTTCCCAGCCTCCAGTAACCACAGTTCGACTCTCTACTTCTAAAAGTTCAACATTTTTTTTTAGCTCCCATATGAGTGAGAACATGCAGTACTTGTCTTTCTGTGCCTGATTTATTTCACTTAACATAATGTCTTCTAGCCTTGTCCATGTTGCTGCAAATGACAGAATTTCATTCTTTGTCATGGCTGAGTATTATTTCATTTTAAATATATACATTTTCTTTCTCCATTCATCTGTTGACAGACACCTAGGTTGATTTCATATCTTGGCTATTGTGAATAGTGCTGCAATAAACAGGAGGTGCAGATATCTCTTTTGTAAGCTAATTTCCTTTCCTTTGGGTAAATGCCAACAGTGTTTGGTATGTGGTATATAGTAGTTCTACTTTTAGTTTTTTGAGGAACCTCCATACAGTTTCCATAATGGCTGTAGTAATTTACATTCCAACGGTATATAAGATTTCCCCTTTCTCTAAATCCTTGCCAGCATTTTTGTTTGTTTGTTTGTTTGTTTGTTTGTTTGTTTTGTTGTCTTTTTGATATTAGCCATTCTAACTAGGATGAGATAATATCTTACTGTGGTTTTAATTTACATTTCCCTGACGATTAGTGATGTTGATCATTTTTTCATGTACCTGTTGGCCATTTGTATGTCTTCTTTTGAGAAGTGTCTATTCGGGTCATTTGCCCATTTTTTAATCTGATTATTTTTTGTTTGTTTTTTTATGTTGAGTTGTTTCAGTTTATTGTATGTTCTGGATATTGACACTTGTCAGTGAATAGTTTGCTAATATTTTCTCCCATTCTGCTGGTTGCCTCTTTGCTCTGTCGATTGTTTACTTTGCTGTGTAAAAGCTTTTTATTTTGATGTAATCCAATTTGTCCAGTATTGCTTCTGTTGCCTGTGTTTTAGAAGTCTTCTCTACAGATTTTTGCCCAGACCAATGTCTCAGAGAGTTTCTCCTGTTTCTTCTTCTAGTAGTTTTATAGTTTCAGGTCTTACATTTAAGTCTTTAATCCATTTTGAGTTGATTTGGTAAATGGCAAAAGGTAGGGGTCTTGTTTCATTCTTCTACACATGTATATTCAATTTTCCCAGCACCATTTATTGAAGAAGCAATCTTTTCCCTGATGTATGTTCTTGATGACTTTATCAAAGATCAATTGGCTCTAAGAATGTGGGTTGATTTCTGGGTTCTCTATTCTGTTCCATTGGTCTGAGTGTCTGTTTTTATGTGAGTACCATGCTGTTTTAGTTATTATAGCTTTGTAGTATAATTTCAAGTCAGATGGTGTAATACCTCCAGCTTTATTATTTTTGCTCAAGATTGCTTTGTTTTCTTATTTCATTGTATTGTCTCTTGTTCTGTGATAAATATGATTTATGATGATTATATGATAGTCATTTCATTTCTGAATTCCTTTATCTCTTTCCTTATAATATTTATGCTACATACTATATTTTCTTGTCCTATTGCATTAGCCAGAACCTCAAACAATATATAGCTGGCAACCCTGTTGTGTTCCTAATTTCAACATGAATGGCTTTAGAGAGTCCCAATTTAATATGATATACACTTTCCTTTTGGTCATGGTTTTTATAGTACTTAGGTCATTTTCCTCCACTCCAATTTTCACTTAGAGTTTTTTTCAGAGTGGATTGCCAAATTTTATCAAATACCTTTTTAATATCTTTAGTTTTATTTAATGTAGTGATTTAGTGTACGACATAGCCTGGTATTGAATCACCTTGCGTTCCTGGAACAAACCCTTTTTTTAGTTATGTTGGATTATTCTTCTGATACATTACTGGATTTCATCTCTTAATATTTTATTTGAAAATTTTACAACAATATGCATAAGTGCAGTTGATCTCTAGTTTTCTTTTTTGTGCTATCTCTGAATTCTGCTTCTTTGTTCATTTGTTTTAGGCTGTGCTACTCAAATAAATTGCAGCTCTTTTCTCCTTTCCTAGCACCCTGCAATAGTTTGAATGCCTTAGGAATTATCTGTTCAATAATTTAGGCTAATGCCCTTTTTCATTGTGCCTTCTTTACAAATTTTCCAATTTTTTTCCCATAATTTTTGGTCTGTTTAGGTCATATACTTTATCCGGATCAATTTTAGTAATTTATATTTTGCAAAAAAAAAAGAAAAGAAATCATTCACTTTGCTGTAAATTTTCACCTGTAGCCCTATTATTCCATTTAACATTCTCTTAAAATTACTTTAATACCTTTGGCATTGTGGAGTCTATCAGCTACTATTTCATTTTGTTTTGTTTTGTATTTTCAGTCTTCCAGTTTATCAAAGGGTTTATTTATTTTGTCTTTTGTGTTAAAGCAAAAGTAGAGCTTTTGATTTTATTTATTCTTTCCCTACTCCTCCTCCATTTTATTCATTTCAGCTTTCAGCTGTTACTTTTAATGATTATTTTCACCACTTTTCTTTCAGTTTATTTTGTTATTCTAATTTCCTTTCTAAAGTTTACTTATTTAACGTTTGATAATAAAAACATTTAAAGCTATATATTTTTCATTATGACTTTACCTATGTTAACAGATAATTTTTAATGTTAGAATCATGATTGTCATGTAAATGTAAAATGAAAACTTGTCAAAGATTTTATTTAATTCATTAAATAAAGGTGAAATCAGGAAGATGTCACAACAGGTTCAAAGGAGAATTCAATGAATGTATACTCACATAGGCAGTCAGGAATGCTAAAATCAATTTACCAACACATGTTAAACTAGTCAGTATCTCCAGAGTGATAATCAGTTGCATTCCACCAGACAAACTCTGTTTACTGCCCTGCGGACAAGCAATTTGCATTATTATATATTTTTGTAAATTACAGTTGTAAAATAGCTTAAGAATGTTAAAAGGTGCTATCCACTATAGAATCAGATAACCCAGATACAGTAACTGACAGTAATCCCTTTTGCCTCCTTCAAAATCTTTTAAAGTTTTTTCTTACATCATATCCCTATAAATCATTATATGAAGTGCCCTTTTTTAAAATAAGTTTCTAGAGATACTTCGTCATTTCAGTTTTAGGGTTTGTTTGTTTGCTGGGCGGGGGGGATGGAATAGAATCCAGGAGTTACATAAAGGTATGTTTCCTATTTTTCAAGTGCTTATAATTTGTGAAATGATATTTCAGGTTTTGGTTTCTGATGTTAGGTTTTGGTCTGAGAATGTGACCTGTAAACGGTGTGCTTTTTGTAATTTACTAGTTTTCTTTTTTTTTTTTCCCCCTTAATTTTATTTTGTCGATATACAATGTGGTTGATTATTATAGCCCATTACCAAAACCCCCTCTCTCTTCCCTCTCCCCCCTCCCACCCAACAATGTCCTTTCTGTTTGCTTGTTGTATCAACTTCAAGGAGTTATAGTTGTTATGTCTTCTTCCCCCCACCCCCCGGTTTTGTGTGTGTGTGTGTGTGTGTGTGAATTTATTTATTTATTCTTAGCTCCCACCAATAAGTGAGAACCTGTGGTATTTCTCTTTCTGTGCCTGACTCATTTCACTTAATATAATTCTCTCAAGGTCCATCCATGTTGTTGCAAATGGCAGTATTTCATTCGTTTTTATAGCTGAGTAGTATTCCATTGTGTAGATATACCACATTTTCTGTATCCACTCATCCAATGATGGACATTTGGGCTGGTTCCAACTCTTGGCTATTGTAAAGAGTGCTGCGATGAACATTGGGGAACAGGTATACCTTCGACTTGATGATTTCCATTCCTCTGGGTATATTCCCAGCAGTGGGATAGCTGGGTCATATGGCAGATCTATCTGCAATTGTTTGAGGAACCTCCATACCATTTTCCATAGAGGCTGCACCATTTTGCAGTCCCACCAACAATATATAAGAGTTCCTTTTTCTCTGCAACCTCTCCAGCATTTATCGTTCAGAGTCTTTTGGATTTTAGCCATCCTAACTGGGGTTAGATGGTATCTCAGTGTGGTTTTGTTTTGAATTTCCCGGATGCTGAGTGATGTTGAGCATCTTCTCATATATCTGTTGGCCATTTGTATATCTTCCGTAGAGAAATGCCTACTTAGCTCTTTTGCCCATTTTTTAATTGGGTTGCTTGTTTTTTTTCTTGTAAAGTTGTTTGAGTTCCTTGTATATTCTGGATATTAGTCCTTTGTCAGATGTATATTTTGCAAATATTTTCTCCCACTCTGTTGGTTGTCTTTTAACTCTGTTAATAGTTTCTTTTGCTGTGCAGAACCTCTTTAGTTTGATATAATCCCATTTGTTTATTTTTCCTTTGGTTGCCCATGCTTTTTGGGTCGTATTCATGAAGTCTGTGTCCAGTCCTATTTCCTGAAGTGTATCTCCTATGTTTTCTTTAAGAAGTTTTATTGTTTCAGGTTGTATGTTTAATTCTTTAATCCATTTTGAGTTGACGTTAGTGTATGGTGAAATGTATGGGTCTAGTTTCATTCTCCTGCATATGGATATCCAGTTCTCCCAGCACCATTTCTGAAGAGGCAGTCTCTTCCCCAGTGAATAGGCTTGGTGCCTTTGTCAAAGATCAGATGGCTGTAGGTGTGTGGGTTGATTTCTGGATTCTCTATTCTATTCCATTGGTCAGTGTGTCTGTTTTTATGCCAGTACCATACTGTTTTGGTTATTATAGCTTTGTAGTATAGTTTAAAGTCAGGTAGTGTTATGCCTCCAGCTTTATTTTTTTTGCTCAGCGTTGCTTTGGTTATGAGTAGCCATGCTAATGATTTGTCAATTTTATTTATCTTTTCAAAAAACCAACTTTTTGATTCATTGATCTTTTGAATTGTTTTTTGGGTTTCAATTTCATTCAGTTCTGCTCTGATCTTAATGATTTCTTTCTGTCTGCTAACTTTAGGTTTGGATTGTTCTTGTTTTTCTATATCTTTAAGATGAAGTGTTAGGTTGTTCACTTGCCATCTTTCCATTCTTCTGAGGTGAGCATTTAATGCAATAAATTTCCCCCTTAGTAGTGCTTTTGCAGTATCCCACAGGTTTTGGTATGATGTATCATTATTTTCATTAGTTTCAATAAATTTTTTGATTTCCTGCTTGATTTCTTCTTGGACCCATATGTCATTAAGTAGAATGGTGTTTAATTTCCATGTGTTTGTATAGTTTCCAGAATTTCGTTTGTTATTGATTTCTAGTTTTAATCCATTATGGTCTGAGAAAATACATGAGATAATTCCAATTTTTTTGAAATTGTTGAGACTTGATTTGTGACCTAATATGTGATCTATCCTGGAGAATGATCCATGTGCTGATGAGAAGAATGAATATTCTGAGGTTGTTGGATGGAATGTTGTGTAGATATCTGCCAAGTCCAATTGGTCTAGAGTATTGTTTAGATCTTGTGTTTCTCTGCTGATTCTTTGCCTAGATGACCTGTCTAATATTGACAGTGGGGTGTTCAGGTCCCCTGCTATTATGGTATTAGTGTCTGTTTCCTTCTTTAGGTCTAATAGAGTTTTTTTTATGAATCTGGCTGCTCCAACATTGGGTGCGTACTTATTTATGATTGTTATGTCTTCTTGATGGATCAGTCCTTTTGTCATTATGTCGTGTCCCTCATTGTCTCTTTTATGGTTTTTAGTTTAAAGTCTACTTTGACAGATATAAGAATAGCTACTCCAGCTCATTTTTCTTTTCTGTTTGCATGGTAAATCTTTTTCCATCCTTTCACTCTTAGTCTATGTGAGTCTTTATGGGTGAGGTGGCATATAGTTGGGTCCTCCTTTTTAATCCAGTCAGCCAGTCTGTGTCTTTTGATTGGGGAATTTAAGCCTTTGACATTGAGAGTTGTTATTGAAAAGTGTTGATTTATTCCTAGCATTTTATTGATTGTTGTTTGGTTGTCTTAGGTGTCTTTTGTTCCTTGCTTTCTGATTTACTGTTTGTTTTCTGTGTTTGTTGGTTCCTTAGGTTGTAGACAGTCTTTTTGTTTGTTTGTTTTCTCTTCATGAATGCCCTTTTTATTATACTAGTGGGTTTAGATTTTTCTTGGGTTTTTATGGCAGTAGTAGTTATTTTTCAGGAACCAAACCCAGTACTCCCTTGAGGATTTCTTGTAAGGGTGGTCGTGTGGTAGTGAACTCCCACAGTTTTTGTTTGTCTGAGAAATATACTATTTGCCCCTCATTTCGGAAGGATAGCCTTGCAGGGTAGAGTATTCTTGGCTGACAATCTCTGTCTTTTAGTATTTTGAATATATCATCCCATTCCTTTCTAGCTTTTAGGGTTTGTGATGAGAAGTCTGATGTTAGCCTGATTGGGGCTCCCTTATGGGTGATTTGACGCTTCTCTCTTGCAGCTTTTAAGATTCTCTGTTTGTCTCTGAGTTTTGCCAATTTGACTATGACATGACTTGGAGAAGGCCTTTTTGGGTTGAATACGTTTGGATATCATTGAGCTTCCTGGATCTGAAGATCTGTGATTTTTCCTATACCTGGGAAGTTTTCTGCCACTATTTTGTTGAATATGTTTTCAATGCAATCTTCTTTTTCCTCGCCTTCTGGAATACCTATGACTCAAATATTTGAGCGCTTAAGGTTGTCTGATATCTCTCAGATTTTCTTCAATGCCTTTGATTCTTTTTTCTTCTTCTTTTTTTTTTTTTTTTTGTCTTCTTGTGTTATTTCAAACAACCCATCTTCAAGTTCAGAGGTTCTCTCTTCATCTTCGACAAGCCTGCTGGTTAAACTCTCCGTTGTGTTTTTTATTTCGCTGAATAACTTCTTCAGTTCGGCAAGTTCTGCTACATTTTTTTTCAGGGCATTGATTTCCTTGTACATTTCCTCTTTCAGGTCCTGTATACTTTTCCTCATTTCATCATGATGTCTAGCTGAGTTTTCTTGTATCTCATTCGGTTTCCTTAGAATTATCACTCGAAATTCCTTGTCAGTCATTTCAAGGGCTTCTTGTTCTATAGGATCTAGAGCTTGAGAATTTTTATCTTTTGGTGGTGTACTTTCTTGATTTTTTGTATTTCTGGTATCTTTTCTTTGATATTTATTCATTGTGGCAGGGGGTTTCACAGTCCACAGATCAGGTGAAATGAGCAGAGTATCTTCTGTTCCACTGGGCAGTCTGATGAACACAGCAGGCCAACCGGCTCTCTTGGGGCGAGTTGGTGGGAGCAGTTGGCTGGTAAATGTCCTTCAGTCAGGTCAGGTCCCGAGGAGGAGTTGGGGGATGTTAGCTTTTGGTCTGAGAATGTGACCCGTAAATGGTGTGCTTTTTGTAATTTATTAGTTTTCTGTGTGGCCATTTACATGACCAATTTCTGTAATGACTTGGTGGTTATCAGAGTGTATAGTCTCTGTAGACCTCAAATTTCTATAAATCAAATTGACTTTGTTATTTAATTCCTCTAATCCTCTCTTAGTTTTTCATCTGTTTGGTAAACTTCTAATGAAGTATTTTAAAACCTCTCACTAGGATTGTGGGTTTTCGTCAAGTTTTCTTGAATTACCAGGGTGTCTTGTTTCATTATATTTTGCCATATGTTGTTTGATATAGACAAGTTTGTGGCTATTGTATATTCTTTGCCAATTTTACCCTTTATCCTTATATACCTCTTCTATTTAATAGCTTTTGGCCTTAAATCATACTTTATCTTATAGTAAAATACAACATAATAATCAGAATATTATTATATTTGCCTGGTTTACCCTTACCCATTCTATTGTTTAATATCTTTTTCAGCTCCTCTTTGTCTTTGATAGAATTAAAATCTTTTGCATTTATGAAAGTAACATATACTTATCCATGTCCACCTAATTTAATACTTACTATATTAAATTTTATGGTTTTCTTCTTTCCCTTTCTAACTTTCCCACTTTCTCTGGAAAGTTCTTATAAATGTCTCCATTCTGCCAGCAGTTACTTTCCAATCTTTAACAATTATTTTTAAATTTCTATTTCTCTACTGCTATGTAAAAAATACTAACCGTGCCTCAATTTTCCATTGAGAAGTATCCTCCCTGATGAAAGGAGGCTTTTGGGTCTCATCTTTTTCTACAACCCCCATCCCCAAATCCTGTGTTTTGCTGAGATAACTTATGAGTTTATTTCCAGGCTTCTGTTAAGTTTTATCCTACAGTATGTCTCTCACATTAAAATTGTGAAATTACTATCTCCATTTGGATGTAACCAAAAATCACAACAATGAATTTCACAACATTCTTTATTCACATATACTCTTCTTCTTTCCCTATTTCACATCTTTACTGATTTTATTTTTATTCATTTAGAGTACTTTCTTGAATATATTCCTCAGAAAAGGCACATAGGTGGGACTTCTTTTATCCTGGCAGATGAATGATGCCTTTAAACACAGGATGCTTTTTTCAGTAGTCTTTAAACTCTGTTCTGGTGGAGATGAAAAGTTTGATAGGGATCTGATCCAGTTCTCAGATGCCCTGGGTCCTGTGACCCAGCAAAATTGAGACAAAAGGATGGCCTTTCCGGGGAAAAAAAGTGGGGAAGTGTCCTGCCTTAGCCAACCAGATTGAGAGAATCAGTCTCTGAAGCTTGTAGAATAGGGGGAGGGGCTTGAAAGGAGAGAACATTAATCTTGACAATTATTGGTTATTCATCCCATCCTTCTCTTCAAAATTATGTTTATATAAATCGAAATTCACATTTTTAATTTTCTAGGACTGTAGCACTCCAAGGGCTTTGGTTCTTTACAATCTCTCTGAAACTTAGAATCCTCCTGTAAAATGATGTTTTAGAGCAGACTTTTTCAAACTTGAGACCACAGATTCTCAGGGAGGAGGGTAGGGATGGAGTCTCTTGGACATATTCTGAAGAAGGCATGCTAAAAAAGCAAATTTTCTTTTACTTTTGAGTTTTTGTTTTAATGGGAATGCTTAAAAATATTAATGAGTATCCTGATTCATCAGAATGACTAACTTATAATCAAGGACCACCAGAAGATTTCTGCTCCCAGTGTGCACTTTCTACAGTTGCTTTGGAGTGATTGCAATAGATAATTGGCTTGAAAATCAAATGGAAGTATCATTACAAAGAAAGTTTAGAAACAGCATGTTGTCAAACATGGCAAAATTAGCAATCGTGTTTGAAATGTGTATGGCATCCTGGTTACCCTGGAGGGGGTTAAAAAAAAAAAACAATCACAGAATTTAGATTTGCCTAGTCAGCAGTGCCAGAGGTTGGGAAGCTGATTTAGATCAATGCCTAGCATGAAAGAAAAGTATAAGTAAATAAACTTCCTCTCCATTTCTCTAATGCATTTACAGTTTCTTTCCATGTTCTCTATTCCATCTGGAAATGTCTTTCTTCCCTCTACCTGCCCCTCTTCATGAAGATTCCAGAAGTAAGATACCTCCCCCTTCCCAAGCTACAATTAAGTCAGTGTTTTCACAGGACCCTGGTCTTACTGGCACTTTTCACAGTTGTAATTAAAGGCTTATCATGTACCCGTTTGCTTATTGTATGTCACTCCCACTAGCAGTGAGCAAGCTCCTGAGGGCAAAAACCATGTATCTTACCCACCATTTATACTGCAATATGTAGCATAGTACCTGGCACATAGTGGGTGCATAATATTACAGAAATGGCAATCATAATTTTTCAATGATAAAAGCTACCATTTACTGACTCACAACGTGCCAACACACTGCTAAATGCTATATGTAATAATCTCATCTAATGCTCCCAATAGCCCATGAAGAGATACTATTAGTACCCACATTGTACAGAAAAGGAGGCATTTTCCAACTTACCCATATAAGAATCACCTGGAAAATGTGTTTGAAATACCCACATCCATAGCCCCACTCTGGAAATTCTAATATGGTGAATCTAGGAGGGGGTCTGACATTCTGTATTTTAAGTCTAGCACCTCTGGAGTGTGATCTGATTCATGCAATATAGGAAATACTCAAAGAACCAGGGGCTTGGCAAAATTAAGAGACCTGCTCTGTGTCACACAGCTATCAGTCCTAAGAGGTTTAAACCTAGGGCCACCACTCAAATCACCTGCACTCCTTCTAATCAGCACGTTTTCAGTAGTCATGACCTTGTCCAGTTTTCTGTATCACAGCTTGTTTGCAGGAACCCCTTTCCCCTCTACTCCAAATCACACATGGATCTCCACACTGTCAATTTATGCAGCAGGGAATAATAAGCAGGGCTGGGTAGGTCTTCAGTGTGTGGTCTCTGTGCCCACCCCCAGTTGTGAACAATAGACCTGCTCTGTCGCACCTTGGTTTACAACTATGATTTTGGGGATTCAAGATCAGTATCTTTGCTGTGAGCTTCTTATACAAACCAAAATGTTTCAGTGTTGTGTTCAACTTTATTCTGCTGTACTTGATCCAGGTGAGCTGGTTTAAGCCCGCTGGCATCTAATGTTACACGGGTTCTCCTGGGAAGACCAAGAATTCAAGGGTTGTGTCCTGGAACACAGTCACTGTATGGATCCTGGCTACTTTTGCTTTCCCCCTCCCCCAATTTTGCCTTTTTTGTTCTGGCTTCAGAATTCTCCTCTGAGCATAAAAACAATGCTTGAAACTGAAATTTCTCTTTGATTCATTAGCCAGAATTGGATCTTCTGGAAAGATTTTGGTTGAAGATTTGGAATAAAAACTATAAAAGATTTTATCCCCTGCCACTCCTGTTTCCTTCACTGCTGTGACACTGCCCTTTCTTTAGGTCACAGGTTATCTGAGGTTGTTTGAGGAACTAGATTCAACCCCCTGGGCTTTTCCCCACTGGGCTTCCTAATCTCAGACATGAACTGAAAGTTCAGGGAATGCAGCCTGGAAAGAGGGTGGGCTCTTGCTTAAGCCAACCCTTCCCTCATTAAAATGCTTTTTCACAGAGCTATTCTGTCCTTTCGGTGAGATGAGGAAACAAAGGCACAGAGACAGAGTTTATGTGACTTGCCCAGGGTCACTCTGCTGGTTACTGGCCTAATCGCATGTGAGCCCGAGGCCAAACCGAGCTTCAATACCTCCCTGCACTCTTCCGTCGGTGTTGAGTGTTGGGCTAGTGGGTAACAGACAGAGGCAAGAGTACATTTTTCATTTTGCTTGGTTTAGTTTTCTAATTTCACTTGGTGCTTCAGACTTCATCCTGGTATCATGAAAGCGAAAGAGGGCCCCCACAAGTCCCCAAACCAGAGAACACAAGTTCCAAGAAAGGCTGCAGTTTAGTATTGAATTACTGGGAGTTGGCAGGGCCACATTGTGACTGTCCTGGGCCCTGACGCTTTTGCTTACATAGGTCCTTTTCTCCATATAATGTGTGTGTGTGTAAAATATATAATAGATTTTAAATTATATCTTACAATTGCATGGGTATAAAGATGAATATAATCCAGGCAGCACTATATTAACATTTTTTCTTCTAATTTTAAAACAAATTAAAGCATTTTGTGGGCCCTAAGTGTACTGTGAGCCCTGATTACTAAGTCCACTGTGGCAAATGGAGAAGTCAGCCCCAGAAGGACTGAGAGATTATAATCAAGACTAGAAAAATGCAAGAGAAATTCACATTCTACAGGGAGAAGTGGGTTGGGCAGAAATATAATTATTTATCTTTGTTTTGCCTAGTTTTTTTTTTTTTTTTTATGTAACAGCTTTATTGAGAGATGATTCACACACCGTAAAATTCACCTTTTAAAGTGTACAATTCAGTGCTTTTAGTATATTCAGAGTTATAGACCATTACCAGTATCTAATTGTGGAACACTTCCATCACCCCAAAAAAGAAACTCCCTACCCTTCAGCAGTCACTCCCCAGACTCCTTTCCCCCAACCCCTGCAACCATTTACCTACTTTCTGTCTCTGTGGATTTGCCTATTCGGTGCATTTCACATAAATGCAATCATACCATGTGTGGTCACTTGTGTCTGGCTTCTTTCACTTAGCACAATGTTTTCAAGGTTCACCCATGTTGTAGCACATGTCGGTACTTCATTCCTTTTTATGGCCAAATAATATTCCATTGTATGGATGTACTACACTTTATCAGTTGATACAAATTTGGCTTGTTTCCACTGTTTGCCCTATTTTTTTAAACGTTAATATATTAAGGTTTTTAGATTTGTGAACTTTTATTATAAAACCTGCTACTTATAGAGCAGCAACTCTGTGTCAGCGACATTAACTCAATAAACACCCCTACTGAACAGCCCTATTCAGGAGCCATTATTACCATCAGCGTTGCAGAAGGTGCAATAGAATGAGTAAGCAGCTGACCCTGGGTTACATAGCTAGTTAATTCGGGATTTGGGATTTGATTTGACTTGAATCATCTAATAATTAAGTCGTTCTGGAGCTAGAATCCTGTGTTGGAAATCTAGTAAAGAGCAGGGCACATTCGCCCACATTTGTATAAAACATAAAAACAATGCAGTTAATTCTAGCCCAGTGGCCAATATAAAAACACAACAGGAAGTTCTATCCACTGGTTCTGTATCCACAGATTTAACCAGCTGCAGATCACAAATATTCAAAAGAAGAAAAACAATAAAAAGTAACAATGCAATAATAAAAAATACAAATACAAAAATACAGTATAACTATTTACATTGTATTAGGTATTATAAGTAATCTAGAAGTGATGTAAAGAATACGGGATGATGTGTGTAGGTCATGTGCAAATACTAAGCCATTTTATGTCAGGGACTTGAGCATCCACGGATCTTGGTATCCATGGGTGTCCTGGAACCAATCCCTCATGGGTACCAAGGGCCAACTGTGGGAGGGCCTGGCAAGGAAATGACATGCTTCTCTCTCTGGTGAGTAGAAAAGGTGGCAGTGCCTGCCCAAGGGGCAATACTGATTTCTGAGTAAACTGACATCTATTGAGCACTTACTGCATGCCAGGTACTTGCTAAGCACTTAACTGCTGCCTTCCACAACTGACTCTCGAAAAACCAAGGGGGACCAGAAGAAAGCAGCTGCATGTTTCTTACCCACACAGATACCTTTATTTGTATTTTTAAGACATTGTTTCTTAGGACAATCAAGATTTTTTGGATGCAAAAATAATAAGTAAAAGAGTACTTTGGAATAGTCTTCTATACCAAATCTATTTTTCCCTTTTTCAACTATGTAAACTATAAAATTTTTAAAGAATTCATTTAGAAAGTAATTTTTAATGCTGATTTTGTGATTCTTGAGTGATGATAATAGTCGTTTGTCTTGGGCTACATTTTTCTAGTATTATCTCTCCCTGAGAGCTATTTCACTGAATTTTGAAGGTGGAATTGGGTGTTTAATTATTAGGAAAAGGGAAACTATAGGGCAAGTGTTCTGGATACCATTGGCTGTTATGGTATTGTCAGTTCATTGGTGCATTTGTTCCAGAACACATGTAAAGAATTTTTAATAGGGTCTAAGGTGCTATGAGGACGGTAGGCTTGTACAGTCGAGCTGCTGCCTAAAGCAGCTTATTTTCTAGTGTACCACTGTTTCTTATCATTTTCTCTAACAAAATTGTGGATCTTGAGGGCTGAGACTGACTCTGACCACTCTAACTCCAGACAAAAGTGCTCAGTAAATGTTCATTGAGCGTCATTCACTCAATGTCTCCTGAGCAACCACTATGTGCCACCTGCTGTGTTCTAGACACCTGTCAAGTTTCAATGAGCAAACAGAAAATGATCTTGCCATTGTGGAGTCTATCACCTTCTAGTGAGGGGAAACAGACAAATGATAAACAGAATCCGTAAGTGCATTATGCAGTGTCTCAGAAGCTGATAACTGCTGTAAGAGTGAGGGCCTGAGTACCATGAGGTGGGTGGGCCTGGGCAGGGAGGTTGCAGTTTTAAATAGGGTGGTCAGAGAAGGTCTCCCTAAGAAGTTAAGATTGGAACAAAGGCTGGAATGAGGAAGCAAGGGAGCCTTGTGGATATCAAGAGGAACAGAGTTCCAGACGGAGGGAACAGCCAGAGTGAAAGCCCTAAAACAGGAACGTGGCTTGTATGAGGTTAACGTGGCTGGGGAAGAATGAGCACGGGAAAGAGGAGCAGGTAGAAAGTGGGGCTGAAGGGAGCATCATTCCCTGTTTTTTGTATGTCTGACATATTTGATAATAATTTAAACAATAATAACAATTGCATTCATTCAGCATATACTAATTGCCAAAGGGGCATACAATGGTGGCAACACAGAGCAGGCAGGCTCCTTGCCCTCTGGAAGCTTACAGTCTAGTAAGGCAGACAAGCAAGTTGTCACAGCACATATATGCTCTAATGGGGACACAGGCACATCAGGGAATACAGAGACATTTAACTCAGATTTGGAAGGTCCAGTGTATGCGGGGGTGGGGGGTGGAGGGATATGGGGAGTGGGAGTGAATTGAACCTGAGTTGGGTCAAATGATAAATAAGAATTACACAACTGAAAGAAGGGAACAGAAATGGGGGATGCGCACTCTTAGGTGACCATGTGCAGGTCTAGAGGGAGAGAAGTCATTTGTAGTTGGAGCGTTTTTCTAGAAGAGAAAAGGCAAATTAAAAAGGTCAGTGTTCCTTGAGGAGTGTTAGCTCCTAGGAAGGCTGTTTATATCTAGAGAAGAAATACCACATTTATACCATTTTATAAAATGATGTCATTAATCATCCAAACTTGGACACTTTTGAGAGTGCAGCCGCACTATTGATAATTACTCCGGGAGAACAGGTGTAAATCAACCCTTATTACTGACGGAAGGCCAAGCTTGGAAGCTGTAAAAGAGTGACTAACGCTGCCCCCTAGTGGTGGAGTGCAGCAGCAACACAGCACACAAGGCAAAGCTTAGAGTTTCACTCCCACCAGGGTCAGTTTTCCAAGAAAAATAGCAAGTCAAATGCCACAAAGCAGATCAAAGTTTGGGTTTTCCACCTAACGCTTTAGACATAAATTGATTATTACTATAAATGTATGTTTCTGTCTTTATCAATCTGTTTATTCTTAGCTGTATAATTTTATTCTTATTTTCAATGTTAGTGGCAGTAGCAGAATGGACTATTGCTTCCAACTCTGCATTTCCTCCCTGTTGCAGAATTATATCCACCTGTCCATTGGCATCATGGTGGGTGAAGTTAGCTTCTCATCGGTTTGGGGGAAAGGTGTGACTTGCTTTGGCTAATGGAGTATTAGTGGACCAGATGGGAAGTGGGGCTTTAAATGTGGCTGTACGATTTGGCTCATCCTCTTGCTCTGGAATGATGTGCCATGGGGAGAACACACCCTGTGCAGCTGATGTCCTGAGCAAAAATGAGCAAACACATGGAGCAAACCTCAACCCAACCCAGAGTCTAGAGCCAAGCCCAGTAAGTCACAATGAACCCACAGAGCCAGAATAAGAAAAACATTTGTGTGCAGAGCCATTGAGATTTTGAAGCTGTTTGTTACATAGCAAAACACTGACTAATGCAGTAGACTATTGGTGAATATCCTTAATTTCTTATTTCCTGCTGAACTGCCATATAGTGTTCAGTATCTGAATGAATGAAATCATGTTTTCCCACAATACTACTTTAAAATCACTTTCAACATATATGGTGGGAAAAGTATTTGTACTTGTTTTTTTTTTTTTTTTTTTTTTTTTAAATTTTATTTTGTCGATATACATTGTAGCTGATTAATGCTCAAAGTATTTGTACTTGTAAAATTCCTTTCCATCTTCTTGTTTTCTTTTTCTTTCTTGTCTTTATTTTTAAAAATTTCTGGACAGTCCTCTTCCCACTGAAGAAAAACCAGCCCATAGGACTCGCCAGCCAATCTGCCCAACACTTTTAGCCTCGATGTGGGCATCTTTCATAGGAAGCAGAATTTTTCCCTCTTGCTGTGGGCCTCGGCACCTCACAGGAGATGCAGGAAAGGAATGAAGCCTACAGATGCCTCAGCTTTTATGAGACTTTACACCTTTCTAAAGAGGATTTGGTTCATTTTGAACTAAATCTAAGTTACCATGTGTCTCCAGAAGGACTTCAGATTAATTTGAAAGATTGATATGTTCAAGGCATAACAAGAACTTAGTTCTCAATATTAACATTTCTTGCAACAAATCGGCAGTCATCACTACAGAGCATCTTTCAACCTAATCCAATATAGGTAGCATAGACATATCCACATTACCTTTAAGTAGGTGAGTAAGTACTATCATTCACAGACCTTTTAAATCTGGGTTATAAGTGTAAACAGGATATGGAGATCTGGAACTATTGGCAGGAGAGGGTAATGGTTAAGCACAAGGGGCCTGAGGTCAGAAAGAACCGAGTTCAAATCCCAGCTCCACATCTTCCCAGATATCTGACATGTAACTTAACCTCTCTGAACATCAGTTTCTTTTTCTGGATAATGGGGATAAGGAAGGATTAAATAAAATAATACAAATTAAGTACCTAGCACATAGCAGGCACTCAATTAATGTAGCCATATGCAGTGGCAGCTCTAATAATCTGCTTTCTCAGTGTATATGCATCTTCTGTTAAGCCATCAATAGTTTACAGTTGTCACATGCTGCCAATAAATTCCTGTCCCAGTTCAAATGGCCATACCAACATAGAAGTCAGTGCTGAGGACTCAGACCTTGCCCTTGTCTAGAAAGCCAGCTTAGACGGTTTCACTCAAACAGAGCAAACCTTGGTGTTTATGCTAAAAGATGCCCCCTCCACACCACAGAAGCCTCCCTTCCTTCTGAGAGCTGGGTGGGTGGGTACCAGTACTTCTGGGCTGCCCTTTGGTTTTGCCATAGAGGGGTGACTTTTTTTTTTTTTTTTTTTTAAAGGAAAGCATTTGGCAATATTTATTGTAATATAATTTGATATAAAAATATTTAATTTCCTCTGGAAAATTAAACCTCCCAGACAAAACCTGTGAAAGGCAGAAGGGAGCTTGGGGGACAAGAATAGAGAGAGACTACTATACACCAGCATTTGAAGAGCCCAAGGCTTTAACCAGGATTCTCTGGGCTTAGGCACCCCAGGAGAAATTTTGAGTATCTTTACTCTTTCACCCCACCTCCAAGTCCTAGGAGAAACGCCGGCAACACTGAGAGATGGCAGAGATCCAAATACACTTGACGGAAAGGCTGGGGTGGTTTTGAGGCCCAGGTGATTTTCCAAAATTGTAACTTTAGCAAAATTGCATTGTTGGTGTTTAGAAAAATAAAAATTTCAAATATGTAGTGCTGTGTCACACCTGCCTTTGCCGTGCAGTACTACTGCCTATGGGATCAGAAAGCAGGAGTAGATAGGGAGGGATGAGGGTGAGAGAATAGGAAGGGAGAGGGTAGGGATCTGGTATCCCAGTCCTGAGCAGGCCAGAACGCCCTGGCCTCACCTTGGACTGACGAGGCTGCCCTAGTCTCGGCACAAGGTGGCCTTTCATGGCTATGAGAGTATTTCCTCATACTCCTTTTCTCCCATCCGACTACTGCCAAAATGGCCAAACTTGGGCCAACTCTTGCCCAAGAGACCAAAACAGAGGCAGTTTCCAAATATATATAAATCATGAGCAGAAATCTGAGGCTTAGAGAAAGGGGTGAGAGGCCAGGGGCTCTTTGGCGTGCCCAGAGCAGACCCCCATCCCGAGGACTTCCTTGGGGGGGAGGAAGACTGGGTAGGTTTGAGTTTTATGGTCAACATAATAAATTAATCAGAAGCTTTCACAAAACAAACACCCCAGCCCCACTGAAGATGAAGTGGGGCTGGGAAAAACCAAACACCAAGTAGAAACCAGCTGACCAGTATGAGGTGTCGTAGTTCAATCTCATGGCCCAGCAGCTCTGTGGCCAAATAGAAAGACTCAAGGGCCTCCTGTTGACTGTTCTGCAGGTTTCTAAGAGCCGGTCAGTAAAGCTGGTTTTTCAGTTGGTGCGGGACTCCAATTACAATCTCCCGTAGGGTCTGAGGCTTACAGTGCTCTTCAATCCAGCTGAAGACACAGGCCGATAGCTCCTGGAAGCTGGCCACAGAGATGGAGGCATTGAAGGACTGGAACAGGGAGTCCATGATGCCTTGAAACACGTTGAACTTGACTTGGTCAGAGACCTGGTCCTCCCCTTCATGGGGGTTGTCCTGGTGTGCCTTGACAATCTGTTCATAGTTCACTTTCATGATCTTTAGGGCTGTGACATCCTTGCGTAGCGTGGACACCTCCTCTTCCTGCTTTTTCTTCTCCTTGTGCAAAAACTGGATGTAGTCAATGGTCTTCTGTAGAACAATGGCTTTGCTGAGCTTCTGGGAGCCAATGGAGAAGTCCTGCTGCTGGCAGGTGGGGACGATGGTCTGAAGGTCATCATAGCCTCTCTTGATGGTGTCCCTTCTCTTCTGCTCAGCCTGAGTGTGTGCTCGCCGCTGCCGGTCCTTGTAGGACTCCTTGTAGGACTCCTGATGGTAATCACTGTCCTCGTCATCTGTGTTGGGGACGGAAGAGGCACTGGTGGAACCGATGCTATTAGCTCTGGACACTACACTCCCCTTGTGGGTGCATTCTACAAAAAGCCCAGGGTCCAAGCTGTTGTCGCTGTAGGCATACTCCACCTTGACCCAGGGGTCCTCGGGAGAGGCGCCCGACTCCGTCATCATGGACCCACCGAACCGGAAACAAGCCTGACTTTTTAGAGTAAAAACATCACAACAATTTTTTGTAAAAAGTTTCAAACAGCAAAGTTAAAATTTGTCATGAACACCCATATTCTTACCACTGGGATTCTGTTATTAAACTGGTACTATTTGCTTTATCATATATCTAGCCACTGCAGTAAAGTTTTCATTGAAAAGTAATACATGCACAGAGTGAAAAAATTCAAACATTTCAATGTGGCATTCTTCTCCTGTTCACTGGATTTCCATCTCCCTTCCCCAAAAGCAGTCACTTATAGTGGTTTCTTTTTTACCCTTTCAGAAATTTTCTATGCTTACACATGGCTCGTATTATTTTCCATCTATTTTTTTTTCCTGATTCTTTATAATGGGCTCTTAGTATATATATTGGCCAGTTCAATAAGAGTTCATTAAGTACCTACTATGTACCAGACACCCCTAGAGGAGGGAACCACCCCATCTTCTAGAGGGGATTCAGAAATATTTCATATCAACTCATGTGAAACTAGCTCACTCTTAAAGGGACTTTTTAAACCAGGGCTCAAATGCCTATTAGGCCCAGGTAGTAAGAAAAATATATGAAGGTATCTGCAAAGCAAAACAATAAAAGCTTAACCACCAGGCATGCAGGTGATCACATGCTGGAACTGAAGTTTATTAGTTCTGGGAATTCCTGGGTATTTTCTCTGCCATGAAGGAGACTCGGGTACTCCACGCTTCGCCTGCTTGTTTGGGGTTTGTTGTTGTTGTTTTTGTCTTCTGTTCTGCTAACCACTTACCACCCAACCCTCCGTTTTATCTTTACATACCTCATGGCTTCTGCTTGCTGAGTGAGGGTTTTGCTTCCTCCTGACCTCAAGTGAGGAGAGTTCCTCTCTGGCCTTTCTCTACAGCTTGAGCAGACTTTTTCAGCTCTCTTTTGGTTACAAGTAACAGAAAACACAACTAAAACTACAGAAGCAAGGAGACGACTTCCTAGATGGGCACTAGGTAGTTCCCAGAATCTAAGGAGGAAACACGGGGGTCGGGGCTGCTCCCAGGATGTTGGAGACTGAAACCAAGGAGGCTGTCCTTGTGTGACCCCCCCCTTTTTTTTTTAAACACCCATGCTCATCCTTGCTGGCTTTTGCTTGTTTTTCTTCTTCCCTCCAGCGCAGGGGTTTCTGTACTCAGCAGAAGGATATGGTCACAGGCAGCCCCAGCTTACCACCATCCCAATTCAGCAAATCCAGAAGGTGGTCTCTCTCCTTGCTTTGGTATATGGACACCCTAGGAACAATCTCCTGTAAGGCACATGCCCAGTGCTAGAGCAGGTCAGGGGGATACAGCAGTCAGTGGTCCACTCCTCTGGCCACAGGGTGGCTTTTCCATAACTGGCAGCCCCACCACAACCAAGTCCCCAAAGGAATGAGAGTGCCGTGGTTATACAAAACCATAAATGTCCATCACCCAGGCCCTTAGCTTTGGCTGCCTTGGGTTAATTTCCTCCTCCTCTTAGCATTTTCTAGATTTTCCTTGGAGATCCACTCACCCCCACTTTTAGTCCAAATAGGGCTGACACACCCCCTGAACTGGACAGGGCATGTGTCCCATGCCTGGCCAATCATAGTACCCCATGACCTTAGTCAAAGGTCACAAACAGGGTTCAGCAAACTTTTTCTGTAAAGCAACAGAAATAGTTGTCTATTCTGTCTCATATCAAAGTCTGTATTTTTAAGCATTCATTAGACTACATTACTTCTCAATGAGTGTCTTTTTGGTGAAGAGATCATGTATTTTACTTCTTTATAGATTCTTTATAAACCTAGCACTTCAAGTTAAACACATTTACCCTATTGATGATTGATTTAGCAATCTATGAGCTCCTCAGACCTGCAAACTTACCAAGAGCAAATGTTACTAGATCCTGCAGTGGATATTTGATCCTTACAACTTTAGAGGAAGGCAAGATGGGTGTTTTTTGTGCCCACTTGTCAGGTGATTAAACTGAGGTCCAAAGGTCATGAATGCACCATTAATCCACTTCACTCATTGCTAGACAGGCAATGCCAGAATTCACCATCACAGCTCCCTCATTCCATTTGCAACCTTGGACTTGTGCCCCTAACAGAATAGAGAGAGAGGAGACGGGGGTGAGAGGAGGAGGGACTTACACCTTTGCAATATGGCACTAGTTTGACATCACCCAGAAACAAGCATAGAAGGACTGGGGTGCCGTGGCAAAGACTGTTAGTTGTACCTCAATAGCTAGTGTGTTCTTATTTTAAGACTAGACCTCTGAGGTTTTTGTGGGGTTGAACATTAATAATATTCAAATACCAAAATAATATAAGATTGAGAAGTCTCATTTCCATCCTGTGTTCAGGCAACTGCTTTTATTAAATTTTTTTTGTCTTAATTGCAGTTTCTCTAGCAGCAGACTGAGTCTGGACTAGAAAGCAAGTCGTTTATTTGCAAGGTGATCCCAGTAAACACCAGTCGGGGGGGCGGGGGAGTGAGACACAGAAGGGAAGGCAGCCATTGCAGAGTGAGTCCTCAACAGTTACCACTGTGGGCAACTCTGGGAGACAGGTTAGTTATTATAGTGGATTGAATTATGCCCCCCCAAAACTCCCAGAAGCTTGAACTGTGTCCCCCAAGTTTTATGTATTAGAAACAGCCTCCACCGTGACTGTTAAGAGGGTGGGAAATCCTATTACAGTAATTGAAAGGTAGAGCCTTGAAGAGGTGATTGGATTGCAGGACCATGCAGTAGTGAATGAATTAAAAATAGTGGTCAGGGGCGTGGTTCTGAGGGCTTTAAAAGAAGAG
Source organism: Cynocephalus volans (assembly GCF_027409185.1). Classification (NCBI taxonomy): domain Eukaryota; kingdom Metazoa; phylum Chordata; class Mammalia; order Dermoptera; family Cynocephalidae; genus Cynocephalus; species Cynocephalus volans. Next base: position 46,506,701 of record NC_084460.1, on the reverse strand, counting down.
GAGAGTCTGTCTTGCTCTCTCTCTGCTCTCTTCTGTGCTCTCTCTGCTTCCACCATGTTGGTCACTGTTGCCACCACCAGGTGGACTTTGGACTTCCCAGCCTCAGAAACTGTAAGCAATAAATGTCGTTTTTCTTTATAAATCACCCAGTATCAAGTATTTTGTTATTAGCAACAGACACAGTCTAATACAGTTATCCTACCTAAGGACTGAGGCATTTATCCACCAACCCCCTTCGGTCATTGTTGGAGGGCTGCTTTGGGGAGGGCATGGGATTAATAGCCCATCAGGGTCCGTCTTCTGCACACATGGGCAAAATGGATGTGGCAACCAGAAAAGATGCTCAGGCAGAGAAATGTAGGTGCTGGCAGTGGGAAGTCAGTCTAGCAGGTACTCTGGTGACAAGGGTGCAAGGGTATGAGTGGGACACCAAGAGCATTTGCTGTACAGCACAGCTTTCCAGGGTTTTTCTTTCTGCAAACATAGCATATAAGTATATTCTCTTTTACCCCTTCATTTTTGCCAAAAATAAAAAAAGGAATACTATATACATGGTTCTATTCCTTGCTTTTTTCACTTAATATTTTCAGAGGATCTTACCATATTTACACATAGAGAGGTTTTTTTGTTTTTCAGCTGCAGAGCATTCCCTTGTGTGTCTCTACCATGGTTTATTCAACAAGTGATCTATAGACAAACACTAGGGTGTTTCCAGGCTCTTGCAATTTAAAAGGGGTTTACAATGAGTATTCTTGTATCTGGTTATCTTGTATGTGTGCCACTGTATCTATAGGATAAACTCCCAGAAGTCCCCCTGAGTTTTAGTTGGGCAAACGGCAACCCTATGAGAATGCACATTCCTAGACTCCCTTGCAGCTATGTGTAACCACGTGACTAAATTCTGGCCAATGGAACTCAACCAGGAAGTGACAGACATTCTTGGTCACCTGTATAAAAGGCAGCTGCTTGCCCTCCTTTTCCTTTTTCCTTCTCATGGGCTGGGCCACAGATGTGGATCATATCCTGCTTGCCATACAAAGCCCTTCATATTGACTCCCTACCCACCTCCTTTGCCTTATCTTCAGCACTACTCCCACCTCCAGCCAGACTGAGGTTCCCCAAAAGTGCCATCTCTTTACCTCCCACTCTTTGCACAAGCTGTCCCCTCTTCCTGAAACCCTCTTTACCTCACTTCTTCACCTCTTTAAGGCCTATTCATCCTACATTTCTGGGGTTACAAATCTGCCTCTTGCAGGAAGCTTTACCTACCCACCCCATGTGAAACTTTGTCACACTGTGTTCTGTTTACTTATCCTCCTGGTTGCTCTGTGACTATCTTAAAGATTTGCTGTTGCATTCCTAGAGGTTAGCATAGTCTCACATTCAGTGGGAATCCAATTAAGGTTTGTTAAGCAGATGGATGGCTCAGGAACAATTCCCAGTAGAAAATGTCAGACAGGGGCATTGCGTGGCACAAGACATTGGAGACACTAACAGAACCTGAAAATGACAATTGGTCTGTGTGATTTCCCTGTTGCTACAGAGGATCGGGATCTCGTGTTTCTCAGGGGTAGGTAGGACAACTAACTACCCCAGGCCTGCTTCACCCTGCCCTGGGTATGGAAGCTTAGAATTCCTATTCTTGGAGAACATTCCCATACAGTTCAGGAACTTCCAAACCCGGAGGAGCCAGCAGGAGAATTGGAGGCTGTTTGTTTTCTCTATAAAGGCCCTGACCCATATTATTGCCCACACAGAATCTTCATCCCCCAGTATTTCATTTCAGATTCTAATCCATGAAGGGGAAGGACTGGGATGCAGGAACATAGAGGAAAGAGGAGGAAGAAGCTAGGATTTGTATAAAGGTCATTACCCTTTTCAACTAAGGCTGTACCCTGGTGACTTTTAACTAATTTCTTTTTAATCTAAGAAGTAATATATGCCGATTGGAATGTAAGTTGATGTAGCTGCTTTGGAAAAGTTTGGCATTTCCTAGGAAAGTTGAATGTGAGCATATGCTGTGACCCAGCTATTCCACACCTTTTCTGCACTTCTCAAATTTACTGTGCATAAAAATCACCTGGGGGTCTTGTTAAAATGCAGATTCTGATTCCACAGTGTCTCAAAATTTAACATGTATACACATCATCTGGGGACCTTGTTAAAAAGCAGATTCTGATTTCAGCACTTGTCAAACAGTAACAGGTAGAAGAATCATCTGGAGATTGTTAAATGCAGATTCTAGACATAGAGAAACTTATACGTGTGAATCAGGAAACCTCTTTGAGAATGTTCGCAGCTACATTGCTCATAATTACCAAATCGGGAACCCCCTGTTGGCAGTAGAAGCAGTAAAGTGTGGTCTATTCATACAGTGGAAGTTTTGGGATAGCAGACATGAACAAACTATAGCTGCCTGCAGCAACATGTTAAATCTCACAAAGAAGCAAGAGAAGGAAACAAATTCAAAGTTCAAGAAGAGGCAAAACTCAGCAACGTATTGTTTAGGTGACAAAACTATTTTTAAATAATAATGATGCAAAATGAGAAGTGGTGGGAGAAGGTGGCATAAGGAAGGAGGAGCTCATGGATACGAGTATGGAACAGTTTTTTGGCCCTAAGAATGTTCCATATCTTGTGTTGGTGGTGGCTACACAGGTGTTCGTTATATTAAACAATAATGTTTTACATTCTTGTATGTATATCAAATTTTATGATTTAAAATTTAAAACTGAAGATTGCAAAAATGTATATAGCAAGGATGTCAGTCACTCAACCTCATTGCAGATACCCCTGTCCGTGTCCCCAGGGACAACTCATGTTACCAGTTCCCTAGTCCCCTATGCATTCACAAGCTTATGTGTATGACTGTGTGTACATATGTGTGTATATATATATATACATATACACACACGCAAATATATATACAATTTGTGTTAAAATTTATAGAGAGAGAACTGCTGTATATGTGTGTATTTACATACATGTATATATATATACACACACATACAATGGCATAATTTATATACTTTTTCTTTTGGGTATTTCAGTTAGTATACCTTGAAGAATATTCCATATCAGCACACACGGAAATACATTATTCTTTTTTATGGCTGCACAGAATTTATTTCATTGTGCAAAAGTAGCATGATTTAGTTATTGATTTTGATTATTACTTTAACTATAAAGTATTATGTGAATACATTCCCTATTAAAAAAGAAATATTACTAAGGATAATGTACACACACAATTCAGATTATCTGATCTTTCCTTCCCCAAGCTACTGCCCCTCCCCCTGCCATGCTTAAGATGTAGCCAGTGTGTATTCTTCCAGTACTTTTTCCCTAGATTCACATGCATATATATTTCACCCTTGAAAACATATGTGGATGTGAATATGTGTTTGACTCTACATATCCATGTGGAACTTGCTTTTTTTCTTTAGTGCAATATGTCTTCGAGCTCTAGCCATGCTTGTATTTCATATTCTGGATGATTATCTGTTGCCTGTATTTCATGGTATGGCTAAATTTCAGTTTAATATAGCCATTCCTCTACTGTTGGGCATTTAGGCTGTTTCTCAATTTTTTGCTATGACAGTGGTGTTTCAAGAAACATCCTTGGACATTCCCTTTATGCACATGTGCAAATGTTTCTCTGGAGAATAGATGGAGAGAAATGATAGATCATTGGCAGCATACATTTAAAAATATATTGCCAAATTGCCCTCCAAAATGGAGTATAAACATTCACACTCCCACTAGCAATGCATTAGACCAATTTCTCTGCACTCTGTCATTCTTAATTTTCATTGATCTAATAGGTGGGAAAAAAAGGAGGGGAGGAATTCATGTTGTTTTAATATTTATTCCCTTATAATTAGTGAAGTTGAACACCTCTTATGTTTGTTGCCCAGAATCTGCATTTAACAGAATCCCCAGGTGATTCTTCTGCACATTAAAGTTTGAGAAGTGCTGAAATAAGAATTTGCTTTTTAACAAGGTCCCCAGGTGATGTGTATACATGTTAAATTTTGACACACTCTGGAATCAGAATCTGCATTTTAACAAGATCCCCAGGTGATTTTTATGCACAGTAAGTTTGAGAAGTGCCGTGTAGGCGTGGAATAGCTGGGTTATACTGAGCATGTGTGTGTTTAATCTCTATTTGGACAGGTGAAAAACAGTATTTCAGTTTATTTCAACTCGCATTTCTTTAATAAATGAATTTGAACATTTTTTTCAAATTTTTAGATGCCACATTTTTCTTTTCTGGGAGCTACCTAGTCACCGAATCTCCTTACTTTGCTTCAAACACACCAAAATTGTTATTCTTTTGAGTCTTTGCTGTTCCTTCCCTCCAGGAATGCTCTCTCTCCGTTTCTTCCTATGGCTGGCTATTACATTTGTGTTTTAGCTCAAAGGTTACTTCCAGCCACACTCAGGTATCCTCAACTCCCACCCAGTTACTCTCGATCACATCACCCCATGTTATTTTGATCACAGAACCTGGCAGTATCAGAAGTGACCTTGCATATTCATTCATTGGTTATCTCTGACTGCCCTGCTGGACCTTATCGGTCTTGGACATCACTGTACCTCCAGCACCTACAACAGACCAGGGCAATCCAGTGTGGGCCCAAAAAATTGTTAGGAGATGAACAAATTAATGAATTCCTGGCAAAGGTAATAACAAAGAAATAAGATTTGCTCCTGTCTTGCTTTACAGCCCTTTGGGGAACTATTTGTACCTAGATAAACATTTATTTATTCATTCCTATATTCATAGTGGAGAGTACTATTTATGATGGAAGTCAAATGAAGTGGCCTAGAGAACATGACCCAGGCAAGATGCTCACACCCCCAGGCGGCCAGGATGGCCAGAGAGAACATTTTTATCTATTTCCTTCTCTTTAAAAAAGAAAGTAAGCTTTACTGAGTTTATGTATGGATTGAAACTGGTATGAAAGCATGGGAATTCTACAGCTCAGAAGAGCTGGTTAATATCACCACAAGCTTGTTTGCTTCCAATTTATTCCCATGTAAAACAGAATCTGTGCCTAGTTAAGTGGAATAACCAACTATAATTAGCTATTTTTATAATTATTACTCTTGCCCTATTATTATAAATAATTGTTAACACAGAGAGTACTGCCTCCGTTCTAGATGGCATTCTGTGCACTTTACATATAAGTTCATACATCCTCATAACTACCCTGTTTTAGCCTGGCCATTTAATTAATGAGAAAAATGGGCACAGAGCAGCTTTCTCAAGATCACATAGCAGAGAAGTAACAGAGCTGGGATTCTAACTCAGGCTGGCTCCAAGCTGTGCTCTTACCTATACTTACACCACAAATCTTTATGATGCTTTTGGGAAGAGATGCAGAGTGACCAGCCAGGAGAATCTTTCATATAATTCAGAAGACTTATGAAAATTAGATTTTGTGTGTGCAAAATGACAAGGGTTGAAAATTTGACTTTCTTTGTGAAGAAAGGGAACTACCTAACAACGATTTAAAAAAAAAAAAAATTATGGGGCTGGCTGGTTAGCTCAGTTGATTAGAGAGCAAGCCTTAGAACAACCATGGTCAGGGATTTGGATCTCCACACTGATCAGCCACCAAAAAAAAAAAAAAAAAGACAAAGGTGATATATAAAGAATGAGGAAGTAAATTGTTTTCAAGAGAAACATCCTATGGAAAAAGTATTTTGAAATGCATGTCTGGCCACAATTCCCTTGTTATGTGACATTGTTGCTGAGAACAAGGCAAAGTTGTCACCTATAAAAACCTGTCTGTATGTTTAAACTCAGCAACAGAATTTTCGAGTTTGTTTAAACATCTAAAAAAAAAAAAGATTCCATGAGTTTGAAATCCATTTGTTAAAGATACAGTGATGCTCCCTTCTCAGTTTAGTTTGCTAAAGCCTCTGATTGATTATCAGGGAAGATGAAAATTTACTAGCTGGATTTCAACACAAATAGGCAATTTGTATAATTGATAAATAAGGATTGAAAGAGGAGAATCATGACTTAGGTATAGCCATCATACTTTGCTTTCATTTAGATCCTGTAAGTTATATTTTTTCAGTTTTTCATTATGACCCTTGAAATCAAGCTATTAAAACAGACCTAGTAATAAACTTAATTTGGGACTAGAACTTCGGATGATTTGCAAAATAGTAAAACAACCCTTTCAAAAATAAAACTCATCAAGTATCATTTTATCTGTGGAAAACATTAATAATTTTCACTTTGTTTTTTGTTGAAATAATACATGCAGGAATAATGCAAATCGAGACCAGAGTGAGATACCGATTTATATCAATATAGTTAGCCAAGATTAAGATGTGATAATTACAAGTGTAAGAAAGGATGTGGCTTCACGTTATCTAGTATCTTGCTAGGGGAAGTATAAATTGGTGAATCACTTTGGCATTTTCTGTTACACCACCCCAAGGTATACATTCACTCAAGAGAAACTGACACTTTCTAGAATGATCATAGATCATAACAGCACTGTTTGCAATGAAAGAGACCTGGCAAAGACACAAGTACCCATGAACAGGAGAGGAGATGAACAAACTGTGGTATTGCCACACAATGGAATATTACACATTGGTCAAAAATCAATGAACAATGACAGCAATTTGGATGATCTAAGCAAATATTAATTGGGAGGAAAAGTAATTATATACCCTTTTTATGTATGAAGTTCCTTAAAAATTAAAAGTGTACATTTATTTAGGAATATATGTAGGTGCAATAAAACTTGCTAAAGAGAAAGGCAAAGGAATGAAGTATGTAGGATTCAGGCTGATGATTATTAAATTGGGAGAGGAGGAGCAGATCGGATACAAGGAGAGTAGGTTGTGGTTAAGGCCTTAGTTTTGGGAGTTGGGTTTCCTGGCACTTATATCATAAGCCAAGGAGTGAATAAGCAACCAAACAAACATAGGCTAGCAATAGATAAGTAATGATAACGTGTAATAAACCAAGGATTGATTAATCCAATTGCAGGCACCTGAGTTGGAGTAATATAAATACACACACACCTCAAGCAGCATGGGCGGTATCAAATGTCTCCATCCTCCAGCCTTGGTGCACCCCCTCTTTCAGCTTCCCCAGAGGCAGTCACTGTTCCTAGTTTATCCAGTATCCTTCCGAGACATCCTCACAAGGAGAAACTATCAACTTTAGCTCACATATGTTTTCAAATGACTTTACAGATATGTGTAGCTACACACACTGTGAAGCTACATTCTATACCAATTGTCTGGCTGGAGCCATTGTCAGACTCCTACCAACGCAGCCAAATGTAGGGTTAGGGCCATAGTTATGCTAATTGTATAGCTAGGGCAATTCATAACTAAAGCCAAAACATTTCATTATTTTAGTTGTACTAAGTTTTCCAATTGGGTTGTCAGGTCTAGGCATTAGGGCCCACAGACCCTTCAAACCCGTTGTCCAGACTGGGTCACCAGACCCCTCACATGCCAGGCTGGGTCACCAGACCCTCCACGTGCCAGGCTGGGTCATAGATCCCTCACATACAGGTACATGCTAAGTAAGTGGGAAAGATCCTGGAAGCCATTGGCAGACCACACGAGTTCAGTCCTCACCCGTAGCAGCAGCTTGCAGTAGCGGCAGCGGTGGTCTCTTGGGGCATCCAGAGAGCACTAGCAACAACAGCCTGCAGCAACAGCCTCCAGCAGCAGTAGCACCCTCCCCGGGAACATCCTGGGAGCTGGGGACGAGGGGTCCAGTGGATCAGAGCCACTCATCCTTCATACTTAAGTCCATAACCCAGGACACCTGGGCGCACATACACAATTACATTAGTCAATAGCCAAGGAACAGCTGGGCACACGTGCATATTAACATCAAATGCTTGGCAAGATTCTGAACATCTGAAGTGCTCTGACCATTTTTCCTATATTTTCCCTACACACGCATCCCAAAGAAAACTTTAAAAATTAACTTTTAAAGTCTCGGAAATTGAACCTTGAGGGACTTCACTGGGCATCAAACAAACCTAAGTCATTCACAACCTGAAAAAATATCAAGAGGAAGATTGAGAAAAACAGCTCAGCTTTTGAGAAGCGTAAAAAAAATCCAGTAACTATGCACTTCTTGTAGGCACCACCCTGGGGTCTGCAATAGCCTCACAGAAGGCGAATTCCAGACGCTGCTCAATCCCCCAGGGCCCGCGCGGGCCGTCTTTCTCGGACTTGCCACATCGTAAAACTCACCCGCGGCCCTGTCAAAAATACAGATTCCCAGGCCCCGCCCCACGGACTCAGAGATGAACGTGGCTGGGCCTTTTTTAACAACGGCCCCCACGTGATTCTCAGGTTCGGGCAAGCTTGGGGCACAGCCTTGTCTTAAGAAACTCCCCAATCTGAAGAAAGTAAACACCTTGGGATGTAGGTGGCTTTCTTGCTCCCTGTTGGGTGTCGTTCGTGTGGTGCAAGGAGGGGTCCCCCTCGGGTCTCATCAAGGTCCCAGCCAGTCTGAGCACGAACGCCAATTAGCTCAAACCCCCGAGGACCACGCCTCAGTCACCTGGGCGGGGCCCAGCGCCCCCGTTGGCCCCAGAAGCTGCTCCTGTGTGGTCCTATCCCGGTGCGCCAGAGTCATGGAGCCGGAGCGTGGGCGCCCTGTAGGAAAATACAGATTCCTGGCCTCGGCCGCCTGAATCCAAAACTCTGAATCCGCATTTTTAACTGGCTACTCCAGGAACAGAGGTTCACCCTGCAGTTGGAAACACTGTGGTCTCACTTAAATTTTAAATTCGAATATGCAGCCAAGGTCAAGTTCCACGAGGGGAGGTCGAGCTTCTCAACGTTGGCCGCACATCAGAACAACCCGGGGGAGGGTTTCAAATGTCCAGGTCCCAGCCCAGATCAATTAAGTCCAAATCTAAACGCGTGCTCTGTGCAGCAGCGGCGGGAGCCACAGCACCACCTGGGAGCTCGTTAGAAATACAGAAGCTCAGGCCCCACCCCAGACCCACTGAGTCAGAATCTGCATTTTAACGAGATCCCCAGTGACTCGTGCGCACATTAAAATTGGAGGCGCTGTGCTTCTGAAATTTTAATGGGCAAACGAATCACCTGGGGATCTCGTTAAAATGCAGACACGGTTTCTCAAACTTTAATGTGCATGCGAATCACCTGGGGATCTTGTTAAAATGCAGATTCTGAGGCAGCGGGTCTGGGGTGGAGCTCGAGAGTCTGCATTTCTAACGAGCTCGCAGGAGATGCGAGCTGCCCGGGCGCAGACCACAAATGCACGGGACCCTTGAGGTCTTGGCTCCAGGCCAATCAGCCGTCAGGGCTCCTGACAAATAGCCCCGCTCGGCTGATGAGCAGAATTGCCAGGACATGCGCGTTCTGGCCGAGGGGGGGTAATTTCCGAACTCCGGGAATTCGTCGTGTGAAGTAGGCCAGTCGTAGGGACGTGCCGGGAGCCCCATCCTCACGCCATGTCGCGGCGCAAGCAGGCCAAGCCCCAGCACCTCAACTCCGAGGAGCCGCGGCCTTCGCGTCAGGAGTTTGCGGAGGTGGCCCGGCAAGTGGTGGGGGATCTGGGTGAGTAGCGCTGCGGTCGCCTCGCCGGGGGGCGTGGGCCGTGGGCAGTTTCTCGGACGTTCAGTGGACCCGCGCGGGTACGAGGTCCGGACAGGGGGCGTGCAAGGGCGGGCAAAACTCCCAACTTGAGTTCTGGGACTCTGGCCTGGGCTCTCCCGCCTTTGTGAATTACACCCTCTTGTAAATTCCACCCTCCCGGCGCGGGCTCCTCCGGCCACTCCGCCACGATCTGGTGTTCTCCTCCCAAACGCGCTGGAAAGATGCTGAGACTCTCCTCGAAGGCAATTTTCGGGGTGCGCGGGCACCCGAGTCCCCGACCTCCTTGGCACTGGGCTTAGGCTGCGTGCCTGGCAGGTGGGCGTTCTGGGACCTGCGCCGTCTCGTGGGGGCAATTGAAATGCCTGAGTACTTACCGGGTGCCAGATCTGGGTCTAGGCGCTCGGGAGGCACACAGCAATGTCCCTCAAAAAGGACAAAATTCCGGTCCTCCTGGAGGTTATGGTCCAGTGGGGAAGAGAGAGATGGCACATGAGATAAATTGGTAAGACGTAAAATGAGCTAGAGGTGAATGCTAGGGAAAAACGTGATAAAGCAGAGCGCGGAATAGGAGGTGTGGCGTTGGGGGTGGGGGAGCATTTGAAATGCGTTGTCCAAGGAAGGTCTCCCCGAGGACGAGACCTTCGATTAAAGACCCGAAGGACGCGAGGGAGCGAGCGTGGAGACAGCCGGGGAAGAGCCTTCCAGGCAGAAGGACCCGCACGCGCGTCCGCGAGGCTGGAGCCTGGAAGAGGTCGGGGGAGGTTCGACAGGTGTTGGGGGGCGGATCCTGGGGGCCCCAATAAGGGCTCTGCCTTTTACTCTGATTGACGTGGGAGCCGTGGGGGGCGGGGAGGGGAAACAGAGCAGTGACAAGGTCGTACCTAGGCTCACCCCGACTGTCACGTGAACCCTGGCTGAAGAGGAGCAGGACGCACCTAAGCCCCCCAGGCAGCATGTCTCCTGTGGTCCTGGGCGCCTCCCCTTCAGGAGAGCCCGCGGGAAGGGGGCTTGTCTAACTCGCCACATTCCTGCGTCTGCCCTCAGGCACACGCCCCTCGGTCGGAATCTCAGGGGGTGGGGAATCTGCATTTCTAAGGCGCTTCCTGTTCTGAAGATACAGCGCTCAGGTTAAGACAGTGTGGGTTCCTACTTTCTCTTCTCTCTACCACCCCCCGTGGTGAGCTGATAGCTCTTTCTTAAGCGAGGGGATGGGGAGAGGAGTTTTAACTGGACTTCTCCACTTTGCTTCTCATTTTCCTGGTGCAGAAAGGGAGAGGGGGATGTCGGGTCTCTCCCAGAGGAGGCTCACACCTCCAGAGGCGCGGGCTCTGTTTTCTTCGGCACCAGCTTTCAGAACAGTCATTTGGATGGGCTCTGACCACACCTTCCCGGAGGAGGTGGCGGAGCGGAGTAGTTGAATGGAGGCTCTCTTACATTAATAGCACCGTGGCCGCAGTTTGCCCAAGGCATACAATGGGGATAGCTAGACTGGCACTATCGGGCCCTCCTGGAGTCGGGTGGGGGCAGGGCTCCTGCTGATTCTTTGCCTAAAGGAGGAGTTGGGAGGTACTGGGGATGTTGGGTCTTTGGGGGAAGCCCTTATAGAATTGCTGAATAACCCTGGTCTGGAGTTCAAAGTCAGTACGCTGAGCTACTTATTCCTGCAAACAGCGCTGGGCGGTGCCTCCTTCAGCTGCGCCCGGGCTTGGGGTATGGGGAGGGTGCTGTGTGTTCTGGATACTGGAGATCTCCCTCCCTCCCCCCCCGCCCCCGTGGGAGCAGGATAACCCGTGCCTGCTCAGTACCGTGCCGCACACCAGCCACTGTTTTGGGGAGAAAAGCGGTCTTCCAACTGATGTTTTATCCTTACATCTTAGGTTTGTGACACCGCACAAGGGGACCCACCTTGCTATTTTAAGGTTCGGCCACTCTTCATTTGCAAGTGGATTTGCAACTCAAGTAGTTTTTGGGAAAAAATAAATGGAAAGGTGAGGTGGAAGACTTCCCATCCCCACCAGTAAAGTAACATAACGGGCAAAAATACACCTTACACTGTTGGTTTCTCAAGGAGTTAAAAGGCTCACTGTGTCTGTCAAATGTGGCCCACATCCATCTCAGACTCAAAGGGCCTCTCCAACTGTACCTTCCTCAGGAAAGTGTGGGCTTTGAACATTCCTTGGATACTTACAGGTGGAAGCATGGTGTTTGAGAGGCCCCTACACCTCCACATCAGAGGCTCTGCTTGGAGGATCCTCCATGTTGGATACAGCTCTCTGATAGTTCTAACCCAGCAGCCTCCCTTTTGCCTGTTTTCAAGTTTGCATTGAACATATGCATTTCCCTCCCTCTGAAAATCTGGGAGCTCTTATGGATACACATCAATGAATGAAACTGATAATATTTATATAGTGCTGACATATGCACAGGGTTCTTTTACATATACTAAAGAATTTGATCTTCATCTAAGCCTATGGAATAGGGGCTATAATCCCTTTGAAATTGTGGAACAGGGAAGTTGAGTAACTTACACAGGGACACACAGCTAACATGTGATAGAACTGGAATTTGAAACCTACGAGCTGCTTCCCAGTCAGTTCCCTAAACCACTGTGTTTAGGGAACAACACCCCGTTCAGATTTCAGTTCTCGGTCTTACTTGGCTTCTGTGCAATTAAAAGCCCTCCAGAATTTAATGGTTTTCTTTTTTAATATGTAAATTGCTAAGTAGTACAAGGTTTTGTGTCTTCCCTGGAGGGGCACAGCGATTGGCTGCGGATCTGGCTACTATAGGATCTAGTCAGCTGAAAGCCTCCAGTCCTGTAACCTTGAGCACCTCCCCCGAGCCAGTTTCTTCCTTTCTTACCAAGCACAAGTTCTCAAAGAGTGATTCCAGACTAGCAGCAGCATTAAGTGGAAACTTGTTAGAAGTGAAAATTTACCGGCTCTACCCCACACCTACTGAATCATGGAACTCTAGAGGTGGGGCCCGAGCCTCCTGTGGTCTAACAAGCCTCTGAGTGATTCTGATGTACACCCATGTTTGAGAACCACTGGCTGTGAGTCGAGCTTCTCAAATCTTAACGTGCACAGGAGTCACCAGGGTCTTGTGAAAGTGCAGATTGATTCTGTAAGTCTGGGGTGGGGCTTGAGACTCCTTTTCTAACAAGCACCCAGGGATGCTGGTGGTCTGGGGACTACCCTTCGAGTTGCCAGGGCTTAGAGTAGTGTGACATAATCACTGGGGCGTGCTTTAACAATGCAGGTTCCTGGTATCTACCTTTAGCTCTCCCCCTCTCCACCCCCAGGTGTTAGGTGAGTCTGGGGTAAGGCCTGGGAAACTACACTTACCCGTGATTTAGGTGATTCTGATACAGGTATTGTCAGGACATTCGAGGGGAAAACAAAACAAAAACAAAAACAAAAAACTGCAATAGGACTAGTGCAGGTCTTCTCAGCCTCGGCACTGTTGACACTTGGAACCTTATACTTTTTGATGGGGGCTGCCCTACACATTGTAGGATGTTTAACAGCATCCCTGGCCTCTACCCAGTAGATGCCATTATCAAGCACATGCATGCACACAGGATCATGACAATCAAATGTCCTGGGGCATTGCCAAACATCCCCTGGGGGCAAAATGGACCCCAGTTGAGAGCCAGTGGATGAGATCACTTGTTGGGGCCCTTGTTAAGGAACTTTGTGCACCACAGCTGCTCAGATGCTACATCTGGTCTACGTAACTGTGAGCATTTACACAACATGGGCTAGGCACTGTACTAAGAACTTATACTTGGTCGCATTTAACTCTACAGCTACGAGGCACATAGTTTATTCCCTTTAAAGATGAGTAAACCAAGGATCAGAAAGGTTAAGTAACTTTCCAGTAGTCACACAGCTAGCATGTAAGTGAGTGAACCCTCTGTCTAGGACTGATGCCTCACCAGTGTGCTCTATAAGCTTCTCCTGGTAAGACTCCTCTACCCCAAGAAATCTCTCCGTGAAGATGGAATTCATCTTTTATTATAATCTGAGACAAAACGTCTCAGACCTTGGCCTATAATTCATAAACTAGTCAATATCTGTTTTTGTTGTTTAAGATCTCAGACATTGACAGCACTTTTTTCTTAGATTTAAGTCTATTTGGAGATAAATCACCTTAGAATCTTTTAGGAGTATATAGTGTCATAGAAGTTATTGAAACTACAAATTAGAGTGAACCATATGAAATTATTCGACCATTTTGGCCAACAAAAATGGTGGTTTCACATGGTTCTCTTTTACTAAAAGCAGAAAAAATGATACAGTGAACTCCCACATCCGAATTGCTCAGCTGCAACAATTAACTGCAAGTGACCAAGCTTGTTTTTTTCTGTACACTAACTATTCCCCTGCCCTGGATTATTTTGAAGCAAAACATACAAATCACACATCTTATAAATACTTCGACATGCATCCCTAAACCATTAGAATGCTTTGGTTTAAAAACAAACAAACAAAAAATCTAATTTGATTTTCATACCTATAAAATATAAAACCATTATATCAAACGTTCAGTGAGTAAGCACACTTCTCACTGTCTCAAATGGTTTTTACAATGTGTTTGAATCAGGAATCAAATGAGGTCTGGGGGGCCGGCCCGTGGCTCACTCGGGAGAGTGCGGTGCTGATAACACCAAGGCCCCGGGTTTGGATCCTATATAGGGATGGCCGGTTCGCTCACTGGCTGAGCGTGGTGCTGACAACACCAAGTCAAGGGTTAAGATCCCCTTACTGGTCATCTTTTAAAAAAAAAAAAAAAAAATGAGGTCTGGGTATTACAGATCATCGTCTCAAGTCTTCAGTCTCTGATTTTTCCCCTCTTCCACCTTTCAAGTTTTTTGTTGAAACAACTGTTTTATTATGGAGAGCAGTGATGCTTGAAGTGTGGTCTATGACCTGTTGCTGAACTGGGGCAAAACAAGTCAGAAATTAAGAGAAAGCATTTAAAAAAAAAAAAAAAGGCAGTTTGATACTGCCATGGCATCCAGCTTTCTGTTGTATCTAATCATAACATGTGGGCTTTTATTTTTGTCTTATTTTGCTTTTCTCATAATTCATGTTTATTCTATCTTACAAAATTATTAGCCATGATCAGAAATTGTTTGGCCGGGGAGGTGGGAACTAGGGCTTCACATCATTTGAGACACGCTCAAATGGAAAGTTTCCATCTGGATTTTGCCAGTTATGTCTCTGTGATGTTGCTGTTTACCTCTGTCCCCTGTATTTTCCGGAAACTGGTAGTTAGAAGAAGAGGACTTTTGCCAGGCTAATTACAATGAATATGGCTTTCTTTGGGGGAGGGGCTGCGGGGGAGGTGAAGGAAGGTGAAAAAGAGCCTAAACCTGCTATATTCTAAGACTTACCACGATGGCTGTATTAGAGAAATTAAGTAAAACTTTATGCCTCAATTTCAGCTTCAGAACTAAATAATGATGTTCCAAAACCAGCTTGCCTTTCCACTGAAAGCAGTGACACCCAGAGGGGCTCTGTTGTTGCTGCTGCCTCAGAGTCAAGGGAACAAACGGCTACTCTTGGAGAGAGGACGTTCAACTGTTGCTACCCAGGTAAGGAATGATCCTAGCACACCGAGCCCCTTTTGTGCTGAGTGCTGCTGTGCAGGCTCTGCAGGGATTCACTCACTGGATGCCTGCACAGCTCATGCGTCATCACAACGCATGGGCATCTGCACCCACCGCCTCCCTGTGGGTCCCAGAGTCCTATAGCACCTAGAGCTCAGCGTGTGCCTCATCAGGACATCAGGTTCATAGTAGTTTCCATTTTGAGGTTATACTTTAAGAAAAGCATTATTTTTCTTTCTTCTTTTCTAGGTTGCCACTTCAAAACTGTTCATGGCATGAAAGATTTGGGACGCCATCTAAGAATCCACACGGGTAGGTATCCATGCATTCATTCAACAGTTTAGTAAGAAAAAAAAAAGAAATGGATAGGAATTGGGTGTTGGATATGTAATGGTGAAGAGGAGAGAGAATGAATGTTCTCTGCCTCATGGAACCTAGTCTAGTGGGATAGGCTTGGGAGAGGGGGCAAAATGGGAGTGAGACAAAGATGGAGAGGTCGACAGGAAGGGCAGCACAGAGGCATGTGGCCATGGTAAGCTTAGAGAAGAGCAACAGCATTGCTTCTTAAAGGTGTGAAGCAAAGGCATGCCTTGATCTGTAGCAGGGGTCTGCAGACTACCTTCCACGGGCCAGCTCCTGCCTGCTCTCATGCCTGTTTAGCTGTTGTCTATGGCTGATTTGCCCCATAGTGGGAGAGTTGAGTAGCTGCTACAGAGACCGTAAGGTGCACAAAGCCTAAGATATTTACTCTCTGGCCCTTTACAAACAACTTTGCCAACCCTTAGTATACAGTACAAAGCAAATACTTGCCTGTATGAGCTAGGATTTTGGTTTGTATGTTCTTACAGAAACCAAATTGAGGTGTATTAGACATAATCAAGTTTATTGCTCAAATACGATGTGAGAAGCAAATAGTCCGCAGCTGGTAGAATGCCACAGCTCTGCCATCAACATGTGGCTTCATCTCTGGGTCCGAGGCACCTGTTCTACTTCTCCCAATCTCTTTAAGCAGTGGAAAGTAGGAGAGGAGCTTGGGGAGCTCACGGCATCCCTCCCTCAGGGCATGACTCAGAAGTAGCATCCCTTGTGACTGGTGGAATAACCAACTAGTGGTGGCTTAACACCAAAGTATTTCTGTCCCGTGACAGTCCAGGTATAAGTGAACCAGGCTGATATGGCAGCCGGACCCATGGTTTCAGGCACCCAGGCTCTCGTTTCGTCGCTTTGCCATTCCAGGGTGCAGCTCTCATTGGCATGGTCCAAGATGGCTTTTTGCCACCTTGAAGACAAATCCTGGAAGTTACACCATCACTTGGGTCCGTGCCCATTTGGTCAGAACTTAGTCACGTGGCTACTCCTAGCTGTGGAAATGAAGGCTGGGAAAGTGAAGTCTGACCCTATATGCAGCTACAAAGAGAAGGTTCTAATATCAAGGAAAAAAAGGAATACTGATACACAGGGCCAAATGGGGTGTCTGACTCAGCTGTAAGTGGGAGGCAGAGATGGTAATGTGTGCATAGGTGATCATTTCAGGCTTGAGCTGGACATTTGCCAAGTGGGTAGAATGATGGTTCTCAAACCACTGGTTCGGAATCCTTCTACACTTAAAAATTGAAGACAACCCCCACCCCCAAAGTTTTTGTTCTTTCATAGTTGCTGCATTAGAAATTAAAACTGAAACTTTAAAATATTATTCACTTAAAAATAACAATAAGCTCATTACATATGAACATGTTTTTATGAAAAAGAAATATTTTCCACAACAAAATGTAGTGAAAATGGAATTGTTTATACTTGTGCAAATCTCTCAGGTGTGGCTTAATAGTCAGCTGGATTCTCATTCTGTATGTAGTCCCATCACAGTGTGGTGTTTTGGTTGATGTATATGAAGAAATCTGGCCTCTCATATGTGATTGGAAATGGAGGGATATTTTGATACCCTTCTCAGATACTTGTCATTCTTTAATACTACACCAAAACACAACAAATAAGTCTCCTAAATAAGGATTAGTTGCTGGGTAGAACTTGCAACTGTATCGATGAGTTCTTGAAACTGTGAAATTAAAATTCATTGGTCTGTTTTGCACTTTGAGTGGATCTCATCCATGCTTGTGTTTTTGTCACATCATGCATTAGTCAGTTGGAAGATAGTGGCTTACCAACTTATGTAATTCTTCTAAACATTGACCCATCTCATTATACCATAGGAAAAGATCACTTGTTAATATCAATCTCATCAGAAAAATCTAGGTACTGTGAAGCTGCAAGCCTGGGTAGAAGATACATCTTCCAAGATCCTAACTCTTTCTTGAGAGCTCAAATGTTATCATTGCAATACTCCTGGTAATTTCCCTTGAAATAACAGGCTCACTTCCAAGAATATCTGCCAGGTACTCAATCTGACAAAACTGTAGTTTGTGGGTTGTTTCCAAGTCAAAGTGGTGCTGCATAGAAAACATGCCCACTTCAGCTTGCTGTGCAGCCATCGCACAAGTACATGTATGTGCTCGAGACAGCTGGCGAGGTTTGGTTTGCAGTGGAAACACCATATGCGTGTTTATTTGATCACACGAATATTAAAAAGGCTTATTAGGGGGTAGAGGTATGATCAGTTGTAGTCTTTACTGCTTTGTCGAGGATATTTCTTTTTTTTTTTTTTTTTTTTAACTGGTAAGGGGATCGTAACCCTTGGCTTGGTGCCATCTGCACCACACTCAGCCAGTGAGCGCACCGGACATACCTATATAGGACCTGAACCCATGGCCTTGGTGTTATCAGCACCGCACTCTCCCGAGTGAGCCACGGGGCCAGCCCTTGTCGAGGATATTTCTAAGTGGACCTGGCTCTTTTTGCGCGGGGTGCGCATGGCAGTGGAGAATATTATGACTGCTGGTAGAGCTGGTGCCACAGCTTTGATCAGTGCTCAGGCGCCAGCAGTTCTGCTCCTATGTCAGCATGAACATCAACAATTACAAAGACACAGCATGGTTTAGTACTGTGAAGAGGACAGTTTTAACCAGACTCAACTGGAAGAGCCTCAGGCACTCTTAGGCATCCAGCAACTGCACTTTGAGAATCGTGAAAGTGGCTTTGACAGGAGAGTACAGGAAATGACCAACAGCAAGTAGGGAGTGGAGAACAGGGCGTCTGCCTAGAATGCAGGCTCACTGGGAGCTTATTTGGGGGGAGTAAATCAAAAAGCTACACTGTGCTCACATTGGAGAAGTCTCAAAGTCAAGCTTGCCATTTGGATAGTATTGCTCTTATTTTTGTTACCTTTGTTCTAAAGTTATATATATATATATATATATATATATATTTTTTTTTTTTTTTTTTTTTTTTTTTTTTTTAATGTACCTTAAATGCCAGTTTATCCTGCAGGAAGAAAAGCTGAATTTTCAAATACATAATAGAAATAGGGTGCCCAGTAGAAGGGGGAAGAGCAGGATAAAAATGCTCTATTCCTTATTTCCCATGTAAAATCTTAAAGATAGAAGAATCATAATGTTAACAGGAATAGTTTCTGGTTAGAGGGTTTAAAGCAGCTTACATTTTTTCTCTCATCTTAATCTTATACATTAAGTATATATTGCTCTTATTTTCAGATATTTTAATCATTCCAGTAAAAGGTGAATGAATCATATTGTTTGAATTAACGATGACAGAGTGAGTACCTTTTGCCACGTCCACTTCCACACCACTATCCCACCCTCTTTCTGGATAATAAAATTCATCTGGAAGACAGAGGCACAAAAGTAGTTTAAAGTCTTGAGCAAGACCTTTTGCTTTATTAGAAACTAAAATATCATGGAGCTATAATTCAAACATTGTGACAGTAAAACTAAAATAAACAAATACAGAACAGAATAGTATAGAACTAGAGCTGTATGCATGGGCAAACCCAGTACCTGGTCAAGGTGGCACTTCAACAGGGGATGGTGAACTGATGGCTCTGGCACAGTTGACAGTCTATTAGGGCAATTATAGTCTTTCATCTCACCATTCACAAATTCTAAATATAGGCAGTTAAATGTTAAAGTCCATAATGGTACTAGGAAATACAGGAAGAAAAACATATGGTGTCGGTAGTCAGGCAAATGAACCACAAAGGAGAAAATTGATTATCACGGCATCAAAGTTAAGACTTATAAGACACCATTAAGAAGTTAAAACAAGTGTCTCACAGAACTTTGCAACATAGGGGCTTGTTGAATTGGGAATAATGGTTGAATTTCAAGTGTTTTGCTATCTTAAGATGATCCTGTGGCATTTATGTAGCTTCATAAAGGAGGTTGACTTAAAGTCTTCGTGTTTTTATCTCATTTTGTATTTCTTCATTTGGGATTGGTATCAGTTATCTATTATAAAAAAATATATATCTATTATTATATTAAAAAAAAAAGTGAGTCGAAGCATTTTTTCCCCCTATGCTTTTAAACAGTTAGTTGACCATGAAAACACTTCTGCATGAAAGTTTGATAGAACTTGCCTGTGATACTCTCTGCTTGTGACATTTTTTGAAGCATGGTGGGGGTTGTAGGTTAGGCTGAGATAGCAGTGTCAATCTCACTGGCAACTGAGGACTGCTCTGCTCACACCAGTGTCCCCCACAGTCATTCACAGCTCTGCTGCTTGTGGGCTTCTCTCCAGGACTGAGCTGGTAGTGGCGTCTGTCTAGAACGTGCCAGATGAAGGTGTTCTTGACCTTTTTTCTGCCATGGACTCCTGACAATTTCGGAAAGCCTATGAACCCTTCTCAGAACAATGTTTTTAAATGTAGTAAGATATATTACATTTTTTTAAAACTGTCTTGATATAGTAATTGCTATCAAAATGTTAAATGTGTGATATTTTAATACATTAAACCCTTACTACCCAAAGTGTGGTACAAAAACCAGATATGTCAGTATCACCTGGGAGCTTGTTAGAAATGCAGAATCCCAGGCCCCACCCCAGACCCACTAGTCAGAATATGCATTTTAATGAGCGGTCCCCAGCCCTAGGTGACTAGGATGCATAGTAGTGCTGAGAAGCCCTGCATTTAACATCAGGATCTAGTGACTGGTCTGTTAACTACTCTAATTGTGAGGTAGTGAGGAATGTAAATGCTACTCAAAAATTGCAGCAAGTGTAATGTGTTATGACACGTCTTCTGTCTATTGACAAGAGTCTCAGGTGCTGCTGTTAGTGTGGTTTGTTGCCTGCATTTATAACTGGAGGAATGCTAAACTGCAGATGGGGTAGTAAAAATAAAAATGTAATTTCCTATATACGATCTCACACCCCTTAAATGTTGTCATCACAAAGAATGATAGTTTTGTGATAACAAATATGCTATTTACCCTGATTTATCATGGCACATCATATATGTCATAATATAATTCTGTGCCCCATAAATATGTACTGTCAATATATATCAGTTAAAAAATAATAATAATTTCTTTTTTAAAAAAAACTTATCCACAGAACCCAGATTAAAACCCCAGATTTGGAACATTGCAGGGCATCTTGGGCAAGAGAAGCAAGTGTGACAACCACACACCTGCTCTTAACAGCAACTCTTGTCACTTTTCACTATATTTCATGGGCCACGGTAAGTCCCTTGCCCAGGCCTGAGGGCACGGGAACAGGGAAACAGTTATCCCCAGAAGTTACAGCAAATACAGGAGAACAATAAACACTTCACCCTGGGGGTGGGAGGGGTAGATCTTTAACATAACAATCTTTAATTATTATTGATCTGTTTATTTTCTCTTTCCTGATTCAGACTTTGTAATTTTACATCTTCCTGGATGATCATCTGTTTTGAGTCATCTAAACTTGCTGGGGTAAAGTTCTACTTAATAGTCACATGACTTTGTCTATCTGCAGTCCCCTTTCTGTTTTTCAAAGTCTATTGGAATGATTCTCAACTGGGTACAGCTTTGCTCCCTAGGGGACATTTGGTGAAATCTGGAGACATTTTTGGTTGTCACAGCTGCGCAGAGGGGTTCTACTGGCATCTGCTAGGTAGAGCCCAGGGGTGCTGCTAAATGTCCTACAGTGCACAGGACAGCCCCCCAGAGCAAAGACTGACCTGACCCAAAATGTCAATAGTGCCGAGATTGAGAACCCTGGACTATTCTCTCTTTTTGAGCAAACCTCCCTTTTTAAGCAACCATTTTTTTATTGATCAAGTGCTGTACATATTCTTAGTTCCTACCTTGCAGTTTCTTCAATTAAATTCTGTCCATTTGCTTTCAGCCTTTTGCTAAAAATGAACTTGAGTCTACAAACATTCCGAAAACTATTACAGGCTGTAGGTTTTGATATATGGAGTTCTCACTGCCTGTTTCTAGACTTTGTTAATCTGATTTTGAGTCTTGAACAAAAACTGTTTCAAATTTCCAAGATTTTTTTTAAAATATATTCATGAATCCCTGTTAGATTCATAAAAGTTTGACTCATATCTACTTGGTGAATTTCATCTCTTCATCAATATGAAATTTTTATCTTCTTTATTTTGGCAGCTGGCTGGTACAGGGATCAAACCCTGGACCTTGGTGCTATCAGTACCACACTCTAACCAACTGGGCTAACCAGCCAGCCCAATGTGAAATTTTTAATTTTACCATGATTTCTATTTTGCCTGATGTTAAAACTGGTATTCCTACTTTCTTTTTCTTTTAGAACCTTCCTAGAATTTCTATCATTTTCTACTCCTCTGTCATTTTAATTTAGATATCTCAGGAGCATTTAAGCTGGCTTCTTGTTAACGTCATTTAAATCTTTAACAAGGAAATTTAAGTCATTCATGTTTATTCTTTCTGATTTAGTTTGATTTTTCTCGTTTTGTGCTGTCTGTGGTTTTTGGTGGTTTTCCTCTTGTTTGAAAGCTGTACTTTCATCTCATTTTGTTATATACTCTGTCTTCTCCCTGGTATATATAGTTAAGTGTGATACCGAGTCATCTGTCAACTGGCTTTATCTTCCCATTGAATGCTAGTTCAAGTATAAGATTCTATTAAAATAATTTCTATAGAACTTTGAAGATATTGTTTCCATCTTGCTAGCATCCAGTGTTGCCTGAGAAGTTTTATGCTGATCTGAGCATTTTTCTAGTATTTTTCTTTCTGGAAGCTTTAAGAGCTCTCCAATCTCGGGGCTCTGAAATTGTACTGCCTGCCCTGCTTCTAGATGAGCCATCTTAAGACTTGTGGCTGTCTTCAATGTTAGGAATTATACTCTCTGTTCTATCCTGGACCATCTAGAACTAGCTTTCATGTCTGTCATCATATTTCCCCTATTGTCCTTTTGGGTAGCTTTCTGGGAGAGTCTTTAGCACTGTCTTCCACTTCTAAGTCTCTTTTTTTTTTTTTTTTTTAATAGACTTTTTTCAGAGCAGTTTTAGTTTCACAGCAAAAGTGAACCTAAAGAGTAGGAGGTACAGAGATTCCCCATATACCCCCTGTGCGTGCACACACACAAAGCCTCACCCATTATCAATAAGTTTTTTTTTTTTTTACATTCTTTCTGCTTGTCAGCTTGTTGAAAGTTGTTGTCATTTCAATTTTCCTGTTTGCTCTACTGACTAAGTTCTTGAGCTTACCTTCGCAATTCTGGTTCTCCACAAGCCTTTGGTTACTGGGTAGACTAATTTTTATTTGTCAGCACCACGCTCAGCCAGTGAGCAACCAGCCATCCCCATATGGGATCCGAACCCGTGGCCTTGGTGTTATCAGCACCACACTCTCCCGAGTGAGCCACAGGCCGGCCCGGCCCCCTGACTAATTTTTATTTGGATATAATCAGCTTGGAGTGGCTTTGGGAGTAGGGATGGAACACACTGCTGGGTGGAGATGTTCTAGGCTTGTGATTCTCTGCTGTCCAGGGTTTCTCTAGCTACCAGGTCCTTGTATTCTTTTTCTGACCTCAGCCCCCTTGTTCACTAACACCCTGGGAGATACTGTTGCTGCCTGGTTCAAGTGGGAAAAGGGGTCAACCTGATCATTCTCTACGTGGTTTATCAAACAGTGGCTAGCTTTCTGTCTCAGATCCCTACACCTGCCACTTCTTATCATGAATGCTTCTACAATCACTCCCATCTTCCCAAACAAGTGTTTGGCCTGTAATTTTCTTCATCAGTCTGATTTTTGTCTAATCTGTCCCTTAAGATTTTTCAAAATTTCTGAGCCATCAATGAATGGCACCCCTTCTTGTTTCCCAGTATGCTGATCTAGACTTCAGTATCTTCTAATCTCTGAGCATTTGAACAGAAGGAGGAGGCAGACCCTTGTGCCCAGGCTTAATCTCTGCATAGTCAATCTTGACCGAGAAACCCTTAAATCCTTGAACCCTTATGTGTTTGAAGGAGACAAACCACACAAGTGTGAGTTCTGCGACAAGTGCTTCAGCCGGAAGGACAACCTGACCATGCATATGCGGTGCCACACCAGCGTGAAGCCACACAAGTGTCACCTGTGTGACTATGCCGCCGTGGACAGCAGCAGCCTCAAGAAGCACCTGCGGATACATTCTGATGAGCGGCCATACAAATGCCAGCTCTGCCCCTATGCCAGCCGTAACTCCAGCCAGCTCACCGTCCACCTCCGATCTCACACAGGTAAGACCCTGATCCGGAAACCTTAGTACCTTACTTTTCTCCAATTTCTTAACCTTCATTTGCTTAAAACACAACTTAAATGACTTAGTGTGATAGATGTAAAAAAATTTGACATTTCTGTGATGATTGTGAGGCTTGTTTTTCTTCTTCCAGGACTACAGCTTTCTGTAACACATGACAGCCTGGCTGCTGGGTTTTATAACTTGATTACATACAATACATCTGGGGATGGGTACCCAGTACAGTAGCCAAGAAGTAAAAGATGTGTCTCAAAAGTCTGACCTATAAACAAGGTGTTTCAGTAATTTAACTTATACTGATTGTATGGATTCATTGAGAAATGTAGTAAAATCAGTTAAATGTAATTGTAAATCACAATCTTCTAGTTCTAGAAAGTATTATTTTCCTTCTTTTCTGGGAACCCACTGAAAATAACGATAGGTAGGTAAGATCAATCAATCGTGGCACAGAAAAACGGGGATTGGGATACTCAAAAGAAGGCTCATGAGAATTTTCAATGAATTCATGGAAGATGGCAAGCAGATAAGAATATGCTGACATTTAGTATTCAGTAAAGAAAGCTGTGTCCTAGCAAATGGGAGCCAGCCAAAGAGTTGGGAGCCAACCTTTCTAGCCAATGTCTGAGTGTCCTGAGAGCTCTGGACTTGGAGCTGGTGTGTAGACAGCCATGGTAACAAAGCTCAGGGGAGAAGCAAAAGCCTATTGGTGAAACTGCCCAACCTCTCCAGTAGCAGGTGAAACCCATGGCCTCTATGTCTAATCCTTAAAAGTCTATTTTTCCTAGATATAGTCAACCAAGGATTATGAGTCATTTGCAGGAAATGATGGCATAAAATGTGCCAGGTGTAACAAATAACTAATCCTGGAAATAATGGAAGACTTGGGTAATAGACAAGAATTTTTATGTTCCAGTTGGTGTCTACCCACTGGCAGAAACGTTGCATTTAAGTAGGGCTCAATGAAGTAGTGAGAATAAGAAGTATGGATTAAAACTAAGGTTGCTGGCTGTAAAGTTAACAAAATTTCCCAGAGATTAGGGGAAAAAAGAACTGGGTTAGAGAACTAACCAAAACCTGGAAATCTGGCTTCTGACTAGGTCTGGAAGAAAAGAAAATAGAAGTGTGAAAGCAAATGAGGAAAAACAAAGAATTCCACAATTCTAAGGGGCCAGGAGAGTGAAAGGGCTTACAAGATGCCAATCAGGATGAAGGAAGTTGGCAGGGGAGGTCATACCTAGAAACACTTCTCAGAAGTATTGGCTCCCAGGAGACAGCAGAACAGTGCCCTCAAAGTTGGGTAATGATTTTTGACTTAGAATTCTATACCCTGCCAAACTACCACAAGTATGAGAGCAGAATAGAAAGATATGCAAGGATTTAAGACTTTACTCCCAGCCACGGTGCTAGTGGAAGTTACTAGAAGATAAATTCTAGCAAAACAAGGGAGAAAACAAAGTCTGGCTTGAGACTTTTGATGTATGAATATCTGAATATAGCCAACTGGAATTGCAGCAAAGAGAAATATCAGGATGATACTTGTACAGAAGGTTAAGAGAAACTAAATCAAGAAATTCAGAAAAATCTAAGAAAATTTCACGTAAAGGTTACATACTTAGGAGATGATGCCTTCTGAGATTGTTCTTTTTTCTTAAGAAATGGACAGTCCCACCCAGAAGCGAGCTAAAATGTGTCCCAAAATGAGCATGTAAAAAAGGACTATTTGACCTTGATGGGAGTGACACTGTCCACTGGACCCAGTGTGACAGTGGCCCTATATATGGAGGCAATTGTAATCTTGGTGCACTATTTGGCTCTGAATGTCACATACCCAGTCATAATTTATTTGTACTTTGATTCTAAAATTGAAATCTGAAAAGAACTAAAGTATGGGAATTCACTAGAAAGAATGGAAATGTTTTTGAACTTAAAATAAAGCTACTCCTGACAAGTAGGGGAGTGTGAAGAAGAGGAAGGAATCCTCAAAGAACTTCTCAAGCTGAGGGCCTAAGATGTGAGACTATTATTCAATTTAGAAGGTAACTCGGAGAGTAAAAGTCACAACCAGCAGAATGCAGGAGAAGGTTGGAGAAAAGATGAGTGTGTAAGAGAAGCAAGATTCTTTGCATACAGTCAACTGATGTTTGAGGTAACAACCTCCAAAACAACTAAAAATCCTTAGCAATGCCTCTAGGGAACGGGACTCTAAGTTAGAGAGGAAGCTACTAAGGCTTGTCCCCTGTCCTGCTGCCATATTCATATGTTAATTAAGTAAAATTCATCTGTAGTTACAAAACTAAGAAACTTTAACTAGTAATACAAGCCAATTAACTGATGTACGATAGCTTAAACACTGTGGTGAGCTACTCATCAATCTTAGCTTGATTTGGGACAGTTACATGTAACTTAAATCTCCTCTTCTGCCATGTTCAGTTCTGGGATGTCAAGTTAAATGAGAGTTTAGACTTGAAACTGAAGGATCATCAAGTGTGTGGACTTGAGTTCCATGATGCCTGTGTTCAAATCTGTTTGTCCTAGTTCAAATAACTTGACCTCTCTGAGCCTCAGTTGTCCCATCTGTAAAATGGGGGTAGTAGTACCCATTCATAGGTTTGCTGTGAGGATGAAGTGAGCTAATATACACAGTAAGTGGTTTCATAATTAGGAGGTGGTCAGAGTTCAAAAGACCGAACCAGCTCATTGCAGCCAGGTGTGCTGACACATTTGGGCGGAGGGAAGGGGAGTTCTGTTTTGCCTGCCTGCTCTAATGGAAACACACCTTCCATTGCTAGGGGACACCCCCTTCCAGTGCTGGCTCTGTAGCGCCAAGTTCAAAATCAGCTCAGACTTGAAAAGGCACATGATCGTGCACTCGGGGGAGAAGCCTTTCAAGTGTGAGTTCTGCGACGTGCGCTGCACCATGAAGGCGAACCTCAAGTCGCACATCCGCATCAAGCACACGTTCAAGTGTCTGCACTGTGCCTTCCAGGGCCAGGACCGGGCCGACCTCCTGGAGCACAGCCGGCTGCATCAGGCTGACCACCCCGAGAAGTGTCCCGAGTGCAGCTACTCCTGCTCCAGTGCGGCAGCCCTGCGTGTGCACAGTCGGGTCCACTGCAAGGACCGTCCCTTCAAGTGCGACTTCTGCAGCTTTGACACGAAGCGGCCCAGCAGCCTGGCCAAGCACATTGACAAGGTGCACAGGGATGAGGCCAAGACAGAGAACCGGGCCCCACCGGGCAAGGAAGGGCCCAGCTCCCAGCACGTGGCCAAGATAGTGACCCAGAGGGCCTTTCGCTGTGAGACCTGCGGGGCCTCCTTCGTCAGGGACGACTCTCTGAGATGCCATAAGAAGCAGCACAGTGACCAAAATGAGCACAAGAATTCGGACTTGGTCACCTTCCCTCCCGAAAGCAGTGCCTCGGGGCAGCTTGGTCCCCTGGTCTCCGCTGGGCAGCTCGAGGCTCCCCTGGAACCCAGCCAAGGCCTCTAGCTCTACCAAGAAGAGCTACCAAGAACTCTCCAGGTTGCCAGCTGTCAGGAGCTCAGGCAAGTGCTGTCACCCAGCCCTCCAAGGTGAGGCTGTCAAACTGGACTCTGGGCACTGGTTCCAGGGCTGGCTGCTCCAACCCTGCAGGCCTCCAGAGGCACCGGCTGACACAGCCAGGGCATGAGGACAGACGCCAGAGCAATGCAGTGGAGACACTTCTCCATGTTGCTGTCTTCCCTGCAAGAAATATCTAAGCAATTGATTCGGTTGCTCAAAGGTGAGGTCCGCTGAGGGCTGCCCTATCCAGTGCAGACAGCCACTTCTCGGTGGATTCCAATTTTAAAACTGATCCATCACTGATGGAATGATTAAACTACTTAGATGACATAGACAACTAAAACTAAACTGACCTCTCTAGTGGGACAGGTTAAAATGAGGATGGGGGGGTGCTAGAGAAGTTCTGTTTCTTAATCTGGGTAGTCATTATAAGAGTGTTCACCCTGTACATTTGTGTGTTTTTTATCTGTTGTCTTGCAATAAAAAGGCAAACTCACCTGTAGAATGGTGTAAGAGGACACAGGTTTCCTTCTCATTCCTCTGTAGACAGGTTATGGTAGGGGGTTCTCCATCCCCTCCATGCCGCACTCACACACACTAACTTAACTACAAATGCATGTAGGATTTCTCAATGAGTTAGTACCACAGTGACGCAAGATGCACTGTGATCTGGAGGTGGCGCCAAAGTTCAAGCTAACACCAGCCCAGCCTGTAGATACTGTGCTGTGGAGCTGGAAATTCACACACCTTTATTCCTAAAGAAAAGTCTTGGGCCCAGAGGGCCCAGGTCTCGGTTCTGGGATGTGCAACGTGTGGAAGGGCCTGAACCCAGCGTCTTTTTTATCCCAGACAGTGGTGTCAAGTGTTTGCTGAACCAACAAGTAAAAATATGACCTTCTCACAAACAGACATTTTACTTGACAGAAGCTTAGGAGGCAGTGTAATCCCAGTGGATATGTAATGTGCCCCCAGCTGCTTTGTTCTGCTTTAGAATCTTTTCTTTGAATACCGACTTTGTCTAATAGAAGTCCTTGTGTGTCCTCATCAAGTGAAACTTCTTTGCTTTTAAAACAGATCCGTCATTCATGGTAAACTAGGAAAAGGATGTGAAAACACTTTTATAGTTTGGATACAGGGGAAGAGTTCACTGAAATAGCTGGAGGTATATAGCTTATTTTGTTACGACAGTAGTTTGAACAAATCTCACTCCATTTAAGTTTTACATCGGGAGGAAAGAAAATACTGGTGAATCTGTACTGTAAGAAGAAACGATTAAGGTGATAGCAGAGATCTGTGATAGCATTAATCATTTCTTTGCTTTGGAACTATTGTTTTTTTGTCAGAAGAATGTTTGGTTACTGGATGCTGGTGTTGTTCAGATTCTATTGTTACATTTCTGCTGTTTGTCATGCATCTTATCTACATTTCTGTTCTAGAAAGAGAAGGGTTGTTGACCTTTCAAGTGGGAAGCCATAGATGGAAATCATCACATAAATGTCCCTTGTACTTCTGGTGTTATAGATCTTCAGATAAACAGGAAAGATAGCCTTTCTAGAAGTCATTTTTTTTTAACAGCTGTGTGGACTTCGAAGGGTCTTAGATCCAGCCTGATGTCACCTAGCAAATTTGGATTCCCAGTAGGGCAGAGGTGAGTAAAAGGTTTTAGGCCAGATACTAAATATTTTAGGCACATTGAACACATAGTCTCTTTTCCAAAGACTCAGCTCTGGCTTTAGCACAAAAGCAACCATAGACCACGAGAAAAAGAACCAACATGTCTGTGTTTCAATAAAATTTTACAAAAATAGGTGGCAAGCTGGATTTGGCCCATGGTCCGTAATGTCAACCCGTGCTGTAGAGCATTTTGATCTGAATTGGCAAATGTGACTTTTACAACCCATTAAAAGAGGACCAACTTTCTGACTGAGACATTAATAAGATTTGCACAAAGCTGAGAATATAGTTCAGGAGATTAAGGTTGAGCTATTGAGGGTTGTTAAAAATGAAAATTTAAAAGAATTTTGAGACTGAGAACTCAGGATTCAGAGAAAGGTGGGTTATGAGAGAAACCTAGGAGTAGGAAACTTCCAGGAGTAGGGGTTGTTTTAATCCCTATTTTACTGGCAAGGAAATTAGAAGGTGGCAGGGGGTGAGGTTAAATAAAACCATTCAGTAACTAGGGGTTGAACTGGCTAAACCCACTAGGAAGAGACTTCAGCATCCATTTGTAGGGTCGATCTGGAAGAAGAAAATGTTTGTAGTTTGACTTCACCTGGACCAGGCGTCAGCAAACTTTTCTGGTGAAGAGTGGACAATAAATATTTTGGGCTTTGCTGGCCCTACTTCCTGTAAACTATGCAGCTCTGTCCTCTGTGGTGTAGCACGACTACTCCACCCTGCTGTTATAACTAAAGCAGTGTAGAGGATAGGTAAGGGAATGGGTCTAGCAGTGTGCCAATAAAAATTTATAAAGAGCAAGCTATGATTTAAAGAGCCCTAGTTCACTGACTCCTGAGTACAGGCAACAGCATAATTGGTCACAGGTAAAAGGTGGGGGAGACAGGTTAGGAAGACCAGATTTCTTGTGGCCGCTTGAAGGAAAGTGTTACTTCATACCCCAGACAGGTAAGTTTCATGTTAAGCATTGGGAGAAACTGGATTCTTTATTCAGATCAGCTGTAAAATCCCCAGTGAAGTGTCCAGAAATCAAGGTGACATCCTCTTGCTTCTTAGTTTCTTGCTACTTACTAGATTCTATAGAGCGTGAAATTTTTCTGTTCCCGTATCTAATTTCTTCCAAGAAAAAGGATAAGTTTCAATTCTGTTATGACTAGGTGACACTCAAGTCCTAACTTTGAGCCAGGCACTGTACTAAGAACTTTACCCATATGCTATCCATAGCTGGGACTAAGGTGAGTCAGGCCCTCACCTTGGGCACAAGACTTAACGGATCCACCAACAACTCAGTCACCAAGATATATCTTTTTTAGCAACTGGCTATATGGAGATCCAAACCCTTGACTTTGGTATAACACTGTGCTCTAACCTACTGAGCTAACCAGCCAGCCCCTACCAAGAAATATTTTAATGCAATTTAAAAAAAAAAAAAAAACTTTGGCCCCAGGGGTTAGCTGCTTTGTTGTTGTTTTTTTTAATAAAGTTTTTTTGGAAGTTGGCCTGGGACGAAGGCAAGGAAAGGCCATGCAAGTGCAGAGTTGGATCCTGTCTTAAAATGTTTGCTCATTATGAGTCTTTATTTTTGATTTTTAAAAAATTGCATTACAGTATTGCACTGGATCGCTGAGGTTAGGCCACCACCTCACAGCTGAGCCTGAGGCCATTGCCTCACCCGGTCCCTGTCCCTTGTTCGAATGGGGAAACTGAACGATGAAGGTGAAGAAACCTAGGACAGAGCTGGGTTTCAGCCCCAGGCAGCGTAGCTCCAGAGTTCTTAGAGTGCTAGGCTGGGTCTCCAATAACAAAAAGAAAAAGAAAAACTTTGTTAGAGTAATCAATCTGGGTAGAGTTATGACAGAACAATCCTAAAGAAGCTGCCTTTTAATATTTGAGTCTCTCTTGTCGATGTGTACAAGGTGATTTTACATACACATGCATTGGGTAATGATTACCACAAATACAGCCATCATTACCCCTGCTGTACCTTAGATCCCCAGACTTATTCATCTTATAACTGAAAGGTTGTGCCCCTTGACCAACATCTCTGCATTTCCCCAGCCCCAGGAACCCCTTTTCTACTCTAGGAAGCAGCTTTTTGTTATAAACTAATGGGTTGAAGAGGGATGTAGGAAAACCCTGCTTCTGGAAGTACCATCTGGGTGACGTCCAGCTGGAGATTTTGCCTGTGTTTGTTCATCTGTAAAATGGGCCATGTCAGGCATTTGGCCTAGTGATAAAATCTCCTGGCTTAATAAAGCAGAAGTTGGCTTATCTCTGTGGACCCCACACTGTGTCTCCCCCACCAGCTTTCTTTTTTAAGGAGGCGAGGGAAATAACGAAGAACTAGTACTGTGGCTTTATGATCAAATCATGGCTTCTGTCTTCCCCCTACCCCCACACAGCATCTTCAACATGTGGTCCAAGATGGCAGTTTCAGCTCCACCCAGGACAGAAGCGTGTGCCCTCTCCCCTTAACTCTGCCCACAGTTATACATGGACTTCTGCTCTCTTCCTCACCTAATCACACAGCCACAGCTCTATAAAGGACGCTGGGAAGCAGGTCCCTCTGGAGGGACTGTGACCAGTTAGAAACCAGATGCTGGGCCAGTGAGTCTCTGCTTTTTGAGCAGTAATGCAAGCTCATGAATATTGGAGATAGTTTTTCTATGTACACCCTGCAGAGGTCCAGAAGACTCTGAGGTGTTCCATACGTGAGCATTTCTGTCTTATCAGGGCTTTATTGGGACTGTCCTTGCCTGCTCTTGGGGGACGTTGGCCTGTGGCAGTCTTCTGAGGTATTCTACCGCTCTAGCCCAGTGCTTCCTATCTGTGCCCACCTGCCACAGGCTGCTCGGCAGCTCTCAGATGTGTGGAATCTATCTCTGGGGATGGGGCCTGGGCATCTGTACTTTCTAAAGTTCTGCAGATGGTTCCAGGATGCAGCCAAGCTGGGAAGAGCTGTGTCAATGGAAGAAGCCAGGCCATCTTCATGGGCGCACCACCCACACTGTCAAGGAGGGCCCTGCATTCAGGAGGACCCCACTTTTGGCTGCATACTCTGCTGTCACTGTCTTGAAGCTCTTAATTTTTTAAATAAGGGGCTCTGCATTTTCATTCTGCGTCAGGCCCTGTAAATTGTGTAGTCAGTTTTCTGCAGGAAGGAAAAAAAACACACCTAAGAAGGAAGCCTGGCAAACCATGGAAAGGGCCTTCAAGCGGTTCGGCTGGGCTTGACCAGCCAGAGTTCTGGGTGGGCGGAACAATCACTGGGAACCAGTAAGGTTCAAGGGTATTCCCTACTTGGTGTCTTTCAGACATCACAATGAAGGCATTTGCATTCATCCTTGCGAGGGAAAGCTGGCCTGAAGCTAACTTGCTCAAAGTCACATAGCTGGGACAGGTGGGACAGGATGGTCAAAGCCAAGTGTGCTGGGCTCCGGTGCACCCGGTCTGACTCTCCCCAGCTTCCCTCGTCTAGGGTGTCTTTCACTGGTGGGGCAGGGGCGGGGGTTAAATCAGGGATGGAACCACTTGAGCTTGAAGTGTTGAGGCAGAAAAAAAAGGCCTTTTTTGCAAGAGTGATGAGGCCTATAGTTGGATGGGGAAAAACTCCAATTATGGGTATCATTAAATGATAGGAAAAATGTCTCTGGGCTGTCCATGTGATGGAGCAAGTATTGCAGGAATGACCAATGTTATATTCCCCCAACAAAGGCAGATTACAAAATTGTAAATTTTGCTTCAATACTCATCTTTGATAGTAGCTATATCTGACCTTATGTGAGTTTAAATGGCCACCTGGATTTGTGCTCTCAGGAGACACTCAGGATAGAATATTCACCCCTCACCTGCACCTTGCGATGCTTCTACTTTAGTAGAGAAGAAAATGAATGTGACGGGGGAACTCTGCGTCAAGCAGTTCATCAGCGTTAGAACAGCGTCTAAGGCCTTCAGGGCTGAGCTCCTCCTAATACCCCACAGTACCTGCTGGGAGACCTGGATTAAGGCCAGAGCTCATCGTTTTTTGACTCATGGACCCCTTTGGCAGTTGGATGAAGTCCATGAATCCCCTCTCAGAGCAATGTCTGAAAGAATAAAGCAAAATGCTTCAAGATTTGTGAAGGAAAACAGTTACGTTAAAATAGTTGTCGAAATATTTCTGAATTATGTGCATGTTAACATTAAATAACAAGCTCTAGCATAAATGGTATTTTAATATATCTGTAATAGCCATGATATGTGAAAATATCTGATTTCTTTTGTTGACTAAATCACAGGCCCTGCTAATGCTACTGTGGTTTGGTGCCTACATCCAAAAGGGACAGAAATACTCGATTTCAGTTAGAGGCTAGTGAAACTAAACATTCATTTTCTTTCCCATACAAGTCCCTGAGGGACCCTCTAAATTCTATCCGTGGTCCCCTTGACCCCACATTAAGATCTCTGACAAAAGAATTTCTAGAGTTTGATTACTTCATAAAATTTGGTCTTGCAGTTGCTTCCATTATAACCAGATACAGTAGCACCAGCATTTGAATGCTTATCCTCCCCATGAAAACAAAAACTTGCATTTGGGAGGGATTTTCCAGACAGGGTTCTTTGTAATAGCCCTGTACAGGCCTTTTCTGACAAACTGCTCTTAAGGTGGTTCAGTCCTCACATGTTAGTTTGGGGGACTTTGACCTATAGAAAACAAACATGTGGGGCCGGCCCCGTGGCGCACTCGGGAGAGTGCAGCGCTTGGGAGCGCAGCAGCGCTCCTGCCGCGGGTTCGGATCCTGTATAGGAATGGCCAGTGCACTTCACTGGCTGAGCACGGTGCGGGCGACACCAAGCCAAGGGTTGTGATCCCCTTACCGGTCACAAAAAGACAAAAAAAAAAAAAGAAAAGAAAAGAAAACAAACGTGTTTGTCAAACAGTTCTGAAATTCTGAAGACATGGCACACACTCACATGCTTGCTCTCACGCTGTGTGGTATATTTCTTGAAAGGTCACAAAAGACTGGTCTCAATGGTGAGGGCAGGGTTTTTACCCCACAGCTGGGAGGGCAGCCCATGGATAACAGAGCAGCTCACTACAGTATCCAGCCCAGTGTCATCCACACTTCTACTTTCAAACATCTTTTTGATAAATTATCCCTTCATATTTAAGAGAAATGGATTCTCTGTGTGTAAGTCTTTTAAAAGGCATAGACAACTCTGGATTTTTAGAAAAACTAAATTCGTTTGCCTCTTCTTCAATTATCTATTTGTCCCTGGTTGCAAGAAGACATTTCTAATATCGATATCTGAGGAAATCAATGGTACAGAAGTCATTTAGAATATTTTTGTCTTTGAAAGAAAACTCATTATTCCAGATACTCATTTGTTCACTAACCCTAGCCCAGGAGTCAGCAAACTTTTTTGTAAAGGACTAGATAGTGAATATTTTAGGCTTTTGTGGGTCATGCAGTCTCTGTTGGGACTGTTCAACTCTGACCTCATAGTGCAAAAATAGCCATAGGCGATATGTAAATAAATGGGCGTGGCTGTGTTCCAATAAATCTTTATTTATGAACATTGAAAGTTGAGTTTCATACCATTTTCACATGTCACAAAATGCTCTTTTAATTTTTTTCACCATTTAAAAATCGAAAAGCCATTCTTAGCTCATAGAGTGTACAAAAACAGGTGGTGGGTTACCCTAGGGGAAACTGGGCAAAGCATAACCAGAGATCTCTCTGTATTACTTCTTACAACCACACATGAATCTACAATTATCTCAGTAAAAATTTCAATTAAAAAAATTAACCAAGTAGTTTGGCGGAATTCGCCCACAGGCCGCAGTATGCTAACCCCTGCTCTAGCCAGTCAGAACAACTTATAAAAACATGGTATTTAATTTTAAACTGTTCTCTTATTTCTTAGACTGTTTTTGACATGAACACAGTGTTTGAGTATGATTTTTTGTGATATGTGCTGTTCCCAAATATTGGTTTTATATTACAGCTCAAATATGAAAGTCTTTGCCATCTAGCTGCCGGAGTCATCAAAGACTGTAGTGCTTCTTAAGCATCTAAGTGATAGGAGGCAAATTTACATCTGTCAAAAGTTAGCTTAATTAGAAAACTCAACACATCATCATTCCTAAATGGGAAAGCCATTTATAAAAAGTTCTACATTCTTAAAATTTTTATCTTTTAAAATAGTAATATATGCACATGGTTTTTTTTTAAAATCAGACAATACCAGAGGATGTGCAGTGAAAAGTCTCTCAGCCCTGTCCCCTATGTTCCCTTCCAAGAGGCAATCACCTTTAGTAAAGTCTTGTGTATCTATAAAAGTTTGGATTTAAACTTTGTCCTCATGGCAGTTTTTGTGTCTGCTTAGCTGCCAAAACATAGCAATTACAGTAGCTACAGTGCCAGATGTTGCTCTGAGCCTCACTAACATCTTGACTCCATCCAGCAACTTTCCAGCGTAGATGAAGCTGGTCTTGTGTTACAGGTTAGGCCCCTGAAGGGCAGAGTCATCAGGCATTAGTAGGCAGTGCTCCCAGGGCATTTCCTTGCGATGGCTCCCATTGCCTGCATGGGAGGTACCTGGACATGACTTTGAAGACCTTCCCTCTAGCCTCACAGCTCCCTCTACTCACCCTAACTCGTTCCTATGCATCGAACAGCAATGACCTTTGATGTCTGCAACTCTTGAAGGACTTTCCTCTGCTGTCGTCTTCTTCTTCTGTCTAAACATGTCCCCTCCAAGATGGACATGCAACACTAAGCCCCTGCAAGATCATTGCAGTCACCTTGAAGATGCTTTCCCACCCATCATGATGCAGTACCTGTGACCACCCCATCAAGGATGTATGGACTAATGAGCTTCTCTTCTTGTTCTTTAATATCATTCAGGTTTTAAAAATTGTGCTTGGGTATGCCAAGACTAACAGGACCACATCCCCCTGACTTTTCCCCTCCTTCTCCTCCTCTAGGCATAAAACTTACATTTCTATCCCGTGGGTAATGCTTGACCATTAAAATCTTGCCACACTTGTTTCATCAAGACTATTTGCTGCAAATCAATATTCCTTTATCTGGAAAATGGAGACCACAGTGCAGTGAACAAAACACATAAAACCCTGACAGGGCCACTCCAGCTCTGTGAAGCAATACCCTTCTGCTTGTTGGCTAAGAGTGTTAGGTGGTTTATTAGTCAGCTATTGCCGAGATAATGTAGCATAACAAACCACCCCGAAAAACCCAGGGCCTTACAACAGGCCTTATTTTTATGGCTTATGGTTGGCTAGGGCTGCTCAGTTACAGGCTTCTGGTTAACAGGGTGTGGCTGCAGGCTTTAGGTTGGGTTTAGGTCTGTTCCACAGATCTGCACATCTTCATTGGTCAGCAACTACCATGATTTTCTCAAGGCAAATTACAGTAGTTCAAGAGGGTAAACCAAACTCGCGGAACTGTTTAAAGCCTCTGTTTGCATCATGTCCACTAATATTCCATTGGCTAAAGCAAGTCCAACATCAAAGGAATGGGTAAATATATTTTGTCTGCAGTGGGAGAATTCTGCAGAGCTATGTAGCAAAGTATAATCCTATTACAGAGAAGTACAGAATTGAGACCAATAGTCTGATCCAGGGGTCAGCAAACAGGCCTGCTGCCTGTTCTTGTAAATAGTTTTGTTGGAATCTCAGTCTGCAGTTGAGATCATTGTAGATCCGCATGCACTTGTGAGAAATAATAGAGAGAGAGAGATCCCTTGTATACTTCATCCAGTTTCCCCCAATGGTAACCCACCACTTTTTTTGTACAACCCTTGAGTTAAAGGCTTTTAGATTTTTTAATGATTGAAAGAAAAAAAATCAAAGACAAACACTTTGTGACATGTGAAAATTATATGCAATTCAAATTTCAGTGTCCACAAATGACAGGAATACAGCCACACCTGTCACTTACCTTCTCCATGGCTGCTTTTGTGCCACAATGGCGGAGTTGAGGGGCTACAACAGAGACTGGGTGTCCCACAAAACCTAACACATTTAGGATCTGGCCATTCACAGAAAAGTCTTGCCCATCCTGTTCTAACCAGTTGGCACTCACTGTGGTGACAACAGCTGGCCCTTGTTCTGTGATTACTCTGTGCCAGGCATTCTTCTAAGTGCTTCACCTACCTTAAGTCAGGTGATCATCCCAAGAATTGTATGAAGGAAGGACCCTTATCCCTGTTTTACAAATGACTCCACTGACTTCCAGGACCTTGCCCAAGGCCATATAGTTAATAAGTGTTGGAGCTGGATTCAAACCCAGACAACCTGATCTAAGGCTCTGCAGTATTAACCACTGGCTGTTCCGGGTCTCTTTGTTATGTCCTAATGGCAGTGGGAACAATGGATTTTAAGTGCACTGTGTACTGCTCAGCAGATGAATTTAAGCATAAACATTTATCAGATGCGTGTACCAACAGTCCCTGAGCCCCACTTAACAGGGCCTTTACTTTTTCTGTTGGAATTCTATTCATCCTTTAAAGTCTGTTTCAAGTGCCACCTCCTGATCCTACCCCAACCAGAGGACTTTCTCTTTCTTCTTCTTTGCCATAGCAGACATTAGATCTTATCAA
This sequence comes from Cynocephalus volans, assembly GCF_027409185.1. Lineage (NCBI taxonomy): Eukaryota > Metazoa > Chordata > Mammalia > Dermoptera > Cynocephalidae > Cynocephalus > Cynocephalus volans. Next base: position 46,469,004 of record NC_084460.1, on the reverse strand, counting down.
ATTCTGTTTTTGCATTTGTTTCCTTGCTTTTTCTTTCTCTGTTTTGCACATCTTACTCCCCTCCAGTGGTTTCACTGGGAATTCAGGCCCTGTGGTGCTCAAGTCAGTGCTAGGTTCTGTGGGCATACAGTAGCTTCCAGATTTGCCTAAGACATGTAGGAGACACCAACATGTTATATCTTACAATCAGGACTTTGGAAACTTTGCCTCTGGTGTCTATGCAATTTTGTGGTTTGATGCAACGAAGCCCTCCTGATACTGAGTGGCTGGTGGTACCAGAGCTGGAGGACACACTTGAAAGATGACCCACTTTCTGGTAGTGAAAGTGCTATGTCCTTAAAGAAATGTCAATATTTTTAAAATAACTTTTTTTTTTCTTTTTGTTTTGGTTTTTGATGGCTGATCAGTACAGGAATCAAACCCTGGACCTTGGTGTTATGACCAGTTTTCTTATTACAAAAGCAATAGGCAGTCACTAGAGGAAATGTAGAAAAGCAAAATAAAGTTAAGAACTTATAGTCTGGCTATTGTGACATCTTGATATTGGGCACTTCCAACTCAAAGGCAGGTAAGGAACATGTAGTTTTTTCCTGTTGTAATGCTATGATGAAGAGCTTCATAGAAAACTGTGGAGTAAATGTTTACTTCCTAAAGACGAACTTCACATGTGCTTGGTAGTTGAGCCCAGAGGCTGCAGTCAAGGTTTGGATGTTGGTTCTGTCATTTTATTGGCTGCATGACCGTGGTCATATTACGTACAAACTTTGTGCCTCATTTTTTAAATCTATAAAATGGGGATAATCATAGTGCCTAATTCACAGAGTTGTCATGAAGACTGAATAAATTAATATATCTAAGGAACTTGGACAGTACCTGGCATGTGCCAAGCCCCAGATCAAGAGCTAGTTAATTATGATTTATACTTTCAAATGAGTGATTAATTACTGCAGGCAATTCTCAATTTCCCATACCTACTAGGATGTGCAGGCATTTCCTTAATTCCAAAATAATTTATCTGTGACATTGGAATCAATTACATAATTTATATATTGGATTTACTTTGCTAATTATAATTTGTGGTGCTCATACTTAAATTAGCCAGGACAAACCTATAAAACTCTTGCTCTTTATCCCTTCTCTTTGGTCAAGTTAAAATACCTGCACTTTGTAAATAAGTGGACATAATAGAAATAAGTAGACACAATAGAATAGAAATGATCTATTCATTATAAACAAAATTTAATTCCACAGCCAGACTACTTGGGGAAAGAGAATTCTTATACTCTCCTAAGGACTTATTAGAGGACAATTTAGCGATAGTTACCAAGATATAAAATGCAAGTAGCCTTTAACCCAAAAATTCTACTTACAGGAATTTCTCCTATGAAATTAATTTGATTAAACATGCAAATGAATATGTACACGATGTTCAGGACAGCATTTTCCATAAGGGCAGTTAGCAGAAAGCAACCAAAATGTCTACGAGAACAGAGCTTGTCAAATGATGATATAGCCATGCAGTGGATGACCATGCAAGTCTTTGTTTGTGAATTCCTCCCTGTCTGAATCACATTTGGATCAGGATATTATCTAACTCCGAGATCATAGGTTAGGACCATGTGGCCAATAAGCCTGTGAAGATTCTGCTAGTCAAATCTGTTTTGTCTTAATTTACTTTAATGCGGGATATGACACACTTTTTCTAAAAATGTAAAAATATATTTTCTTTAAAATATAAGTGCTTCACTAAAGTAGACTGTTGTAGAGGCCAAGTGGCCTGCCTGGCTTTTCATAAGTTTGGGGTTCTCGTGCAAGTCTTTCTAAAAGGTATGCTTGACCCATGTGTGTTGACATGGAGAGTGACAGAAGGTCAATTGTTAAGTGGGAAAAAAAAGCATGTTACAGAGCACTCTAGAGTATAATCCCCATGTTGTTTTAAACAGAAAAATATATGCGTGGATATGGGCTCAAAGGATATGAAATAACTTTTATAGTGACTACCTCTGGTAAGTGAAGCAGATGTAGGAAGAGAAGGGGAGCTTGTATGACCTTAATACCCTTTTGTCTGTTAGGCTTTTTTGCAAAAAGCAAGTGTTGCATAAGGAATAAAAATAGTGGGCTGGCTGGTTAGCTCAGCTGGTTAAAGCACAGCCTTGTATAACACCAAGCCAAGGGTTTGATTCCCATACTAGGCAGCCACAAAAAAAAAAAAAAAAGAATAAAAATGGCTTCTAAATTTATCTGCCAGGTTCTGATTTATTCACTTTGATGTCCATGTTCTAAAGAGATACGATACGTTAATTTAAATGTGTAAAATCCTTTGGAATGTAAAAATTCTATGAACATCTTTCTCATATTTTACTTCTTCCTTGCAAGAAGTTAACAGACACACACATGCTTACTTTCTGCCTTTGCACCTTCTTTTTTCTTCCACTTTGGACATGTTTGACATCACTTTCTGCCAATCTCTAGAAAATACATGGATGACAAACTGAAAAGAATTCTTTATAGTGCAATTTGTGAATTGAATGGAAAGTCTGCTTTCCAAATGTGAGCCTAGAAGAATTGATCACCTTCCTGGGTTTCTTTGTTACTCCTCCAGGAGTCTATCTTCAGGATAAAATAATTATTTATTCAGTTAGTACAGCAGTCATTTCAGCAGCTGACCTTATTGTTGAAAAAAAAAAATTAGTCACATAGTAAGTCTGAATCCATCTATCAATGACTTACCTCCTACTCTTGTGCAAAATATTACCAAGAAGTGTTACTGCACTTCTTAAGAACAATTAATATTGTATTAGAAGACAATATAATAATATATTATTAATATTTTCACACCAAAAGAAAATACTGACCTTAATTTTTTAAGAAATGATTGCAAGACAATCATTTTTATTAGGTACATTAAATTCACTTACTTATATAGAAATTGTGTAAATTACCAAATAATACAGAAAAGTAAAATTACCTGTAGTCTAGACCCAAATCCATAGGAAACCATTGCTGACGTTTTGCTCAGTTAATCTTTTGCTCTGCCTAGTGTGTTTTAACATCAGTGTATGATGTATGTTAATGTATATACAATGTGAAAATTCTGTCTTCCCTTCTTTGAAACCTAACATGGCATTTCCCCATGTTATCATATACTACTTACAAACATAAGGTACTTAACCATTCCTCCCCTTAGTGCACATTTGGTTTTCTCCTAATTTTTTATAATTGAAAATAATGCTGCATTTATCATCTTAATGCATAAAGCTCTTTCCGTACATAGGATTATTTTCTTTAGATAGATTCCCAGAAATTGAATTACTGGGTCAAAGGTTATGAACATTTTTAAGGCTCTTGCTAAACGTTGCCAAATTGCTTTCCACAAAGGTTGTACCAGTTTACCCTCATCAGCAGTGCTGAAAGGCTCAGTTTACTGTTTTCTTCTCCAAAAGTGGGTATTATTTTGTTAAGTATTAGACTAATTTAGATGAGTTTATCATCATTATAGCATTAGTAGCTCCTAATGGCATTCGTAGAGGAGTTTTAACAAATCCATAAAGATCATATTGTCGCATCATTAAGTAATATGTAGTATAAAGTATATATAAAAGTAAAACAAAAAATATCAAGGATCGTGAGTGTTCTGATGACCAGATGCCAATATGCAAATGCAACATCTACCAACCCCTTAATCAAACAATATAGTAGTAACACATAAAATCGTTTGAAATTTCACCACTTTAGTACATAACTATTACAGTAACCAGCAAATAGAGAAACTATTAAAAATCTGACATTTTTGCTCCAAGCATGTTGGCAATTTTTCCTGTGTCTTCATTTGCTTAAGCAATATTAAATACCACTTGTACATAAATCACAGGACTCAGCAAATGCTGTAACTTTTAATTGGACAGCGATGTTCAGGATGACCAAAAGCTGCAAGTACAATTGGTTTTTGGTGATGACTCTGCTTGAAAATTGCCCAGCAGGGAACCATTTCCAATTGATTATCTTTCATTGCTAATAGCCTCAAAGACTGTTTCTACTCCTATATTTAAATGTAAATCTTGATAGCTGAACAAAGCAGTGATCAAGGAAAGGCTGTGGGGGTGGGCGCCACCATAAAATAAATGGACAGCTTTGCCGGATTTTCAGTAACTCTGAGGGCAGCCTGAAAATTGGAAATGGGCAGCAGTTGACAAAGCTGCTTATGTCAGAAAATGAATGGGAGCCTTGGGGAGGCGGGGGAGATGGAGGGAACCCACACCCAGTGATCCCTTAAAACTCCACATAGTTAAAATGAAGGAAGGAGAAATGTATATGCAGTATCTATAAAGGACTACGCACGTGCTCTCATTTCTGTAATGTTAAGGGACGCCCCAACCTCTACTGACCTTAACATATGCATTCTGCTTCTGTACAAATCACTTGCTAAAATAAATGGGGGAATAAACAGAGTAACATGGCCAACGCCATTTTAGGCGGCTCTGCCATTTTAGCCTGAAAAGTCCCTATGGGGAATCCAGGGTGGGGAGGGGCTACAGGGCTACCCACAAAATTAGCTTATGTATCGCTGGCTTGCTTGCATTGGCTAGATTGTGTCAGGTGCGAAAAATTCCCCGCCTAGCTAAAAATAAAAGCTGCGAGAGGTTTCAACTCGGGGCTGTGCTTCTCGATTGGCCTGCATAGCCCTGGCTGCCAGAAATAAACTCTTTTCCTTTTCCTATCACCCGGTTCTCGTGGGCAAATTTCTTTTACCCATTGGACGTTGACTATAACATTTGGGGGCTCGTCTGGGATCCCTTAAGCCTCTCGAGAACTGTCCTTTTGGCCGTGGGACTTTTTGGATCTCTAGGGGGGAATTCCTGAAAAGACGTTCTTCAGCCCCAGAGAGACAAACCCACGGCAGGCGCCATCAAATTTGGTGAGTCGACTCCTTGGTTGGGAAAAAGGCTCGGCTGGACGCAGCCGTAGACGCCTCTTTCCCTGTATCAAACGACATCGTTCTGATCTGTTGGGACCTTTTTTAGGTCATTGGGACTTTCATTTTGATTTAAAATCTTTTATTATATGCATATCGTTTGTTAGTTTCGGTCTGTATTTAAGTCCTTTTGTTCGTCTAGTTTCGTTTTGTGTCGTCTGCTATAAGTGTAGCTTGGCCATTTCTGCTCCACAGGACATCATGGGACAAGGATCCTCCAGACCAACTGCCCTCCAATGTTTTCTTATGAACTTTAACACCTTCCGAGAGAAGGCTGCAGACTTTGGGGCCTCCATGGACCCCGAAGTCTTGCGAGTCCCTTGTGAAACTGATTGGCCGGCCTTCAATGTCGCTGGCCATCAGAGGGCTCTCTTAGCCCCCCTTAGCTCAGGCTGTCAGACGGGTCATCTTCGGAAAACCCGGACACCCTGATCAGATACCTTCTATTCTCATTTGGACTGAAATTCTGTCTTACCTTCCTCCTTGGTTAAAAAGATGTTTTCCGGGGTTAAAGAAAAATGCTCGGCACCGAGAGATGGCCGCCATTCTCCTGACAAAGCCGCGCCCTGATTCTGCCCCTAAGCAAGTTTTATCAACCGCACCAGAGGAGCCGGACCTGATCCACCGCCCTCCATCTTACGCAGAGGACCCCACCCAAGTGTCTAGCCCACTTATCTCCCCCCCACACACCTGCTCTGGGGCCTCTTATCGTCTCCAGAGTCCCGCCCCACCAGTGTCCCCTCCTTCCTCTGCTTCGCCTTCTTCACCTTCCTCAACTGCTTCCCCTCCTGGACTCTTCCCCTTGCGTGAGGCCACAGGGGCAAATGGCCCTTTTATGGTATATGTTCCCTTTACCACCAGTGATCTTTACAACTGGAAAAACCAGAACCCTTCCTTTTCCGCCGATCTGCACGGTCTCATGTCTCTGCTTGAGTCTGTCTTTTATACTCACCAGCCCACCTGGGATGATCGCCAACAATTGTTACAGACTCTGTTCACTTCTGAGGAACGTGAACAAATCTGCCGAGAGGCCCAATGGGCTGTCCTGGACCTCAATGGTCTCCCCACGGATGACCCTGAGTGATTGGCTGCTGTTTTTCCCACCTGCCGCCCCGATTGGTACCCAAATAGTAATAGAGGTAAGGAGGCTCTCAATCGGTTTCGCCAGGTCCTGTTACGAGGGGTTCGAGCTGCAGCCCGAAAACCCACAAACCTATCTAAGATTAGTGAAGTAACCCAACAGCCCGCCCAATCTTCAGGTGCATTCTTAGAGCGCCTCTTAGAGGCGTACTGGATCTTTACACCCATAGACCCAGAAGCACCTGAAAATCAAAGGGCAATTAATTTGGCCTTTGTAGCTCAGTCTGCACCCAATATAAAACAGAAGTTGCAGAGACTAGAGGGATTTGAGGGCAAGGTTCTTTCAGAATTGGTAGAGATAGCCCAAAAGGTTTTCACAAATCACGACCCATCTGAAGATAAGCAGCTTAAAAGACTGACTAAGGTTCTGCTGGCCACACAAGGCCAACTCAAGAAACCTCAGGCCCCTAAAGGAGCAGTCAACAAGGGGGCTACATACTCTGTTCTGAAAACCAGAATTGCCTAGCAATAAGCCCCCCCATTGCCATTCAAGGGGCCAGAGGAAAAACTAAATTTTGTTCATGGACAGAAGGGCGACTCACCGACTTAGGCAAGAACACACTCATTCGTTCATTTTAATGCCTGACTGTCCAGTGCCTTTATTGGGCAGAGATTTACTCCACAAACTGAGAGCAACTATCACTTTTAAGTCACAGGCTGCTCCACTAAGCTTGGAGCAACCTGCCACCCTTTTGGTGACACTGCCTTTGTCCGGAGAATATAAGCTCTTGCCAGAACAATTGCAGGAGGATAAAACCTCCAACCACCAAGAATTGCTAGCTTATTACATGAAACTTGTGCCCCAGGTCTGGGCTGAGTCTAATCCCCCTGGGCTAGCAAGGCACCAACCTCCAATAGTGGTCCAGCTCATGGCAACTGCCACCCCCATCAGAGTAAAACAATACTCTCTTCCGTTAAAGGCACGACAAGGGATAGAACCTCACATCAATAAATTAAAGCAAGAAGGGATACTAGTGCCTTGCAAGTCTAGCTGGAATACTCCCCTGTTACCGGTCCAAAAGCCAGGGACAAATGACTACAGGCCTGTCCAGGACCTCGGGGAAGTCAATAAGAGGGTGGAAACTATCCATGCAACTGTACCAAATCCCTATACGTTGTTGAGCCTGGTTAATCCCCTCCATCAGGTTTATACAGTGTTGGATTTAAAGGATGCCTTCTTTAGTCTGCCCCTAGCCAAAATCAGCCAGCCTCTGTTCACCTTCAAATGGGAAGCCCCAGATGGAAGCTACTCTGGTCAACTAACATGGACTAGACTGCCCCAAGAATTTAAAAACTCACCTATGCTGTTTGATGAAGCGCTGAGCCGAGACCTCCAAGATTTCAAGGTAAAGTGGGGATCAAATATAACACTGTTACAATATGTCGATGACTTGCTATTGGCTGCACCCACCCTGGAGATTTGTAAACAAGCCACAGGGGATTTATTAAAGACCTTGCAATACCTAGGATACTGGGTCTCCGCTAAAAAGGCCCAACTTTGTTCCCTGATGGTGACATATTTGGGCTATATCTTAAGTGCAGGGGAAAGGAAATTGTCCCCTGACCGCATGAATAGCCATCCTAAATATACCAGAGCCAAAGACTAAAAGGCAAATTCAAGAATTCCTAGGAGCCGCAGGATACTGTCGCTTATGGATTCTCAACTTTGCTGAAATGGCCCAGGCCCTCTATGAGGTACTAAGGGACCAGGGGATCAAATTACTTGGACTGAGAGACTCCAATTGGCATTCAACAACATAAAGGCCGCTCTTACATAGGCCCCAGCCCTGGCACTGCCCAATCTAGAAAAGCCTTTTACCTTATTTGTGGCAGAAAACAAGGGCATCGCAAAGGGGGTGCTAACCCAAGGTCTAGGGCCATGGAAACGACCGGTGGCTTACCTGTCACGCAGGCTGGACCCAGTGGCCACCGGCTGGCCCACATGCTTATGAGCTACAGCTGCAACTGCACTGCTAGTAAAAGAAACTAATAAGTTAACCTTGGGCCAGCCCCTAAATATTGTTACCTCTCATGGGGTAGAGACTATACTAAAAACCCCACCAGGAAAATGGATTTCAGATGCAAGGTTAACTCATTACCAGACCCAACTGCTTGGACCCGAACATATTACATTCTACAACCCGGTTGCCCAAAATCCAGTCACCTTGCTCTCTGACAGTGACCCTGACCGCTGCAAAGTCGCACACGATTGCCTTGAAATCTTAGCCGCCTTCCGGGGCACCCGACCAGGGTTGCAAGACACTCCTCTCAAGGAGGCGGAGCTAACTCTTTTCACAGATGGCAGCAGCTACATGGTTGACGGACTCAGGTATGCAGGTGCCGCTGTGGTTACTCCTGAACGTGTACTATGGGCAGAAGCTCTCGGGTCCCAGGCCTCAGCCCAGCAGGCAGAACTTATTGCTCTCACAAAGGCCCTTCAGCTTAGCGAAGGTAAGACTGTAAATATCTACACTGACAGTAGATATGCCTTTGCTACTGTACATGTACATGGGGCCCTCTACAAAGAAAGAGGGTTACTCACTTCAGAAGGAAAGACAATTAAAAATGTTCCTAAAATTCTTGCATTATTAGAAGCTATTTGGCTTCCAACCAAGGTTGCAGTTATTCATTGCAAGGCACACCAAAAGGGAACAACTGTAGAAACTCAAGGAAATAACTTTGCTGATAAGACTGCTAAAACAGTGGCACTCCAACCAACCAGGACATCAATCATAGCACCTTTGCTACCACAACCTCATTTGCCACTAAAACCTGAGTACTCTCCAGAAGACGAGGAAAAGGCTAAAACATCGGGATACCAGAAAAACATAACCACTGGGTGGTATGAATCAAAGGACAAAGCCATATGGCTACCAGAAAAAATGGGTCAACGCTTGGCTCATGAAATTCACCATTAGGGGGGAAAAAAGCTATTAGAATTAATTAGACAATCATTTAATTTTAATAACGCATCAAAAATTGTTGAATCATTAACTAACTGATGCCTTGCATGTACTCAAGTATACTCTAAACATGTCACTCATCGATGGTCTGGAGTTCAACAAACAGGTAATACTCCAGGAGAACATTGGAAAGTTGATTTCACTGAAGTTACGCCTGGAAGGTATGGATACAAATACCTGCTTGTATTAGTAGATACATATTCTGGATGGGTCGAGGCATTTCCTACCAAGTCTGAAACAGCCTCTATAGTAGTAAAAAAATTAATCAATGAAATTTTACCCCTGTTTGGGCTACCCACAACCCTCGGGTCAGATAATGGACCTGCCTTTACAGCACAAATATCCCAACAATTGGCCAAATGTTTGGGAATAAAATGGAAGTTACATTGCGCCTACCACCCTCAAAGTTCAGGACAGGTTGAGCGCATGAACAGAACTTTAAAAGAAACCTTGACTAAGCTTCATTTAGAAACTGGCAAAAACTGGGTAGACCTCCTTCCCTTTGCACTATTAAGGGTACGAAATTCCCCATATAAACAGGGATATACACCTTATGAAATTCTTTTCGGTCGCCCCCCACCCCTATTACCCAGGGTGCCAATGGAGGCTGACCCCCAAAAGCTGCCTGCCCCTATTTTGGGGGAACTTCAAACCCTACAACAGATTTGTTCACAAATCAGAAACAAACTAAATGCTACCGCTTCCCTTCCAAAGCAGGAGCCACCCGGACACATCCCTCAACCCAGGGACTTGGTGTACATAAAGAAGTTAACTGCCTCGTCCCTCCAGCGCCGCTGGACTGGACCATACCCGGTGATCCTCAGCACGCCCACAGCTGTAAAGGTTGCCGGAAAGGACGCTTGGATACATTGGACTCACGTCAAACCGGCACCGAACTCAAACCCCAACACCGACTGCTGGAGCGTCCAGACCACCGACCGCCCAACTAAGATAAGACTAAAGAGACTTTAGCATGCTTTTTAAAATTCAACCCCTAAGATAGCAATGGTTTGCTATAGCTACAACAACAGGGGGGCATTAACAACCTCTACTGACCTTAACATATGCATTCTGCTTCTGTATAAATCGCTTGCTAAAATAAATGGGGGAATAAACAGAGTAGCACGGCCAACGCCATTTTAGGAGGCTCTGCCATTTTAGCCTGAAAAGTCCCTATGGGGAATCTAGGGTGGGGAGGGGCTACAGGGCTACCCACAAAATTAGCTTATGTATCGCTGGCTTGCTTGCATTGGCTAGATTGTGTCAAGTGCAAAAAATTCCCCGCCTAGCTAAAAATAAAAGCTGCAAGAGATTTCAACTCAGGGTTGCGCTTCTCAATTGGCCCGCATAGCCCTGGCTGCCAGAAATAAACTGTTTTCCTTTTCCTATCACCCGGTTCTCGTGGGCAAATTTCTTTTACCCATTGGACGTTGGCCATAACAGTAACCTAATGTAATTATTTGGGAAAAGACTCAGTATTGCTTCTAAGTAGCTTAATTTAAGAATAGCTGAAAATGTGTGATATGAATAATCCAGTAAGGGCATAAAAGGGCATAAAGATTATACACAGCTTGTGAATTTCATTTTTCAAATAGAGAATCCTAACACCCAACATTACTGTTTTCATATTTGTTGAATGGGTTTCTGTATAATCTAACTGAAAAACTGGCACTAAAAGAATTAAAACTTTTGTATTATGTTCTTACCCCAAAATACCTATAATGTTGCCATAGTTAATGTGAAGAATATATTGTCCACACTACTGTTAAATAGAAAAGTTGGTGCCTGTAGTACACAAATATTTATTGAGCACATACGATGTGCCTGGCATTGCGCAAGACAACTGAGATGGACATCAATATATGATTTTATTCCTTTTCTTTTAAGTAATTGTATTTCATTCATTATTGTTATAAAAGTAATTCATGATTATTTTTTAAAAGATTCAAACTTTACATTTAATTCAGAAAGAGAAGGATGGGACACAGTTCATTAAATGTGGCTGGGAAATTGACTATCAATTTGGAAAAAAAGTAAAGTTACATTCTCTACCTTACTCTAGTTACAAAAATAAATTCTCACTGATTAAGTAACAAAACCTAAAAAGCAAAACTATGATAGCTGTGGAAGGAAATATGAAGCATATACTTATGACTTTATTTAAAAGGCACAAAACCCATCAAATAAAGAGATTTGACACTTTCAGATTTAAAACACCAATAACAGTAATGATGATAAAACCCCAATAGAAAAGTAAAAAGCAGGATACTGAGGGAAATATTTGCCACCTGTAGTAAATAAATGATTAACACCCAGAATACACAAAAACTCCTTCAAATCAATAAGAAAAAGACAATCCTGTGGGGAAAATGAAGGCAAAGGCTGTGGACATATGACCGAAGAGGACAGACATGTGGTCAGTATCATACACAAAGAGGCTGGACGTAACCTAACTTGGGGTAATGGACCTGAAAGTGATGAGCAAGATGGTTTCAAACTGTGAGATTGGCAGACCGTTGCCAGTTGGTGATATCAAGAGTTGGCAAGAGTAGCTAAAATATAGACACGAGATTTGAAGGTCCGGTCCCCATAATATACAAACTTACCACATTGCTGTCTCAAGCAAGCACACTGACTTGGACAAAATTATAGACTTCCTGAGTGGTCCTGCCCTTGGCTAGCTGCAGAGAGAATAGAATAGAAAACAGAGTCTGCAACTGTGGTTAGAAGTATAAATTCACATCTCAGACCAGCTCTGCCACTTACTTGCTAAAAAGCCTGGGGCAATTTACCCCCAAATGTCTCCACTACCATCTCACTGTAAGATCTTGAGCAGGTCCATCGATTTCTTGGAAGCTACACATCCTCCTCTAAATGTTGGACACAGGGTCATTGGAAGCATTAAGTGAGATAAGGCATCTTTGGTACCTGGTCCAAATACTGGCACATAGTAGGTGCTCAGTGAATGATGGCTCTTATTAGGATTTTTGTATTTGAACCTTCATCAGTTACAGACCTGTGACAATAGTCTTCAAAAGGGGCAAAAAATAAATACTAATTCTAGTGTTTGGCCTCTAATATTCAGAAAAGGTTCCAATTTCCAATAATAATGAAATCAGGATATAAATTAATAAAGCTGGTCTCCTCTCCTCTCTACCGCAGGTAGCCCTTCTGGAAATTTAGGAATAAGATGCTGCCCAGTAATACAACTCCTACTTGACATATACAATAGATTTTACCGTATATAAGTAAATGGGTATATGGGAATGATTACAAGCTTTATTTTCCTAAGTATTAGGTCATTTTTACATGTATCTATTTCTTATCCTTCTTGATAACAATGCAACAAAGCAGAGTGTAACTTTTTGTCTCCTTTCCTTCCTCCCCAACACTCCTATTGACAGGCAATCCTGTTGATCAGATCTCCAAAGTAGATCTTTTTTAAATTTTCCTTGAGCTTTTAAATTTTCTGTCTTGAAACGATTTTGGATTTAAAAGAGCCGCAAAAATTGTACAGACTTCCCAGAAAAATTTTTCATTCGCCTACCTCAAATCTTAACATCGTTCATAACCTCAGTACAATTATCAAAATGAGCAAAGTAACCATGCTACAGTACTGTTAATGAACTACAGACTGTGTTAGACCATTTCCATTGCTTATAACAAAATACTTGGAACTGGGTAATTTATAAAGACAGTGAAATTTGTTGCTTACAGTTTCTGAGGCTGGGAAGTCCAAAGTCCATCTGTTGGTGACAGTGACCCAAGGGTCTCACATTGCAAAATGGTGGGAGCAGAGAGAGCAAGAGAGAGAGACAGACTCTCTCTTCTTTTAAAGCCCTCAGAACCATGCCCCTGACCACCATTTTTAATCCATTCACTACGGCACGATCCTACAATCTAATCACCTCTTCAAGGCCCCACCTTTCAATTACCATAATAGGATTTCCCACCCTCTTAACAGTCACAGTGGGGGCCAAGTTTCTAATACATTAAGCTTGGGGGACACAATTCAAACTTCTGTGAGTTTTGGGGGGACATAATTCTATACACCACACAGACCTTATTCAAATTTTGCCATTTGTCTCACTAAGATCCCATTTTTGGTCAAGGATCCAACTCAGAATTCCAGACTCTGAGTTTTCCATTGACTTTCATGACCTTGACACTCTTGGAGAATACGGACTGGTTATTCTGTAGGATGTTCCTCGGTCTGGGATTGTCTGATGTGTTCTCATGATTAGATTAAGATGATGCCCTCTTTCAGGAATGCTACACATGTCACATCAGGAGTTACCTGAAGTCAGTGTCTCTCATTTCTGGTGATGTTAACTTCGGCCACTGGGTAAAGATGGTGTCTGTACGGTTTCTCTACTGTCATGTTACTCTTTTTTGCATTCAGATCCACGTGCTGGTCAGCCACCAAAAGAAGAAAAAAAAAAGTAACTGTTTTTCCCTTTGTCTTTAATAAGCATCTCATGGGGATATTCTTTGAGACTGCAAATATACTGTTTGTCTTCATTCTTTTGCCCATGAGAAACCCATCCACAGATGACTCTTGCCTGCAGCAGTTATTCCTGTGGTGTTTGCCAAATGATGATTTTCAAATTCTGTCATTCCTTTCACATTTGTTACAACAAACCCTTGAACTACACAGGTTTGAACTGCATGAGTCCACTTATACGTGGATTTTTTTCAATAAATACATTGAGAAATTTGGGGTTAGCTATGTCATGAATACATGACATAGCTAAATAAACAGTTAAGTAGCCTACCTAACAGGCTATTAGTAGTCAAGTAGTTTAGTACTTAACTGCTACACTACTACTTAGGTAATGACTGGACCCCCCACCCCCGACCCTTCGGGGCTCAGGGCACAAACCACAGAGACCTGGGAGAAAGTTATATGAGCATTTTCAAGAATTTTCAACTGCACGGGGTTGGGGGGGTGCCCCTAACCCCCTGTGTTATTTAAGGATCAACTGTAATTGGAATTCTTCTGCACAGAAGCACTGTCCTTTCTCGCCCATTTATTGATTTACTTAATTCTGGGCTTATCTAGTTTATTATTCTCATGAATTTGGTTGCTCACATTGCTCCAGATTTGGCTGGTGGGAGATCCTCCAAGATGACTCTTGGGTCCTTTCAACATGCCCCCATCATTTCTTAAGCACTTCTTTACTTTCTGGCATATTTACTGCCCCAGCTCTGAAAGATGCCATTTCTTGAAGGAGCCCTAGTTCCTTTTATTGGAAAATGATATTTAGAAATCATGATCTGGACACTAGGTGTGCCCATTGCTACTGGGTGTCTCCAGACTAGATGTTGCATCTTCCATCCTCTGTCCATCCCCACTGCCATCCCCCTGGTGCAAGCCATCAGGCTCTACTTCAATAATTGCCTCTTTGTTGTTCCCTACTTCCAGTCTTGCCATCTTCTAACTCATCCTTCAAGCAGTAGCAAAAAATAATCTTAAAACATTATCTGGATCATATCATTCCCTTGCATGAAAACTTTGATGAGTGTCAGGGTCTTAGCCCACCACATCCTAGCACAGGGTTGGCAAACCTTTTTTGTAAAGGGCCAGATAGTAAGTATTTTAAGCTCTGGGGAAGACTCAACTCTTATGTTGTAGCACAAAAGCAGCCATAGACAAATACACAAATGAGTGTGGTTGTGTGCCAATAAAACTTTATTTACAAAAACAGGCAGTGGGCTGGATTTCTTGAGCCATAGATTACCAACACCTGCCCCAGCGGGTAGTTTTCATAAGCTTGCCAGGAGCCTCTTTGAACCTTTAGAAAGTTCTCACTGAAAAGCAACCATGTTAATCCTCACAAAGTTCTCCAGGAACCTGCCTTAAACCCCACGTCTGCCTGCAGCTACCTGCAGCTAACCTCTCTTCTGCCTCCCTTGTTTCTCATGAGTTTCTCTTTTAGAGAAACTAACCTAGAATTCATCGCAAAGGGGATTCTGGGAAGGGTCAAGATGGCAACAGGGAGTTCAGACCAGTGGCTTCCAATTTCCCGTAAACTGAATATTACTTCTTGCCACGCTGCCTTCTCCTCTCCTTGCTCATTGCACACTGTCCACTGTGTTCTTCAGACCTGCTGACCTCTTTTCTACCTCAGGACCTTTGCACATGCTGCCCTATTTGCTTTGAATACTCTTTCCACCTTCTTCCCAAAAATTAGCTCTTTTTTATCTTTTAGAGCCCAGATTAAACGATATTCTCTTAGGAGAACTTCCTGGACCTTCTGTTTACAATAGCCTCTCCTTTTATTAGAATCTATCTTCACTTCTTAAAGCTAAGGGACTGTTTTGTTCTTTGTCACATCTCCACAAGATTTAGAGCAGTACCTGAGGCTGACTGGTTAGCTCATAAGGTTGGAGCGTGGTACTGATAACACCAAGATCGAGGGTTTGCGTCCCTGTACCCATCAGCTGCAAAAAAAATAGAACAGTGCCTGGCAAATGGAGGTGCTGAAATACTTATTGAATGAATGTAACAGTTACCACAATTGGCTAACATTTTACTTGCCTATTTATTATGATATTGGTTGGTTGATTGATTGATTGGTCATTGATCTGTTTCATATATCCGTATAATCTCTTTTAGGGTAGGGATTAGGACTGATATTTATTGCTTAAAATAGTACCTGGAACATAGTAGGTATGCAGTAAATACTCGTTGAGTGAGTAAATGAATGAACCTCATACATTTAAAAAAAAAAAAACCTCATGATGCATAATATTACATACTAAATAACCATGGGAATTGGGTGAAATTGCATAGCAAAATTTTCTTTTTACCAAGTATTTTCTGATGTCCATTCAATGTCTAGACTTCTCATGTTTCCAGGTGTCAACCCACCCAGGAGGGGAAGTCTGGATTTGGGAGTTCCCTTCTGAGTTTAGTACCAGCACTCTCTGTCAGTTCTTTGTCTCACCTTAAGATGTCACTAAGTGACTTGGGTCACGGCTTCCACTGGCTGTTAGCAAAAGAGCTGGGAGGTCAGGACAGAAGGGAGGAAATGACCCGGTGTTATGAACAAATCTCCCACTTCCTCCAGCGCCTGGCAGACAAGGTGACAAGGTGCTGATGTGCCCCACCCGGCTTTACAAGCCGTTCATTAGCACACCTGATATTCCAGAGCCCTGGAACGTTTTGTTTTCTTCTACAGCCAGACCTTAATAAATCAGGCCAAGCTGGATAAATCATTTGCGTCATGATTGACTCCCTGTAGTGGGTTCAGCATCGTCCCTAGGGCTCTAGGATAGACTCAGCAGACATGTTCAATAATATTTTGCTGTCAAGAAGTAGTAAGTGAGCTGAGATTCAGAAAGAAATAATGAAAAGTAGTACAAGATCCTACAGCCAATGTAGTATTGTGGGTTGGTTCCTGGAGCAGGAAAAAAAAGGGTATTAGTAGAAGAACTGATGAAATACAAATAAAACCTCTAGTTTAGTTGACAATGCTATACCAGTGTTAATTTCTCAGTTTTGATAAATATACCATGGTTATGTAAGATGCTGACATTAGGAAAAGCTGGGTGAAGTGTATTCAGGAATGCTCTGTACTAACTCTGCAATATTTCCATAAATCTAAAAGTAGTCCTAAATTAAAAGCTTTAAAAGTGTACAAGGCAGTGTTGACTTGAATGGTCTGAATATATATTGTAGGACTTCAAGACAGTGAAAGAATCCTTAAAATCAAACAGATGTGGGAATGAATCCCTATTCCCACCAATTACCAGCTGTGTGACTTTAGGCAAGTGACTTAACCTCTCGGAGCTTCAGTTTTCTTATTTGGAAAATAAATAATGAGAGGTGAGATTTGTAGTAGATTATTAGAGTTAGCTAGAATCTTGAATTAGAAAGCAGGAAGCTGGACAAGGGTCCCACCTTAAAGTGAGCCAAGAGAAATACTTTTGTCAGTTTTTAATTCTATAAAAGGTATTTTTTTAAGCTATTGAAATGGAGCATTTTTTCATATTAAAACTGGTCCAAAAAACATGTGCTGTTTTTTTCTAAGATAAGCTCAGAGATGAGCAAAACAATATTTATGAAGGTTATTCAGCTCTGATTGTAAAGGCAAAAAATTGGAAACCATTTAAATGTCCCCAAGTATGGAGGAGGCTAGCTAAGTCCATTCCATGGAATTCTTTGAAGACATTGAAAAATACAAAATAAGTCGACAGATAAGCAGACATATAACATGGTCATATGCAAAGATACAGGAGAAAAAAGCAGAGTACAGAGTGGTACACACAGTATGCCACCAATTGTATATCAAAAAGAGTACATATGAGTATTTATTCATATATTCATCCAATATCTTTGGAAAAATACATAATAATGGTTGCTACTTGCTTGGCACCAAAGAAAGAGGCATTCAAGTCAGATCCACATTGTTAAAATGTTATTGCCAATAACATTTTACATTTCTTTTGTTTAGGAATTCTTAACCACAGTTTGTGGCATACTTATTTTTTAAGCATGTTCTCAAATTTTTTTATTATGGAAAATGTCAAATATAGACAATGGACTGAGAATCATAATGATCCTGCACCCGGGACCCAGTTTCAACAATTTTCAAGGTTCTGTCATTCTGACTGTGCAGTACATTCATATTTTCATCAATTATATAAAAATAATCATTGTAAGAGTAATTCAATTCTGATCAAAAAGAAGTTAAATTATTATTTGTATATAAATTTTCTTGCTGAGAAGTCTGATAGAGTGACCAATAAACAACTTTGAAGTCCCCTCCCCCCAATTATTACATTAATATAAAATCCCATGGATAGAAGTGAAGCTGAAATACAAGTTTGAGAAGAAAAACTAATGATGTAAATTAAAAAACAGCTCATTCGTGTATAGTTTCAATGGAAGATGGTGGAGATCCAAGATATGTGGTATTTAGATTACTTTGGATACATTTATTTTTTTTATTTTATTTTTTTTATTTTATTTTTTTTGTCTTTTTCGTGACCGGCACTCAGCCAGTGAGTACACCGGCCATTCCTATATAGGATCTGAACCCGCGGCGGGAGCATCACTGCGCTCCCAGCGCCGCACTCTCCCAAGTGCACCACAGGCTCGGCCCAACTTTGGATACATTTAAAGTAATGATGGGGCTGGCTAGTTAGCTCACCTTGTCAGAGTGTGGTGTTATAACATTAAGGTCAAAGGTTCAGATCCCCATACCGGCCAGCCACTGAAAAAGTAAATAAATAAATAGAGTAATGATGTAACAAATATCCCAGAATCCTTTAAGCTATTTAAATACATGCAAACACTTTAGGTATCAACTTTAAAACATGCAAGGAATTACATACTTTTAAAATATTTATTTTAGAGGGTATATGAGAAAAACAGTTTGAAGATTGCTGCTCTAGAAGACCCCATGTTTATTTCCAAATCTCAGGATGCTGTTGTGTTGTTTGGACAGAAGGTCATGTCTTCCTAAAGCCGAGGGAAAGGAAAGGGAGCTTGGAACCTGAGGTTGAGTTCTGATCAATATGTCTCTTTTCTACTATCCATTGTGACCAAGTTGGATTATTCCTGGAATGCAAGGTTGGCTTAATACTTGAAAATCAACCAACTTCATTCATCTGTCCAGATGCAAGGTCACAGATGTTCAGAGCCCTTGGCCATTGTATACATGCAGAAGAAATAAACACCTCCAGCCACCATCCCTTCCTTTACTCCCCCAGCAACCTGTTGAAATCAACCTATTTGTTTTTATAGACTGTACTTTCTTCAATGCATGGGTAGTGCAGGGTGAGATACATGTATACCCTAGCCAACTACCTTAAAAAAATGGTGTACACCCTTGCCCCCACTCACTGCATGCTTAATCTTAACACAGTGTGCTTCCAAGTGTGCTTTGCTGCCTATGTACAATTAGAATCCCTGTCAATTCCTGGGCCCCAGCCCAGAACTACTTAGTCAAACTTTCTGAAAATTTGCATTTTAAACATCTACCTCTCCCCACTCCCAGGTGATTTGTAGATACCCTAAAGCTTATAAAATGTCATTCTAACCCATTTCACTCTCAGCACTCTTTTGAAAATAAGATCTCTATTTTATTTTCACACAGGGGCTTTCCTCCCACCTAGCTGTTCCTTCTCTGACCCCTTTGATGGCTCCTCTTCCTTCTCTATTCCCCATATATATATTCCCCCATATGCATATGCTCCCCCAGGTGCTCTCTTCAGATTTCACATGTCCATCTTCCTGCAGGTGATTCCAAAATTCCCATTGCTAATCCCAATCACTCCCCTACTAACAATAGCCAGTGTGTATTGAGTACTTCCTGAGGAATGTATACTAGACCTTGACTTGGATTCACTCAGTTTTTGCTCACAGCAGTTCTTTGAGGCGGGCCATCATTATCACCCTCTTACAAATGCTGACACAGGAGCTCAGAGGGAGAAACAACTTTTCCAGCTTGTGAGTACTGAGACTGAGCTTTGAACTTGGGACAGTCTGACATCTTAACCACTACACTGGTCATTTCATTTGTGTTCCAAAATATCTGAAGCATAACCTGCTACCTTCCCTTTTCTTTCCCCTTCCCCACTCTCATACCAGATTCTTCTGTTGGCCATTCGAGAACCACAGGATGAACCATGCCCTGAAACTTCACATCTCCTGGAAACACCTCCCTCGGATCTCTAACTTCATTCTTCCACTAGAGAGTGGGGGGAAAATCTCACATTGCTTACCACTCACTCTGCTTTTACTGAAAATAAATTGGAGTACAGTGAAGACTTTTAAAAATTTATCTAAACTTAGTGGCACAGCCAGAAACAGATCAATATTTCCAGGTATGGAAGCTTCTCTGCTTATAAACAGGATACTGCCGAGTCCACGTTTTGCTAAGTCAAAGTGACAGTACACATATAAACCTTGTGTGCACATTTGTATGAATTTAACCTTCCCTTTTTTTTAACCTAATAATATACCTCTTCTTTTTTCACACTCTTGACCTTGTCATTGCTTTAGTGTTTATTTAAAATCAGGAATTAACGATCATAAACACCTCAAAAATAAGCACAAACATAGCACAATGCAGTAGACCAGACGGTTGATCATAGTGGCTGTTGGAACAAATCTAGTTTAAAGATGTGTCTCCCCTCATGCCATGAGCTTTCTAGTTTTTAAATTTTAATTATTTACCCATATCAACTTTTTCACATAAAAACCCAAAATGTGGCATTCTCTTGAGAAATCAAACATTCTTGCAATGCCAGGTTCACTTTTCTACCAGTCAATCAGTGGTAAAAGCACATGGCAGCTAAGGAACATTTTGCAATATAAACAATTCATATTCTCAAATCTACTTATAGATTGGTATTGATGTACCATGTTTTATATTCTTTACATTGGCA
This sequence comes from Cynocephalus volans, assembly GCF_027409185.1. Taxonomy (NCBI): domain Eukaryota; kingdom Metazoa; phylum Chordata; class Mammalia; order Dermoptera; family Cynocephalidae; genus Cynocephalus; species Cynocephalus volans. The sequence goes on along the minus strand of NC_084460.1, from coordinate 46,448,529 downwards.
GCCAAATGGACACTGGATACTGGAATTGAAACTAGTTTTATTTTTATAACTAATATTTAGTGGGATTTAGCTAAAATTAAATATATATATATTTCAGTTGTCTTAAAATAATTTTGATGTAAAGTCTTGATATCAATTTTCATTTATATTTTACCATTCAATCTTTAATACTTTTGAATATTTTAAGACGTTTATGAGATATTTATTTCAGCATTTGATTTTTTAATGTGTTCAGATTTTTTTACTTTGAATGTAATTGCATTTGATTCTTCTTGCATCTTTTAGATGATTTTTGTCAATACCAAAAGTCAGCAAATGAGAGGGCCAAATTTAGCCCATGAGCAAAGAATGGCTTTTTTATTTTTATTTTTTATTTATTTATTTATTTATTTTTATTTTATTTTGTCGATATACATTGTGGTTGATTATTGTTGCCCCTTACCAAAACCTCCCTCCCGCTTTTATATTTTTAAAGGTCTGTAAAACAAAGAACATACGAGCAAGACTATATAAGGACTGCAAAGCCTAATAATACCTGGCTTCTTACAAAAAAAATTTGCCGATCCCTGATCAGTAAAGTATAAAGTATGTAAAAACTTGTTCACTACATATTTATTTAGTGATTTTGCTGAAATGCAAGCAACAAAAAGGTATGTTATAGAATAAATATGTGATCATTTATTAATTACATTTGTTACTCATATGAATAATACTCGTATCACAGGCTTATCAAGAGGACACCAGACATGGGAAAGAATGAATTCCCTCCTCTTTGGTAGTTTTCTGACTCTCAATCACATATAAACCATAGCTTTACTCATATGTTTTGTTTTTGTCATCATGAATGCATATAACACTTGTCCAAGTAGGACGACTAAATGTTTTATTTAAGATTGACTTGTGACTTTTACACATTCCAGCAGAGAGTATGTGTGTGGCCTGTGGCCCACAATTGTTGGAAGATCTGCCAGTCGGTTTTGCTCTGGCTCTTGAGCGTAGCTGAGTTTCAGTCCTCGTCCTTACCCTAAAAATTTTGAGAAGACTAAAATGACAGATCGCAATATCTATCGTCCTCTGTTGGCATTGGGCAGAGTTGCCACATTTTTCCTTTACAAAAGTATGGACTTTTGTAAAAATCTATAAAAGTTTAACTGAACACTCAGAGGAGTTTCTTTTCTATGTTAATACTCTGGATACATAATAAATACATAAAACAGCAAAGGTACTTTATTAGGAAACATTTTAATCCCAGAAAAAAAAAATGTCGTTCTGGTCAAATTCCTTTTTTTTTTTTTTTTGTAATCACCATTGCACGTTGCAAATGCTTTGGGCCAATGTCTCTATTCAGTCTCAGATCTCTGACCTTTTTATTGATAATATTTCTATACCAGGAAAGAGACGTATCTTCTAATTACTGGTGGAATAAACAACAGAGGCAAAGAGTGGGAGGCCGTTGATATTCCAAAGGAAGAAAGTCTCACTCTTCTTTGCAACTGGAGGCAACATAATAAAAAGGAGGAAGAGAAAGAAAAGCTAGAGGAAAGAGGAGGCGAGGGCGGGAGGGGAAGGGCGAGGGAAGGGAGGAGAGAGGGGAAGGTTTCCTTTAGGGCTGCAGCCCCCACTGACTCCTTATCAGTTTCCTCGACCGTAACTACCTTCCTCCCTCCTGGCTTTTACCAGCTACTCCAGTTACTTCCTTTCACAGTGAAAAGCCACCTCCAATGAAGAGCGAGCCTTTTGGCTCTTCTCCTAAAGCCCCTCTGGTCAGGCCCCAGCGTGCAAGCTCTCTCTGGCCACACCCCGCTTCTGAGAACAAACTGACCATCCTTCCCAAAGGACTCACCTGGAAACTTCTGCAATTCATTCGGTCATTGAGATTGCAGTCCTGAGAGTTTCTTTAAACAGCATTGAGCTACTCACTTAGCATGTACCGGTTGAGAAGATGTTGCAAGGTATGTGTGGAACAATATTTGGAATCCTGTTCCTTAGGCAATATACTGGATTGTTCTGGAAGGGCAATTGATTTTTGATAAAGGAATCGGGAGCTCTTCCCACAGTTTCATCGATGTTGGATGAGTATTTCATCCTGCACAGTAAACTACTCAAAGTTACCCAACGTTTTCCTAAGTACAATCCTGCCGGTGCCTTTAAGTTTTACACTTTTGAGAATTTTTACGATAGTGTGAACTAATTTATGCAACTCAGGTTATTATACAAGAGTACTTCAAAAAGGTTGTGGAAAAATAGAATTAAAAGATAATATGAATCTTTCCATGAAGACCCCTTGTACTTTTGAGTGTTCCTTTAAAGGTTGAACCTACAAAGCCAGAGGTGGGGGCAAGAATGTTTGGCCAAAGAAATAAGGAAAGCTTTACATTTTTGTTGGATAATAAGTTTAATTCTGCAAATCATTTTAAAAAATACATTGAGGAAGTATTCTAGCACACATGCTACATTTTAAGCATTCCTAAATTGGCCCACCATACTTTGACGAAACTATTTAATCACGTTTTTACACTGACTTTCATTTTGTCACTTTGAATTGGGGCAAAAAGTTCTGAAGATCTTTTCTGTTTTCTTGTTTCTGGAAATATTGATTATATAAGGAGGGCCAGGGGCCTTTTTTCAGATAAGAATTTATTTTTAAACTCGGGTCCACTATCCTGGCATGATAGGACAATGAAGAATTTGCGAGCCTATAAATTAACTTCCCTTAATTCTATCATTGACATATTTTGATGTCTATAAACCCAAAGAAGGAGAGAGAAAGGTCCCATGTGACCCATCATAAGTCTGGGACTCCTCTTCAGAGTCACCTAAAGAGATTGGCCATTGACAATTTAAGTCTTCAGTGCTTTATCTCTTTGTTTGAGTTCTTGGAATGCCATTGATACCTTCTTTGTATTTTTAATTGTTTTAATTAGCCACCCAGCAGGGGTCTCTCTCCCAGCTTGAATTATGGGCAGCACAGCGGGACATTACAACCCAGTTAAAATAAAGTGCAGACACTGTGGCTCGTTTAATTTCTTTTATCTGTGTCAAATTGGGGCGGGGGGTGTCTTGTTGCCCCTCATTTTCATCCTGTATTTTTCTTTTTTTCTTCGCCTTGTTTTTTGTGGAGGTCAGGGAGGAAAAGCTTTGACGCCTAGTGGCTTTGCTTTTGAAGAATCAAAGTATGGAAAAAACTCAATATTTATCAGCAGTTCACATCTCAGGGAGGAAAAATATCGCAGATGTGCTTGTCCACTGCTCTTGATAACATTGCATAGACCTCAACCGTGATGGTATCTTGAGTGATTATGCTGACCCGATGTCCGCCCTTTGCTTGACTTTGGTGGGCGGAGGGAAAGGAAAGTTTGCAAAGAAGCCTCTCACCATTGCCCCTGTTATTATTTGTTCTTACCACATCCTCCTTTTGTGGATGGAAATCTGGAGGATCGATTATGATGCAGATCTGATACCATTTCCATTCAAGGGAGCAGCCCGGGATGTTTGGACTTTTAGAAATTCTTGAATTGTTAAAATTGTTTTTCCCCCCACTTTGAACTCCATGCTGCTACTGGTGTGATCGCAAAAAAACTGCCTGACCCAGAGCATTTCATAAGAATGTACAGAAATGCAGGGCCTGTTTGTGACCTCAGAGAACAACCAGGGTCTCTCTTTCTTGCTGAATCTATAAAACTACCTGTTTGGAAGTTAAAACAGACCTGGTCCCTGTGGAAATAGTCATCATTTCTAAAATGAATATTCTTTTACTATGATGCAAATAATCTATTTTTTTTCTAATAATGCCCCAAATTACTTATTTAAATTTAAAAAGAAATGATAGCTCAAATTATCAGATTTAGAAAAGGCTTTGAACTGTCTTCCATATTTTAGTGCATTTAAAGGTATTGGATGTTGTTGAGCCCAATTTTTATTCTGGGAATTTTCAATAGTAAGTATTGAGTCAGTTCCCCCAAAAAAGAACCTGATAGAGGGGAGAATTATTTTTAGTTTGTGTACAAATATTCAGTATCCAGGGCCTTTAAAAACAAGTATGGTTATAATGACATTTTTCTCTTGTTATCTGGATTATTTTTTGTTTTGCAGCCAATCAGAGACCCAGACATTCACTTGCATTATAAATCAGCCACATAACAAAGAGACTGTGAATAAAGACTCACAGCAATTCGTTAGTGTGTTATAAAGCTTTGAAATTCAATGACGAGATTTAGAAGAGGCGGGAAATCCAGTATGAACCAAAGGCCTAAAGTTGGGAGATTTTTTGCAGGAGTCCAGTGTCCTTGAAGGGTAGTAAATTACTAAAGGCTAAAATAATGAAGGCTGTCATGCCCAAAGTCATCGTGTGCCACATAAATATGTTCGTGAAGATAAATTAGTTTGGTGGCTGCACAACATCGGGAATGCACTAAATGCCTCTTAATTGTACACTTTCAAATGGTTAATTGTATGTTATGTGAATTTCACCTCAGTAAAAAAACAAATGAAATGAGACAATCTTTTTTTAAAAAAAAAAGTATAGTAATTCAGATTTGAAAAGGATTTTAAAATTTACAAATTCTCTTTTCATTTTCTTTTTCTCTTTTAACATACACTATCTGTCTTAATCCTAAAAGGATAAGACCCCTTTGGGATCCATATTTTGCATATTCATCTCATTTTGTAGCTGAGGATAGGGGACCTGCCGCACCTATCATCATCCTCCAGTGAGAAGTCCCAGCAGTGTTGGAGACTGTGCTTTTCTCCAGCGGTGTTTGCTCCATCAAATACAGCAGCTGACCAGTGGCTGCCCAGTTTTCCATGTGTCGGTTTACAGGTTTTGTGGATGCTTTTTGTTGTTTAAATGGTTTCATAGTGGAAAATGCTGTTCTTGGAAGCCAAGCAGATCTGTGATGGGGCCTGCTAAGTCCTTTTCCCTGAGCATTGCCCCTTCTGTTCTGTACCTGGATGGATGAAATACCACCCAGACCTCCCAGGGCCGTTGTGTCATTTCCAGAGCCCAGGCTTCATACTGTCACTCATTTGGCAAGACCTCAATGTTGGATCATTTCTGTTTCTATGATTATTGTTACTGATGCCATTTTTATTCACGTAACTGTGACATCAACCCATGATCATGTTATGGCCAATGTCCAACGGGTAAAAGAAATTTGCCCACGAGAACCGGGTGATAGGAAAAGGAAAAGAGTTTATTTCTGGCAGCCAGGGCTATGCAGGCCAATCGAGAAGCGCAGCCCCGAGTTGAAACCTCTCGCAGCTTTTATTTTTAGCTAGGCGGGAATTTTTCGCACCTGACACAATCTAGCCAATGCAAGCAAGCCAGCAGTACATAAGCTAATTTTGTGGTGAGCACTGTAGCCCATTCCCCACCCTGGATTCCCCATTTATTTTAGCAAGCAATTTGTACAGAAGCAGAATGCATATGTTAAGGTCAGTAGGGGTTGGGGCGTCCCTTAACAATCAAAAGCAGACAATTATTATTTTTTATTATTATATTTTGGGACTGGCCAGTTCAATCCTTTGGTTAGAGCCTGGTGTTGGTACCACTAAGGTCAAAGGTTTGGATCCCCACATCGGCCAGCTACCCAAAACAAAAAATTTTTTTTAATTTTAATGTGGTAAGAACACTTAACATGAGATCTACCTTCTTCATGAAATTTTAAGTGTACAATACAGTATTTTTGATTCTAGGAACAGTTTTGTACAGTAGATCTCTAGAACCCATTCATCATGCTTAAGTGAAACCTTATGCCCACTGATTAGTAACTATTTCCCCCTACCCCAACCCCTGGCAACCTCCATCCCACACTTTGATTCTGTGAATTTAACTATTTTAGATACCTCATATAAGGAGAATCCTGCAGTATTTCTCTTTCTGTGAGTAGTTTCTTTTACTTAGCATATTGTCCTCAAGTTTTATCAATGTTGTCACAAATTACAGTGTTTCCTTCTTTTTTAGGGCTGAATAATATTCCATTGTATGTATATACCCATTTTCTTTATCTATTCATCTGTGGCTAAAGACAGAAAATAATTTTAAATATAGTAGATGGTTCAAAGTTTCAGAAAGTCTAAGGATAACTATGTGTAAAGACAAACAAAAATATTTTTGGTCATTTATTTAGGAGATTCTTATTGCCGTCATAGATGTTCTTGAGAATCTGTCCATGTATCTGTTGATGTATATGCATATATATGCACAAAAAAAAAACACCTTATTTGTAAAATAATATGTTAGCATATGCATTGAAGAAAAAACCTGGAGAAATCTGTCATTGTCCCTGGTTTGTGTGGACTCATAGTCTTTTCTCTGTGGGGACCATATTTGGTGACACTTGATTTGCTTTTTTGTTTTATTTTCTCCATCCTATTATCATCAGACCTTGAACCATGCCAGGCACAAAGTACGTCCTCCATACATATTTGTTGGATTATTGCATACAGTAAATTTGTAATCAGAAAAGTAATAAAGGAAACTTTTATTTATTTGCATATATAAAGTAAGCTCTGTTAAATTGCCACCCTTATTGGCATAAAGAAAGTACCCTGCAACAATGTTCTGGGCAAATTTTCAACAAAACACATACTCTCAATAAAACTTTTTTTCACCTCACTTTTTTTAAACCTCAGACTGAAACAATAAGAGGCACGTTTTCTTCAGCATTTATTAGAAGCAAGTGAGCCCCAGAAAGGACAAGATGCATTTTCTTGCGTTGGCTGAATTATATTAGCAGAGGGCCATGTTGTGTGTTTATGTTGCATTACAAGCTACAGATGATTTTTTGGCCACAGCTCGTGAGGTCCCTCTTAGTGACATCATTTGCATCTGTGGCAATTTAAGCCCCCAGTTTCTTTGAAAATGGAGTTTGGGAATATGAAGGGTTTATATTCTGTAAACTAATTAGCAGTGACCAGTAACTTAAGGAGGCCAACGTGCCCTCTAAGTCTACCTGGGAGTCTCCCCAAGTCCGTCTTGCCATTTCTAGCCACTTTACCAGCCCCAGTGAAGGAGAAAAGCGTGTGTTTACTTTTAAAAATAGAGAACTCATTAAGTATAGTTCTCCGGGAATTTTTTTAATACCTGGCAAACAGATGTTGCATCTAGTATTACAGAAATAGATTTTAAAGGAAAAAACTAGGCTTTGCAGAAGGAAGTTTAATTATATAAAGCAATTGGTTAGATCAACACTTAAGAAGACAATAAGTGGGTTTTCCTGCACAATCGTAATATATGAAATATATATTTATAACATAAATACATAATGTTTCATTTTTATATGGAAAAATCTTGAAAATATAGTAAATGAAGAAGGCAAGTTATAAAATGTGTGTATAGTGTAACAATAAGCATGCATATAGGTAATAAATATTATGCATAGTTGTTGCAGTTGCATAGAATATCTCTGGAAGAATACACAAGGAACTTCTCATAGCCAGGATGGGTAACAGTGCCTTTCCAAGCCATACTGAAGCTTGAAGCAAAAGGAAAAATCAGTAAGACTGATCCTGTTTTTATTTAAAATTGTGATACTTTTTTCATCGCTAATTTTTTCCATTAATTTTTCCATTTCCATTAATTTTACATTTTACAATATTTTGTATCCCAATGACTTAGATTTTTGTGCCCCCTTAAATTTTGTACCAAGGAGAGTTGCCTCACCTGAATGCCTGCTCTAGCTGCCCTTGCGTACTGTTTGACTTTACGTTCACTGCATGCAAGCATGGCCTATTCAAAAACAGGAAGAAAATAAGTGCATTTAGTCACAAGTGGTATTTGGAACCCTGTGCAATCATGGTTCTTGATCTTTTGAGGGTTATGGATTCCACTGAGAATCTGATGAAAGCTACAGCCCCTTGCACATACAAAGTACATTTTGTATTTAATTTCAAGGGACTTCACAGACCCTCTTGAACTCTGTCCAAGACATTTAAAGAATGCTATTCCAATTAGAGAGATTACCACAAAGCCAAACTTTTTCTTTCCACATGTGTTCTGATTTTCCCTACCCCTCCCTATGGAAAGAGAGAATTAAATCTCTTATTTTTATTTTCCGTGCCTTTTTTAATTTTTTTTTTTTGGCTATTTCTTAAGTGCTGGTACAATATGTTGTCTATTGTATGAACAAATGATTAATTCCTTTCTCCCCAAATGATCTTGACTGTTTCTGTAGTTATTGGCAAGTTCCTCCGGGATCTGAATAATTCCCCAGACTAAATAATATGTCATAGGTGAAGCCCCATCCTAAAAAGGAATTAATGCTCTGAATTTATGTTACATAATTTCTAGAAAAGAGTCTTTTCCAATACAACATCCATCAAAGCTCTAGACCAGGGTTTCTCAACCCAGGCACTACTGGCATTTTGAGCCAGGTAATTCTCTGTTGTGGGGGCTGTTCTGTGCACTGTAGGGTGTTGAGGGGCATCCCTGGTTCCTGCCCATTAGATGCCAATAGCACCCCAGTTGTGAAAAACAAAGATATCTTCAGACAGTGCCAAATGTCCCCTGGGGAACAAAATGGCTCCCTCGTAAGAACCACTGGGCTAGACCATGCAAATCATCTCAAATGGGTAACTGTGTCCCAGTTTTTCTCTCCAGCTTTTGGTGAGGTGTTTGCATTTTCTATAGGAATGATTGATGCGCTGGATAAACAACAGCCACGCTTTCCCTGGGCAAGGGGCTACTTACAGATGCGAGGAAAGGTTAATCCTCAATGTCTGTTCTTCTTACAGTAAATTTTACTGTTATTTATGAATTCAGAACCCTGGAAAAATTCATAACGAGCTTTCCTTCCCTCAACTGGATTCTGCTTCCTCCTAAAATATTTCTTTCTACTTCCCCCACTCTAACTCATAAAGGAAGTTAAACACAACCTTTTACCTGTTACAAATGACTAACTAAAGTAATTCCCAGTTTTTATGACCCCCAACTTCACTTCCGGAGGAGTGTTTTTACCCAGCCATATAAAGTATTACTTTCTGCTTGAGTGTAATTAAAATCCCAGTCGTCTATTCAAGAATGCCATTGCCAGTAAGATATTAATTGTCTCTTGCAACTTGAAAGTATTCTTCCTTACAGGGCTTAATGGAGCATACAGATCCAAGAGACATTCATAATCACTGTCCCCTCAGGAAATATGACACTGTGGGGATGGATCATTCACTTTCACTGTTTTAGGATTTAACGGAGGGTAAAGTTTTTAATCTACTTGTTGGGAAGCTTAATATTTCTAAGCAAGAAAAGATGCCTTACTGTTTCAACAGCCAGACAGAAGTCTTTCATCTTTTTAAAATAAATTTTAATTGAGTTTAAAGACATTTTTTGTGTTTTTTTATGGCAACCTATTTATCATTATATTAATTTTAAATAACATTAATTTTTCCCACCCTTAATTACTAAATACACATGCAGCACACACACACACACACAAAAAAAAAGAAAAATACTTAAAGAAGCAAAACAAATCATTGTGAATACCAACATGCAGGGAAACATGGCGACGCTGTGGTAAATCTATTTATTGCATGTCATTTATTATGGTGAAAACTTAGAGCAGCAACTAAGAATTAATCCTGGGACATCAGGACCAAAACAAAATCTATAGAAGATATTAAATCCCTTAGGTGAATTATACTAGGAAGCCCTAATTCCCTATCACAATTTGAAGTCTGAGCAGAATTCTAAGCCAATCTTTCTTCATTTTGTTGGGCCAGGGTACCTTTGATAATCCCGTTATTTTGGTGTTTGAGATTTCTGTTTGTTTTTTGTTGTTTGTGTACGTGTATGATTTATTGATGTAAAAGAGGTAGTCCCTTCACATGACTCAACATTCAAAAGGTACAAATTGCTGTGTAATAAAAACATTTTCATTCCCTTGTTCCTAACCACCAAATTCCAACCTCAGGGGCAGCGACCATCATTAGTTTCTTGTATACCTTTATGGAGATTTTTATACATTCATGATCAAATGCTTTTACACTGTCTTCTTTATTCGTTGTTACAAATGAAGCATATTAAACACATTAATCTCTATTTGCTTTTTCACCACATATGAAACTTGGAGATTGACCCCCATCATCAGTATAGAGAGAGCTACCTTCCACATTTTTTTAAATAGCTGCATAGTATTTCAATACATGGCTGTACATAATATTTTTAACCATGGACCTATGGATTGCCATTTACATGGTTCTACTCTTTTCTCTATAACAATAATGCTGCAATGACTTTGTAAATACAGAAAAGTATCCTGTAGCGACCTCCTGAATACCACACCTTCCCTGTTCCTCTCTCTCTTCCTCATCTCATTTAAGGTCATCACCGATCTCAGGCCGAAACCAAGCTCCCATCTTCTAGCCCAGCATCATGTCCCTCACCCTAGGCTCTGCCTACGTCCAAACCCACCCACTTCACTCCATCATGGCCGCCACCAGCTGAGCCCAAGCCCAGGACACTGTCTGTCACCTGCTGCCTGAGTATCTGTAGTCTCCTTACTGGCCCCTCTGCTTCAATTCCTGAGCCCACGCTCTGTTCTCCACGTAACAATCAAGCAAGCTTAAGAATCAAATTAGATCATGTTCCTCAGCTGCAATAAGCCTCTAGATTCTCATCACACACAGAATAAAACCCAAACCCTGTCCCTTGAGTAAAGTCCAGTGACCTGGGCCCAGCCTACCTCTCCAAACCCATTTCCTAACACCTCCCCCATCCCACCCCTCACCTCGTCTAATTCTGGAGATCTTTGAAAAGGAGGTTGGAACAGCTTGAGCCCCAGGTGGGCATCTGCTGGCTGAAGAGTGAGGGCCCCGCATCACTGTGTGGTGTCTGCTGACTGTAAGCAACTGTGCTGGTAATCAGACAGCTCAACCCCCATTCATCTTTTAGCTTAAAACACACTTACTCTGCAACACTGGTTCTCAACTGGAGGCAGTTTTGCCCCACAGGAGACATTTGGCAATATCTGGAGACATTTTTGGTTGTCACGACTGGGTAGGGAGTGCTACTGGCATCTGGAAGGCGGAGGCCAGAGATGCTGATCACCGTCCTGCAATGCACACGACGGCCCCACAGCAGTTATCCAGCCCCAAATGTCCATAGTACCAAGGTGGAGAGACCCTGCTGCAGAACATGGTTTTCGGATGGGGACCTTCTGCCTTGTACTGACTTCCTGACTACAGCTCGTAGACCGGGTACTTCATCCCCCATCGTGAACTGGCTCCTGCAGTCATCCGCACCCTTCCACCTAAGCCTCTCTCCCCTTTACCCCGCCTTGAGCCGTTACATGGCCCTAGTCTACAGAAGGAGCCCCTAAGGGAGTCAGGAAGTGACATTTAAGGTAATCTGAGGACTTTAGACAGGAAGCAGAGGCGTGTTGGAGATTGGCGAGGTGTTTGTGGCTGTCACAATTACTACGAGCTGCCACTGGCATTTAGTGGGGAGGCCAGGGATGACAGATATCCTGCAGAATGTGGAACAGCTCCACCCATGAAGAACCAGCTTGTACCTGGACAACTTTCTAGCATTTGGGGGACGTTTGTATAGCATCTATAGTTCTATCTGTGAGAATATGGCTTTTGCTCACTCCGTCTGCTGAGCCAATCTGTAATTTGCCTTCGTCTGTTTTCCCAATGACAGTTTAGGTCATTTTGCATTTTCTCCTATCTGATACAAACAAGTCTGGCCTGTCATTTCTTATAATAATGTCCCCACCCGCCCTTGCTCTTGCATTTTCCTGTTCAAACTGGCTCCTAAATCTAAACTTGGCCATGACTGGTGGGAAAGATCCTCAGACTTCTTCACAACGTCTTCTAGGGCAGCACTCCCAAGCATTTACATGAGGAAATAAAGGTTAATATTTTTATCCAGAAAACAAAAAGCCTTCACTGCCCACCCCACATTCCCCCAGAGCTAGGTCAGGACTCCTCACAGACCGTCTGCTGTGCTGAAAACTCTTTCCTGGCTTTTCTTGCAAAGACAGTTGGATTATTTTCTCTGTGTGTTTGTTAAACGTCTGATGGCCCCCAGTCCACAAGCTCCATGAGAGCAAGGAGCATGTTTTTCTCATTCTTTGCTGTACTTCACTGCTTGGCATGTGTTCTGGAACACAGTAAATGATCTGTACCTATTTGCCAGGTAAACAGGAAAAGAAGGAAGGGAGGAAGGAAAAAGAGCTTCATTTTTGCTGGTTTGTTTTGTTTTTTCTTTTTCTTTTTTTTTTTTTTTTTTTTGGTGGCTGGTAGGTATGGGAATCCAGCCCTTGACCTTGGTATTATAACACCGTGCTCTAACCAACTGTGCTAACCAGCCAGCCCAAAGAGCTTCATTTTTTAAAAAGCATTAAGTAACACATTGAGGTTTTGTTTGAGGTTTGGATGGATACTCTTCAGGATCACTAGAAAGCATCAACTCCCATATTCTGTTACTGCGTTTATTATTTAAAATCTTGAGAGGCCTATTGAAAATCGGTACCTTCTTGGAAAAGAACAAGCGGAATTGGCAAAAATGAATTATCGCCTCGTGTACAAGCAGGTGTGAAACCCATTATTGCAACAGGTTGCTGACAGCTCCACTCCAGGACCCGGGAGACCTCGGTCCTGCCCGCAAGCCGCTCCCCTGTGGGAGGGAGGCTTGGGTGCAGGGGCAGGTGCTCACAACGCTGTGGGGCAGGCATCAGGGCAGAGTGGGCAGGGAGCCAAGGGGCATGGAACAAAATGGTGAGGGCTGGTGTTATCCAAACATGTCAGTTTCTGGTGACAAATGGAGCCACTGGGGGCCAGGGAAGGAGTTGCCAGCTCTTCCAAAGCAAGCTTGACACGTGATGACTCGGAACTGTGCCCAGAGTGTTGAAGCCTTGACCATAAATCGGAGGATGTGCAAATACGCCATCCTTGGGTCAAGTCAGTCCCCAAATCTGTCAAAACACCTACTCTTGGCCCGGGGTCGGCCTTTGTAGAAGGAATTGTTTTCTCGAACCACCCTCCTGTTTTCTTACTATGTGCACGATCTCTCAGGTTTAGATTATTCTAGATGGTTTGATCAAGCCTTTTTCCTTAAGTTGCAAAAGTAGTAAGTGAACATTGCAAAAAACTTGCAAAATACACATACAAGAAAACAACAACAACAAAATTCCCATCATCCAACTGCCCAGAGAGAACCACTGTTAAGATTTGAGTGTTATTTCTTTGTATATACATCTTTACAGAAAAAATGGGGTCATTCCACACATAAAATTTTGTCTGCTTTTACTTTTTATTTGGAAATAATTATGGATTCAAAAGATGTTGCAAAGAGCACATAGAGATCCCATGTCCCCTTTCTCCAGCTTTCCCCAGTGGTCACAGCTCACATAATTATAGTACCATATCTATACATGCTGTTGTGTGGGGGGTTTTTTTGTTTTGTTTTGTTTTTACTTCTTACTCTAGTGTGAACATCTTTCCACATATTAAATATTTCTGGTCTCCTGGGTGCCATCCTTGCCCCCTAAGGCAGATTACAGCCCTCTTTTACTCAAATGCCCCTACTAGTTCCCACCTCGGTCAGAATCAAAGCCAAAGTCTTCACGTGAACTTCGAAGCCCTGCATGAGACCAGCCCTCCGCCCCCAACCCTCATTAAAGCTCTGGTCACTTTTAGCACTCTCCCCCTCGCTCACTCTGCTCCAGCCACACCGGCCCCCTCACTATTCTTCCAACACCTCAGACACCCACCTGCCTCAGGGACTTTGCACTGGCTGTTCCCTCTGCCTATAAGCCCTTCCTGCAGGGATCCATCCACGTGGCCACAACTCCTTCAAATCTTTGCTCAAATGTCGCTATCTCAGTGACAGTTCTCACCCCTCTGTTTTATTTTCTTTTTTGGCAGCTGACTGGTACAGAGATCAAACCCTGGAACATGGTGTTATCAACACCATGCTCTAAACAACTGAGCTAACCTGCCAACCCTGCCCCTTTGTTTTAAATAATACCCCCACCATCCTAGACCCTGGATCCTCCTTGCAATGCTCTATTTTTTCCATAGTACATGTAATCTTCTGACATATTGTATGATATACTTGATTGGTACATCTATTGTTCACTGTCTAATCCTCTCCCAGCCATTAGGATGTACATTTCATTAGAAAGTATCCCAAGAACCTGTAATGCAATGGCACATAATAGAGACACAATAAAACATATGTTGGGTTGGCTGTTAGCTCATTTGGGAGAGGACGATGCTGATAACACCAAGGTCAAGAATTCGGATCCCCATACCAGCCAGCTACCAAAAAATAAATATAAATAAATGTTTATTAATGAATAAATGAATAATTATTAAGTGCTTGGATTCTGTGTTAGAATCCCAGCTCTGCCACTTACTGGCTATGTGACCTAGAACAGGTTACTTCTCTGTACCTCAGTTTCTTCATCTTTTTTTTTTTTTTTGGCAGCTGGCCAGCATGGGGATCCGAACCCTTGACCTTGATGTTACCAGCACCATACTCTCCCAAGTGAGCTAATCGGTCAGCTCCTCTTCATCTTTAAAATGGGGAAGAAATCATTATCTCACAGGACTGTTGCAAGGATTACATAAATTAACACATGTAAAGACCTGATGCTGTGTCTGGCAAAAGAAATTAAAAACAGATGTTAGCTTCAATTATTATTTTACCACCTTGTTTTTAATTATGTGCAACAACTGACTTTTAAAATAGCTGGATATTTCAGTTGCTTTCCATTTTTTACTGATTTATACCAAAGTGCAGTGAGCTTCCTTATAGGTAAAACTTTGTGTGTGTCCTTGACTATTCCTATAGGGCAAAATACTTGTGATGGCTTCTTATTTATTTCTTGGGTATAAGTGTCTCTCCTCAACCAGGCTGTTTATCTTATTGAGTAATAATTTCTTAGGGGCAGCCAGTTAGCTCAGTTGGTTAGCACATAGCCTTGTAACACCAAGGTCAAGGGTTTGGTTCCCCATATTGGCCAACCACCAAAAAAAAATTTTCCTTTGCTTTGCTTTTCTATCACTGAGTGTCTCATATCTCGCAGGTTGGGTGAACAGCCCTCAAACAATAGTTGCTGAATGAATGAATACATAAATGAAGGAAGTGTACTTTATTTTCCTGGTATAAGCCAATGTATTAATATACTGTGCCATCAGTGTTTTGTAAATGCACATAGTAGGGACCTGTGGAAGAGGCGGCCCTTGTCACCAAGTAGCCATTCTCTTCTTCCAAATAAATAGAAACTCTGAGCCTAGCAGGATACATTGCTATCCAGAGTAAAGATGATATTTCCCAGCTTCCCTTGCAACTAGGTGTGGTCATGTGACAAGGTTCTGTCCAATGAGATATAAATGAACATGTCACCTACAACTTCCCAGTAATAGCCTTAGAGAAGGAGCAGGGTCTTCTCCTGGGCTTCCTCTTGACGTGACATCTGGAGTTCATGTTTCCATACTGAACCATAGTGGGAACTAAATGTTGAGAACAGTAGAACAGCTAAGTAGAATGAACTTCAGTTACTGATAATCATGGAACCGCCATATTGGTCCTGTACTACCAACATGTATGCGAGAAAAACAAACTTTTCTCTTTGTTTAAACCACTGTTACTTTGGATTTTCTATCCTGTACAGCCAGACTTAATCATAACTCATTCAGGGCACAATAAATACTTGTCAACTGATGGGATTTATAATTTATGCAAATATTCCTGGGTTTGCATTCTGCAAAGCATTTTCTCAAGCAGTAACTTGTTTAATTTGGTAAAAGTCAAAAACTACTTTCCCAATCCTGTACCTTCCAAAATCTACGACTAGCCTACTAGCTTCTGGTATGTTCTGTAATGTGATGTTATCATGTAGGATGTATTTGTATGGCTTAGACAAAGACATCAAATATCTCAGAAAACAAAAATTTGGCATCTGCAAGCTGACACAGTGATTCCACAGTGTCATTCAGGAGGAAGGCTTTTCCTCCACCTCCCCTTTCTCAGCATTTTACTGATGTCTTACCTCATGGTCCCAAGATGTCTGCCACTGCAACCAATATCATATTCTCACACAGCAAGGGGAGGCCAGAATGGGGGCAAAAGTGCTTTTTTTCTCCTGTGGCTCCCTCTTTTTTTCAGGGGGAATAATCTCTTCCAGAGGCCCCCACCTCATGTCCATCCCACTGTCCAGAACCAGGTCACATGACCTCCGAAAGCAGAATCACTGGCAAAAGGCAACAGAATTGCTCTGTTGACGTAGACCAGCTGGTCCTCAGAGTGTAGTCTATGGAGTCCTGGGGCTGTGAGGTCAAAACAATTTTCATAATAATACTAAAAAGTTATTTGCCTTTTTTCACCGTGTGGACATTTGCACTGATAGTGCAAAAGCAATGGTGGGTAAAATTGCTGGTGAGGCTGGCCGGTTAGCTCAGTTGGTTAGAACACAGCCTTGTAACACCAAGGTCAAGGGTTCGGATCCCCTACTGGCCAGCTGTAAAACAAAAAAAATTTGCTGATGGCCAAGTCCAATCAAGACAGGACACCAAATTATACCAGCAGTCATTGTATTCTTCATGGCTGCTCCCTTGCAGTTTAGAAAAAAATAAGAATATCCTGATGAAACAGTACAATTTATTAATTTATTAAGCCTTGACCCTTGAGTACGCATCTTTTTTTTTTTTTTTCTTTTTTTTGACCAATAAGGGGATCGCACAGTGTGGTCTGCACCACACTCAACCAGTGAGCACACCGGCCATTCCTATATAGGATCCGAACCTGCAGCCTCAGCCCTACCAAAGCCACACTCTCCCGAGTGAGCCACGGGCTGGCCCGAGTATGCATCTTTTTAATCTAAATGGCGAAATGATAAGAACCACAAAGATAGCACTTCTGCAACCTACTGCAATGCCATGACTGGAGGGAAAGTACTTGTGTGCATATTTGAGTGTGATCTGAACTAGTTGTGTTTTTCATGGAACATCCTTTTTATGTCCAAGTGTGATTGACAAACTATGATTTTAAAACCTTCAGAATTTGCCCAGCTTTTTCTTGGAAATGAAGTAAGCCTGTCATTTCAAAGAAAACGATGCATGGTATTTGTTGCCAGTAACATTTGAGCTTGCAAGCAAAAATTAGAATTTTGAAATATTTATGTCCACTACCATGAGCTTAACAGCTTCACAATACTTAAAAATGACTAATGAGCTTAGTGGTTATATTAACAAATATAATTTTTTTATATTTGATAATGAAATGTGCCAATATTTGGAAGATCTGTATAACTCAGTACACCAATATTTTCCATATGACCAATGCATGTTGTTATAAAACCATGCATGGGTAAAAGATCAATTCAGAGTGCAAGGGAGCAGTAGACTTTAATATAACAGAGTATAAAAAGCTCATGGGAGCTAGCTGGTTAGCTTGATTGGTAGAGCCTGGTGTTATAACACTAATGTCAAGGGTTAGGATCCCCATACCAGCCAGCGATCAATCAATCAATCAATCAATCAATCAATAAAGTTCAGCGATACTGTTTCAGAGTCTACATTACAGTCAACCTTTAAGAAACTATCATCTATAAAGTTGTGGTTAAGTATCAAGTTAGAATCTCCACAACTATCTGAAGACCATTAAAATATTTCTTCCTTTTCCAAATATGTATCTATGAGAACCAGATTTTTTTTCTCATACTTCAACCAAAGCAGCACATCACAGCAGACTGAACCCAGAAGCAAATATGAAAATCCTGCTGTCTTGTATCAAAGCCAGACGTTGAAGAAATTTGCAAAAAAACGTGTAAGACTGAGTGCCACTAAATGTTGTCACTAAATGTTCTTGTCCTTTTGGAAGAATAGACATTCATAACATATTTCACAAAAAATGTTATTTATGTTTATTAACATGTAATGGGATTATTCTTATTACTTTAAGTGAATTAAAATACAGATTTTTAAAAAATTTTTCTCAGTTTTCATTTCTAAGTTGGTGTCATGAGACCAAAAAAGTTTGAGAACTGTGAAGTTAGAGGAAACCAGGAATTAGACACCATTTGTTTTACCCAGAATCAGGATCCGCTTATAAGCAATAAGGGAAAATGGCTCTTCAGTAGGAAAGAAAGAATATCTACCACACTTGGCAAGAATTCAGATTGTACATACGGAATACTTCAAAAAGTTTATGGAAAAATAGAATTGAAAGATAATACAAATCTTTCCTTGAACTTTTTGAAGTACCCTATGTGTCTATGTTAAGAACTGGTATCACATCTCAGTATATGATTTATATTAAACTTATACTTTTCTTCATGGCACTGGGCCTCACGGTTGAGTTTAGACCCAATAGATCCAGCACTAATTAGTTGTTCAATTTTCTGCTGTGTCCTCACGTCTGGGAACTTCGGGGTCCTGATCTATAAAATGGGATAGGGGAGCACTCTTCCTATTTTGCAGATTCAGTCTTCCAGTGGGGAAAAGAGATGAAGCTTGTGAGTACCTGGTTCTGTGCCTGGCACGTAGTAAGCACCCGTCGGTGTCTGCTCTTGTTATTTTTTTTATGACTTTTACTAATGTTCTGAGCCATGATCCTATTTATTAACTTTTGGTCCCATGAGAAAACTGAGGCTGATCAAGGAAATGTTTTAATGTGCCATGTGGTGAAATCACCAAGACTACAATGACCTGCGGGGCCCTCACTGTCAGCAAACTTCAAATTTCATACAAGCAGGCAGCAGTGAAATGCTTTTTCCCTTCTGTTCCTGATCTACTTCATCTATCAGTCGTTCTCTCTCCCCCGCCCACACACACACAACAGATATAGCTACCTAAATATATATGTGTATGCATGTGTCTGTATTTATTTATTTCACTCCTGACTTTACATGCTATCAGGAAGGAAATCAATCTTGTAAGTAGTTTCCCAGCATCTTTTAGGGGCTCATTGCACCGTCCCCACCATGAGTAAAATTGTTATTTTAAAAGAGGCCTGAGGAACTGCTTAATGGGCAAGGACTTTGGGGGTGAAAAAAATGTTCTGGAACCAAATAGTGTTGCTGGTTGCACAACATTGTGAGTGTACTAAATGCTACTGAATTGTATATTTTAAAATGGTAAATTTTATGTTATGTGTGTTATGCCACAATTTAAAAAACAGAGAGGCCCAAGGGACCTTCCAGTCCCTCCCAGGGAGGGGTTGGGAAGGGACCTTTCCTGAGACTCAGATCCCCTTTCCATAGCAAACCCCATCTACTGGGTGTCTGCTCACAGAATCGCCTCCTCTTGGACTGACCCGTGCATCTGCCTGTGCCATCTCTTCGTTTCCTCCTGACCTGGCAGTTGGAAAAATTACAAGTAAACCAAAAATTGTATTATGCAAAAAGATCTGCAAAGCTATCACAGGTGCCTGTGTCTTTTACCAGAACACATAAAGACTATCACCTTCCAAAGCCACACCAAGAAGCATGTTCCCAGAGAATGTCTTAATGCTCCCTAATTTCAAGTGAAGGAGTGCCTTCTTGGCACTTTTTAGAAATTTAAGATGTATACCAGAGCTGTTCAAAGACCTGCCATTTACTTACTGTACTTGTGTTATCAAAGACCCCATAAAATCAAGTGATTTCCTCTGCTTTTGTCCAGGACTCTAAAGAAGATGACACTTAATCACCTCAAATTCCCTTCTGTCTGTGATCCCCTCTGAGAAATAAAGCCA
The DNA here is from genome assembly GCF_027409185.1 of Cynocephalus volans. NCBI lineage: Eukaryota > Metazoa > Chordata > Mammalia > Dermoptera > Cynocephalidae > Cynocephalus > Cynocephalus volans. The sequence continues at coordinate 46,428,851 of NC_084460.1, read as the reverse complement.
TAAATATGTTTAGTTCTGTTGACATTCACACCGGAAACAGCCCAGAGTTGCAAGTATTGTGGGCTCTTTTCCTATTTTATTACTAAACAGCAAGAAAAAACAGCAGCGGGGTTTTCCTGGCCATTCAGGGTAATGCAGTGTTTCTTTTTTTCTCCCCAAGGGGGAAGAAAATATCTCTTCACACCATTGCCAAAGCCAAATGGCTTCTGAATGAACTGGTACAGCACAGAGCAGATGCCATTCAATGAAATGCTTGTGGCACGTCTGCCCACACAGGAGGGAACAGGAGGATGTGAAAGCCATTCATGAGCAGAGCTCTGTCCTCCCCTGCAACCCCCAGCTCAAGGTTGAAAATATCAACAACATTCCCGTCCACTGTAATCAAATACTTACGCAAAAAGCTATGGAATGTGCAATAATGTGGCAGGCATCCTTTTAGCGGAGTCCACTTGAGCACACTCTGGTAGGCCTTTCTGACCCTCGGAGAGTGTGCCCTTTAACCCTATTTGGGCCTCTTTATGTAGGGCTTCACTCTGACCAGATGGCTAAACTATCAAAGGATTTTATGAGTAAAAACTGCTTTCTCAACTCACAAGTTGTATATTTCTCTCCATGTTAATGTGAACTATCAACCCAGAGGCTTTAAATTGAAAACACAAGAGGTGACCTGCAGCTGGGGCGACCCCCAGCCTCCCAGCATTGTGTGTGAGCTCAAGGGTTATGGGTGTTTGCAGAGAAAACAGCTGACACCCAGATGAGGACAATTTCAGCTAAATATTTAAAATAGCCATCAGGAAAGGAATGATTGATTGATTTTTTTTTTTTTTTTTTTTTTGGTTCCGGTCATGATCTTTTATCAAGCTGCAGGCAAACATGCTTCTTGCGTAAATCCAAACTGGATCTTTCTTTCCCTCCATCCCTTCCCATGTTTCCAACCTTTCAGGAAGACAAGGTAGCAAATTAAAAATAATTAGATCAAAGTGCATGGAATCCAAGCTGGAAAATGACATCATCTCTCAGTGTTAGATTTCAATAGTCCTGAGACCTTGAGTTGGAGGTGTGTGTAAACTTGTAGTTTGTCTTGTATAATTTTTGGAAATTTTCATAAGGAATTATTGGGATGAGTCGACTCAGCAAACATTTATGAGCATAAACCAGGAGGCAAACTCTGTTCTAGCACTGAGCAAGCTACGGTGAACAAGAGAGCAAAGACTCTCACTCCCATTGAGAAGATGCTTATGTTCCAGTGGTAAGACCAAGAAAGAAATAAACATCGACCCCACAATGGCAGTGATAACAAGTGTGATGAGAACAAGACAGGGCCAAGTGCGTGGTTTTCATGGTTGGGAAAGGCTGCACTGTGGAGGTGATGTTAAAGCAAAGATCTGGGTAAGAAGAAGGAGCCAGCCTCAGGCAGATATAGCCAGCACTGTCCATTAGATATGCAATACAAACCACATACACAGTGCCAAGTTTTCTAGTAGCCGGATTGAAAAAGGCAAAAAGGAATGAGTGGAAATAATTTTAATATATTTTTATTTTAATTGTACATTCTACTTGTATTATTATAATTTTTATTTATTTTTGAATTTTAATTTTAATTTTTTTATTTATTTAGTAATATATTTTATTATATTTAACCCTAATTGTAATGTTACATGTTCTAGTAGTTAGTTTTAAAAAGGTAAAAAGAAACAGGTTAAACCAATTTTAATAATATTTCTTATTTTTATTTAATGCAATGTATTCAAAATATTATCATTTCAAAATGATTTACAAAAACGTTTTGAAAAGAATGATGAATGAGATATTTTGCATTCTTTTTTCATACTAAGTCTTCCACAATCTGGTGTGTTTTATACAGCATATCTCAATGTTCATTAGAACTACTTGATCTGGATTAAGGTTTCATAAAGCTCACAGTTGAAACGGTGGATTCATACACCCCAATAGTACCAAGTATACTTAAAAGTTTGCTAATAGCTGAGTGAAGTATTAGTGTAGGAGTTTTAATGCAAATTAAAGTTCAGTAAAATTGGGCCGAGCCCCTGGCGCACTCAGGAGAGTGCAGCGCTGGGAGCGTGGCGATGCTCCCGCCGTGGGTTCGGATCCTATATAGGAATGGCCGGTGCACTCACTGGCTGAGTGCCGGTCACGAAAAAGACAAAAAAAAAAAAAAAAAGTTCAGTAAAATTAAAAAATCCAGTTCTCAGACGCGCTCGTCACCTTTCTAGTTTGGGGGGCAGCCACCTGGGGCATGTGGCGACCGACTGGACAGTGCATGCCTGTGAATAAGATCCAAAGCCTGGGGAACAGCTGAGCTAAGCCCTGGAAGCTGAGAAGAGCTCGGCATATTCCAGGAACTGGGAGCTCTAGGGCACCGAGGCAGGGAAGAGAGCCAAGGGTGGGCTGTGGTCCCCTTGAGTCTCCTTGGATCTCATGGTCTGGCTAAAGAGCTCAGATTTATTATAAGCATGACTTGTTGGTACCCAAATGGGAGGAAGGGGGACAAGATAGGAATAAGTTTCGCTGTGATACTTCGGAGAGTGCTATATTGAGAGTAAAGTAACACATCTATACCACAGAACCTAGGAACGCACCCTCAAGAACATCACAAGTTCATAAGAAGCTCACAGAACTGCTGGAATAGTGAAATGTTGCACGTAGCCTAAATATCCACCACTCAGAGGAAGGGTGAGTAGACTGTTATCTGTTCCTCAGAGGGAATATCATACTGTAGTTGAAAATGATAAGCAAAAGAAGAAACTACATAAATTAAAAATACCTTATAACACTTAAAGGTATATATATGCATACACTCACACATATATTATTAAGCTTATTGTAAAATAGGCTGAAACAAAACATCGATTTCATGACAGTAATAGCTTTTGGAGAAGCCTTGTAGAAGGGCATAGTGGGGCCAACTTTATCAGTAATGTTTTCTTTTTTATTAAAATAATATCTGAGATATTACAACACAATAGTTATATTTGGTAACCTTAAGGCATAAGGCTCTAGGTGTTCATTACACTATATTCCGTACTTTTCAGTTGATTTGAATGTTCTCCAATTTAAAAACTGTCATAAAAGAAGAAAAAGGAAACCTCTGTCACCTCCAGTCCCCATATATTGCCTGTACCTGTGTTTTCTATAACCTTCCAGTGCTGCCTGGGGCTTGTAATTATGGAGTACAGATCTATTACATACAGTATTCACATATAACATTTTCTGGAAGAAAAAAAAAAGTGGCTGGCCTGGCTTTGCAATGTCTGAGGGTGACAAGACAATTAACAAGACTTTCATCACTGGCATCTAGCCACCTATTTATTTATTTATTTATTTATTTTCTATTTCTGTTCTTGTGGCTTCAGGATTTTGAGGCCTTGTATGTCCCTGTACCTCTTACCATTCGGAGCACTGAAGGCCAAGCACATTCCATGTAGAACAAAAAAGTAAGTAGGTAAAAATGCAGAAGTTGGCAGCACACGTCTCCATTACTGCAAACAAAATGAAGAAGCACCTTCTGCCTTCTGAAGCTGTCACTGCTGAGCCTGTCTTTCCGTAGATCCATCATCGCTCGCTCGCTACGGGGCCTGAGGTCACTCTACTTCCCCAAGCCTTAGTTTCCTCATCTATCTAATGGGCATAATCATGATCATATATCATCATCACAAAACCAGTGTGAGACACAAATGCAGGAATAGGCATAAAGGCCTTAGCACAGTTTGCATTGAATACATATATATTGTTTTTCCTATACATTTATCTCTTTTTGTCACTCACATTGATATGATAGGATGACTGTATTAGATAGTGGCTAAGAACATAGGCTTTGCCGTCAGACAGGCAGGTTGCAAACCTAGCTAACCCATTTCCTAAATGAATTTGGGTAACTTTCAAGCCATACAATGGTTGAAGGAACTAAATGAGATCATCCTTTAAAGCCCCGAGCAGATGACTTGCTATATGGTTAGTGCTGCAGGGCTGCTGGCAGATGTGGGGAGGACTAGGTGCTTATTCGTCCTGGTCAGCAGTGGTGTTTGCAGCAGATAAAACTCTCATATTTCCACAGTGCTCATCTGCCCATAGACACAGCATACAAGCTAACGTAGCCTTTTGCAAATTCATTAAACAATTTCATAGAGAGAAATGTAATTCTGAGCTGCAATGACATCAACCATCACACATTCTTTAAAAACACCCTTGCTTATTTAAAATATGGTTTGACCTCCAATTTGAAGCTTGTCACTTTCTTTAGAGCCTCGAGTTACCAGTTCATAAATGGGCCTTGCTTATCCAGCCACGTTTCCCCATGGCAAATGCTGCTGGCTTCATTGTGTTTTGACTATAAATGTAAGGAATTCGAGAGCAAGGAGGAAAGGGTGGCTTCTTTATAACAGCTGTAATTTATCCAGGGTTTTGTCCTGGCCTTTGATTCGGGGGCTGACTCTGGATCTTGTGTTCTCCTGATTGCATTAGGAGCAGCCCTTAGGGGTCAGATAGAATCAGTCACAAGAATGGAGAATGCACATGTGTGAAGAAGCCGGGGAAGACGCCTTCATAAAAGTCATCTTCCAAGAACAAACACCAGCTCTCTGCCCAGGTGGCCTTGGGAGAAGACACGGCCAACTTTGGGAGTGTGCAACCAGTGTCCCACACTTGGTTTAATGCCCTGCTGTCACCAGCTCAAAATTATTAATATTTTAACAAGAGGCCTCACATTTTCTTTTAGCACTGCGTTCTGCAAATTCTATAGCTGGTCCTGGGACCCTAGAGGAAGCCAAGGCTCTTGCTCACCCGCAGACACAATTGTGACTGTTAGAAAGTTGACAAGTATATTGTACACCCAGGGAATAATACTGATCACAGGTGACATGTGTGAGCCAAGCACTTTACACAAACTACCTCATTTAATCCTCCCAAGGGCCCATCTTAGAGGTGATAAAACTGGGGATAGAAGATAATAATAATAGTCTAAATTTATCAAGCACTTACTATATGCCAGTCATCTTGATAAGCACTTTATATGCACAATCCTCCTTTTCTCAATAATCCTGTGAGGTGGATCCTATCAGTTCAGCTGCATTTCAATTCTTCTTACGAATGCAAGTGATTAGGTAAGAAAAAAAATAATAATCCAAAGAAAGCAGAAGGAAGAGAATAATAAAGGTAATTTTTAAAATAAAATAGAAAACAGTTGTTTGGTTTTCTTTTTCTTTTTTTGTAGCTGGCCAGTAGAGGGATTGAACCCTGGATCTGGATGTCATCAGTACCGCGGTTTAACCAATTGAGCTGACCAGCCAGCCAGAAAACAAAGATTTTGACAGGAAAAAAATAGCCAAGCCAAAGCCAGTTCTTTGAAAAGAGTAATAATCTAAGAAAAATATATATCTGGACTGATGGAAGCAGGAAAAAAGAACACATAAATTAAAATATTAGGGATAAAAAGAGGGCTTAATGACAGATACAGAAGAAAGTATTGATTGAAATTTAATGCAACAAAAAATTTCATGCCAAAAAAAGGTGAACATGCAAAATTAACAACTTCCCAGAGAGACACCATTTACCAAAACTGAACCAAGAGAATCCAGAAACCTAAATAGCCCTAACACTGTTGAGGAGATTGAACCGGTAGCTGATATGTGTGTACACACACGTACATACACACCAGGCATAAGTAGGTTTACAGTTCTATCAAACATTCTAGTGAACATTCAAGAAACAGGAATTAGAGGCTGTTTACTACTGCTTGATACTGATAGCTAACACTTATTGAGTACTTACTGTGTACCAAGCACTATACTAAAAGCTGTATATGCACAGTTTCATAGAAGGCAGGTACTATTTTCCCCACTTTACAGATGAGAAAACTGAAGCCCAGAAATTTTAAGCAACTTGCCTAGAGTCACGCCAATGGTAAATGGAAGAGCTGGGATTTGAACCAGCTTCTCTGTCAGCTCCACAATTAGCATTTGTCACCTCTACATTCAACTGCTCCTCGGAACGGGATGAGAGAAACCATGTACTCTGTGACTGAGGGAGGAAAAGAACAGGACCTTTTGTGTCTCTGGTTTGTCTAATTCAGTCCCTGGATATTTACTGATCGCTTAATTAGGGTTTCCACCCTCACTGAGCTCACAGTCCAGCGTTCTCAGATTAGATATCCTTGTTTCATTATCCTCCTAAGAGATAACAGCTATTGTCATATGAGGGGCACTGTCCTTTGGAATTGGAGGATAATCAAGCTTGGGGGTATGACTTGACTGGTATCTCAGCCCCATAATTAATTAAGAACAAGACAGCTGCATAAGAATTATGTGATGTTTATAGTTTACATGTGGGATCCCATTATGACAATGGTCATTTTCAATTTTTAAAATGTAAGCAAATGCCTATGGAGGGTCTTCTAGGGTCGATTGTGTGTTATCTTGACTAAATCCTTGTCACACGTGAGGAGATGAGGCTGGGGGAGGTAAAGGAAGGTGTCCAAGGTCACACAACTGAAGAGTCTGGAGTCAGCTGATCTAGTCCCAAATCCAGTGGTCCTACATTCATCATGGTGCACTGGATACCATTGAATTCCCATCCAGAGAAAAAAGAGCTGGTTCTTTGGAACTTGTGCCAGTTCCTTTTTTCCATACGGTACAGATGTAGATTTTGTGGGACCTGAACCATTTCCATTGGAGAGGGTTATGGGGGATGATCTTTAAAACAGAGCCTATAAAAACACTTTATGTTTGCAAGTTTTACAAACACATGTCACCATGTGAATACATTGCTAGGGGCCCTGCTGAGGCCATAAAAGGGCCCTGAAGCTTAAGCTTCACAAGCCTAGCAAATGCACTTGGCCTCTATTTAATCCATGTTTTCTAATCTGAATTTTGGAAATGTTAATAAGAGACATGGTTGACCAGACAAAAAGGGGTATAGAAATGCTCAACGATATTATTTGTTCAATGTTTCCAGTAGGTCAGGCCTCTGCTAAGTCTTATGACTATGAAGTAAGTAGTGTGACTGTGTCCATCCTACATATAAGGGACTAACGCGCTGAGAATTTAAGTGACTTGCTCAAGGTCACACAAGTGGTGACTGTAGAATAAGATTTAGTTGGTCTGATTTCTGGGCTTCATCCTCTCTCTTTGTTTCAGCCCATATATTCATTGCAAAGTGGGACTTTTGTGCTGTCCCTCAGCTTCTGCTCTGATACCCACCATGGCTTTGCAGTGCCTGTTTACATCACGACATTGGGTCAGCCAATGATTTAGAAGTGCTGTTTGTCAAAACAGCCACGTGTTTTCAAAAGCAATTTAGGAAATTGTTTATTTCACAAACACAGATTTCTATGGCCTCAATGCATGAAAATCTGAGGGTAGGTTTGGGAATTTTCTTAATTTCAATAAATATTTGGCATTGCCATTGATGAAAAGGGATTTACATAGTTTACAGCCAAAAGTGCCCTTTTTAGTATGCATTTTTATTATGAAATAATTTTAGATTTACAGAAAAGTTGCAAAGACAGTACAGTAAGTTTTTGGATACCCTTCACCCAGTCTCCCCTCACTGGGGTTTTGTCACCATTAAGAAACTGATGTTGGTACATTACTATAAACTACAGACTTTTATTTGGATTTCATAAAAGGTGCATTTTTAAAGGACTTTTCATAGCTAACATTTGTCAAACACCTGTTATGTGCCAGGCATTGTGCCAAACACTTTCTATCTCATTTAATTTGTGCAGCTACCTGATGGGGCAGCTGCTTTCCTTATCACCATTTTATTGATGAGAGCCCTGAAGCCCAGAGATCAATAAGCAACAACTTCTAGGAGGGCATTTGAACCCAGGCAACCTGACTCCAGAGCCCCTTCTGCAGACCACCACGTTAACACATTTCCTGTTGCATTTTCTATCCTTCTAGCCACTCAGAAAACTCACCTCGAGCGCAGAAACCTACTCATTCATTCATTCATTCATTCAACAAATACAGTAGGCCTTCTGTATCTGCAGGTTCTACATCTGCAGATTCAACCAACGAAGGATCAGAAATATTTAGGGGGCGGGGAGGCTGACTGGAGCTAGGGCATCAGGGAGGGAGGAAAGAAGGGCTTGAGTCATGTGTTGGTTCTGTATGCGGGCCTGCATGCGTCAGGAGGTGGTGCCGTGAAAAGCCTAAAGATTAGATTGTAAGAAAAGAAAGTAGAAGCCATGTTTCGAAGACTTGTATTGCAGGTATGTCTTCAGTTTGTAAGATATGAGTCTGAAGTAAATAGCAGTTTGGTTCTTGAAAGACCTCTGAATTGTATGCAGTTACTTGGGTGAGTGGGTCAGGACTCTGTTATGAGACAGGTGAAAGGAAAAAATGCAGTCACAATATTTTCTCTAGGAACAAATGAGATGTGGCCTTCAGGGGATAGTGAAGTACACCAAATGTGTGATGTCAGTCACAAGACAGCATGGCACAGAATATCAGTATTCCAGCCAGGCCTCAGAGATGTGGCCTATCAGCATGTGAAAAGGGGGTCTTGAGTTGATGTGGCAGGGAAGGTAGACTATGGTGAGTACACGGATAAAAATAGTGTGAGGGAACAAGCAACAGCAGTTAGAGCTGATGACATTATATTCCTGAGTGACCAGACAAAAGAGAAGGCATAGACTGGATGATTCTTCTTTGGCCATTATTTGATGTTCAGTATAGTCTCAATTCCAAAATCATGTGTAGTCTTTATAGTTCCTAATTAAAATACTCTTTTACATAAAAATATATATATATTTGGGGGAGACAATAAAAATAACAATACAACAATAAAAAAATACAAATTTTAAAATATAATTTAACAACTATTTACATAGCATTTACATTGTATTCGGTATTGTAGGTAATCTAGAGATGATATAAAGTATACTGGAGGATGTGTGTAGGTCATGTGCAAATACCACACCATTTTGTATCAGGGACTTGGGCATCCACAGATTTTCAACTCCACAGGGGGTCCTGGAACCAAAGCCCCACAGATACTGAGGGGTGACTGTATTTTATTTCCTCCTCAACTTCCCCAATCCCCACCAACACCACTGACTTCTCTAATCGCTTGAAAAGCAACGGTCACAACTCCAGGGACCACAACTCCAGGGACCTCAGGGCCAGGTGGGAACTGTGGCAGCCAGGAATGGCACTCCACACGGCTGCCTCCCTGTGTGTCTCTCCGGTCAATCTTGCTCTGGCCCCTGTGCTCCAGCCAGTGGTCTTCATGGAGAAACGTGGCTCAAAGCGACCTGATCTTTCCATTTGCAAGAAAAGTCAAAGGTTCAACTTTTCATGTGAATTCTACTAACCTTCCAAACTCTTTGTCAATCAGACAAAATCCACCTGGGGGTGGAAGGTGGACTACAGCTAGCAGTTTACAGTCCCTCTCATGTCTCAGTTCTCTCCTCATAAAAATGGGAATAAGAAAATTTCCTATGAGATCTAAACAAGGGAGTCAGTGTCTGTAAAGCACCTGTGCCTGGCTCAGCACAGAAGCTGTTCTCATTCTTACAGATTTTTAGATAATAACAATAAATTAATTAGATGGAGAAACCTAATCAAGCTGAGTCATTGATTGCATCTCCCTCTCTCCACAAACCCGTAAGTGTTGACTAACTGAACCTTTCAACTTTCGACTATTTTTGGTCTTGTTGACACAGCCTTGGTGCCTGCATTTTAGCACGGTGGGGCCTCCCTGCACAGCCATGTGGTTGGAGCCATCAAAGTCCTCCCTTCACATTAAAAAGACGCAAACAGGAGAAGTGTTGCTATCCCCAGGGATGCTCCTAAGTGTGCGATGAGAAGGCTCATGTTATAAAAAAAATGATATGCTCTGCTAGATAAATGTCCTCTCATTATAAATGCCACCTGAGGTGGCCACGTGATGCCCATAGATACCTAATTAACTTATTACAATCTTTCATCTGTAGATTTAAAGCCAGAGAGCTGACCTCTTGTCAAGTCCAATGATCTGTCTCCCATTTTCTATTTCTGGCATTAAAAATCAAAAATAAATCTCAGCTCAGAAAGGCCCAGAGGCATCTGTCTCTGAATCCTGAAAGATGGTCCCATTTTTAGTTCAGTGTAAGCCAAGACAAACTATCCCCAAGATACTGTTATCATCGAAGGGCAAAGTACAACCTGCACTTGGCATTGATTCAGTGCCTTGAGTTGAAGAGTGTGGAAAAATGGTTTGAAAACTCAAATAGGGGCAGGGATCCCGAAGGAGCAGAAAAAAGCCCAAGGCTGGCAGATGAATTATCGCTCAGTAGTGCCCTGTGTGGCCCAGTCTCTGGCATTCATTGGCGCTGGGGTTTGACCCACACGTGGCAGAGTGGAGGGGAGGCTACCTGGTGGGCCCTGGGAGTGGATCTGGACTCCCAGCTCAGTGTTCAGAGAAACATCACATCTCATCTGCAGGATCTTCTGGACACGAGGAGAGAACTCAAGCAAATGACCAAGGCCATCCCCTTTCTGCATTTTGCCTTAAAGCCATGTTAGGTGAAATGCCCAAGTCTGTATTGTCTTTGCATTTCTGAAATCTGCCACCCAAATCTTTCCGTTGTTTCCCACACCTTCTTGGGAACCCACGTATCTAATTCAATAAGAACTGGAATTTTAAAAATATTCAAATAGCACTTGCACTACTTTTTTAAACTAAACAAACCAAAGCATGTTTTTTGTGATTTTTTTCCCTGATCTGGTGGTATTCCTTTAGAAGCACTCCCAACAGATTGTATGAGTGTGTGTGTGTTTGTATGTGTGTGTGTAGTATGAGTGTGTGTGGATTTTGTAAAACAATTTTAAAGACACAAAGGGTAGGCCAGCAATCTAAATCCAAATTAACTTCTTGAACTCTGCACACATTTAGGGTTTATTATTTAATTTTCTCTTTGTGTGTGTGTTTTCAACTAACTGATAAAAAAGATCAGTCACAGGCATGTCAATAAGATGGAGTAATGTGGTACCTTAATATTTGACAGCATTGCCTGACACACCCTTAGAAAACAAACAGCAAAGAATGAAGCTTTTCATATGTTATCAGCCATCCCAAATATCTGGTTTCCCCCAGAATAAATCACTTCCAGTAAATGAGGCCTTAGTGATGATTTCATATAATTCTCTCTAAACAGCAACAACAAAAACATCCATTAAAGAAAATAATAGATTAAACATGGTGTATACTCAACTAGTGGTTTAACTTTGGTGTTATTTGCCATTCATCTTATTTTCAGTTAAGAAAGTTTTTATTTTACAAAAGAATTCAGCAAAGGGTCTGTACTCCGTAAGCATATAATGGAGTTATAATAATGCAGAGCATTCTCAAGACCTAAAAAAATATTTAAGCTTAAGATACATTCAAGACAAGGTACTGAAAGATCAGTCGATTTAACTGTAAAAAATATGTGCAGTAAATTTCTTTATACAACTTCCATTTTTTTTCTGAGCAGGAAAATATAGTCTCAAATTGCAAAATTTAAAAGGCACAAAAGGGTGCCTTTTCACTGTATAGTGAAAAATCCTTCCCCAGTCCCCAGTTTCCTGGGTTCTCTCCTCAGAAGGGGCCAATGGAGGCAGTTTGCAAGGGAGCCCCTTTTAATCAAAGAGGATGCAGTAGGATATACAATGCCGTTTTTAAATGCTCCCAAAAGCCTCTTATTGCAAGTAATTTAGGTTTTTCACTTCTAAGGTTCTGATTTCTAATATTTAAAATGGTCATTTTAGCAGGACCTACACCACCTAAAGCAGAATCCTTCAGCTAATGAAAGCCGAGGCGGAATTCTGAAAACGTAATGTATCACACTTCTACCCTGCCTCCCAGGTTTCAGTTTTCGTAAAGTGTTCAGCCCACCAGGATCTGCTATGATACCTCTCTAGGGGTTCTACACGGGAGTCCTACAGGAGATACTACTAAGCTACTCTTCTGGAGACCCTGGGAGACAACAGCTCTTGTGCCAAATTCCTCACTCTCTGGGGTATTCCACGGGAACACCGTGCTGTAATGTGTTGTACTGTGATTTCTGTTCTTTGGATTGTATCCCTCCCACAGCTTCCCAAATAAAGTCCATACTCCTTAGAGGGGCCACAGGGGCCTGTCCCCTCCACCCTGGTTCTCTCTGCCTCCTCACTACCAGCTACACTGGCTTCCTTGGCCGTCCTTGAACACACCAAGCTGGTTCCCACAGCAGGGTCTTTGTAACTGCTAATCCTTCTCCCACATTTTTTGCATAATCACATCATTCAGGTTTCAGCTCAGAATTCACCTCCTCCGAGAGCCCTCCCAGACTGTCCTTGCTGAACCCCCCCCACGAACACCCACTCAGTCATTTTCTACCCAAGTTCCTGGTTTACTTCATCACGTGCATTCCTATTTATTATATGTATTGATTCAATATTCTCAGGTTTGTTATCTCGTCCCCCACGAGACTGTGAACTCTGTGTGAGCTTGTGTGTCCAGTCCACTCTTCCGTCCCCAGCCGCCAACCACACAGTCATTCAAGAAATCCTGGTTGAATGATTAAAACACATTAACCCTTTCACTTTGACAAAAATATTAAAATTATCTATACTTGGTAGGTTGGAGTATCTTTATTTGTTTTCTATCAGGGTTGGGGATAAGGGAGGAAACAATAATTAATAATAATAATTATGTAATATTCCACATAAAATTTAATCGAAAAGTCACAAACTCTTAGATGCCACCTTCGGTTCTGCCACTTGTCACCTGTGTGACCTTAGGTACTCCCTCGGAGACTTGATTTCTTCATCTATTGAAAGCCGACGTCAAAACACATAATTCATAGCATTGGAGGAAGAATTGAAGAGTAAAATCTGGGTTAAAAAAAAAAAGCCCTGCCTGATATTAGGCATGATGACTGCATGCCGTGTTTTTCTGCAGATGAAAGGTGTTGTCACTAGGTCTTCATAGCACTAATTGCTCTTTGAAAGGATTTGGTATATTCATTTGTTTCCTTATTAATTAGTCTGTCTTTGCCCCCTAAAATGTCAGTTTCCACAAGAGGAGGGGTTGGATTTCTCCAGTTCACCCAATGCTTCGATTTAGCATTTCTTTAGCATTTTTAGAGTAATAGTACCTACATCACGGGGTGTTTTGAAAAGAAATGAGATAAGACATGTAAAGTACTTTGGTATGTGGAATATGTGAAGCATTTAATATATGTTAGTGATAATTTCTACTAATATGTGAACTCAGGTTTCTGATGCTCTAATTTATACTAGGGGGGAATTAAATGCATTTGGGTTTGACTGTTTTACTTTCCTGATCCTGTTTTCATGATAGGGACACATGGCATCAGGAATTTAATAACAGACAACCATCGCTTAAAAGTAGTGGAATCTGTACAAGGGAATGTCAAAAAGTTCAGGGAAAAGTCGTATATCTTTCATTTCTTGTAGATAGTCAGAAAAAAATTTTAACTTGGGGAAATTTCTGAGAGCATTAAACAAAAATCATGTTAAATGATTCCTGTGTTTAGCTAAGAATCTCATAACATATTGGTTGAGAACTATCTCATTCCAGCTCTATCTCTCTTCAACATATTTAATAAATAGGGGAGGAGGGAATAGCAGCAAAATAATGCAAAATGTTATTAATGGGAGAAGGCAGAAGTCAGGTGACTGGGGCTGTCTACTCTATGAAAATACATTTCATTCAACTTTGATAGTCAATTTTAGGAATCTAAGATTTAAGATTGTAGGTGATAGAGAATTGTCATTTTTGGCATTGTCCCATAACAAGTTGATGTTTGGTATCATATTGGAATTGTGTCTAGCAAAGAAAACAAAAGTGGTTCTTTTGGGAACCAATTTATTGATGCTTATTATGTCAAATCTAGCCAGCTGCACAAATCTTCTTGGTGGCTGGATAATAAATTGGTATTATAATAACCAATTTTAACACTTTTTGACAACAGCTCCTAAAATGCATTACCATGATCTTCAACAGGCAACACTGATTAAGAACTGTAAGGCTGACTCCAGGAAGAATTTCAAAATTAAGCCTAAAACATATATATTAATGAACATGCATATAAATAAAGTCCTATAATTTGTATATAGTAACTTGACACCAACAGCTACCTCTTAAGGGGATGGGAACTGAATTTAGAAATTGTGGTCAAGAAGAACTCTTAGCTTTATCTCTGAAGTACAAATATTTTTACAGGACAAATTGGATTCATGCATTGGTTGCATAAATTAATTAAAATTTGATTTTAAAACTGTGAGACAATCATGTTAAAAGTACAAAAATTAATAAAAGCAGCAATAGCCACTAAAAACATTCCACCAAGCACATTTGTTTAATATTAATAGTGTTACATTTATATTTATTATATAACAAAACACAGTAACCTGCATGTCTCTTTCCTTAAGTGAATAGTTATGATAGTTTAGCATTGAAATTTGAATATATGACAATTTTTTAAAATTCCCACATGCATTTAAAACCCCCTTCATGTATCACTCCTCCTGAACTGCCCTCCCCACCAGCAAAAGAAATAAACAAAATGAGGCACACAGTTTTGACGAGACCAAGGTGGCATCCTTGCAGTGGAAACGAACAGGCAAAGTTGCTCAGTGCCTGTAACTGCTACTTCATCCCTGACTCATGGCACTCCCAGTTGGACACTTGACTCCCTGAAAACGTCTTATCAGATCAACAATGATTTCTGTCCAAAAGAGAAAAATCCACCACCTCCCCTCTGAAAACGGGATGTCAATCGCTGTGCACAGATTCTAAAGCTCGGGGGCCCTGACCAGCAGAGAAGTCATGGTGCGTCTGAAGGGATAAGGAGAGATAAAGTGTATCAAAGGGGATCTTGACACATGGGATGCTATGCAGGCCTGTCTCCCCGAGAGCATCTCTGGTCTGACTGACAGGGGATTAATCCACGGGATGCCGATAAACAATGGCTGAAGTGGGCTTGAGGCCCAACACCTGGGTGAGATGTTGGACCCAGCCAGGGAGGCTGCGCCATGCTGGCAGAAAACACAGCCCCTCCTGACACACTTCTTAACCACACCCTCCACACCTAGCAGGGCCTCTGGCTTGCCACCCTTTCTCCTGGATAAACATGTTTGAAAAATAGGTTGGAATCTTATGTTTGTTTGTGTTCTGTGCTTGGGGGCCAGGGAAGCTGAAGATGTTAGAAATTCAACAGTCCCCTGCTGTGAGTTCTTAAAGAAAAGGGTTTCGTATGACAACCAAACGCAGTGGGTAGACCTTGTGCAGATCCAGATTCGAACAAATCCAGGGTAAAGCAGACATTTTTGAGATGCTGGAAGCCACTGAAATATGGACTGGGTATTAGGTGATATCAGGGAATCATCGATCATTTTGTTAGAAGTGATAATGGCACTGTGTGCAGTTTTTTCCTAAACAGTTTTTTTAACACATGAATACTAAAGTATGTGGGGTAAAATGACGTGAAGTCTATGATATGCTTTAAAATATTTAAAAGGGGGAAAAATCAGGGGAGACTAGCTGAAGCAAGTGCAGCAAAATCTTAATCATTACTGAATCTGGGTAATGGCCTAAGGGGGTACACTGTACTGTTCACTCTACTGTGGGGTGTTTGAACATTTTTACCAAAATAATGATGATAACAACGGTAATAATAAGCTTTTGAAAGTGTTCCAAAGAGTGCCCGTGGTGGCATGAAAAGTGACAGAGTCCTGCAGCAGGTGGGTTCTGTGGCCACGCTCTGTTAAGCCCACTGAATTATGAATACATTCTTATCTGCGTTGACGAAACAGAGAAACCCTTCTGAAAGCAGTGACTGCCGCCATCCATGAGAAGCAGAAACCGAGTAAATCAGGATAGTTTTATTTTGTGATTTGCACGGTCTTGTCAGTAATACCAGTTTCCCCTTACTGAGTGCTTGCTCTGAAATGCATATCTCATGTAATCCTCACGTGGGATCTGTTTCATTGCCCACGCCCCTTACAGATGAGGCAAGTGCACCGCTCAGAGAGGTTAAGTAACTTTCTCAAGGCTGCCCAGCTAATAAACAGTTCAAACTCAAGGCAATCAAATTTTTGATTCTGTGACTCGCCTGGCACCTACTTTTTAACAAGGGAGAAGAGAAATGAGGAGAGGAAAGAAGACATGCTCAAGCTTTGCTTGCCTGTCCTGATTTGGAATCATAATTATTATTACTTCACTCCAAATGACCCATTTGCCTTTTTTCAAAACTCACTCAGGGAAAGCTTGCCCACTGATCCTGTCTTTATCTAAAATTTTGAAATTTTGTTAATTATGGATTTCGTTTAGGCACTGAGCTTTATATGTATTGCCTCATTTAATCCTTAATTTAGGTAAATAGTACTCCCATTTCACAAATGAGACATAAACGGTTAGTAATTTGCCCAAAGCCCATAGCTAGAAAGTGGCAGAGCAAAACATTGCATGAAAATATTATTTATCTTGATTACTGAGTTTTTTGGCATTTCCCTCCCTTAAATTTTCTGCCTCATCTTGGTCCCAGCCCTGCTTGTTTGGTAGCTAATGAGATATTTAAAGGTCTTAAAAAGTAAAGAACTTAAATACGTGGGTTGGGGCTTTGGCCCTCATGACCGTGTTTTTCCCCAGCAAAAACCACGTCTCATTCATCTTTATGTCTCCAGCTGTAGCGCACAGAAAGGTCTCATGGAGGTGTCAAGATAAAACGAAATCTGTGATTACTGGGATATTTCCTCCCGTTCAGAAATTCCAATAAATAATAATCATAATCAAAGGATAATGATGAAAGATGAAGACCAAAAGATAGGTCATTGATGATGTAGCTGTCTGAACTCGTTAGGAAAGAAAAAATGGTATTTCAACAATAAGAGCTCTGAAAAATAATATTCATAAACAGGTCTCAGAAATAGGAAAGGGAGCACATGTAGAAATTTTGCCTAATGTGTGTCAGTCATTATAGCCAGATACAGAAAAATGCAGATTTAAAGTTCTGAAGGAGGGCTGGCCAGTTAGCTCGGTAGAGCACAGCCTTGTAACACCAAAGCCATGGGTTTGGATCCCTGTACCAGCCTGCTGCCATAAAAATAAAAATAAAGTTCTGATGGAAGGACTGGCAGAAACCATGAAAAAAAAAAGCACATCATTTATAATAATTTTAGTAGTGATAATTTGCCCTAAGAAATTCCAGTCTACAGCAAGGGAACATTGCATCCGTTTGAGAATTAGCATGCAATTTTTGGCAACTTTGGGGCTCTCAAACAACAAGAATAATCATAATTAATAATATATACAAGACACTGAATAAACACTTTATATGCATTCACTCATTTAATCCTGTGAAGTGAGGATTACCTCTATTTCACAAATGCAAACATTGCCCCAAAATCTTCTTGCTAGAAAGAAAGAGGCAGAGCAGAGATTTGAACCAAAAACACCACAGCGCCCCTTACAGCCATTCATACCAGGGAAAGAAAAACAAATCAGTTACTTGATTTTTTATAACGATGCCCTAAATTCCTGACTGCTTGATTAGAGCTCATGCCCTTTTGCTGGCTTCTCCTGAAGCTTAAACTATTAGCAGTAAACAGTAGAATCTTCCAGGTTGGTCCAAAACTTAAGATAACTTTCAAGTGAAGGTATTACTGGTAGAAATACACCGACACTTAAAAAAGGACCTAAACCTTCCTCAGCTCATTGTGTGTCTTTTAATTCTTCCCAGAATATTATAAAACATTATCCTACTGACCTTAAATAAAACTGTCAAGTAAAATAATAAAAGGAAATCAGTTGCCCATACGTTTGGTTCTGACTTGTGGCCCATGGAACGCAGCCCAGCAAATTGCACCAGGGGGATCTTCCGCAGGTCAGCCTCAAAACTGAAGAGTACGGGACAACCATTGGACATCCCTCAACAGAACACAGTCACCAAGGAAAAGGAAAACACCTGAAGTAGATGGCAAGTTTCCCAATAAACTGCAGAAACACAAATTTCATAATCTCTCCCACGAAACTGTGTCAGGGTGTGCACTACCAAATTGTATCATTCCTGGATGCACATTTTTTCACATTTTTTTAATCTCAGATATTAAACCTGCGTCATAGAATCAAAAGCATGTCACAAGTTAATTAATGTAAGTTTTTCTTTCTTACTGGTACATAAAATAATTATGCAACTTACAGTCTATAGTGTCTTAGAGTCAATAAAATAAGTATTAGAAAATCAGTCATCTGCAAGGTTTTTCCTAAAAGTCCCAGTTTATATTCACATAATCTGTTTTAGATCAAACTTGAGAATCTATGTTACCTCATAATGGTGAAAAACAAGGATATCAGACCAAAATATGGAAACAAGTCAAAGTAAAAATATGTGTGGGGCCAGCCCCCTGGCGCACTTGGGACGGTGCGGCGCGGTGCTCCCGCCGTGGGTTCAGATCCTATATAGGAATGGCCAGTGCGCTCACTGGCTGGCGCGGTGCGGGCGACACCAAGCCAAGGGTTGCAATCCCCTTACCGGTCACAAAAAGGCCAAAAAAAAAAAAAAATAGATGTGTGGATTGTAGCCTCAAATTGCTCGTTAAAGAAGTGAAGCTTAATTGAGTAATTCTCTCTTTTCCAGCCATCCATAATTTTAAATCTGCTGAATATGACTTGGTTAGAAGATGGGGTGGCTCAATTTTTCATATTGGCTTGCAAGAGTTTTGTCTGCACTCAGCTCCAGGAGCTGCGTACACAATGGCATGCATGAATCCTGTGTATCAGTGAAGAGAGCCCCTTGAACTCGCCTTAAGGGAACAAAGGGTTTCCAAGATGCATCCGAGTAGCAGATGTTGAGTTATCTGAAGGGTCAGAATGCCAATTAGATATTGAACATGGCAGGAGGAGAGTGGAGTTTCCAAAACAAATGGACGATGAATAGGAGCAGTCCCCGAGTTTAGGCTTAGGTCCTGCTGTTCTTTTGTACAATGATTTGTGGCAAATTTGTTTTGTCACCGAGGCATAGTTCCCCCTGGGTCTTAAAGTGATTTTGTAATCACCAAAAGAATTTTTTTTTTCCCTTTAAATATCCTTTTCCTAATCAAACGTGGATATAACAATATTACCTTAAAAATAAATTTGAACAAGCCACATGTTATCTATGTAAGAGGTGTACAAAGAAAAATAATTCTGTATGAAAAAAAATAAAAAGTAGTCAAGAGAGAGGGAATGTTTCTTTTTAAATAAATTTTGGGTAGAAGCTGAAAGAATTCAGGAGATTGTTTTTCTTTTCACATTTCTTTAAGAAGGATAAAAGCTTATCATCTGGTCCAGCAATTTACAGGTTTTGCCACTTTTTCAGTTTTATAGGATAAGGGTCTAAGTTTAAATCTATGAAGGCTACAAATGAGAAAAAAATGTGGGAAACCCGAGATACAAAGTGCCTCCATAGTTAATTATGTATTTGTATTGGTGTTACCATCATAAATCATTCTTAGAGAAACAAAACCAAGCAGGAAGAGGACGAACGACAATAGCGTTCTGTTTAAATAATTTCATTTGGCTCCTGAAATACTTCTGGCTATTTTTTCTCTTGAAACCACCCACATTTAGTAAAATTGTATCACTAAGTGGACCCTACCCTGTTCTCTCTTCTGGCTCCTGGCACACACTAGACCATGGAATACCAAAGGCAAACCAGCAAAAAGGAAATTGGGATTGCATTGATTTAAATCAGTCAGTGCTGTGGCCAAATTATTTAGTTCTCTCTTGACCTTTGGGGGTCAGATTTGACTATTTATGCTATCTGCTAATGCTTAACTATTTTTCATTGCTTTGCCTGTTAACAATTCTGACCTACAGCCTTCCTAGCCTGCAGGGTCGTTATATTAAACAATCGCTAATTACTCCCTGAAACATATGCTCCCGTTTTAAAATGCCATTTGAATAAAAGCCCAGCCAAAACCCCTACATTTGTTTCATGAATGAAAGCAAAATGTAGTGTTTGGATATTTCTGAAAAGCCGAATGCTGTCAGATTTGAATGATAAGTGGAAAATAACCTATATTACTCTAATTATAAACTTGAAAATTGCTTAACATAAAGTCTATTCCTAAAAAATGAATATTAGAGGCAGCAAATATTCTCCTTTAATCACATTATCTACTATGCTACTTTAACCTTCCTGCAGAGAATATGCTTTTATCCTTGCTAAAGATCTTAAATGTAAGAATATTATATTTAAAAAATCCCTCTTTGTTTTCTATCCTATGTATATGAATGTCAAGAATGTGCCAGACACTGCGTCAGATCCTTGGATATATGAGTGAGCAAGAGAGCCAGAATTCTCTGAAATTGGACTTTTTGTTATCTGCATTAACAATGCTACATTTGTTAGAGAGCAAGTAAAAGACAAACAGATGTTCACACTTCCAGAGTCCATGAAGACAAGTAAATATGAAGTTATGTTTTGGGGAGTGTGGTTTACTATTCAAAATCTCTTAGATTGTATTTAAGACCTACAAAACCTTTTTTGACCCTCCACAAAACAAAGAATAAGTAATTCATTTTAGATCAAAGCAGGATGAACAAATTAAAATAACTCAGTTAAAATATAATAATTCAGCTAAAATAATAATCCAGCTAACATTAATAACAATAATAATTCAGCTAAACCATGCAATTCAAATTTCACGTGGGAATTTCCAGCGATTTGGTTCGGGAGCAGTGCAGGCAGCCTTCAGACCCGGCGGTAGATCTCCCGCATCAGAGATGTGTTGTGCCAACGTAATCTAACATCTCTGCTCCTGATGATGCTGCATCACATAAACAAATGAAATATAACAGGAAAGTCATTCCACATCGACTTCCTGATTTCCTGCTCTTTACGTTTATACACATAAACCTCTAATTCATTTCAGAATGCAAAGGTCACCGCAAAAAAATCTGAGGCTAAATATACCCTTTTGTCCAGGAGAAGGATAACAGATTTTCTTTTTCTTTTTCCCATAATGTGACCATGGCCAGGTGTTTCCCATGTTTGGCTAGCCACACTGGGAGTGAGTTTACAGACCTAAAAAATAGCATTATTTGTAATTATTGTAATAATTGTTAGATTTATGGAAAAGTTTCAATGTTAATACAGGGAGGGCCTGTCACCTTGCTTCTCTTAATGGTAACATCTTTTTAGTATATGTGCTGCCGAAGCGAGCACTTAATGGTAACATCTTATATACGTAAGAAAGAAATTAACATTGGTACAAATACTATCAAGGAAACTCCAGACTTTATGGATTTCCCCAGTTTTTCTACTGATGTCCTTGTCAGAGACCCAATCCAGGATAGCATGTCTCATTTAGGCATTTATAAAACAGTAAATTCAAATATTTTTATGGTTTATCTCTCAAAAACAATTATTTGGAAATTATCAAATAATTTTAAGAGGCATTTTAGAAATAAAAAGTCTGAATTTATTTTAATTGGTCAAACGTACATGGCAAAAGAACTCACATTTTACAGATGTTTATAAGCAAGGTACATGTTTTCTCAGTTGGAAAATTCTCTTTACCCAAATAAAGATATACATAGTTTTTAAATTAAAAAAAGAAAGAAAGAAAAAGAGAAAGAGATGTTCTTGGAGATTAAAACCACAAGATATCATTTCTCACCCAACACATTTATAATAAAAAGATTGATAATACTTTTGATCAAGTTTCTTAGCCTCTTGTGCCTCAGTTTTCCTCCCTGTAAAACGGGGATGGTCATTGTTCTTATCCCATGGAGAGGCAGGAGAGTAGAGTGGTTAGAGAGCAGCCTCTATAATAGGACTTTCTGACTCAACTGCAGCTTTTCCACTTTTTGGCTGTCTAATCCTGGAGAAATTACTAGACCTCATGTCTCATGCTTCAATTTCTCATCTGTAAAACAATAACAGTAATAGTACCCACCCTAGAGGGTTGTTACAGGGACTAAATGAGATGACATGTGTAAGACACAATAGTGTCTACCATGTCCTACATAAACATTTACTATTATTATTTTGGGATTCTTCTAAGAAGTAATTAGGTTAGCACATGCAAAGGGCTTAGAACATAGTATTAATTAACGTTCATTGTAATTATCCAGTGTGGATGAGGAAAGAGGGGGAAAGGGCAGTCTATTTTTGGAGACTAAATTTGCAGCAATTCATATCAAAAGTTTAAATTTGACGTGCAATTCCAGTCTGGGACTCTAGCCTATAGAGTACCTACACAAGTGTACACAGATATGCGTATAAGATGTTCATTATGGCATGATTCACAAAAGTACCTCCCCCACCCATACCCCCCAAAATGGAAAGAAGTTTCCATCAACTTAAGAATAGTGAAATTAATAGTATGCAGCCATTAAAGAGAATGAGATACAGTTTTATTTGCATGTATGGACTTTGAAGGATATACATGGGATGTATTCATTGTTCTTTTATTTATCCATTTATTGATTATAATAAATGTGTATTGAGTGTCTATTGTATACCAGGCTCTGCTACAGTTGCTTGGAGACACACATTACGAAAGACACAGTTTCTGCCACAGTGGAGCCAACGTTCTAGGGAGGAGACAGCCAGTGAAGAAGTTAAGAAGTGAATGTCCACCCAGGTGTTGGTTAGGAGGGCTACAAAAAAGTCAAGCTGCGGAAGGAACGGAGGTGGGAGAGAGACCTAGTGTACATAAGGAAATCAAGGAACATCCTTTTAAGAAGATGTGCTCAGATTTTAAGACCTCAAGGAATGCAGGTCTACGGACACCTAGGGAAAGACTGTTCCAGGGAGAAAGAAGAGGAGATGCAAAGGTTTGCAGTTTGGAGTTCAGTGCTGAGTGAAAAAAGAGACAGAGAAAAAAACATGTGGCTTCTATTTTTGACAAGGAGAAAAAAAAGATGATAGATGAGTAGACAGACTAACGAAGGTGGAAAAAAATGAGGCAGAATATGCCAAATATTAATAGTATTTACCCCAGGACGTGAACTGGGGAGAAAATCTTTTAGGTTTCCCTTTATAAATATCTATATTGTTTCTGTTTCCAATGAGCAGGTATTATTTATAATTTAGAAAACAAACAAAATAAATGGTAAGAGTTCTAGTAAAAAGGTAGTCTTATCTTTTCTTAGAGTCTAGGGCAGGTTTTCTTAGCAGCACTATTGACATTTGGAAATGAACAGTTTGGGGGTGGGGGGCTGTCCTTTGCATTGTAGAACGTTTTAGCAACATTTGTCGCTTCTACCTACTAGATTCCAGTAGCATCCCCCAATTGTGACAACTGAAAACGTCTCCAGACATTACCAAATGTTCTCTGGGGGCCGAAATACCCACACCCCCTACCACCTCTGAGACTCATTGGTCTAGGGTAAAGCTTGGGCTCTGGAGGCAGCCTGCCTAGATTCAAGTCCCAGCTCAGTTCCTTGCCCCCTGTGGAACGTGTTACTTTCTCCCCTCTGTGCCTCAGTTGCCTCATCTGTAAAACAGGCATAATCTTTATCTTCCTGGGCTTTCTGTGTGGATGAAAGGAGCCAGCTGGTGTCATGCACGCGGGAAAGGGTGTGGGTAAATGTCAGCTGTTAGGATGTCCCTCAGTGTGCCCCTACTGGCTGAGACTCCTTCAGCGAGACAGACCAAAGACGCCTTCTTGTTTGCCCTGCCACGCAGCCATTTCCGACCTGTGAGCAGGGCTATGTCCCTGCAAATGGAAAACTCAAACAAGGAATGAGGAGAGGAAACGAGTGGCTTGAACTCATTGTTGAGCCTGGCGCGACGCCCCCACTCAACGCTTCCTGAATCTTTTGTTCAAGGGGGAAAGTGAGATGTATTTTAACTGAAAGTGAGTCGTGTAGCTGCAGGTATAGTTTTCTTCCCATTAGTGTTTCCAAACACGCCCATGTGTGTCTTTTCCAGGAAGTCGTGGACCAAGACATTGTTTTGTCCAGCCCTGCTCCTTGCCGCGCTCCTGTTGCTCACGCGCACGCGCACGGGCACGCGCACACCCACATGCGCACGCGCACACACGCACGAGCTTACTTTCCCCAAAGTAAACAGCACACCTCACTCCACATTTCACTTTGGTGGTGATTAGATTTCGCTTTGGTGGTAACTGGAAACCATATCACTTTTATTTTTATTTTACTTCTCAAAATACATTGTACTTGACTTTCATGCCCCTTTACCCGTTCCTCTCCCCCCCGCCCCACAACATCTGTGCACTTGACTTAAATAGTGCAAGGAATTTTAGTGGTTATTCTGTCTTCTTCCCCCCACCCTTTATTTTTTGTGTGTGTTTATTTATTAATTTTTAGCTCCCACAAATAAGTGAAAACGTGATATTTCTCTTTCTGTGCCTGACTTGTTTCACTTAATATAATTCTCTCTAGGTCCATCCATGTCATAGCAAATGGCAGTATTTCATTCTTTTTTATAGCTGAGTAGTATTTCATTGTGTAGATGTACCACATTTTCCATATCCACTCATCTGATGATGGACATTTGGGCTGGTTCCAACTCTTAGCTATTGTAAATAATGCTGCAATGAACATTGGGGAACAGGTATGCCTTCAACTTGATGATTTCCATTCCTATGGGTATATTCCCAGCAGTGGGATAGCTGGGTCATATGGTAGATCTATCTGCAATTGTTTGAGGAACCTCCATACCATTTTCCATAGAGGCTGCACCATTTTGCCGTCCCACCAACAATGTATGAGAGTTCCTTTTCCTCCACAACCTTGTCAGCATTTATCATTCTCAGTCTTTTGGATTTTAGCCATCCTAACTAGGGAGAGATGGTATCTCAGTGTGGTTTTGATTTGCATTTCCCGAATGCTGAGTGATGTTGAGCATTTTTTCATAGGTCTGTTGGCCATTCGTATATCTTCCTTTGAGAAATGCCTGTTCAGCTCCTTTGCCCATTTTTTAATTGGGTTATTTGGTTTTTTTTGTTGTAAAGTTGTTTGAGTTCTTTCTGTATTCTAGATATTAATCTTTTGTCAGATGTATATTTTGCAAATACTTTCTCCCACTCTTTTGTTGTTTTTTACTCTGTTAATTGTTTCTTTTGCTGTGCAGAAGGTTTTTAGTTTGATACAATCCCATTTGTTTATTTTACCTATAGTCGCCTGTGCTCTTTGGGTCCTATTCATGAATTCCGTACCCACTCCTACTTCCTGGAATGAGAAACCATATCACTTTTGCTTGCGTTTCAGTCTGCCCTTTGTTTACTCAGATTTTTCCTTTCCCTATACATGGCTTTTTGTTTGTTTTAAACCTTTTGACAGCCCTTATCAATGCTTTCCTTAAATATGCATATATATATATATGGTCATGTGTTGTCTAACGACAGGGATATGTTCTGAGAAACGGGTCATTAAGAGATTTCATCTTCGTGCAAACATCACAAAGTGTACTTTCCCAAACCTACGTGGTATAGCCTACTGCACACCAAGGTTATGTGGTACAGCCTATGGCTCCTGGACACAAACCTGTACAGACTGTTGTCCTGTATACTGTGGGCAATTGTAACACAATGGTAGGTATTAGTGCATCTAAACATAGAAAAAGTACAGTAAAAATACGATATAGAGGTAAAAAAGGATAAAAAGGCACACCTGGAGAGGGCACTTAAGCTTGCAGGACTGGAAGTTGCTCTGGTGAACCAGTGAGTGAGAGGTGAGTGAATGTGAAGGTCTAGGGCATTACCATATGCTACTGTAGATGTCACGAAAACAGTACACTTAGGCTACACTAAATTTATTTAAAAAATTTTTCTGCAATAATAAATTAACCTTAGCTTACTGTAACTTTTTCACTTCTAAAAATTTTTTTGACTCTTTCACACTTAGCTTAAAACACAAGCACATTGTACAACTGTACAAAAATAGTTTCTCTAGATACTTGTTTTATAATTTTTTTCTTCTAAAATTTTTTTTTAACTTTTTAAACTTTTTTGTTAAAAACTGAGACACACACGCATTAGCCTAGGTCTGCGCAGGGTCAGGATCATCAACATCACTGTCTTCCACATCTCCACGTCTTGTTCCACTGGAAGGTCATCAGGGGCAACAATGTGTGTAGAGCCGTCATCTCCTAGGATGACAGTGCCTTCTGGGACACCTCCTGAAGGACCTGCCTGAGGCTCTTCTTGAGGTGGTATCATTCTTTTCAGAAATATGTCCATGTTGTTTGCTTGGTTTGTTTTTTTCATCATAGATTTACTTATAAACAGATAATGAACCATAAACATTCCTCTCTATTGATGAAAACCTTTCAGTGCTGGGGTCCACATTTTCAAACTTTTTAAGGAGCTTCTCAAGATCTGCAAAAGCTTCTACTAAACCCTTCTCTGTGAATTTTCCTAGGTGAATTTTTCAGCTCCACTATAATCTTATATTTGTGTCATACATGTGGTCCATCATTGACTGAAACGTTGTTGTTAAGCAGTGCATAATTGTATGTATGTATGTTTTATATGTGTTTATATACAAGGGTACTTCAAAAAGTTCATGGAAAGATTTGTATTATCTCTTAATTCCATTCCCCATGATCTTTTGAAGTACTCATGTATATGTCTTACACAAATGTTTATATATGTTTTAGGTTTCATTTTTTATTTATATATTACATGTTAGATAATACTTGTGTGAAGTATGCATAAAGCAAATGTACTTCACAGGGCCTGGTTTTCCAAAGCCTTGCAGTTTCAAATATTGACCTTGCAAAGAACAGGAAATTTTCCCCAGGCTATAGTCTCTGTTGTAAGATAAAGAATTGTAACACAGCAAGGCTGCTGGCTCAAAGACAGACAGGTTACTGATTGATATGTAAAGATACTGGGAAATAGCTGTAAAAAGAGAATGTTTGCTAAAATCAAGCTTTTGTTGCAAATTGCACTATTGAATGTCACCAAGCCTGTATTACTGAATGTTACCAGCTTCTATTGTTAAACTCGTTAAACTATACTTAGCAAAAAAACCCCTGTTATGTTCTCTTCCTGTAACTTCCTGGTCTGGAGAATAAATGTGGGAAGAGAACCCAAATTTGTGGTTAATTTCCCAAATGGAAGGAACACCTCTATCTTGAGGGTTCCGGGAGATTAACCCCTTTTCGGGGCTTCTCACTGCTTGGAAGAGATGGGCTTTGAGTAATCTTTGGTGGCTCTTTCACCCAGGGGAAAAGGGGTGCCAAATCCATGGGAGGCAAAGCAACATACTTATATGTGTATATAATATGTTATCCATTGTAGGGATGGTAAAACTTCACCTCCATCCTCTTAGTGTCTCAGTGGGTCCAAGAGTTAAATAGACATTAGATAGACTAACAGGAGAAAAACACACAAATTTATTTAGCACAAGCTTTTTGTGGCACAGGAGTCCTCATAAGGAAGTGAAGATCCAAGGAAGCAGTTAAAATCAGTTACTTATATGCTGCATTGAACAAAGAATAGTGAGCTGTGAAAATGTGACTAAATTACATGGGGAGGCTTAAAAGATAAGTTTTTCTAACAAGGTCTATACAGTATTCTCTCGGTCTCAACTTCTTGTCCTTGAAGATAAGTGTGTCGCTTTTCCTTCTAGTATAGGGAGAGTGTCTCTCATACAGGAATTTTGTCTTACTGCTTTTAAGAAACAGTGTGAGTCAAGGGTTCAGATCTCTGTACTGGACAGCCACAAAAAAGAGAAAAGGAAAGAGAGAAACAGCATGATCTTTTTGTACTTGCTGTTTTTCAAGTGTCTTTCACTTAAATAACCAATATGCCAGAATAGCATATTTTAACCCCTTCACCATCAACACATAGTATTTATTTATATTTAATAAATAATATTTATGTTATGTTTAAGTATATGTATAAGTATATAACACATATTTCTATATTATGTATACATTTGGACTTTAATATATATATATATTTTTAAATATGTGTATATTTAAAGCAGTGGTTCTCAACTAGGGGCAATTTTTGCCGCCCCCCCACCTCACCCACCAGGACACTTGACGATGTCTGGAGATATTTTTGGTTGTCACAGTGGGGATGATGCTCCTGGCACTCAGTGGGTAAAGATCAGCATGCTGCTAAACACCCTACAATGTTCATGACAGCCCCCACCACAAAGAATTATCTGATTTGAAATATCAGTACTGTAAAGACTGAGAAACCCCGATTTAGACAAACCCAAACCATGCAGCCATTAAAATAATACCTAACATTTGCTGAGTGCTGAGAGATTTATGTACGTCATCTCTTTTTAAATCCAATAATGCTTTGAAAGGGATAGACACTTTTTTATCATTCCCACTTTGCAGATGAAGAAACTAAGGCAAACAGAGGCCTTGCCCAAGTCCACACAGCTAGTGAAAGGCAGAGTCAGCATTTGAACCCAGGCCTGTCTGAACCTAGAGGCAGCGTCTGGTTACCTACTGCACAAATTGGCTCTTGAAATCTGCCTTGGCTGTGTTGCTAAGCAAAAAGAGGCAAGTGTTAGATAAATTAATAAGCATGGTTCCATGACTGTAAAAAAAAAACTTAGTGTGTACATTGCAGAAAAGTCAAACAGGAAGTATAGGCATCGTGTTTTTGCCAGTGGTCCTGTCTGGATGGCATCAGCTTTAAGGAGGTGTCCCCAGGTACTTCCCAAACGCAAACGCATCCCCTTGGTCACCCATGGAAGCATCACATTGCAAAGTGTACATTTCCTGCATAGCACTTACTATGTCATATAATTTTATATTGCCTTGTGAGATTTGTTGATTAATATCTTTCTTCCTCACTACACTGTTGCCTCCTTGAGAGCAGCTTCTGTGCCATGCTTATTATTTGTTTTTCCTCCACTGAATCCTCAGGTTAGCACAGAGCCCAGCGTGTAAAGAGCTCTCATTAAATATTTGCCAGATGAATGCATGGATGCATGGTTGGGGTGAGATCGTGGGAGACCTTTCCTTCCTATGTGAGACTTCTATAATGTTTGAATTTATTTATATTGAATGAATTCTTTTTGAAAATCAAAGATAAAAAATATTTATGGGGCTAGCCAGTTGGCTCAGTTGGTTAGAGCATGGTGTTGATAAGACCAAGGTCAAGGATTCAGATTCCCTTACTGGACAGCTGCCAGAAATGTGTGTGTGGGGTGTGTGTGTGTGTGTGTGTGTGTGCGCACGCATTCTGAGGAATGCAACTATGGATGATTTTTTATTTCCTTTTTCTTTTCTCCCCCTTTATTAGCCTTTTTCTAGATTTTCTACAATGAGCATGTAATTCATTTTGTAGTACAGTCAGCTCTGTAAGGTGACATATGCATTCCTAAAAATCACTGTGCTGTGCAAAAGTGCACAATAAAACCACAGGGTTTATGGCGAAATGGGGGTGGAGATAGCACTCAAAAACCTTATCAGTGATACATTTTAAAAAAGGATAGGAATCTAATAGAAATGGTAACATAGTTTTACGCATATTAAATTTTTAAAAAGTATATAAATACTTAAATTAATTGCACTGTACTTTCAAAAAAGACCTCAAGCTTGCTTGTAGATACATGCATTGGAAGGGCTGCAGTCTGGGAATTACTGTGAAGAGGTAGAAGGAAGGTTATCTGAAATGGGACAGATTTGTAACATGCTCAAATTGCTCCCTAATATATTAATCACACTGGCACAAATTCATGTTTTCAAAGCAAACATTAGAGTGGAACTAATCGTGCTGGGGGGGTGAGGGACAGGAGCATTTGAAGTTATTGAAATATGAGTATTTCTGGATTATCATTTTCTCCTTTTCCATGCAGCTATAGTCAGGTTTTACAGGAAAATAGTAGAAGGGTTACATAAGTTTAAAAGTGGTAATATTGAACGTCTATGGAGCACCTACGGTGTGCTTTTTACATGGACGATTTTATTTAATCCTCCCCAAAACCTTTGAGGCAAGGACCACACTGAAGAATCTGAGGCTCAGAGAGGTTATGGGGCTTGCCCAAAGTCACATAGCTGTGAAGTGCCAGAGCCGAAATTCAAACCCAAGCCTTCCCTGACCCAAGATTACACCCTTATTCATTATTCTGTATTATATTGAACATGATATTAGTATTGATGTTTAAGTAGGCAGCTATAAGAAGCACAGCTTGAAGAATAAAAGAGGCTATTGCTTCAGGAGGCTTGGCTTGAATATGACTGTTCTACCAGGAACACCAGCTGATGTGAAACCAACATCATGACCTCAAGGACGTGTCCAGTCCTACATGAAAACTCTCAGATGCTGGATCAGCAAATTATATCAATATCAAGATTTACAGATCTGAAAAGGCAGGTGGCCTCCCACGTTGCTGTTCGGATCAGTGCTCTATTTCCACCCGGTGTCCCTGCTAAATACGTCTCTATTCACTTGGTTTGCAGGACACTCTGAGCCTCCGAAACATCTCAGGCAGTTTGGCACAGTGTTAAGGGCATGAGCTACACACATGCCTGGGGTCCAACTCCAGCCTCATCCCTTGCTGGTCATGACCTTGGGCAAGTCACTTCACCTCTCTCTTTCCTTATCTATAAAATGGACAGTAATAATAGAGTGGTCATGAGGACTGGACAGGTTAATCTGAATAAAGGACTTCGAACAGTGCTGGGCCACAGTCAGCTCCTGATAAATGTTAACAGACGTAATGATTATTGTCACACGTGATGGCCCAATATAGCCAATATTGTTCATAAATAAAATTTTCTGATCAGGAATAAAATTTAGTAAAGTAGAATGCCATTATTTCTTAGCTTTTGCTATAGAAATGCAAAAACAATAGGTCCAGCCAATAATCTCTAAACTTTTTTATATTCCTGCACCCCAACAGTTATTAAATCTGTACCTCACTTCCCCAATGTGGATATGTTTATTTATAACCTCTATGTATTTAGAACTCCACTACTCCAAACACTGCGGTAGCTCCCATTTCACTCAGAGTAAAAGCCCACATCCTGGTATTAGCCACAAGAGCCCACCCTAAATGAACCAGCATCCTCTTACTTCTCTGACTTTATTTCTGGCTCCTCCCCTGAAATTCTCTGCTCTGGCTTCCCTGGCCTCCCTGTTTCTTTGCCCACATCAGTCATGTTGGCACCTTTGTGCTGTGCTCTGGCTGCTAAAGCCTCTTGTCCTGGATTTCTGCACAAGTCATTCCCTCTCCTCCTTCAGGTCTCTGCACACATGTCACCTTCCCCATGAGGTCAGCCCCAAACCCCCGATGGAAATCGCAGCCACCTCCACTTACCTCCACTATCCCTTTTCTTTTTTTTTTTTTTTTTTTTTTGCTAGAATAATTTACACTTTCTAATATACTATGTAATTGTCTTAGACCATGCAGGCTGCTCGAACAAATAACCATAGACTGGGTGGTTTAACCACAGAAACTATTGCTCACAGTCCTAGGGGCTGGAAGTCCAAGGTCAAGGCACCGGCAGATCCAGTGTCTGGTGGGTCCTGTCTCCCGGTTCACAGATGGCTGTGTTCTCCTGTCCTCTCATGGCAGAGAGCAGAAAGCAAGAGCAAGCTCTTTCTCTTCTTGGAAGGGCACTAATCCCATTCATGAGGACTCTGCTCTCATGAACTAGTTATCTCCTAAAGGGCCCACCTCTGAATATCATCACGTTGGGAGTTAGGATTTCAACATATGAATTTCGGAGGGACACAAACATTCAGTCCATAGCAGTAACTTATCTACTTATATTTATTATTTATTGTCTTCCCCTCTATTATGGATTGAATTGTGTCCCCCACAAAGTTTAATGTGTTGGAGGGTTGGTCCCCACTGTGACAGTGTTCAGAGGGTGGGAAATCCTATTATGGTAATTGAAAGGTGGGGCCTTGAAGAGATGATTAGACTGTAGGACCATACCATAGTGAATGGATTAATAATGGTGGTCAAGAGTGTGGTTCTGAGGGTTTTAAGAAGAGAGTGAATGAAGAATTCTGTCTCCGTTCTGCCATTTTCTGCCATGTGAGACCGTTGAGTCACTGTTGCCACCATCAAGGCCTTCACCAAGTGTGTTCCCCAGACTACGGACTTCCCAGCCTCTGAAACTGTAAGCAATAAATCTTGTTTTCTTACAAATTACCCAGTTCCAGGTATTTTGCTGTAAACAACAGAAACAGACTAATACACCCTCCCTGCTAAGATGTAAACCTGAGGAGGACACAAGATTTTGTTTTATTCACTGGTGTAGCTCAGCCCATAGAACAGTGCCTGGGACATAGTAGGTGCTCAATAAATATTTATTGGATCAAGCAATTGATTGAATAACTGAATGAATGAACGAAAGAATGAATGAATATTTTCTTTATTCACGTAAAATTTTAGGCAATTTTGTTTTGGTAGAAAGTTCTAGTTGTCCCTCAAAATCCCATCTTTCTTCATAGTAGAATTTCCTGGAGGGTGCATTCATACCCAGGGGAAAAAAGCCTACATGTCCAAGCCTCCCTTGTTTGGGAAGGTATGTGACTAAGTTCTGGCCAATAGCATGTAAATAGAAGTTTCCAGTGTCATGGGGTACCTGTTGCTCTCTTCTTTGTCTCTTCCTCCACCTCGCTACCTGGAACCTGGACGCTGCCATAGGCCATGAGGTCAGTCAAGTCTGTCCAGCAGAGCACCAAGAGAGAAGCTTGGGTCCGAGGACGTTCACAGCAGACTTGGACCACCTACATAGCTTTCAATGGAAAGAAAATAAACTTTTATCTTGCTTAAGGCACTGTTTTGGGGGGTTTTCTGTGTCCTTCTCAGCTGAATGCACATAATACACTTTTTTCAGACAGGAATAAAAATTAAGTTAGGCTTCTGTTTAATTTCAGTGTGCAATTGGCAAGTCTTTCCCAAACCCCCATCCGGCATAACAGTTCCCACTAGCTGGTTTATGTTGCTGACCCACCAATTTCTATTATTTCTGGAATCTGAGTCATGTATACTCCTTGTGTTATTACACATAATATGTTATTATGACTTTAATCAAGGAAACATTTTTTCTCTTGACATATTAGTCGTTTTGCTTCTGGATTGTCAGAAACAGCCAAGAATGCTAGCTAGTATTGCATCATTTTATCTGTTCTTTCCTCTGGCGACTGGTTTAAAATCAGTTCAGCTAAATCTAGGCATGAACTGGTCTTGCTTTCATTAGTTTCTGCATTTTGGGGGGTTTTTCTTTTTTGTTGTTGTTGGTTTTTTTTCCCCCAGAAGGAATCAGTTTCCAAGGCAGGGGAAGGAAGTAAATACAATTAGCTTTGTTTTACTACTGATGTGCTGTAATTTACATAACAGCAAAATTACATCCTAGAATTCTAAGCAGCAATTATAATGTTACAAAACAAGACAAAACTTTGCTCTTAAACAATAGCAAAAATAAATAGTGGAAAATGTTGGAAAATTTCACACACAAAAAATTAAATACTAATTCAATCTCATTTGCCTAGAGAAGAAAAATAACCCACATTCTTTGGCCCTAAAACTGAAATAGAGAACTCTCACACAGTAAATTCAATTCTAAAAGCCCCAAAGCGGGAAAATAGATATGGAAGGAACCCAAAAACTTATAGAAATGAGATGGCAAATTAAGTTTCTAAGCCTAATGATAGCTGTAATGTTCCCCCAAACAAAATAAAAAGCTAATTAGGAATTCTCATTTTGTCCTTAAGGACAATCCTCCATTTGTTTGTTCTCTTGGACACATTTAGTGAGGTTTTATCACCCTCTCATTTGCTCTAGTGCTCACAGATCATATTTTAATCTTAGGTAAGTTATTGGCAAGTAAACTTTGGTCCTAAAAAACTGAAATTAGATGGCCGGTTAGCTCAGTTGGTTACAGTGCAGTGTTGATAACACCAAGGTCGAGGGTTCTGATCCCAGTATTGGCTAGCCACCAAAAAAAAAAAGTGAAATTGTTCTTTATTCAATACATAAGACTTGAAGAAAGTCTTGGACTAAAGGATCAGTTTAATGCCTATCACCATGGAAAATGCTGTGAGAAACTTCAGCAATGTCAGTTTTCCCAAAGTAAGGAATGGATTCCAAGTGTGGTCTGGAGATTATGTTAGTTGATAAGCTAGAAAATGTAGGTGGTGCATGGACGTGGCATTAAATAATGCTGTAAGGGTTCACCTCCATCTTCCTGATTACATTAAGGAGAAAGTCTCTGGTGCTAATAGATCTTTAACATTTCCCTACACTTACTAATTTCCCCTTTAACAGAGACAGCAGGCCTCAGGTGCAGTGCCCTTAGCAGGTTAGAGTACCTAACTAGAATGTAATTTTTTTTCCTTTTTTTTTCCCCTTCCTCCTTCCCCCCAGGTCCTCTCAGAGTTTATTTTATTTTATTTTTTAAAAAGATGACTGGTAAGGGGATCTTAACCCTTGACTTGGTGTTGTCAGCACCACACTCTACCAAGTGAGCCATGGGCCAGCCCCTCAGAATTTAATTTTTAAAAAAGTTTCTTTGTATTATTACCTTCTGTTTATGACAATAAATACTGAGTTCTCCATTCATAATTGTAATATACAAAGTTTCCTTTTAAAGTAAATTTGTATAAGGAAAAGAATGTGACTTACATTGTTTTACATATATTAAATAAAACACTGAATACCCACACGTGACAAATTATGAAGGTGATATTCATGATGAATACTGGGAAATTCTATATTGGAGATCCTTCTCTCTTTGTCTTCTGCCGGCCTTTTTATATATTTTAGGAGAGAACCCTAGAATTGTGGTTAGCAGACTGTTTCCCACTATCTGCTTTACGTAACCCATGATTTAAGAATGGTTTTTACATTTTAGGAGGCTGGCTGGTTAGCTCAGTTGATTAAAGTGTGGTGCTGACAACACCAAGATCCAGTGTTTGATTCCTGGACTGGCCAGCTGCCAAAAAAGAAAAAAAAAAAACTAAAAAAGAATGGTTTTTTCATTTTTGAGTAGTTGGAAAAAAATCAAAGAATAATAATATTTTGTGACATGTGAAAATTATATAAAATTCAAATTTCAGTGTCCATAAGTAAATTTTTATTGGCACACAGCCACACCCACTGTTTATGTGTTATAGTTGCTTTCTAAATGTGGTGGCAGAGTTGAGACCCAGAAAGTGGAATAAACTGCCAGTAGGTACATATCTGGCCATTGGCAAAGCTGTGGTTTGCCACACTTCTTGGGATTCACCCAGCAACAGAAAAATGGCCTGCTTAGAACAATAATGCTAACAACACCTTTTTTTTTTTTTTTTTAAGGCTTTGTACTTTGCAAAATGCTTTTCATACTTATGAACTCGTTTATCAACTGCCCCCTACAGTGCTTGGAGTACACTACGCTGGTTTTGCTACCTGGCTTTCAGGTCTTTTCTTCCAAAGAGAAGAAAGTGACAAGGAAGTAATCTCAACATGATCAATACTGAGCCGTGGAATGAATTAAATGATATGTTAATTAAGTCTATTTCATTTTATGTTGTTTATTATAAACATAGGACATGTTCATAGAAGAACATTGGACAAATATAAAAGAGCAAAATTGAAAATCACCCGAGAGCCTACCATCCAGTAATCACAACCATTAACATTATAATGCACATTCATATATGTATTTATTTAAGCAGTAATCTATGATTATACTAAAAATAGAGTCATAGAAAGTCAGAATTCTCTGTGAACACTGATAAAAATGAATTGTTTTACCTTGAGGTGCTAGAGTACACAAGCTCTTCACTCAGGATACCTGTTAATAACTATAAAAAAAAATTCTTACAGTTTAGTTCAGCTGGATGTTAGGTTCTTAGTCACGTTGTTCGATAATCCTACCCAGTTTTAACTTTAATATCACCTGGTTGGCGAAATACATGCTCACATGGAAAGAAAACATCATTTCACCTGGATTAATTAGTCAGACTTTCCTCACCTGACTTTTATTTGCATAATTAAAAGTTACTCATAAGCTGGAAAAACAGGTTTGATTTAGCTCAGAAGCAAAACAACTGGCCCCTTAGCATTCTTCTTGCTTCCAACATGGGGTAATACTGTGCTGGTCAAGCTAGTAGCATGAGTCAGATTTTGTGTAAAATATGCAATTAGTAAATTGATTTGTAAGAAAAATTGGGTAAGAAAAAAGGTATTATTAAAATAATGTGAAAGTTGTAGAATGTAAGCATGATTTTAAATTTCTGTTCAAATTTCTATTTGCTATATTGTCTTAAGTAAACACTTTTCTATGAGCAAAATATATAGATTTATCATTTTAAAATAGTAAACGACAAGATATGAAAAAAGTGAATAGAGTTTTCCATTTTTTTAATTATAATAGAAAACTAACAACATGGTCTATCAAATTTTACTTGTACATAAACCAATTTTGATTTTAAGTCTTTTTTCATTAAACATGTGTTTTTCTCAGTTAGAATCACAGTATCCTACCATTATTTTTCCTTTTTTTTTTTGCTTGCTGGTATAGGGATTGACCTACCATTATTTTCCTGACTTTTTCTTTTAATGATTTTTCCTGATATAAAAACATCTTATACTCGTTATAGAAAATCTGAAAAAACACAGAAACATATCATGAAAAAAATTAAAATTACTCCTTGACTCAGAGATAATCCCTATTAACATTTTGGGGCTATTTCCTTCTAATGTTTAAGATATATTAAACACTTCTACAAGGTCTAGATCATATTTTCTCAATTATCATTATATTGTAATCACTTTTCCCTGTTGCTGTAGTCTTCTTAATTCTCATTTGTAGGAGCTGACTATGATTTTATTGAACATCAAGTATACCAAGGTCATTTTGTTACTGTCACATTGTTGGACATTAGGGTTTCCTGTAATTTGGGCGTAGATCATAAGAAAAATTTTAAATATTTACAGCCTTTAAAAAATGTAAAGACTATAGACATGTTTATTTATAACAAGACTAAAAATGTGCATATTAGCAAGTGATAAGAACCAAGGGAAAAGCAGAGACAATAGACTTTGAGGATATACACTATTTATTCCTATTGAATAAAAAGTGTTAATTTTCTAAATCTTTGGACTTCTGAGCCACTCAATGCATTAAAATAAACAGTTTCTTCTCCCTTCAAATAATAACAAATCCACGCCAAGGTCAAGGGTTCAGATCCCCATACTGGCCAGCTGCCAAACAAAACAAAAAAAAAAAAAACAAATCCTACCAAAATTTACTATAATTTTAAACACTGACTTCAGACCTACAGGACATTTCAAATGATATCTTATTCTTTTTGTTGTTATTTATAATAATATTTATTGAGTACCTGGTATGCACTTTATATTTGTCATCTAATCCAGGAATCAACAAACTTTGTAAAGGGCTAGAGAGTAAATATTTTAGGCATGGCAGGCCATAAGTTCTCCATGGCAACCACTCCGCCTTTTAGACTGAAAGCAGCCAAAGGCAACATCTGTAGGGTGGGCATAGCTAAATACAATAAGACTTTATTTACAGCCACTGAAATTTGAATTCACTATAATTTTCATGTGCTATAAAATATTCTTCTTTTGATTTTTAAAAATGTAAAAACCATTCTTAACTCACAGCTGTACCAAAACAGATGGTTGAACATATTTGGCCCACAGGCTATAGTTTGTTCTAATAGTTGTCTTCTAATCTAATCTTCTCAACAAACCTAAAAGAGAAAAAAAAAAAGTTTCAACTATTATCATTATTTTCATTGCCAAAACAAAACTTTATTTTTTAACCAAACTGCATATATCTTTCACAGCAGAAGTATAAGCAGAAATTTTATTTAAAATTTTTATTTATTATCAGCATATTCAGTTTTGAAATCGTGATATTTCTTCATGTCCTTTGCCCAACCTATCACTTCCCAAACCCACACCCTCCCAATGCCCCCACCCCAATCTCTATGATCCTTAGGTTTGTTCTCTCCTTCTGAAAGTTCAAAGTATTGTTGTGGTCTTTTCTTTCTTTCTTTCCTTCATTCCTTCCTTCTTCCCTCCTTCCCTCCCCTCTCCCTCAGCTGTCACTCCCCCCTCCCTCCCTTTCAACTATTATCATTATATCTTATCTTTCTGCATTTAAGTGAATAGTCCGTAATAATAGGATCTGCCCCTAACACAATGTCAGGCACATAAATGTGAACTCCAAAATTAGTTGCTACATGAATGAATGAATGAATGAATGAATGAAGAAATAAAGGAGAAGGACTGACTGGTTAGCTCAGTTGTTTAGAGCGTGGTGTTGATAACACCAAGGTCAAGGGTTTGGATCGCCTTACCAGCCAGCCACCAGAAAAAAGAGAAATGAGCAAATAAACAAATGAATAAAAAACCAAAAATGTGAATAAACAAAAGTCAAAATTTGAATTGTGGTTAATTCTTGGAATCAGGTACTATCCAAGCCATCTTTATTTCTTTCTTATAATATACTCATTGCATCCTCAGTGTAGTTCATAGTCAAAATAGACACTGTCCTGTCCAGGTCACTAATCACTGTCCAGTAAATGCTTAGAGATAGAGTTCTTAGTGTCTTAGAGGGTCTTGTGGAGGCCCAAGTGGTACAGAAACATGTTTTCAGTGTTAGAACTAGAAGAAACTCTACAAGGGACCTCTTCCAGTGCTTCTCCCAGAATTGTGGGTGTCTCAGATCAATAGAATTTCCAAAGATAATGTGTTACGACGAGATAAAGGACTCTGAACTTTTTGATGTCACAAATCAAAAGAACATCAAATCAAATGAGTAGCATCTACCAACAGCATCATTTCACTTAAGAAAGGATATTGTGGGCTGGCTTGTTAGCTCAGTTGCATAGAGCACAGTGCTGATAACGCCAAGTTCCAGGGTTCCGTCTCTGTGCCGGCCAGCTGCCAAAAACAACAAAAAAAAAGAATGGGCACTGTAATACAAAAAAAGGTTTTTTAAAGAGCAACCTCAAAATACAGGGTTTTCTTTTAATTGAATAAATATAGCTTTGTTTTTTTACAAAAAGCGAAAGTCTCAAATCCCCTCTCTGCCACTGCCTAGCTCTGTGGCCTTAGGGACCACTCTCTTAGCTTCAGTTTACTCATCTGTAAAACAGGAAAAACACTACTAATAATACCTGCCTAAGAGGGTGGCTGTGAAGATTCAATAAGTTTTTACTTGTGGGGGGAAAAAAAAAAAGCACTTTCGGCTGACTGGTTAGCTCAGTTGGTTAGAGCACAGCCTTGTAACACCAAGGTCAAGGGTTTGGTTACCCATACCAGCCAGCAGCCCCCCCCCCAAAAAAAGTCAGGGTTTCTCAATCGCAGCACTATTTACATTTTGAGTGGGATAATTCTCTGTTGTGGGAGGACTGTCCTGTGCATTGCAGGGTGTTTAGCAACACCCCCAACCTCTACCCTCTAAATGCCAGTAGCAAACCCCCACTTTCGCATCCAGTTCTGAAAACCAAAAAATGCCTCCAGGCATTGCCAAGTCTTCCCTTGGGAGTGAAACCATCCCTGATGGAGAACCTCTGGTTTACATGTTAAGTATTCAATATGTTCCCCCTCCCAGAGTGGTGGAGGTCCATAGTCTCACGTTCAGAACTGTTGGTACAGTGCAGTGCAGTCCGTACATGGTACAGATGAGGAAACCAAAGCCCAGAGTGACTTGCCTGTATTTATTGCATTAGTTTCCTAAGGTTGCCATAACAAATCACCCCAACTGGATGGTTTAAGACAACAGAAAGTTATTCTCTCACGGTTGTAGAGAACAGAAGTCTGAAATCAAGGTGTCAGCAGGGCTGCACTCCCTCTGAAGGCTCCAGGAGAAAATCCTTCCTCACCTTGGCCAGCTTTTTCTGGCTCTGTGCATTTCTCGGTTTAGGGCTGCATCACTCCAGTCTGTGCCTCTGTCCTCACATGGCCTTACCTTCTGTGGCTGTCTTCTACTCTGATAAGGACATTTGCTGCTGGATTTAGGGTCCACCCAGTTATTCCGGGATGATCTCATCTCAAGATCCTTAACTTTATTACATGTGCAAAGACCATTTTTCCAAGTAAGATCACAGGTATCAGGGATTAGAATTTAGACGTGTCTTTTGGGGGGACACAATTCAACTCCCTACAGTTATATAGCTTGTCGATGATAGAGCTAGAACTAAGGTTTAGGTCTTCTAACTCCCAATATAATTCCTAGACGTCTCTAAATCTCAATTTCAGCATCTGTAAAATGGGCCTAACAAAGAGACCTACTTCGTAGCGTAGTTGGGCTCATAGCAACCCAGTTCATGATCCTAATTTTACACAAGAAAGTACTTTGCACAATGCCCAGCTTGTAGCAAGTGCTCCAGAAATGTTACCGATTGCTGTTATAATTATCTTCCATTTTATTATTATAAGCTCTTCCCTTCAATTAAGTAAAAAGTAATATCCCCAGGGAAAGATTGCCCCAAGATGCAAAGCTATGAACTAGACAGTAACAATTCGATTCTATTTTAAATGACCGTTTTCCTGTATCAGATGGTGTGGGATATGGAACAACTGGTCTACCTTTGAAAATGAAATACCCAGAGAAAAGCACATGTACATTTCAACCTGCAAACCAGGAAAACAAGGTGGCATTTCTTTTTCCACAGTTAGACTCCAAAACTCCTGACATCAGTGTTTAGCTACTTTTAAACATATGGGATGGTCTCAGGAAGAATTTTATCAAAAGAAACTGTGTTCTGTGCAACTCACTCTCACCTTCTGGGAGGTTCTGACTGGGAGCAATTTACATACAAATTGATTTCATGCCCTTTTCTTTGTCAAGCTTAAGCCTCTCCAAATTTATGTTTTCATCTTCAGTAACCCCCATTGGGTTACTAGTTAAAATGTACCCCACTAGTCTTACTAATTCAACTATCTATAATTGGAAGCTTTCACTGCCAGGAGTATTTTTATAATGGAAGAATCACACCTTGCAGTTTGGCATTTCACTTTATCTCACTGGAAGCAGCAAGGTGCTTTTAAGTCCTGAGATGTGAGGACACAGAGCAATGTAGCAGGAGGTCCAGGGATTTCTAACGTAAACTGAAATCACTCAGGTTCACAAGTGAAGTACTCCTGAAACAAGACAGTGGCTGACATTCTTGTCCGCCTATGCAACTGCCAGTTCCCCTTTCCTCCTTTCTGTCAGATCTCAAATTTTGTTCAGGTATATGGAGATGGGTACTCAAGGAAAGTAAGCTCCCACCACCTTCCCACCCATCCTAGAATCCTTTTGCCAGAGATTGTTCCAGAAGTAAACATGTAGCCCAGGTCTGGGGAAGCCTACTAGGAGACTTTGCAGAAAGGTTTTCCTCCTCTATAAAGATGGATGCTCAAAAGGATAGATGTCCATTCTCCTGCTTTTGACATGTTGTGGGAGAATGTGAGGGGGCTGCAGCAGCCACTCTGTGACCATGGGGACACTTGCTCAGGGACCAAGCCAATATGACAAGGACAATAAAATGGAAGGGAGGAGAGGGCTGGCTTCTCAATGATATTAGTGATCTGCTGACGCCATCCTGAAACTGCCGACCTCCAGATTCTTGTTTAGTGAAATAAAATATGGCTTTATGGAGCCAAACTTAGTCTACTCGTTGGTACTTGTATTTGAAAACATCCTGATAAAGGGATATTAATGGTATTTCCCTCTCTTGACTCCCTTGACAGAGTAAGAAATGCTGCCTTAAACTTTAAATACTCGCAAGGCATATTATTGCAGAGAGTCCTGGGGCCTGAATGATTCCCTCTATGCTAACGGTTAAGGACGGACACAAGCTTTGGAAGTCAACTCACTGGGCTCAAAACCCTGCTTGGCTATTTCCCATGTGACTTTACCTG
The DNA here is from genome assembly GCF_027409185.1 of Cynocephalus volans. Lineage (NCBI taxonomy): Eukaryota > Metazoa > Chordata > Mammalia > Dermoptera > Cynocephalidae > Cynocephalus > Cynocephalus volans. The sequence goes on along the minus strand of NC_084460.1, from coordinate 46,387,046 downwards.
TGAAATGCCGACAATACCTCCTGGGAGGGCCATCCCCATTGTATTCCATGGAAAAAGTGTCCCCCTCCCTCAGGCAGTGAGTTATTTTTTTGTTGCTGTATTAGTCAGCTCCGGCTGCCATAACAGAATTCCACACACCGGTGTCTTAAACAACAGAAATATATTTTCTCAGTTCTGGAGGCTGAAGTCCAAGATTAAGGTTGGTTTCTGGGCAGGCCTCTCTCCTTGGCTTGCAGTGGGTGCTTTCTCACTGTGTCGTCACTTGGCTTTTTCTCTGTGTGCAGAGAGAATGAGCTCTGGTGTCTCTTTCTCTTATTGTAAGGACACCAGTCCTATCTGATTAGGGCTCCACCCTCATGACCTCATTTACCCTTAATTACCTACTTAAAGGCCTTTTCTCCAAATACAGTCCCATTGCGGGTTAGGGCCTCAACATATGAGTGGGGATGAGGAAGATGAAACATAACAGTTACCAATTTCCTAATTTTCAAAAATTGCTTAATTTTTATCTTAAGATACACTGAAAAGACCGTGTTTTTCAAAGAAAATGGAGAGACTGGATCGGATGCTTTGTGTAACATTCCAGGCAGGCAGTGTAGAAAAATTCTTTTTTTTAAAAAAAGGTGTTTGCAGTCATAGGGATTTGGGTTCAAATTCCAGCTTTATTACTTATTAGCCGTGTGGCTTTGGGAGAACTGCTTAACTTCTCTGAGCCTGAGTCCGCTCATCTATGATATAAGGGTAATATTTGTAAAGAACACAGTGGCTGGCACATAGTCAAATTGTATTTTAGAAAAAATTACAATTTGTCATAGAAAAATAAAGAGTTTTATAAGTAACTGTTGACTATTTTTATGATTCTTTCCTGGGATTGCTTCTATTATTTTCTTTGCTATGACTACTGGTTTAAACCAGACTCAGAGTTCCCAAAAAAGCATATCCTTAAAATCACTCCTAATGCATTTCTGCTAAGTCCATAAACATAGCTCTATCTACAATCTCCCAGCTATAAATCCTTTCCTGGAAAACTTGTATATAATTTGTACTCTAGCTTTGGGGGCTGTTATCTCAGAATCTCAACGTGTTTGGGGCTGGCTGGTTAGTTAGCTCAGTTGGTGAGAGCGTGGTGCTGATAACACCAAAGCCCAGGGTTTGATCCCTGTATGGGCAAGCCACCCCCAAAGGAAAAAAAAAAAAGAATCTCAGTTTGTTATTTGACACTCATCTTGTTTGCATCATCTCCCTTATAAGTATTGAGTAAGCAACTTGTTGAGGAGCTCATAACCTTCCAAAACTCAATCAAAGAAACATTGTGTAAGTAAAGAAAATACAGTGTTTCCTCCAGGCAGGCTAAAGTTGGCCATTCAGGTTTGGTTAGCTTAAAATATTTTATAAGTCCTTGTCCCTTTTCTAAACTTTGCCAAAATCCCTCATCTATTTGTGAAGGGTTATAGACAGAGGATATTTTTCCTTACTTTTTGCCTTTTGGACTTTGATTAACTGATTATCATTTATATATACATTATTCCCCCCACATTTTACCATCTCTGAAATCAAGACACATCAAGTGATCAATGGTGTGTCGTTGTTTAATTGAAAGCATGTTCTCATCCCTAGTGATACATAAAATAATGTTGTGATACATTCAATTGTTAACTTGAATGCCACCTTTAATCCTTGGCACAAAGTCTACCTCCATTGTAAATGTCAGCAAATATCTTTATCATTCCCATTTCAGTCTTTGCCTCCCCCATCCACTCCCTAAATATTTTGCTTTGGGGAATGTATCCTTAACTTAAATTTCACTTACCACATAGCTCTAGCCAGAACGATCAGCCCCTCAATGCTGAGTTTTTCCATATAGACATCTTCCTTCCTATGGGCCTCACCAAGGTATCCGGAAGAAAAGTAAAATGCTAAGGAGAGGTGCATGTTCCTTGTATAAAAACTACATCCATTCAGAGAAAAAGCAAAACAAAACAAAACCAGTAAGCTACTGCAACTACTGCTGCTTTGAAGTAAACCATGACCATCAAGCTCAAGCAAGCTCAAGAACAAAAGGCGACCAAAGTGAGCTTAGCTTGGTGGCCCCACAATGGAAACAAACAAGCAAATCAGGAAATATCCACCTAAGAGCTTTGGCAAAATACTGGTCTCCAACATCACTATCCAGCCGTAGAAGACAGTCACTTTGGTGCTTTAGGAATTTTGTGATATAGTCTTTTTTGGAGGTGTTAGAGACAAAAAAGTACATCGGTAGGAAAAACCAAATGACACATGATAAACTAGTAGAACATAGGACACGTGATAGGTAATTTATTTATTTATTTATTTATTTTAATTTTTTTTGCAGCTGGCTGGTACAGGGATCTGAATCCTTGACCTTCGTATTATAACACCATGCTCTAACCAACTAAGCTAACTGGCCAGGGCAATTTATTGAGTAAGCATCATTTATGTCAGATCAGTCACAGCTGATCAGAGCCATTTTATCACTGCAGCTCTTGCAAAGAAACTACATGAAACAGGTCCTGGTACGTTTAATTCTGAAACCCTCCCCTTCCTTCCCAAATGCTCAGTGCTCTGAGATCAATCTATGAATCCAAAGAAAGTATATAATGGACTCTGTATGAGCACTTTACTTACTCACCCATAACTGAGTGTAACTGGGGAACAGGAATGATAATTCCTGCCTCAACAGAGTGCTGCAAAGATCAAGGAGATGCCTTTTCAGAATGCACTTTTTAAATGTAGATCATCCCATCTTTTGTGTTATCAATAGACCTTAAGAAAGGGCCAGACCAATGCTAAGAGAAATGTAATATGAGCCATATGTGTAGTTTTAATCTTTCTAGTAGCTTTCTTTTAAAAAGGTAAAAAGAGACAGGTGGCATTAATTTTAATAATGTATACTTTATTCATACTTAATATTTATATTTAATAATATATATTTTACTTAACCCAAAATATTTCTTCATGTAACCAATATAAAAAATCATGAATTCGATATTTTACATTTTTTTTTATACTACGTCTGAAATCTGGTGTGTACTTTGCAGTTACAACACATCTCAGTCTGAACCAGCCATATTTCAAGTGCTCGGTGGCCACATGTGGCTACCATGTTAGATGGTTGAGAGAAAGCCTGTAGATGGGCCTCGAGCTCCCTCCCTTTCCATTTTTTCCACTTTCAAAATTAAAGATTTAAAGCTGAATAAAAAAGAATGAAATCCTGTCATTTGCGGCAACGTGGATGGACTTAGAAGACGTTATGTTAAGTTAAATAAGCCAGGCACAGAAAGACAAATACCACATGACCTCACTCAGATGTGGAATCTAAAAAAAAAAAAAAAAAAGTTGATATTATAGAGACAGAGAGTAGAAGAACGGTCACCAGAGACTAGGGAAGGAAGCAGGGAAGGGAAAACAGGGAGAAGTTGGCCAACAGTACAAAATTACAATTAGATAGGAGGACTAAGTTCTGGTGTTCTATTGCACAGCAGGGTGACTATGGTTAGCAATTACGTTGTGTATGTTACGCAATAGCTAGAAGAGAGGCTTTTGAGTGTTTTTGCCACAAAGATATGAGAAAGGCATTAGTTGATGGATACTCTTACTCTCCCCAGTCTCTGGTGACCATTCTACCCTGACACTAATACATTAACTACCCTGACCCAATCATTATACAACATGTATATGTATCAAAACTCCAGATTGTACCCCATAAGTATGTACAATGACAATGTGTCAATTAAAATAAACAAATTTAAAAGAACAGAAAAAGACTTAAAGTTGATAAACGGATTCACATATACATGGTACAGAAGTTTAGCAGGTACAAAATTCTGTACAGAGAAAAGGAAATGTGGCTCGCTCTCTTGTCTTCACACACTGAGTTTTCATCCCCAGAGGCAGCCACAGTTAATAGACAGTTAATAGATCCTCCTGTCTCCTCACAAAGATATCTAAACAAATAAAATATCTATACACATGTATACACGTACATATCTAAATATACATACATACAAATACATACGTATTACGTTATTTTTTCTCTCTTTTCTGCACAAACATGAGCATGCTATACACACTGTTCTATACCTTGTTTTTTTTCACTTAATACTAACCCTGCTACTTACTAGTTGTGTTAACATTGGGCAAGTTGCTACATGTTTTTGTGCCTCAGTCTCCTCATCTGTGAAATGAAGGTGACAATATACATAAATATCTTACTCAGAGGGTTGTTGAGAGGATTAAGTGGATAAAGAGGCACACAAGACTTAAAATAAAATAATGCCCAGTACATTCAATAAACGTTAGAATTTTTTTTAATTAGCCAGAGTATTACATTGTATGGCTCTACTATGATTGATTGAAACAGTCCCCTTTTAATGGACATTTAGTTTGTTCCCACACCATCCCAATCTTTTGCTCTTACAAAGAAAGCCTCAGTGACTAGCTTTGTGCATGTCATTTGACCACATGCAAGTGCACTAGAGGATAAATCCCAGAACTGAAATTGCTGGGTCCGAGGGTCTGTGTGTGTTTCATTGTGGTTTCACTGCCAGATCACCTTCCCAGGAGACGGTACCAGTTGACAGTCACACCTACTGCGTAGGAAGCGTGCCTGTTCCCCACAGCCTCGTCTCACAGGATACATCAACATTGTGTTTTCTCTGCTGTGCACTGGTTGGAAAATGATACAGCCTCATGGTTTCCATTTGTCTTTCTCTCCTTGTAGCAAAGATGAGCATCTTTTCATAGGTCTAAGGGCTGCTCAGATTTCCTTTTCTGGGAGCCCACTCATTTTTCTATTGGATTATTGGACTAAGCCTTTTTAAATCCCTGTCTCCACTTCAGGCTTTCCTGACCTCTCTCTACAGACCACCTGGATGTCTTTTCCCCCACAGTTCTCACTGCAAGAATCTGGACTTACTTTCTGTTGTCATCTTGAGCTGTAATTTCTATCTCACATTGCTATGATTTCACATGGAAATAGCATACGTCCTTGGTCAAACCGTAAGTGCCTCCAGGGCAGGAGTGGGATTCTTTCCATCCCTTAGAGTACTTAGCACTGAGCCTTGTGTCAAATGGGCATTTAATGCCTCCTTCTCAAATTCATTTCTGTTATTTATTTTGGGGGGCAGGAGGCTGGTATAGGGATTTGAACCCTTGACCTTGGTGTTACAACATCAAATTTATTTTTGAAAAAGAAAATCAGTGGTAGATAGTTATAGAAGAGAGAACATCACTCTTACTCTCAACATTTAATTTTCCAAGTTATTAAAATTATTAATTTATCACATCATTGAAATTATCAAATTAGTAACAATTATTATTAAATTATTAAAATAAGTATTAAAGCTATTAGGTTTCTCTTACTAAATTATAAAGATTCAAGCACTTTAGGAAGAATAACAGAGTTTCTCTCTACCTAAAGTGGATTACTTTAAACAGTTTGTTAAACACCTTTTAAGATTTCACCTATGATTATACAAATTTACATACTAAAAAGTATAGGGGCACGTATGTATATGTTACACATACATAAAGACAGAAACATAAAGCTTTGGGAAGTTGTTAGCAAAAATTGGATCTTACATATTGTGTTTCAATTTGCAACTGTTGTACTTTAATCATTCATTCCACAAATATTTAATGAGCACCTACTATGTGCCAGGGACCATGTTTTTTTGTTTGATTGTCTGATTATCTTCTGTTTTTGCTTTTTAGCAAGTGATTTCTGTGATCAAGAAAGTTTGAGAAACAATGAGATAGTCACAGAATCCTGGTTTAGGAATTAACTTCCAGATTTCTTTTCCCTGTCTTTAACCAGAGCATCCAACACATCCAAGTTAGTTTGTCTAAAATCGATTGTAACTTAAAAGGCTTCCTGTGAAGAAGACTTTACTGAGATTTTTAGCATCTTTCTTAACATTTGCTCAACTCTGTGCTCTTTGGAGGAAATGATTTATGTAACAGAAAATAAATGATGCAGTACAGCCAGCCATAAAAAAAAAAAAAAAAGATGCCATAAAGTGCATACAGCATGAACCTGTGTTGAGCAAGTAAGACATGACATATTAAATTTAGAAAATGTATTAGGATCAGAGAGTCTAAGTCAAACAGGGATTGAATCTGCTTTTCCAGGTATGTGACTCTCTTATAGAAGACACTGAGTCCCTCTAAGCCTTTGTTTTCAAAGGAGTTAGTTCTAAAAGCCAGAGTATAAAGAAAAAAAATCAAGTATAATCAAAAATTACCTTTTTTTTAAAGATGACCAGTAAGGGGATCTTAACCCTTGACCTGGTGTCGTCAGCACCACGCTCATCCAGTGAGCTAACCGGCCATCCCTATGTGGGATCTGAACCTGTGGTCTTGGTGTTATCAGCACCGCACTCTCCCGAGTGAGCCACAGGCCAGCACCCAAAATTACCATTGAGCATCCTTCTATTATCACAGTAAAACAGGCGGAGATAGGACAAAGCTCAAGACCAGACAATGTATGCATGCCTCATTTCTTACCTGCAATGGTGCACACAATTGCCTCTATATTTTAAATTAGTCTTCTGTTTCTCTCTCTTTGTTTTCTCCCCACACAACTAGTAAAATTCAGGTAGGTTAAATGCACCTACAAGTGAATGCGCTTGAATAGGAACTACACTATAGATTTCTCCTGATGATTCAATATATAATTTATGTAAAACAACTAATTCAGTGCCTGGAACACAGTAAGTTTCTAAGAAATGTTAACTCTTATCATCACCACTACTGCTCTATGAGAAAAATGCTCCTTCTTTTGAAGAGATTTTTTAAGCCAGATTTCACATCTTACTCTGTCTTAGTCATCCAAGGCCCCTTCCAGCAAAGTAGCAAACCTATCATCCCATGAGTGATTTCATGGCAGGTTACTGACACATACTAAGTGATCAATAAACACTTGTTGAATGAATTCCAAAAATTCTGGCTCAGAGGTGGAAAGGGCAAAATCAAGGAGGAAGAGGATCTGACAGTAGCACTTGCCTAGGACTGTCAAGGTTTTTAGAATAAGTCCAGTGTTTAATAAATGCCTACCTTGGCTTTTGCTTTTCAAAAAGGCCATACACTCTTTCATTTAACCTATATATATTTCTTTTTCTTTTTCTTTTTTTTTTAAATGCTTGTCAAGTGAAGAACTGGGAGTGGAGAAGGAACAAAGAAATCTGTAACTGGTTGTGACCGATTAGTCATAAACAACACCGCATTCAGACCCACCTATTCTCTCTATATTCTTGTCCTGTGCCAGGCTCTGTGCTAGGCCTAGATATACAGCGGTGAGCAAGACAGACAAGGGCCCTTCAGACTCCTACAGGAGAAAGCAGCAAGTAAGTACAATCAAGAAGATTATTACAGACGTTAATGCTTCCTGAGGGAAATAAACAGTGGGGTGGGACAGAGAGTGACTAAAAGGGAAACCAACTTCTGTAGGGATCAGGAGAGGCTGGAGCTGAGATCTGGGGTGATAACTGAAGTATCAATCCAATAACAGTACAATTAAAATTGTTCAAGAGGTGGCTAGTCTGAAGTGAACAGCATCATTTTCACTCTCCCCTTTAAAGAAAAAGCATTTCCTACACATCAGATTGGCAAAGCATTTAAAAGTCTGACAGCACCAGCTTCTACACAGAATGGACAGAGGGGGACACTTATTAGCTGCTATCTAGGACTGGAAATTGGTATGATCCTTTAAGACATTTGGTGACACCTAATTACAGCTGAGGGTGTGACTTCCTTCCCTATGACCCAACAATTCTGTGTCTAGTTGTATTCTTTAGACAAACTCTTAAAAATATCTGCTCCTACAGAAGTAAGTGACAATTCTTTTAAATTCTGAAGTCAAAATATAAGACAAAAATAATTCATTCAACAAATATTTACAGAACGCTTACATGTGCCAGGCCCTGTTCAAGGCTCCAAGAAAACCATGGTGAATAAAACCTTCAAAGACTATGCCCTCACGAATGTAATGGGGAAGACACATGATAAATAAAAAGCCCAACACTCACTGTCTACTTAACACATACCCACTTTGTGATCCTAGTTTTGTCCAAGAGGAAAGTGAGTCTCAGAGAAACTGTCATTTGTCCAGGGTAAGCCAGCTAGAAAGAGGGACTCTTGCTTTCACCCTCCAGTCAAGTACCCCGGCTAGTACAAGGCATCCCCAGGATGTCCCTAATCACTGACAAAAAGAAAGACAAAACTCCGGCACATGCTTACCATAAGGGGGCAGTAGGGAGGGAAGTGGTCAGGCAGAGGAGAACCAAAATCAGGTGTCCCCTGGTTTATTTTTATTCTCCATTGATGAAGAAGTACTCTTTGGGATAGAGCCACCGTCAAAGATGGGAAGAGCGCGGGCATCGTCTCACCTGGCAGGGACAAGCCTCCTGCTTCTGTAGACAGAATGACCCTCATGGGGACATTTCACTGATTCCATCTTTTGATACATGTTTTTCTAAGAATACAGTGAGCATCCCTGTACTTGTCACCCATAATAAAATAACTCTTATCATTTCATCTTAGCTTTAAGACCTTTTCTACTTAAAAAAATTTTCAGATAATTTCCTTTTATTTCCATCTTTCTTTGCATTTACCCTGTTTTTCTTCTTACTGAATTCCTAAGTTACACATTAGTTTATTTATTTTCAATCCCTCTTTCTTTAAAAATGCACTCCGGGATATACGAGTATATTGTCTTTCATTGCTTCAGGTGCATCCCACATTTTTTAAAAAATGCAACTTACATCCATGCATGCATAATTATGTAACTCTTTTTTTTTGTTGATGTCTGTTAACGTCTCTCTTCCCACCATAATACTCCTGCCTCCCACACAGCATACTAAGTATCATTCTGTTTTTATCCAATTTCAAGTAATCCCAGACAAGGATAGTTTACCACAGTTTGTCTTACCAAAATGGGGGATTTAGTGCACTTCACTCAAGGCACTCAATAATACTTAATGGAAATTCCTTCAGAATAATTCATAGTTTTATTTCATTTTACTTAATGTCTGTATAAAGATATTCCATGGTGTGAGATGCCAGTATTTATTCCTTCTGTTTCTAGTTGTGTATGTGTTTGGGATTTTTGCTACCATTAACAATGTTGTAATACACTTCTCTAAGTACTAAAAAAAAATTCCAGATGTCCCAGGAGCAGAAAGTTGCTAACTGGCCACTGTGGCAGGTAGGATGAGAAGCTGAGGAATGGTCTCCAAGTTGCTTTTCAGCATCTGTAAAATAAGGGGGTTGGATTAGATAAGTACCAGGGTGCCTCCTGGCTGATTGAATGAATATAATCAAATCACTCACTTGCCCATGCACCCACCCAGCAGACCCTGATTGAGTCCCTGCAATGTGCAGGCACTGAACTGATCACTTAGGACTTGACCACGGAGAGGGTGGAGAAGGCTCTGGCTCTCAGGGGACTGACATTCTGGTGGGAAGAAGCAGATGATGAACACACCAAAAAATTATATCAACTCCATGCGTTGCGCAAGGCTAAGATTTGCAGGATAGTGGTGTTGAAAGACTCCCGCAGTGGGTAGTCAGTCAGTTCAGGGAGACCCTCCCAAGGAACAGCGAGACCACGGCTTCGGATGCAAAAACAAGAGGTTTATTGAACACACAGGTACCCGGGCGACTCAGTCTTTCGAAAGACTGGCGCGCCGAGTAGAGCTCCTGGGTCCTTTTTATAGCAAAAAGCGCGGGTACAGAAGCGAGAAGCAAGGTAATTGGTTAGTTTAAATCAAGCCAGGGGTGAACTTCGGTCAAGTGGGAGTCCTTGAAACAGCTGAGGGGCACTCTTGAAACTTTAACTGACTTGTCTATTTCTGGGAACTATCCGCCCTTTGCCTCGGGCCGGGGCCCAGGTGCATAACCACAGATATCCTGTTTGACTCTGTTCCCCTTGTTTCTTAACTTGACTTTTTGGCTGTATTTTCCCTATACCCTTGTAAAAAGCACTTCCTTCATTCCCCCATTTCTCTTGTGGATCGCTCTAATCTTAGAGCGGAATTAAAAGTTATCTTCGCCATTTAAGGTTTGGTATTTTTGCCTAAGGACCAGAATCTTAACTGCACTTACCCTATCATTGATGAATTGGACTAGTCTATTGATGACGTAGGGCCCAAGGGTGAACAACAGAAGGAGGAGTAATAGGGGCCCGGCGATGGTTGACAGTAGGGTGGTCAACCAAGGGGAGTTATTTGATCTGGTTATAAGCATTTTCATAGTTTGAGTCAGGAGGCCTGACTCTTTTAGAGGCCGGTGCATCAATTTCTGGAATATCCCAAGCCTCGAGACCCGCCGCCAGGGCACATATATCAGGGGTAAGGGAGGGCCACCAAGTCCAAAGGGGGTGGACTTCTGTCTTGAACCAGACAACCTTTCCAGTTTGGGACAGTACCTGCCAGGTGAGGGTGTTGGGCTGGTTAGGGTTATTACTTGGTAGGCTTGCTCCGCCGCCGCCGAATGCGCAACTTAAGAGGATTATCAGTCCTCTCCAGCTCCCAGGATTCATCTGGTACGGAGGGTGGCGCAGGCTTGAGGTGAGAAGCATGTACCCAGGCTGCAATGCCATCAACTTTTACTGCGGTCGGGGTGGTCAGCAATACCAGATACGGGCCTTTCCACCGAGGCTCAAGGTTGCTGGGTCGATGGCGTCTGACCAGCACTTGGTCTCCGACCTGGAACGGATGAGGGATGGCCACGGCACCTGGCTCGTATACCTCCTTGATCTGGTCCCAGATCTGGGTTTTTACAACTTCTAAAGCCTTTAAGTGAGTAAATAAGACAGGAAGAAAGTTATCATCGGGACCCAGTGTTCCTCCCAACTCAAGTATGGGGGGGGGTCCCCCGTAGAGGATTTCATAGGGAGTTAGACCGTACTGGCCAGGGGTATTCCTGGCTCTGAACAGCGCTAAGGGAAGGAGGGCCACCCAGTCTTTTCCACCGGTCTCTAAGGCCAATTTAGTTAAGGTCTCTTTGATGGTTCTATTCATTCTCTCTACTTGACCTGAGCTCTGGGGCCTATACGCACAATGTAACTTCCAATTTATCCCCAGTTGTGTGGCCAGTCCCTGGCTTACCTGAGCAACAAAGGCTGGGCCATTATCTGACCCGATCACCTTGGGGATCCCGAAACGGGGCAGGATTTCTTCTAGTATCTTTTTACATACAGTCAGGGCCGTTTCCGTTTTGGTAGGAAAAGCTTCTACCCATCCAGAGAAAGTATCTACAAATACTAGCAGATACCTGTTCCCATACCGGCCAGGCTTTACCTCTGTAAAGTCTACTTCCCAGTATACGCCGGGTCGATCTCCCCGTTGTCTTTTTCCGGTCTCTCGGTAGGTGGTAGTCGCATTAGTCATGGCACAAGCCGGACACCGATTGGCGACTTCTTGAACGGTGGACCGGAGATTCGGGATGGAGAGGCTGGTGCGGCTCGTTAGTTGAAGGAGCTTTTCTGGTCCTAAGTGTGTTAGCTGATGTAACCGCTGAATGAATTCTTTTCCCTGGTCAGGAGTGAGCTCTCTTGGCTTGGTCCTAGCTTGAGCAGGCTCGATTGGCTCTTGAAGCTTTATAGTTTCTGCTAGCACCCTGACCGACAGGGCGGCTTGTTTTGCAGCCTCGTCGGCCCTCCGGTTCCCGGCCGCCACAGGGTTATTTCCTCTCTGGTGGCCCGGGCAGTGGATAATGGCGACCTGCTGTCCGTGTAGATGTTGATGTTTTTTCCTTCGGCTAGGCGTAATGCCTGCGTCAAGGCGATTAGCTCGGCCTTCTGGGCTGATGTCCCTTCTGGCAGGCTGCTTGCCCATACCGTCCGTTTGCCATCTACGATGGCGGCCCCTGCTCTCCGCTTACCTTCCACAATGAAGCTGCTACCGTCTGTATACCAGGCAGGCACTCCGGGCAATGGCTGGTCCTTCAGGTCCCGTCGAGTCCCAGCTTCTTCAGCAAGGATTTCTGAGCATTGGTGTACTGGGGTGGATTCTGACTCGACTGGTAGTAGGGTAGCTGGGTTCAGGACAGCAGGGGGCGCGAAAGATATCCTTTCGTTTAGCAGCAAACTCTGGTAATGAGTCATTCTGGCATTGGTCATCCACCGATTGGGGGGCTGCCGCACAATACTTTCGAGGCTGTGGGAAGCAATCACAGTCACATTTTGCCCCAAGGTTAACTTATCAGCGTCTTTGAGGAGGAGTGCCACTGCAGCAACCGCTTTTAGGCAGGTTGGCCACCCACTGGCCACTGGATCCAGTTTTTTTGATAGATAAGCTACTGGCCGTCGCCATGGTCCTAGGGTCTGAGTAAGCACTCCTCGGGCTACACCGGCTCTTTCATCTACGTATAGAGTAAATGGTTTGGTGAGGTCTGGGAGAGCCAAGGCGGGGGCAGACAGCAAGGCTTTTTTTATGTGGTCAAAAGCCTTTTGATGCTCCTCAGTCCAGGTAAAAGGAATGTTTTCCCTTGTCAGGGGGTACAAGGGTGCAGCCAGGGAAGCAAACCCAGGAATCCAGAGCCTGCAGAATCCGGCAGTACCCAGAAATTCGCGGACCTGCCTGGGGGTTGTGGGAGTAGGGATCTTCATAACTGTAGCTTTCCGGGCCGGGGTCAGCCATCTTTTTCCCTCCTTGAGCAGGTACCCCAAATAGGTGACCTCTTTCTGGCATAACTGGGCCTTTTTAGCTGATACCCGGTACCCCAACTTACTCAGTTCCTGCAAGAGCTTTTGTGTCCCTCTTTTGCAGCCTTCATATGTGGGAGCTGCCACTAGGAGGTCGTCCACATATTGGAGTAATATGACCTGGGGGTTGAGAGCCCTAAAAGGAGTTAAATCCCGGTGGAGGGCCTCGTCGAAGAGAGTGGGTGAGTTCTTGAACCCCTGTGGCAGCCGTGTCCAGGTCAGCTGACCAGCGTTACCTTTTTCTGGGTCTCTCCACTCGAACGCGAACAGTGGCTGGCTGTTGGGGTGTAGTTTGAGGCAAAAAAGGCATCCTTGAGATCCAAGACTGAGTACCAAGTGTGACTAGGCGGAAGGGAACTCAGGAGGCTGTATGGGTTTGGGACTGAGGGATGAATGTCTTGCACCCTTTTGTTAATTTCTCTCAAGTCTTGGACTGGCCGATAGTCATTGGTCCCTGGCTTTTTTACTGGTAGCAGAGGGGTGTTCCAGGGCGACTGGCAGGGCACTAAGACCCCTAGGTCTAAGAACCTTTGGATGTGGGGTCTGATGCCTTCCCGGGCTTCTTTAGTCATTGGATACTGTCGGACGGCCACCGGTGAGGCACCCGATTTCAGCTCTACTACTACTGGTGGGACGTTATTGGCCAGTCCCATACCTGTCTTTTCTGCCCATACGGTGGGAAAAAGTTGGAGCCAGGATGGGTCGATGGAGGGAGAGGCCGGCTTTTCATACAGCCGGTATTCTTCTTCTAGGTTTAGGACCAAGCACATGGTAGAGTGATCTCCCCATGTTACTTGTGGGCCCTCTGTAGAAAACTGGATTTGGGCCTTTAGTTTGGTCAGAATGTCCCGGCCCAACAGAGGAGCAGGGCACTCAGGTATGACCAAAAAGGAATGGGTCACTTGTTTATGTCCAACCTTTAAAAGTCTTTGTGTGGTCCAGGGGTAGACTTTGCTGCCGGTTGCTCCTACTACGACTGTCCGCCTGGACCCTACCTTCCCCATGGGTTGGGTCAACACCGAATGTTCAGCCCCGGTATCGACCAGAAACTCGATGGGGGTCCCCTCCACTGTCAATGTTACCCTAGGTTCGGGGAGGGGGTCCGAACCTTGACTCCCCTAGTCGTCTAGGGATAGAACCTTGGCTTCTCTGATGTTCTTTTTCCGGGGACATTCTCTTGCCCAGTGACCCTTCTCTTTACAGTACGCGCATTGGTCTTTGTCTAGAGGGGGTCTTCCATCCCTAGGTGTTTTCTTTGCCCGGTTGCTCAGGTTCCCTGTCTGCCTATCTCTAGACCCTCTTTCACCTACCACTGCGGCCAAAATCCTAGTCAAGTTTTTTTCTTGGCGCCTATCGCGCCGTCTCTCTCTCTCTTCTGTCTCTCTTTTTTCTCTTTCTTGTTTTTCCTCTTCTGTCTCTCTCTTGTGGTACACCTTTTCTGCCTCTCTCACTAAATCTTGTAAGGAATAATCTTGGAGCCCCTCTAGCCTCTGCAACTTTTTCTTGATATCTGGGGCTGCCTGTCCGATGAAGGCCATTGCAACTGCCGCCTGCTGTCCCTCAGAAGAGGGGTCAAACGGAGTGTATCTCCTATATGCCTCCATCAGGCGTTCCAAGAAAACCGAGGGGGGTTCTACCGGTCCCTGCAAGACCTCTCTTACCTTAGCCAAATTGGTGGGGCGCCGGGCTGCCCCTTTGAGACCTGCCACTAGAGTCCGGCGGTAGACCAGAAGACGCTCCCTACCTTCGGCTGTGTTGTAATCCCATTGAGGTCGATTGAGGGGGAAGGCCTCATTAATGAGGTTCTCGAGTTGTGTAGGGGCCCCGTTGTCCCCGAGAACGTTCTTGCGGGCCTCCAGAAGAATCCTTTCTCGCTCTTCAGTGGTGAAGAGGATCTGGAGTAGCTGTTGGCAATCGTCCCAAGTGGGCTGGTGAGAGAACATAAGGGACTCAAGAAGTCCCGTGAGTCCTGCTGGTTTTTCAGAAAAAGACGGGTGGTTAGACTTCCAATTGTAAAGATCTGCTGAGGAAAAAGGCCAATACTGTAGAGGGACCAAGCCATTAGGCTCAGCTGGGGGCCCTATGGCTCGGAGGGGCAAAGCTACGGTGGAGTCAGGACCGGAGCCGTCTCTCGGACTGCGAGGTTGGCGGCTCCTAGTCCCCGCAGCCGGTCCCTCAGGGCTAGGATCACCGGGCGCTCGGCCTGGTGCCGATCTGTTTCCCTGAGGGGCCAGAGGGGGCAGCGGAGCCGCCGGGTAAGGTGGGGTTTCAGAGAGAGAAAATAGGTCATCTGGTGTCGGGAGGACGGGGGGTTGGGGAGGGGCGGAAGGCTTCCTTGTAGGTGGCCTTTGAGTATTTTCTGATCCCGAAACAACAGCGACTTTGCTGGAGGGTGGCACCCAGGGAGGGGGATTCTGGGCGAGGTCTTGCCATACCACGACATAGGCAACCTGGTCCGGGTGTCCTCCGGTCTCCTGAAAAACAATCTTTTTAACTGCAAAAATGACAGTAAGATCAAAGGTTCCCTCTGGCGGCCAACCTACGCCGAATGTGGGCCACTCAGACGAACAGAAAGTCTGCCATTTTCCTTTTTTGATCTCCATGGACAGATTGTGAGCCCTGGCTTTGACATCTTTCCAATGATCTAGAGTAAGGGAGAGGGGCGTAAGGGCACTTTGCCCCATCTCGAAAATTTCCAATAGGGGAACGACGACGCAAAGACCTATCACAACTAAGACAAAAAGAAACCAGAAACGGCGACGAGACCGAGTGCCGTAGAAATAGAAGAAAGAGTCCGATGGCAGAGCGCGCCTCCCGAGACGCGGTGAGACCAAAACACAATAATCCTCTGCCAAGGGGTCCACCAGGCGTCCCTGGTCCTCCCCTGATCCTGGGACGTCTCCCAGGATTGCCGGGTGGCGAGCCCCCGAACACGTCTGTTCGCTACCCGCACTTCGCTCCCAGAGCGACTAACCCGGAACAAACTGAAACCAAAATGCGCGCGCTCAGAAAAGACAGTCGAAATCACTGAGTCAGACACAGAGACGAGACACAGAAACGAGACACAGAACGACTGCTGGCCAGCTTACCTCCCGTTGGTGGGTCGGTGGTCCCTGGGTGGGGGTCTCCGATCCCGGACGAGCCCCCAAATGAAAGACTCCCGCAGTGGGTAGTCAGTCAGTTCAGGGAGACCCTCCCAAGGAACAGCGAGACCACGGCTTCGGATGCAAAAACAAGAGGTTTATTGAACACACAGGTACCCGGGCGACTCAGTCTTTCGAAAGACTGGCGCGCCGAGTAGAGCTCCTGGGTCCTTTTTATAGCAAAAAGCGCGGGTACAGAAGCGAGAAGCAAGGTAATTGGTTAGTTTAAATCAAGCCAGGGGTGAACTTCGGTCAAGTGGGAGTCCTTGAAACAGCTGAGGGGCACTCTTGAAACTTTAACTGACTTGTCTATTTCTGGGAACTATCCGCCCTTTGCCTCGGGCCGGGGCCCAGGTGCATAACCACAGATATCCTGTTTGACTCTGTTCCCCTTGTTTCTTAACTTGACTTTTTGGCTGTATTTTCCCTATACCCTTGTAAAAAGCACTTCCTTCAGTGTCTCTACATAGGTGAGACACATGTACACTAAGATGTGACTTGGTCAGTAATCCAATCTAAAACTGTTTTCTATGTATTACTGATTCTCACAATTTTAAATTTGTATGTATTTCTATGTGTTCATAGTTCTTTCTGATCTTCGAGAATCAAGTAAGGGCACTCCTGCAATCAGTCTAGCTTCTAGACCTTCAGAGTCTGATCCTGTATGTAAATCAGAAGCAAATCTCCATTTTTTAAAAAACGCACCAGGTGATTCTGAGGCACAGTTGGGTTTGGAAACAACTCTATTATAGGATTGTCAGGTGTGAACCCCAAACATCCAGTGAATAGAGTTGGGGGAAGGTAGGTGAGGATTTGGATTGAAAAGTCTCGTTGGAAGAAATTTCTGGCCTCCACAAAGTTACGCTTTTCAAAATTTTAAACTGCAAATAGAGAAATCTCACAGGTGCCCCTCATCCCCATCCCCAGGAAATATCCTAGGACGATTTCTAGGGTTTGACTCATTTGATGTGCAGTAAATATGTAAAAACAGCAGTGGGCTGCCGGAAACCCAGCAGAATGAAAAATCTAGAATTGCAAATGTAAAACTCCCGCCCTCTGACAAACACTATGCTGATGGAACTGAAAGCTGAAAACAGAAGCAGAAATGATCTGATACTGAAATATCCATGAAGTAAAACTGCAGGGGGCAAGTCACGCTAGCCAGCCCCTACCCCCATTACTATTCTGGGAGTAATAATACGTCCCTCAAAGAGATGTCCTAAGGATTAAAAATAAGACGGTTTTCGTGTCAAGCCCTGGGTCGTTCAGGCTTAATCCACGTTAGTCTTGTTCCCCTCCCCCAAGCAAATTCCTCCTCCAAAATTTCCAGTCTGTCCAAGAAATCCCTGTGGTACATTATCTGGGTATTTAGCTAGTGGGCTTACCCAGGTGGTATATTGTAACTTTACTCCAACAATTTGGAAAAACAAACAGAGTGGTTCTGACCTTTTCAATTTCTCTCGCTTCTGCATCCTTCCAAAGCCTGCCTGTCCCTTATGATCTTTATTAAACCTCCGAGCTCCAAACTGCACAGCTGAAATGCAGCTCCGGGTTTGGTCAAGAGGTTCCTTTTTTATTTCACCACTTTAAAATGCTGACTTTGTTCATGTAAATGATGTATTTTGTTTGCACTTATCTAATCTTTCTCTTATCAAAAGGCTTAATCTCACTCTTACTGGAAATTTCAATTTAGTCCATTTTAGGGTGGCCCCAGAATCTTTAACAGCTGTTTCAAGGCTGTGTTGTGAAAACAACCCAAAATGGTACAGAGTTTGTTCTGTTTACACAACTGTGAGGGGGTGGGAAGCAAAATTGTTTGAAAGTCACTTTATGTAAATTTCCTCATGCAAAAAAATATATATATGTGTGTGTGTATATATATATATAGGCACAAAGGATTTACTTTGAGTGATACTTTTGGATAATATGGGATTTTTACAGTATGAAATTGTGTGAGTATCGACACCGAAATCCTCCTCAAGCCCAATTTCTGGAGCCCAATTCGAAATGCTTATTGGATATTTTTGCTGGTTATGAGAGTGATTGATACAGGCACTGTATAAAAAACTTAGAAAAGAGCCTACAGGAGGAAATAAAAAGCGCCTCTTGTCCAGCCACTCATAAATCACAACTCTTAGTTTAGCACTGAGGTGTGTTTCCTTCCAGCCTTTTCTCAATGACCGGCAATAACCATTTTAAACCTTCAGCCCTGAACCTATGTTTACCGTTCATACTTGTATCCTATCTGTTCGTGTTTCGTCTGTTTTCACAAGCCCTGCTCAAATTGCTGTTTTAGAAAAATCCAAAATGTTTTTGAGGGAAGTCTGGCGGGAAGAGAGGAGAGAGGAATGGATCCTTTAGAAAAGCAGCTACTGAAATAAAGGAGCTTTATTTTTGCTTTATAATTGATAACATGGCCCTCTTCTCTGCTCCTACCCTCCCCCAAGAAGACCCTTCTTCCTACATCCCACCTTCCCGAGGCACTTCACACTTTTGTACCTGGGATGAAAAGAGAGAATTTACAGCCCTCAGTGAAAATGTTCAGGGTCAAATTATATACTCTTACGGTAAAGAAAGGGGGGTGGGGGGTGGGGGCAGTACGGCTTTAACAATTCCTAGGCAGGCTTTAGCCCCAGCAGACTAGCTTGCATCATGATAATACAATTTTGTAAATTGAACAACAGATGTCAAATAGAAGAAAGAGACGGGAGCTTCGCTTTTCTTCTCCTGTGGACCTTGTTCCCCCCAAAGCAGCCATTTTTTCAGTTGCCATGACAGTGGTAATAGGAGTTTATCATTTTCCCATGCCTGCTGCATGTTAATGTGGAATCAATTCATGAGTGTTATCTGGTTAGGCGAAGAAAGGATCAAACCACGATCTGTGATTGTGCTGGGGATATAGAGACTACCACTGCCTTTTCACATTCCCCTCAATTCTCAGCCCGCAGTTTATGGAGCAATTTATATAAAGCAAAAGTTTTTATTTGCCTGTCTATTAACAGTCAGCCACAGAACTACTGAGAGTATGTGCCTG
Organism: Cynocephalus volans; assembly: GCF_027409185.1. Classification (NCBI taxonomy): domain Eukaryota; kingdom Metazoa; phylum Chordata; class Mammalia; order Dermoptera; family Cynocephalidae; genus Cynocephalus; species Cynocephalus volans. The sequence continues at coordinate 46,368,145 of NC_084460.1, read as the reverse complement.
TATTGACAAAACAAGTTGACCATTGCTTCTTTTGAAAAAAAGTTGCAAGGTCAGGGATCACCTAGACAGAAATCATATATATTATCTAGAAATCATCTATGTATAATATAGATTATAATTCCACTCTTTTGTCTTTAATACTAACCTCACTTTCAAAACATCAGACCCATTTACATACTGAGTAGAGGAAGAAATCTCCTTTGAGAATTCCTAAAACTGAGAAAATCATAATATTTTTGTAAGAAAGAACCTTCTTTCAATGAACAAAGGAGTTGCAGAAATCAAGAAAAATCACATTCGGAAGGACTTGGAATAATGGACATTTAGTCTTTAAAAATGAGCGTGAAAGAAAAATGAAAAAGTAGTTAAACCCTGATGGTGGATTCACCATCCTTAATGTTATTCATGATACTTTTGTGTATGTTTGAAATATTTTATAATTCCTAAAAATGTGTGAATCAAAATTTTTCAGTTCGGCCCTTAATTAACAGTGTTTAAATCTCAGCCAAATGAGGAAAAAGGGGGGGGGGGAAAGGAAGAAGAAACAATGTAGCAGGGCAACCAGCAAAATTAAACTCCAGAGTGATTTATAGCATACTTAGGTTTATTTCCCTCTTAATTTCTAACAGAATGTGGCAGTGGTTGTCAGCTGTTGTTTGCTTATTTTTTTTTTTTCTTCCTAATCCCTTAAAGAAAATTCCTGCATCAATTGACCTCTAAAATGATTACTTCAATTGTTGATAGAGTTTATTCTCCCAAATAGAAAAACCAGTTGCCTTTTTTTGCATTGTCCTCCTTATTTTTTAGGCATCTGGCACATTTTATTCCTTTTTTTGTTATTTTGAGTTGTTCTTTTATCATTATCTGCAGGAAGCAGCATTAGCATGCCACAGATAAGACCACAGATCCAGATGTGCATATCAAAGGATGAACAGCTACTTATTAAGAAAAACTTTTCTTTTTAAGCCAGAGCTTCTGTTCAAAGGAATAATAAAGCCTATGGCGTTAGTGACAAACTGGTAATTCAATGCCTTGTCACTGCCATGCATTGGAAAGGGGGGAAAAAAAGGAGGTCAAAGAAATTGGTAAGGTCCACGTTTTAGAAGCTGAAAAGGCAGAACTAGTGTAAAAGTTCATCTTCTCCAGATGCATGCATTTATATCCCGCTGTGCTTATTCATTGTTTGCTGGGGGAAATGAATGAGCCACAAATAGGCTGGATGAATTTTGAATCACTAAAATTATTTTTAGAAGAGTGAAATATGTTTACATTGAAAACATCCTATTTCAAAGCCATCAACTTGCACTTCCTCTGTGCTTGAAAATATGCTTAATAACACAAGATGGGCATATGTAGAAGAGTCCCAGCACAGTAATCATTTGCAAAGTAAACCTAAAAGTCTCTTTCACAGTTCCTCTGCTTCTAATGTTAGATCACTCCCTCCAAGGCCTGTCTCTGAATCCCTTACAGGAATTTGTATGCATAGATGCATATAGCTACATGAAGAAATGCAGAAATACATGTCTACATGCATATAGTGCAGCGTGTTTTAAATTAATGCTATCATTCCATAGTGTGCCTCCTTTATCCCACTTAGATTTACCAGTCTTTCCAACTTCGTACACATAATAAGCCTCATTCCTTTTTATTTGTACATGACACGGCTACTCAAGTTTCTTCCAGTTTTTTGCTATTGCAAACAACGATGCAATAAGTATCCTCATACATATATTTTTGTGTGCCAGTCCTCTACACTTTTAATGTATTACATTTGTTTCATTTTCTCTGTTGTCTAAAAAAGATCTCTTTTAGTAACTGGAAAAAGTTATGCACCTATATACTTGAGCCTACAATAAAGTTAGAGATAACTTAGTCTCTCACTTTTTCTGTAGACTTAAGATTTCAGAAAACTGTAATATGTAAATCAATTCTGAGGGCATTTGGCTTCACTTTTATTCTTGAGTTCCTAAACTGGGTTCTATAGTTGAATAAAGAATAACCTTGACTGAAGTAATTTTTTACAGGGATTCTTTTTTAAAGTTAGCTATCTGAGTCTTAAATCTGTCTGAGACTATCATTAGAGTTTTCTTAAACTATCATTAACCCTCCTTTTTGGTAAATAATCAAACAATGAAGTAAAGAAACTTTGCCCAGCGCATAGACCTGCTAAATTAATTTTATCATAAAAATGATGGTGGGCTATCCTATCAATGTATACATAGGGATTTACACTCTGGCATTACTTATAGCAGTAGAAAGAATAGAAATTCTTATTGGCCAGCTACCAAAAGAAAAAAGAATAGAAATGTCTAAATATCCACCATTAAGTGTCTTTAAAAAATTATGACACATGCAAAAAAATAAAATAACATTCAAACGAATAAGAAGATATTAACAGGAAAAGCATCTGTTGTTATTACTAATTGAAAAGGCAAATTGTAAATCTACATGTGTTATGTAATCTTCACGTGGCTGGGGCTGATGGGTGGATGGAAGATGCATAGACTCCTATTAACAAGAGTTAACTCCAACAAGAGTTAATGGAAGGGGTGACAGAAGGACAGATGTTATGTATTTACGTATTTCTTTACTAGTTAAGTTACCTACAATGGGCATGTAAATATTTTCTCATTAAAAAAATTATTGATTTTTAAAAAGAATATTCATGAAAGAGTATAAAAATATTGTACATCTTTATTGTTTAATTTAACTTTTCATGGGTATTATATCCACATGGTTCAAATGCCTAAAACTAGAAAATGGTTTAAAAAAAAAAGATCCCCTCTTAACCCATCTCCAGAACAGAATTTCCCTCCCCAGAGGTACTCACTGTTACTTTTCTATATGCCTCTTCCTTCCTAGACATATTTTAAGCATATTCAAAGAAATGTGTATGTGTGTGTACACACATATGTTTATGTATACAAAGAAATACAAAAGTATTTTTTTTTCTTTTTTCCACCACAAATGGTAGCCAACTATTTAAACTAGTCTGTATTTTGCTTTTTTCCTTTAGCCATGTATAAAGAGAATATTTTTTCAATAGCTGTACGAATGACTAACCACCATGCCAAAATCATCTTTGGGCTTTATGTGACTATTTCTGATTTTGGTATATAGGCTTCTGAAGCAAGCACAATGTGACTATTTCTGGGTCAAGAATAAACTGGACCAGTGGTTGGCACACTAGTTTATATGTACATTCAAAATGAGCTTGGGTTCAAAACAGCCATGCTCTGGGGACTAACGGCCAGTTCATATGAGCAGGCAGTTGACATGCGATGACAAGAGCCCAGACTTACCTGGTCAGTCCTGGGTTCACATATAAGCCCTACCACTTAAGTGCCAGTTGTATGACTTGGAAAATGTTCACCTCACTAAGCCTCAGTGTAACTGTCTGCAAAATGGGGATAACGACAGTCCCAACCTCTCAGGGTTGTAAATGAGAAAATGACATAAAATGTCTGCCTTCCACGTGTCACAGACTCGGGAGGTGGTTCTTCTCTAGCTGCCTTTCTGCTATCAGAAAGAGAGATTGAAAGAAGGAGGCAGATCGCTTTTTCCCAGGAAAACAGTCCTGAGCCAACATATTTTGAAAGTAGCGTCATTGCCCTTAGAGGAAGAGGAAGATATGAGTGGGAGGGGTGATTCGTATTTTCTGAAAGTTCTCCACTCCTTCTCATAGTCACGGCACACACCTCCAGTACCCTGCTGAGAGCTAGTTTATGGCCCTGCAGGAACTGTGTGTTTAGCCTGGTTAATATCTGAGGAGTAGCTGTCTTTTCAGCCATAAGACATGTTACATTCAGAAATCAATGTCCTATAGCAACGATTGTCAATCTTGAGAATGCATTTAGAATCACCCAGAGGGCCTGTTAAACCCCAGATAACTGAAACCCAACCCCAGAGTTCTGATTTTATAGGTCTGGGGTGGGACCCAAGAAATTGCATTTCTAACAAGCTCCAAGGTGATGCTGACCCTGCGTATTCAAGGACCCTACTTTGAGAAACTCTGAACACCATGCATGGAGGTTTGGAGTGTGCTCCAGAGGCAGGCTGCCTGGATTCTCATTCTGGCTTTGCTACTCACTGGTTACGTAGGCCTCTCCCAGCCTCAGTTTCCCCATTGGTACAATAGAGTAACATTACTAATACACAGAAGGTTGATGCAAGGGTTTGCTGAGCTCATACATATTGAAACATTCCACTAAAGTAATTGGAGCCTCTTGTTTGCACCTGATAATGCTTCTGCCACAAGGCTATAGGTGTTGAATAATCAAGTGCCCTTCTTAACGATTCTTCTAGTAGTAATAGCCAGCATTTTGTTGAACCTCACTTGGTGGTGAAACTATGATTTCTCTCAAAATAGGCAAATTAGATTACTGTCTTATACTGTAGAATGATTTGACTTGGAAGAGCTCTATCTAACTCTCTCCTGGGAAAGGAATATATATGTATTACACATATTATAAATACATGGTACATTTGTTACACTGTATGTGTGCACATATATAAACATACATAATGTAACACACACACATTCTACCACTGATCTGACACAAGCCTTATATTGTCTCAGTGGGCAAAAAAGCACATCCTATCTTTAAGGAATAGCTTTTTTTTTTTGGTAGCTGGTCGGCATGGGGATCCGAACTTGTGATCTTGGTGTTACAAGGCCGTGCTCTAACCAACTGAGCTAACAGGACAGCCCGTATGGTTTTAAAGTCTCTATCCATGTCAGACTTCAATGATGGTTTAAGTAAAAGTGGACCGTTTATTGAAATCAAAATATGATACTTAGGCTGTCGAATTTTAGAGGGTCCAATGACATGGAAATAATGTATTCATAAAAATTATGTTAAATGAATCTATATTTGAAAAATATAATCTAGACATCATAACGCTATAAAAACTTGAATATGAGCAACTGTAGCATCAACTAAATAACAGCAGTTAAACTGGAAAGAGATCAATCAAAATTACTTTTAAAGAGAGAAAACACCAGGCATGTGTCTTGCTGTGGTTATGAGTGTTCAGGGCCCCACTGCTGTGAAAGCCAAGTCACACCTGCAGGTGACCCTGGATCCTGAGAGAACCCAAATGCCCCAAGGGATCACACCCTGATCCTTCTCAGCCACACCCACCCCAAGCCCCATACGGTATGCTAAGTAGGGATTGTATTTTAAGCCAATCAGCCTTCACTTAAAGCCCTATATATATGTGTGTGTGTGCTGCCTAATAAACGAGCTCTCTCCGGTGGATCGCCAACTGGTGTTGACTCTTCCTTTCACTCCCAAAGAGACTCTCCTCCTTCCTGGGGGACCTGATAGCCCAGGGAATCCCTTAATACTTCTGGGTCTCTGTGGGTTGCATGCAAAACAGCAAGAACAGAAAGGCCACGTGGGAAAGGCTGGTACTTAAACTGGACATTGGCCAGTATTTGTCTGATATGACTTCCTTTCTTAGCTGGCTGAGATCTCTCTTGGTCCACACAGCTGCCATCACCTTTCTTAAGCTCTTTTCTTATGGAAGAGAATCTCATTTGGATGGGAAAAAGCGATTCTCTCCAATTCTTTGTCCATGTCTTCAGGCAACTTGCAGAGGTTGCACGTCTGATATGTGTAGTTCATGTTTCTATACACTTTGGGAAGTTTCTCGTCAATTTCTAGGCTGCACATTTCCTCCTCAATTGATTTTCTAATAAGTCGCATTACATGCTCTTCATGTAATTCAGGCAGCATTTGAAGTTTCCGTGGAAGCTTCTGAATCTCACTTTCAAGCTGGGAATTTGCAGACTGCAAAGATGCTTGCTCAGTTTGGAGACTTTTTTTTTTTTAAGGAATAAGGTTTACTGAATACAAAGAATTGACAACATATTTCTATAGGGCAATCAAATGAGTCATCACATTTGTATGTGACATTCTTCCAGATGAATGCGGAGATACTGCTATTGGTGGCAGAGAAAGAGAAAGTAACAGAAAGACAACAGGACAGACATTTTTCTTAGACTTGCTCATTTTTCAGGACTGATATATAATGCCTTTTTTTCTCTGAGGGGATTTGGCACATGTTCTCTGTTGTGTGTCAGGTCAGTTGCTTTGAGGTTTCTCTTCCAGGGAGTGGAGCTTGGTGGTAAGTAGTCTGCTGGGCTGCTCTACCTCCTCAAGAACTTTCTTAACCACTGTGGGTTTTGCGTGCTCCATTGCTTGCCTGGTTATGGAGGCCTGGAGACTTTTCATTTATCCTGTGAGCTCTTCTTTTGTGTGATCTTCACACAGTGGATATTTCTTTGTTTTCTCCCTCGTGCCCTTGAAAGGATACATGTAAGTTAGCATCAAAAATGAGACTCTTCAGACCAACTTCTGACTATGGACTGGGTGATCCCCATTCCTGGTTTCCCTTTTTCCAAGTTGCCTCCTTCACGTGATCTTCTTTAAAGAGACCAGGTAAACATTTGGTCTTCAGTGTGGTTTCAGCCAGAGACTTCACCTGGCTCCCTGTTTCATTCAGGATCCATTTCATTTGTGCATTGGAGCATTCCAACACATCTTTTCTGTCCCTTGGTTCTTGTGCCCTTTGCTTCCATCCCTCGCCTTCCTGGAAGAGCAGTTCCAGACGTTCCTGGAAATGAGGGTTTCCATTGAGCCCATCTGTTATTTTTCTCCTGCAGCTGCTATGCAGTGTTCCACAGTGTTTGCAAGATGGGTTTTGCATCCATCGCTCAGGATTGGAGGGATTCCAATGTGTCTCCCAGTGCTCGGGTCTGTCCCCAGAGGCGAGCCACCCTAAGCCCATGAAAGGAAAGTGTAGGGGGCTTGCTTTTCTGTCCTTTTTCATAAATGTCTGCCGTGTCCTCAAGTGACAACCTATTCAGGATTTTATTAAGTGCTGCCCAGCACAGAGTCTATAACTTCAGAAGAGCGGCCTCCAGCACAGGGGATGTCGGTCTCCACAGGCTGTGCCTCCAGTGCAATCTTCTCCCTGGCTTTTCCACAGACTTCAACTGGGTGGCAAACCTTCCGGCTAGCTCTCTTCCCCTTCTTAAACAAGTCAGCTCTTTACAGTAAAAATCACCGTAGTCGTACAGACCAGGATCCCCTGGGAAAGCCCAAGGAGACCTGAGACTGGTCTCAACCTTTTTTCGCCAGTGGTGGAGCTCTCGGGCCAGCTGCGAAGGCAATTTGGTGGTCATCAGTGGGCCTTCCATGGCTCTGAGGACACTGCTGCTCTGCCTTTAACAGCCAGTGTCCTGCGGGCCACAAGTGACTGCCCGGAAGCCTGTGGAGTGTTCCATATCTAATGCAAAAACATGCCGGCCACTAGGACAGACCATCAGCTGGGCCGAGGGTGGGGAGGTGAGGCCAGCCAGGTTCTAGAACACAGAGCTGTGTAACATGACTCCACTCACTGCACAGGTAGGAAATGACATTACCTGTTTGGTGCATATGGGGAAGTGGGAAGGGCCAATTGCAGCCTGGAGCTCAGGCATCTCCAGGCCCCACCTGGTCCTATAGCAAACCTAGAGGGACAAAGCAGGGCCTTTGTCACACCCCTTCTCTACACACAAGTGTGTCAGAGCACAGCGGGGAGGCTCCTGCCCCTGGGTGAGGCTCGTTCTCCTGATTTTAAGGCTCCTTCTGCCACAGAGCAGCCTGGGCCTTTTTACAAAGGTGCCAGGAACCACCGTTCTCTGGAGCTCCCTCTCTACCTGTGTCTAGTCAATGCTGGGCAGGGGCATGGGACTAAAGGGTCTCCCCCAAAATACTAAGAGACCTGGATTTCAACCATAAGAACTCAGGAGAAATCAATCACAATTGGCGAGATCTTACAAACTCATGGATTTTCTGTGGAGCCAGGTTGCCCGTTTGATTCAAGTATTACTGCATGGGGTCAACTCTTCTCTGGGGGTGGCTCAGTGATCCAGGCTCCTTCCCAAGTGTGTCCCTGCCAATCTCAGCCCACAGCCCCCTGTGTTACCCAGGATGGTCTCCAGCCCACCGAGTCATCTGCAGCAGGTGCCTCTGCAGAGGGAGCAGGTCCTTCTCTTGGTAACTGTGCCACCTCTCACCCTGCCAACTCCCCCCGCTCTCTCCAGAATGGTAAGACTGGGGCCTCCTCGTCAATCACCCAGGACTCTGCAGGGAGCAGCCACTTGAGGGGTTTAAGTGGGGGAGTGAGATGATCTGACTGATGCCTGAGAAAGAGCTGGGAGACAAGTTGGGGGAAAGAATGGTTGAAAATGGAAGCGGGGGAAAGAGTTTGGAGATCTTGGTGTTGGCTGTCTAGGTCTGAGTCGATGGTGGCACAGACTAAGGAATTTGAATTCCTAGCAGCTGAATTCAGGATTAAGGGAGGTAAATGTTGCACACAGGTAGCTTCCAACAAAACTACTGTGATCGTTCAGTTAATGGATAACATTTCCTGACTGTGTGATGACTGGTATCATGCAAACTGTCCGTCCCATCTTCTCTAGCCGGCTCTCCAGAAAAGACCACTGTGGCCTTTGGATGCATTTCTCCCCAGCATTCAGTCCCGCACTGTCTGCCCCCAAGTCCCTGAGAGGCAGTGTGGTACAGCTCACAGAAGAGGGGACCAGGTAGGAGGTTGGGGGTGGGAGAGGCATCAGGCCAGGCCTGCATCCCTGACTCTACTGAGTGTCAGTTTCCCCATCTGTAAACTTACTGGGTAGGTGGCAAGATCATAGTTCTAGGATTTTGTAAATCTGTTGGGTGGATTTTTCACCTGAATAGGTTATACATTCATATGCTTCAAAATTCAAAAAGTGCAAAAGAGTAGACTATAGAAAAAGTTTTTATTTCCCCATTACCTACTTTGCTATCCAGTTCTCCTCCCTGAAGCCAATTGCTTAGTTGTCTTGTGTATTCCTCCAGAGCAATTTTTTGCATACGTAAGAAAGCACGTAAAAAACCTTAAAAATAATAGACACCGTAACACCAGTTTGTACCTTGCTTTTTTGCTCACCTGCATGGGACAGAGGGCATCTATATCAGTTTATAAAATGTTTCTTCCTCCTCTTTGTTGGCTGCAGAATATTCTTCAGTATGGATGTATCCTAATTTCTTTGACCAGTCTTCTGTTGATGAACAAGCAACTTGGCAATATTTGCTAAAATTAACCATGCATATTTGACTTTGATCTAGCTATTCCATTCCTTAGAATTGATCCAGAAGATATTCTCACTGGTATAAAAAGTTGACTATATACCAGTTTATAATTTGCAGGCACATTTATTATGCAATTAAATACATGGGGAATTTTTAAACATTTCAAGGCAACAGAAAAAGACTTTATGAGAGATGGGAAACAGGATAGCACAATATTTAAGAAAGAAGCATCTAAAATGATCCAGATTTGAATACCAGATTTAAGACTCCTAGATAAACTACTTTCCCGCTCTGAGCCTCAGTTTGTTCATCTATAGAATGGACACAATCATCATCCCCACATCATAGGGTCACAGTGGAGGTTAAATATTAAGCATTCAATAAATAGTAGCTGCTGTTATACTTTCTGCTATTATGATCATCGTTATTTTTACCCTACTTTTGTCTTTGTTTTGGATAAAGTATATCTGGTGAGTTCTCTGAGATGGCATGAAGTCAAAATCCTGAAATGAAGAAATCACTATTCCTCAACTTCCTAAGGTGTCAGAAATCCTCATCTTTTCCTCTAAAAAACAGTGTGTGTAACGTGTCACATGTTAACAGGCCTGGGGGTTTTGAGCTGCGATGTCTACCTCCGTGGTTCCTAAGAGGTCAAATGACCTCCAGATTTCATTTAAGTTTTCTATTATTCTCTTCTGAAAGGGACAATGGAGCTCTTGTTTGAACAGCTTTGGTGAACCCAAAGGAAAAATTGGTCATTATAGGGAGCACAAAAGATTCGCTTTCCATACATTAGTTTGTCAATGGCTTTCTTAATGCAAAGTTGAGTGGGGGGGTATAGACAGTGGGGAGAAAAAAGATTATTTTGTGTCCACGGCTAGATGTCAATATTTGACAGGAATAAATGGGATTTCATATCATATCTTCACAAAGATGAAGACTGTGCAAGTAAGAAATCCTACTAAGTTTTCCATTGTTCCTTTCCACTGGCCTTTAACCATTGCGGTGCTGTGTTATTTATTAGGTCAACAGAACAATAATTTATTAGGGAGAAAGACAAAGAGTTCATTTTTTAAAAATTTAGCTACTTCTATTTTCTCAAAATAAAACATACACAATAAAATAAAAAACCATGTGGATTAAAGCCGGAAAGCCCAATAAAAAGCCCCACTGCTGTAGGAATGGTTTTCTAACAGGTACAAGTATACAGTTTATGGTTTTATCAACTTTTATATCAAAAAGAACTACACATAAAAATCTGTAGTTTTATATTTCTATTTTGATTTTTTAAAAAAGAAGAAGAAATTGCTGACAGATACCTTGACTTTCTACTGGAGAATAATTGTTCAATTTCATTCACTCTGAATGGTGGCTGAAATTCTATATATTGTATAACGGGAGGGGGAATTTTAGATTGGAGCTTTATCTTAAAAGTAAAAATTAAAGGTCCAAAAATAAGCTTTTATATTGTTTTTAACCTAATGCAAGTCATAATGACAGCTCTGTATTAATTCTGAGAACTTTCTTAAGAAGGAATAAACTTGTTTATTCTTTTGTTTTGGGAGTTGACTAACTTTCCTGACAGAATTGTAGGCCAGCATGGTAGGATGTTTTTCTTGTTACATTCAACTTTGTGCTGGATCACTAAGAAAGTCAGTTTTGAAAAAAATAATTTTTTTTAAAGGCAGTGTAAATTAGATTTCCTGAGGGATTCTTGTAATCTTTTCATGTTGAAATAGTTTTCTTTATTTCTTTTCTGTTTGTTTTTTTGTTTTTTTGTTTTAACTGTATTGTGGAAATTTTCAAATATATACAAAAGTAGACAGACAAGTATATAAACCCTCACGTACCCCTCATTCCGCTTCAACAATGACCAACCCGTGACAATCTTATTTCATCTTTACTCCTAGCCAACTTTCACCCCCATTCCTGTATTACTTGAAACAAATCCCAGACATCATGTCATATCTGTACACATTTCAGCACGTATGTCTTTTAAAAAAGGACTATTTCTTTTACATAAACACAACATTATCACACAATAATTCCTTAGTATCAAATCCAATTAGTGTTCCAATTTCTAATTGTCTCATAAATGTCATAATTATTTTTTACAACTTGCTCATTTGAAACAGGATCCAAATAACGTCCAAAAGATTACAGTTTTAACTGTTAACTTTCTTTTAATGTATTGGTTCTTCCTCTATCTCTTCTTTTATTCTTGAGGTATTTATTGAAGGAAAAACTTACCTTCACTGTCCTTGTTGAATTTTCTCTTCTTCAATTGTTAATTGTCGCACAGGGCCAGCTCCTTATCTTTAAACGGCTTTGCTTACAATTAAAGTGTCTCCCCAGCCTCAATTCATTGACTTTATGAAATCTTACATTCTTTGTAAGTTCTACATTTTCACTCTGCAGGTGATTAACCCTTGTTCCTATAGTGTTTCATTAGGCAGGTGTTTGGGGAGAGAATGTTGGATTGATAGAGAGGAGGTAGAGACTACTATTTAGCAAGCAGGGAGGTATGAATGGGGTAGTGGCTGCTGTGGTGTGCCAAGGAGGACTGAGACTTATTGCCCAGCTACCAGGAGTGTGGGCTGATGCCAGCTCTCAGAATTGCTACTGACCAAATGCAGATGCCCCAGAGACAGCTTGCATCCAAAAACTGGTCTATGGACAGGTACAAAGGCCCAGTCCCTTTGTCACAAGTTGGGACAGCTCTGAAGGTTGTCCCAGTTTCAGAACCCCATGTAGATCAGTGGAGGCTTCACCTGCACCCACACTGCAACTCAACTTCTCCCTCAACCCTTTGCAGTTTTTGCTCCTAAGGTCATTCCCTAATAAACCCCTACATGCAAATCCCTATCTCCTAGTCACTTTCTAGAAAACCTGACCTAAGACACAGGGACATGCTGAATGAGTATTTTTATTTTATGATATATTTTGCTTCTTAATCTAAGTACTCTCCCAAATGTGGAGACTTGATGAATGAATTCTCAATAATTCCCTTATTCCTTTCCCACCATAGAAAGACACTAGAAGCAAATGCACAAAAATATTTGTTATAATTACTTCTGGGAGCTAATGTTTGTTATCTTTTGCCTTTCCATCTTCCTGGTAATAGCCATCCTGACAGGTGTGGGATGGTATTTCACTGTAGTTTTAATTTGCATTTCCTTGATGGTTAGTGATGTGGACCACCTTTTTATATACCTGTTGGACATTTGTATGTCTTTGAAAAAATGTCTATTCAAGCCCTTTATCCATTTTCTAATCAGGTTATTTGCCTGTTTGCTATTGAGTTGTATATAATATCCCCATATGTTTTGTATATTAACTCTATCATATATACAGTTTACAAATATTTTCTCCCATTCTGTTGGTTGCCTTTTCACTTTGTTGATTGTTTCCTTTGCTGTGCAGAAACATTTTAGTTTGACATAGTCCCCCTTGTTTAGTTTATCATTGGTTTTGTTTTTTGGTTATTTTTTTGTCTGTGCTTCTGGTGTTATATCCAAAAAATCATTGCCAAGACTAACTCAAGGAGCTTTTCCAATTTCTTGTAGGAGATTTACAGTTTGAGGTCTTACATCAAAGTCTTTAACCCATTTTGAGTTGATTTTTATGTATGGTATAAGATAAGGGCCCATTTTATTCTTTTGCATGTGGTTATTCAGTTTTCCCAGCACCGTTTATTAAAGAAACTATCCTTTCCCCATTGTGAATTCTCCACACCTTTGTCGAAAATTATTTGACCATATATGTTTGGCTTTATTTCTAGGTTTTCTATTCTGTTTCATTGGTCTATGTGTCTGGTTTTTGCCAGTACCATACTGTTTTGATTATTGTAGCTCAGTAATATAATTTGAAATCAGGAAGTGTGATATCTCCAGCTCTGTTCTTTTTGTTCAAGATTGCTTTAGCTATTCAGAGTCTTTTGTGGTTTCATAAGAATTTTAGGATTTTTTTTTTCTATTTCTGTGAAAAATGCCATTGAAATTTCAATAGGGATTGCATTAAATCTGTAAGGCACTTTGGATAGTATTAGTATTTTGAAAATATTAATTCTTCCAATCCAAGGGCATGGTATATCTTTTCATTTATTTGTGTCTTTAGTTTCTTTCATCAGTATTTTGTAGTTTTCAGTGTATCGATCTTTTACCTCCTTGATTAAATGTATTCTCAAGTATTTTGTGCTTTTTGATGCTATGGTAAATGGGATTGTTTTCTTAATTTTTTTTTTTTTTTTGGATAGTTCACTATTCATATATAGAAACACAACTGATTTTTGTATGTTGATTTTGTATCCTGTAACTTTACTGAATTCTTTTATCAATTCTAATAGTTTTGGGTGGAGTCTTTAGGGTTGTTGTTTTTTTTTTTTTTTATGTATAAGATCATGTCACCAGTAAACAGAGACAATTTTACTTCTTTCTTTCCAATTTGGATATCTTTCTTTGCCTAATTGTTCTGGATAGGAATTCCAGTACTATGTTGAATAGAATTGACAAGAGTGGGCATCCTTGTCTTTTGCCTGATCTTGGAAGGAAAACTTTCAGCTTTTCACTGTTGAGTATGATATTAGCTGTGGGACTGTCATACATGGCCTTTATTATGTTGAGTTACTTTCCTTCTCTACCTAATTTTTTGAAAGTTTTTATCATGAAAGTTTATTAAATTTTGTCAAATGCTTTCTCTGCATTTATTGAGAAGATCATATGATTTTTATCCTTAATTCTGTTATTGTGGTATATCACATTTATTAATACGTATATATTGAATCATCCTTACATCCCAGGGATAATTCTTACTCGATCATGGTGTATATTTCTTTCTTTCTTTTTTTTTTTTTTTAATGTTTGGAAGACTCAGTATTTTATTTTATTTTATTTTTTATTTTTATTTTTTATTTATAAACTCTTTGATAACATTTTTTTTTTGTAGTGTATATTTCTTTTTGATGTGCTATTGCATTCAATTTGCCAATATTTTACTGAGGATTTTTGCATCTATGTTTGTCAGGGATGTTGGCCTATAATTTCCTTTTCTTGTGTCCTTGTCTTGTTTTGGTATCACGGTAATGCTGATACCACAAATGTGTTTGGAAGTGTTCCCTCTTCTTCAAATTTTTGTAAGAGTTTGAGAAGAATTGGTATTAATTCTCCTTTAAATGTTCTGTAGAATTCACCAGTGAACCCATTGGGCCATGAGTTTTTTCTTTGTTGGGAGATTTTTTATTACTGACTTAATCTCCTTATTAGTTATAGGTCTGTTCAGATTTTCTATTTCTTCATGATTCAGTTTTTTTTGTTTTTGTTTTTGTTTTTTTTTTGGTGGCTGGCTAGCACATGATTCAGTCTTAAGATGTTTTATGTTTCTAGGAATTTATCCATTTTTTTCTAGGTTATCCAATTTGTGGGTGTATAATTGTTCATAGTAGTCTCCTACAAGTCTTTGTGTTTCTGTGTTATCAGTCGTAATGTCTCCTCTTTCATATCTGATTTTATTTATTTGAGTCTTCTCTCTCTTTTTCTCTTCTTACTCTAGCTAAATGTTTGTAAATTTTGTTAGTTTTTTTCAAAAACCCAACTTTTAGTTTTGTTGATCTTTTACAATGTTTTTCTAATCTCTATTTTATTTATTTCTGTTCTGATCTTTGTTATTTCCTTCCTTATGCTAACTTTGGTCTTAGTTTTCTCTTCTTTTTCTACTTCCTTGAGCTATATAGTTAGGTTACTTATTTGAGATTTTTCTTTTTTCTAAACATAGGCATTTTTTGCTATAAACTTCCTTCTTTAGAACTGCTTTTGCTGCATCCCATAAATTTTGGTACATTGTGTTTCCATTTTTGTTTGTCCCTAGACATTTATTAATTTCCCTTTTTGTTTCTTCTTTGACCCATTGGTTGTTCAGGAGCATGTTTAATTTCCACATATTTGTAAATTTTCCAGTTTTCCTTCTGTTATTGAATTTCAGTTTCATACCATTGTGGTCAGAAAAGATACTTGACATGATCTCAACTTTTTAAATTTTTTAAGACTTGGTTTTTGGCCTCACATAGATCTATACTGGAGAACATTCTGTATACACTTTGAGAAGACTATGTGTTCTGTTGCCATTGGGTGGAATGCTCTGTATATGTCTGTTAGTTCAATTTGGTCTAAAGCATAGTTCAAGTACAATGTTGTCTGAGTAATTTTCTGACTGAATGAATTATCCATTTTTGAAAGTGGAGTAGTGAAACCTCCTAGTATTATTGTATTGCTGTATATTTCATTTCTCCCTTTAGATTTTTTAATATTTGATTTATATGTGTAGGTGCTCCCATGTTGGGTACATATATATTTACAATTGTTATATACTCTTTTTTTTTAACTTCTAATTTTTTTTATTGAAACATAATTGATTGTACATATCTGTGGGGCACAGCATTGAATATCAATACCTGTGTGCTATATGTGATGCTCAAATCAGGATAATTAGTATTATCAACATTACACAATGTAATCATTTTTTGTGGCCCTTTACCAATTTCTCACAGGCCGCCCTTCCCACTTCCCCTTTCCCACCTCTGGTGGCCTCAGTTCTGTTCTCCCCTTTTGAAAGTTCAATGAATTATTGTTATTGCTGTATCTTTCTTTCTTTCTTTTTAATGTATTCATTAATTTTTTTAGCTCCCACTTATGAGTGAGGACATGTGGTATTTTTTTTCTATGCCTGGCTTATTTCACTTAACATAATTTTCTTCAAGTTCATCCACGTTGCTGTGAATGGCAGGATTTCATTCTTTTTTTACGGCATTGTAGTATTTATTGTATATATATATATACCATATTTTCCTTATCCAATCATCTGCAGATGGACATTTTTGTTGGTTCCAACTTTTGGCTATTGTGAATAGAGTTGCTTAGTGAAGGTATCCCTTCAATATGATGATTTCCATTCCTTTGGTTATATACCCAGTAGTGGATCGTATGGCAATTCTATCTGTAGTTGTTTGAGGAACTTCCGTACTATTTTCCATAATGGCTGCACTAATTTAAAGTCCCACCAACAGTGTAGGAGGTTCCCCTTTCTCCATATCCTCACCAGCACTTGTTATTCTCTGTCTTTTTGATAATAGCCAGTCTAACTGGGTTGAGATGATATCTCAGTGTGGTTTTGATTTGTATTTCCTTGATGGTTAGGGATGCTGAGCATTTTTTCATGTGTTTGTTGTCCATTTGTATATCTTCCTTTGAGAAATGCCTATTCGGCTCCATTGCCCATTTTAATTGTTTTTTTACTGTGAAATTATTTGAGTTCCTTGTATATTCTGGATATTAATCCCTTATCAGATGCATAGTTTGCAGATATTTTCTCCCATTCTGTAGGTTGTCTTTTCACTGTGTTAATAGTGAGTACAGGCCTGTCCAGCTTGCTCAGTTGGTTAGAGTGCAGCCTTCTAACACCAGGGTCTAGGGGTTCAGAACCCCTTACTGGCCAGCCACCAAACAAACAAACAAACAAATAAATAAATAAATATGAATATAATCCCTTTTGTTTATTAGTTTGATATAATCCCATTTGTTTATTTTTTCTTTTGTTGCCTGTGCTTTTGGGGTCTTATGCATATACTCTTGAACAATTTTGATGTTATAATATGGATCTTTTTATATTGTGTATCCAATAATACATTATTGTAGCTATAGTTATTTTTAATACTTTTGTCTTTTAACCTTTAAACTAGAGTCAAAAGTAATTTACATTTACTGCCATTACAGTACTAGAGTATTCTAAATTTGACTGTATACTTACCTTTACCAGAGTGTTCTATTTTCATATATTTGTGTATCACTAATTAGCATAATTTCATTTCAGCTTAAAGAACTCTCTTTAGCATTTCTTGTAAGGCAATTCTAGTAGTGATGAACTCCCTCAGGTTTTATTTGTCTAGAAAAGTCTTTTTTCTAGGGCCAGCCTGTAGCTCATTTGGGAGAGTGCAGTGCTGATAGAAAAGTCTTTTTTCTCCTTCATTTCTGAAGGATAGCTTTGCTAGGCAAAGTGTTCTTGATTGGCAGAATTTTTTTTCAGTACTTTGAATATATCATTTCACTCTCTCCTGGCCTGAAGTTTTCTGCTGAGAAATCTATTGACCATCTTATTAGGGTTCCCTTGTCTATGATAATAAACTTTTTCTACTGCTACTTTCAAAATTCTCTCTTTGTCTTTGATTTTTGACAGTTTGATTATAATATATCTCAATGAAGTACTTTTTGGGTTGAACCTATTTGGGGACCTTCGAGCTTCACATGTACCTGGATGTCCATATTGCTCCCCATATTTGGGAAGTTTTCAGCCATTACTGTGTGTGTGTGTGTGTGTGTGTGTGTGTGTGTGTGGGTGTGTGTGTGTGTGTGTGTGTTGCTGGTATGGGATCCAAACCCTTGACCTTAGTGTTATAAGGCTGCATTCTTTTTTTTTTTTTTTTTTTTTTTTTGTCTATTTCATGACCGGTACTCAGCCAGTGAGTGCACCAGCCATTCCTATATAGGATCCGAACCCGCAGCGGGAGCATCACCGCGCTCCCAGCGCCGCACTCTCCCAAGTGCGCCAAGGGATCGGCCCTATAAGGCTGCATTCTAACCAACTGAACTAACCAGCCAGCTCTGCTATTCTTGAATTGTTATATAGAAGGGGCTGTAGCCTGCTTTGGGGAGAAGAGTATGGAGGACTCGTTTTGAAACTGTGTTTCCATAATAAGCTCTCTCTTTATATTTAAATTGTAGGTGTATTTGGAATGGCTTGTGGGAGTATCCAGTGGGGAAAGATTGATAGAAATGGAGGAAAATGGGATGTCCTTCTAAGCTACACCTTGATACCTTGACTGGCTTGGAGACAGATGAGATTGTGTGTACAAACCACCTGGCACATGATGACAAACTAGCTATCATTATTGATTATTATTTTATGGCACATTACATATTACTGTATGTAATAATATGTAATATGGCACATTACATATTACTTGCCATATATAAATTGAGAATGCCAAGTATGAATTTGTGTGGACATGTATATAAATAAATTGTTTTGAATAGGTGAATACTTCACATGGTTTGAAATCAAAAGTATGAAACATGTAGAAGAGAATGAAGTCTTCCTGCCAGCCATAACCCCAGAAGTGCCAATCTCTTGTTTGTGCTTCCAGAGGTATGAGGATACTTCAAAAGGCTCATGGAAAAATAAAATTAAAGCATAATATGAATTTTCCATAAACTTTTTGAAGTATTCTAATATTTTATGCATATACAGTCTAATAGATACAATGGAATTTCAAAAAGTTCGTGGAAAAATGAAAGATAAAAATAAAAAATATAAACTTTGTAAGTATAAATATAAGCTCCATCAAGTTAACACACTTTTGTAAGCGATGATACCAGCCTTTTAGTTTATCCCAAAAGAACTGAGCATCCTGGGAATTTAACCATGTGAATGCAGTCTTTTTTACATTATTAACTGAAGAAAAATGGATGCTCTTTAAAGATTTTTTTAAGATTAGGAAACAAAAAGAAGTCAGAAGGACACAAATCAGGACTGTAAGGAGGATGCCTGATGATTTCCCATCAACACTCTTGCAAAATTGCTCCTGTCTGATGAGAGAAATGAACAGGAACAATGTTGTGGTGAAGGACTCTCTGGTGAAGCTTTCCTGGGCATTTTTCCACTAAAGCTTTGGTTAACCTTCTCAAAACACTCATAATAAGCAGATGTTATCATTCTTTGACCCTCCAGAAAGTCAAAAAGCAAAATGCCTTGAGCATTTCACCTACTTAAAAAAACTGTTGCCATGACCTTTGCTCTTGAGCAGTCTTGCTTTTGCTTTGACTTGACCACTTCCACCTCTTGGTTGCTTTGATTGTGCATTGTCTTCAAGATTGTACTAGTAAAGCCACATTTCACCTCCTGTTACAATTTTTCAAAGAAATGCTTTGGAATCTTGATCCCACGTATTTCAAATTTCCATTGAAATCTCTGTCCTTGTCTGCTGCTGATCAGGGTGCCACAGTTTTGGCACCCATTAAGTGGAAAGTTTGTTCAACTTTAATTCTTCGTCAGAAATGTGTATGCTGAACCAATTGAGATGTCTATGATGATGGCTATTTGTTTCTACTGTTCATCATTGGTCCTCTTCAATTAGGGCACAAACAAGATAAATTTTTTCCTCACAAACTGATATGGATGGTCTGCCCTTGCAAGCTTCATCCCTTTTTAAAATGAGTTATCCATTTATAAACTGCTGATTTCTTTTCTTTTCTTTTTTTGGTAGCTTGCTGGTATGGGGAATTGAACCTGTGACCTAGAGTTGTAAGGCTGTGTTCTAACCAACTGAGCTACTGGCCAGCCCTTAAACTGCTGATTTAGAGCACTGTCCCCATAAACTCTGCAAAGCATCAACGATATCACTATTTTTTTTTTTACCATAAATTTGGTGTTTGTTCTTGCTTCAATTTTAGCAGAATTTATGTTGCTCTGATAGGAACTCTTTCCAAACCGATGTCTTTATCCTTCTTAGTCTCAAACTAGATCCTAATCAGACATGTTATAACAAATTAGCATGAGTTTATTTGGTACAAAAAACTTTGAAATCCATACATAGTTTTTTCACAATATGCATTTTCCATGAACTTTCTGAAGACTCCTCATGTATGTATTGTTTCTTCTTTTTTTCAATATACAAATAGCAGCATATACTATAATTTCTGAACATACAAACTATATATCTTGAAGCTCATTCTGTACCAGTATGTTAAAAAGTTCCCTCATTCTTGTACAGATGACCATAATTTATTTAGCCTGTCCCCTATTGATGGACATTTTGGTTGTTTCCAATCTTTTGCTACTACAAATAATGTTGCATTGATAAACACTTTTCATATAAGAGATTAGGTATTAGCATATTTGTAAGTATGTCTGTATACTAAATTCCTAGAAATAGAATTACTGGTTCAAAGGACATAGGTTTGTCAATTTGATCGATAGATATGAGAATGGCTGTTTTACCACATGCTGCCCACACAGTATGTTATCAAAGTTTTTGATCATTTGCCATCGAACAGATTAAAAAAAAAAAAAAATCTCAGTGTAGTTTATCTTGCATATCTGTTATTATGAAGAAGATCAATCACTTCTCCTTTTCTATGAACTCTCATCTAGATCCTTTGTCAGTTTTTCTGTCAGACTCTTGGCCTTTTTCTGATTGATTTGTAGGAACTCTTTGTGTATTAGGAAAATTAATACTTCGTAATATGAGTTGCAATTATTTTTTCCCAGTTTTTTGTCTTTTGACTTTGCTTATGATAGTTTTTGCCATGCAAATATTTTTATTTTATAGTCTCTGATCTATGTCTTAGTAAAAGAGACTTCTCTCACTTCAATGTTATTTTAATATTCTCTGACAGTTTCTTCTACTGCTTTTCTGATTTTGTTTTTTTACGTTTAAATTTTTGATTCCTTTGAATTCATCCTCGGGTAAGAAGGGCAATTTCAACTTTATGTTCTTTCTAGATAGCCACTAAATTATCTCAATGCTATTTATTGTCTAATTCATCTTTCCCCCTACTGATATGAAAGACCATCTTTACCATATACTAAATTCAAATGTACTTGGGTTTATTATATATGATTCTTTATTATTACCTTATAAATTAACATGGCCAAATGGGATTATATGTATGTGTACACTTTGATATTTAACTCACTAGTTTAAAATTGCAAAAGGAAATGGTGACTACTTACCAAGTCAGAAGATGCTGGAATGAAGTCTTTTATATTAATTTTACAAGTGTGTGCATGTGTGTATACTCACACATATTGTGCTCCCTTCAACCTGAGGCCGCCATGGTTATCTCGTTTCTCTTGCCAAGTCTTTGGTTAGGAACAGGCACATGATGCAACTTTGACCACAGGATAGAAAGGGAAGTGACCGAGAGGGCTTCAGGGGTTTTTCTCTAGCTTGAAAAGCGACAAAAGGCAGGGACTTCTAGAACTCCGCAGCCTTCATGGGGCCGTGAAGGAGAGAGCCTGAGAAAACAAAGCTGAGAATGGCAGAGTGGAAAGAAGGAAAAAACCGAGTTCCTGAATTAACTAAATCACCACCCCTGGAGACATCCTAACACCAAACTCCTTGAGAGATTGGTAATCAATGACCTTATTGTTGAAGCTTTGCTGAATGGGGTTTTCCATTATTTGTAAGCTAAAATATCCTAACATTCCAGCTTCCCCAAAATACTGGAAAATCTAGAAATTTCTCTTCTCCTCTGTAGTGTCGAACTGACCCTACCCTTCTTTGAGGTTGCTGAGTGTGGAGTAGGGTAAGAAGGAACTTCGTTAAACTTCATCAAATAAAACTATAAAAATACAGGGTGCCAGTGGTATCCTGCAAACCAGATATGTGACAGCATCACATGGTTTCTCAGAGGAAAAGCCACTTATTTCCCTATAACAAACAATATTTCCCTGATTCTAATATATAATTGTATTCTTTTTTTTTCTTGTTACTTTAAAGATGATTTATTTAGAATATAGATTAGAAATCACTCCAAGTACCTTGGAGCTATTTTGCAGAGACAGAAAATTACTCTATAGGTTATAGAAAGTTAAAGCTAAAGGAAACTTCCAGTCTCTAGAGGGCTGGTTTTCAACCTTGCTGTACTTTGGAGTCATCTGGGGAATAAAAAAACAAATACTAATATCTGCGTCCCACCCCACAGATTCTGATTTTTATTGGTCTAGGGTGTGGCCTGAGCACAGCTCCCCAGGTACATATTTTATGTTAATTTTGTAATACTTTTCCACAAGTTTTTATTTTGGAAAATTTTTAATTGGATGAATAGTAAAATGAACTCCATACGTTTCACCTAGATTTACTGATTTGACATTTGGCCACATTTGCTTTAGACAATTAACTTTCCTTATTTATTGTAGCAACTATTTTATTCATTTTCAATACATTTATAACAAAAATGAATTGCCGCAAATAAATGAAAATTTGTGCCTTCTGTCCTTTTCTCCTTTCAAAAAACTTTTTAAACAGGTCATATATTTACAACTTTTGAAATTTCAAGGGTATGAAAGTGTACGGCGTGAGCCCTTCTCCCTTTCCTGGTCAGGCTTGCTTATTCCCCTTTCTGGAAGAAATCGGCCTTATCCATTTCCTGTGTGTCACTCTGGAGATATTTTATGCTCTCTGGTCTCCACTCTGGAGATAAATTTGGCCAGATTCCATGTACTTCCTAACACAAGATCACCTATTATTATTGTTATCCTCCAAAAGCCCCTATCTCTTTTTAAAAAACCATTTTAAATTAAAGTATTCCCTGCTGGTGGTTAAAAATTAATCAACTGCAGAAGGACTGATTCTGAAAAGGAAGACCGTCCCACCCCACCCTCAGGCCCATTTCTCACAGGAAACCACTTTTAACTCTATCTGGTGGTAGTTTTTCTAGCTCTTACTCCCCAAATCTAAATATCATATTTACACCACTGGTTGTTGAGTATCAATGCAGAATTTCATCTCTTGATTGCCTGCTAGAGAAGATGAGGATTTCACTTTCTGGAACCATTATCGTGTCTTTCTCTGTTCTCCTTGGCAGGTATATCATTTTTTGTTTGTTTGTTCCTAAAGTACCTTTTTTTTAAAGGTTCCAAACAGAAAGATACAAGATAAGATAACTATTTACTAGCCATTTAGGAACTGAAGATGATTGGTATGTTGAATACTCAAACATTTACAGTCTGCCAAAGTGCTTTGGAAAAAAAATTGCCTCTTCTTAAGCTTAAATACTTTGTATAAATATACTAAGTTTGGCTGAGCTATGGTAGTAACAAACCTAATTTCAGCAGATTATTTTCTTCTAAGGGGCTTGAGAGAGAACCCTCCTGGGTCATCACTGGGTGTGGATTTATATCATGGGCTATGGTGTTCTTCTGGATAGGTAGTCCTACAGATCAAAGTGGAGGAAGTCTTGCTACTACAGTATCAAATCATATCTCTATTTATTCATTCAACAAACAACAGGAACAGCAAGAGCTCCTGATCGCAGAATAAGGGTTATTTTGGAGTGATGAAAATATTTTGGAACTAGATAAAGGTGGTGGTTGCACAACACTGTGAATTTGCTAAATACCACTGAATTATTCACTTTAAAATGGTTCATTTTATGTTATGTAAATTTCTTCTCAATTAAAAAAAAGTGGGAGAGGGATTCTGTGGTGAGGTAGGTTGGAGAAACTTTCTGTTGTGTACCTCTTTATTAGACCTATACTTTGTGTCTGTCATATCAAAGTATCTGAGAAGTCCTCTATCTGCCTCTAACTCATGATTTTCAAGATAATCTCATCCTAGAACTTCTTGTGGTACCTGCTAACATTCTTTGGAAAACATGGTGGGAAATACTTTTAAGGAAACGTGCTCAATGACACGGAAGAATGTTTATGACAATTTAGTACAACAAGCAGTCACACAATGGCTTGTGCAGTATGATTACTTTTTGTGAAAATATGTAAGTATATTTAAGTATATTTATAGCAACAGTGGTTATCTGTTTCATATTATAAGTGAATTTCTTCTTTTTTTAAAATCTGCATTTTAAAATTTGTCTAGGAAAGTATTATTTGTGTTATTTTTGAAGAAGAAAAGAAACAACTCTCCTTTAACATGTATATTTATATTTTACTTTTGCCTTGTCCTACCTACCAAAAATTATTATTTTTGTCCTTGTTACAGACGTTATAAATTGGACTCTGTATTCATTAATATAAGAGAGAGGGTGAAATTTCCTGATGCAAGCATAGAATCAGACTCTGGTTCCTTAGAGAAATGTGCACCTGCCTGTGCCACAGTTTTCCATTCTGTGAAGGGTATGAATTCAGCTCTTCTGTTGCTGTAGTTCACGATTCTTTAACACTTGCATAATCCAAATAAAACCAGGGGCTCCATGTAGCCCCATCAATACACATTTAATGAAGCACAATAAAGCAACAAACATTAATTTACAAGGAATTCTTATTTTCCCCCATCTAAAAACAATTCAAGAGGAGTCCATTTAAAACCAGTAGCACAACTGATTAAAGTCTCCTTTTTCTTTCTCCCTAGTTCACTGTACTCCTTGTATTAGTTTCCTATTGCTGCTGTAACAAATTATTACAAATTTAGTGGCTTAAACAACACAGGTTTATTTTCTCATAGTTCTGGAGGCCAGAAGGTGTCAGCCCAGCAGGGTTGGTTCTTTCTGGAGTCTCTAATGGAAAATCCATTTCCTTTTGCCTTCTCTGGCTTCTGGAGGGCACCTGCATTCCTTGGCTCATGAAACCTTCCTCACATCACCCAACCTCTTCTTTTGTTACATCTTCTTTTTTTTTTAATATATATATGCATATGCATTTTTTTAGCAGCTGGTCAGTACAGGGATTTGAACCAGTGACCCTGGTGTTGTATGGCTGTATTCTAACCAACTGAGCTAACAGACCAGATTGTTGTTAAATCTTCTATCTCCTCTTCTGACTTGCTTGCCTCCCTCTTTTAAGGACCTTAGTGATTACTTTGGGATAATCCAGGATAATCTTCCCTTCTCAAGATCCTCGATTTAAGCACATCTGCAAAGTCCCTTTTGCCATGTCACATACTAGGATGGAGACATCTTTAGGGACCATTTATTTAGCCGAGCACTGTCCGTATAATTTCTCTGGAGCCTCTTGCTCTGCCAAACCCCGTAAACTTCTTCAGCACCCTCTGCTCCTCTTTTCTCCCATAATTAACTGCTGAGATGTCTGCTCATGCCCATCCATCTTTCTCATCCTGAAAATGGGCCTGATAATAGACCCTGGAGGGTTGATGAGAGGCTTGGACTTTAAACATTGAGCACGATGATCAGCGGCCATCTGCTGCTGGTTCCGACTCCAAGCCCCACACTCTTCCCACTGCGTCAGAATCTCATACAATTGCAAACTCTGAACATGCACTAGAGAGGAAGAAATGCAGGTACTGAGGGCAATAACCTCATTTGTTTGCAGCTGTTTAAGAGTATTAATTCTTGTGCAGATTCTTCTAGGGGTATCTGTGGCAATATGAAAATGCCATTAAAAATAAGCATCTATTTTTCAAAAGTGACAGGTAGTATTGACAAAATGTTGCCCTTCCCTTCATGAATCACCTAAAAAATGCATTTATTGTTTATATTAAATAGAACATCTCATGTGAGGAAACTTGTAAGGACTTCATTTTGCAATGAAAGACTCCCAAAGTGGGTAGTCAGTCAGTTCAGGGAGACCCTCCCAAGGAACAGCGAGACCACGAAGACGGATGCAAACAGCAAGAGGTTTATTTGAACACACGGGTACCCGGGCGACACAGTCTTTTGGAAGACTGGCGCGCCGAGTGAAGCTCCTGGGTCCTTTTTATAGCAAAAAGCGCGGGTACAGAAGCGAGAAGCGAGTTTAATTGGTCAGTTCAAATAAGCGCGGGTACAGAAGCGAGAAGCGAGTTTAATTGGTCAGTTCAAATAAGGCCTGGGGTGAGCTTCGGTTATGTGGGAGTCCTTGAAACAGCTGAGGGGCACCCTGGAAACTGTTGGGAGTCCTTGAAACAGCTGAGGGGCACCCTGGAAACTGTTGGGAGTCCTTGAAACAGCTGAGGGGCACTCTTGAAACTTTAACTGACTTGTCTATTTCTGGGAACTATCCGCCCTTTGCCTCGGGCCGGGGCCCAGGTGCATAACCACAGATATCCTGTTCGTTATCTGGTCTCAACCTCAGGCTGTACTTTTCCTATGCTAGGGACTTTTAACCAGGGTAATGTTTTGTGCCTTGCAAAATGGCGTTACTACGGCTAGCTTAAAAAGTTCTTTCTTCATTCCCCCATTTCTTTTGTGGATAGCTCTAATCTTAGAGCGGAGTTAAAAGTTATTTTCATTATCTATAGTCTGATATTTTTGTCTAAGAACCAGGACTTTAATTGTACTTATTCTATCATTGATGAATTGGACTAACCTGTTGATGACACAGGGCCCCAGAATGAGCAACAGAAGAAGGAGTACTAGGGGCCCGGCGATGGTTGATAGTAGGGTAGTGAACCAAGGGGAGCTATTGAACCAACCTTCAAACCAGTTTTGATCTTTTTGGCGCTCTAACTGTCTTTTATCTAGTCTTTGTTTGAGTTTGGCCATGGTGTCTCGTATCACACCTGAATGGTCTACATAAAAACAGCACTCCTCTCTGAGGGCCGCGCAGAGGCCTCCCTCTCTTAAAAACAGTAAGTCAAGGCCTCGCCTATTTTGGAGTACTACCTCAGATAGAGAAGTCAATGAGTCCTCTAACTTGCTGACTGAATCCTGGAGGGCCCGGAGGTCAGTGTCCATGGCAGTCTGGAGCTCGGTTAGGCCCCGCTGGAGGTCTATAGGTCCTTTAATCAGAGCAGCCGAGCCGGTACCTATACCTGCCACAATTCCCAGTAGGACAGCTAGGGTAAGTGTGAGAGGTTCTCTCTTAAACCTGGGATGAGGGTTGTCATAGGCCTGCAACAAAGTTTCTTCAGGATGGTAATAGATGCGAGGAATCAGCTGAACCTGGACACAGAAATCCTTAGACTGATTAAAAACTGAGAGGGAAACGCAAGGGGTGAGACCGGTGCTGCAAGCCCACCAGCTATGGTTGGAGGGGAGAAGGTACTGATGGTCCCCGGAGGAATTGATGGATAGGGTCTGGTTGCAAAGATGTTGATGGGTAGAAGGTATTGTTCCTATACATAACCCTTGTCCTGTGACCTCTGTGAGAGTAAGCTTTCCCTGGGTCCCCCAACGGCAACTCTCGGCGCTGGTATAATTGGCCTCTCCCAAAAAGGCTATTCCTTCATAGTAGGGGGGGCTTATGGCCAGACAGAGCCAGCAATGCTCTGTGGCGTTCGGGTTGGTGGCATTTAGAGCTAGGAAGGCCCCCTGTACAAGACCAAAGAGCCTGTCACCCGTGGTGGGGGGTAGAGTGCCTGGTGATAGGAGGCTCTGTGTAGCAGTGCTCCTTTGTGCCGCGGGGGGTTGCCTGCTAGTCATTGGGTACAGCTTGTTGCTAGGAGGTCCCTGTTCTGCAAGGACGGGGTCGGGGCCCACTGCCACAGTTGGCATATTGGTGATATCTAGGCGAATGGTGAACAGTACACCTGGATCGTTTCCCGTCAAATAGAACCTTAGTCCCCAGGTTCTTCCTTGTGCCCAATCTCTGGAATTTTTTCCTTTCTCTGTGAATTTTATTTTAAGGGGGTTACACCAGCCGGTGTTGTCACAGTTTTTACTGCTATCGTTACGTTCTACAGTTATGAGGTCCCATGAGGAACTAGGTCCCCAGTAGACTGTCCCCGTGGTTTCACAACCCCATTCTTTGCAATATAGGGATTCCAGCCCTCCGCACCTTCTAGCTTCTGAAAGGGTCCGGCCATCCCGGGGGCACACGTAGAAGGGGGAAGCGGCAAGCCTGTTTCTAGCTCGGGGATAGCTGCACCCTGGGACCCCCCAGGTGATCTGATTATAAGCTTTTGTGTAGTCTGAATCAGGGGGTCTGATCTGGGCCTAGCCCGATGCTATGTATCCCGGGATATCCCAGGTCTCAATACCCGCCGCCAGGGCACATACATCAGGTTTAAGATCGGGCCACCAAGTCCAAGGCGGCTGGGTAGCCTGTTTGGTCCAGACAACTTCTCCAGTTTGGGACAGTACCTTCCAGGTGAGGATCACAGGCCGGTGGGGGTTCTTACCCGGTGGACTCATTTTTCCGCCGCCGAATACGCAGCTTAAGAGGATGATCAGTCCTTTCCAGCTCCCAGGTCTCGTTTGGTGCCGGGGGTGGTGCAGGCTTGAGATGGGAAGCATGGACCCAGGCAGCGATGCCATCAACTTTTACTGCGGTCGGGGTGGTCAGCAATACCAGATACGGGCCTTTCCACCGAGGCTCAAGGTTGCTGGGTCGATGGCGTCTGACCAGCACTCGGTCTCCGACCTGGAACGGGTGGGGGACAGCTATGGTACCGGGCTGATATGTCTCTTTGATCTGGTCCCAAATCTGGGTCTTCACAACTTCTAGAGCCTTTAAGTGGGTAAATAAGACAGGGAGAAAATTATCATCGGGACCCAGTGTTTCTCCCAACTCAAGTATGGGGGGGGGTCCCCCGTAGAGGATTTCATAGGGAGTTAGACCGAACTGGCCAGGGGTATTCCTGGCTCTGAACAGCGCTAAGGGAAGGAGGGCCACCCAGTCTTTTCCACCGGTCTCTAAGGCCAATTTAGTTAAGGTCTCTTTGATGGTTCTATTCATTCTCTCTACTTGACCTGAGCTCTGGGGCCTATACGCACAATGTAATTTCCAATTTATCCCCAGTTGTGTGGCTAGTCCCTGGCTTACCTGAGCAACAAAGGCTGGGCCATTATCTGACCCGATCACCTTAGGGATCCCGAAACGGGGCAGGATTTCTTCTAGTATCTTTTTACATACAGTCAGGGCCGTTTCCGTTTTGGTAGGAAAAGCTTCTACCCATCCAGAGAAAGTATCTACAAATACTAGCAGATACTTGTTTCTATACCGGCCAGGCTTTACCTCTGTAAAGTCTACTTCCCAGTATACGCCGGGTCGATCTCCCCGTTGTCTTTTTCCGGTCTCTCGGTAGGTGGTAGCCGCATTAGTCATGGCGCAAGCTGGACACCGATTGGCGACTTCTTGAACAGTGGACCGGAGGTTCGGGATGGAGAGGCTGGTGCGGCTTGCCAGTTGAAGGAGCTTTTCTGGTCCTAAGTGTGTTAGCTGATGTAACCGCTGAATGAATTCTTTTCCCTGGTCAGGAGTGAGCTCTCTTGGCTTGGTCCTAGCTTGAGCAGGCTCGATTGGCTCTTGAAGCTTTGTAGTTTTTGTTAGCACCTTGACCGACAGGGCGGCTTGTTTTGCAGCCTCGTCGGCCCTCCGGTTCCCGGCCGCCACAGGGTTATTTCCTCTCTGGTGGCCTGGGCAGTGGATAATGGCGACCTGCTTAGGGAGGTAAATGGCCTCTAGCAGAGCCAGAATTTCTTGTTTATTTTTAATGTCTTTTCCAGCAGAAGTGAGCAGTCCCCTCTGTTTATATATTGCCCCATGAATGTGAGCAGTGGCAAAAGCATACCTGCTGTCCGTGTAGATGTTGATGTTTTTTCCTTCGGCTAGGCGTAATGCCTGCGTCAAGGCTATTAGCTCGGCCTTCTGGGCTGATGTCCCTTCTGGCAGGCTGCTTGCCCATACCGTCCGTTTGCCATCTACGATGGCGGCCCCTGCTTTCTTCTTACCTTCCGCAATGAAGCTGCTACCGTCTGTATACCAGGCAGGCACTCCGGGCAATGGCTGGTCCTTCAGGTCCCGTCGAGTCCCAGCTTCTTCAGCAAGGATTTCTGAGCATTGGTGTACTGGGGTGGATTCTGACTCGACTGGTAGTAGGGTAGCTGGGTTCAGGACAGCAGGGGGCGCGAAAGATATTCTTTCGTTTAGCAGCAAACTCTGGTAATGAGTCATTCTGGCATTGGTCATCCACCGATTGGGGGGCTGCCGCACGATACTTTCGAGGCTGTGGGAAGCAATCACAGTCACATTTTGCCCCAAGGTTAACTTATCAGCGTCTTTGAGGAGGAGTGCCACTGCAGCAACCGCTTTTAGGCAGGTTGGCCACCCACTGGCCACTGGATCCAGTTTTTTTGATAGATAAGCTACTGGCCGTCGCCATGGTCCTAGGGTCTGAGTAAGCACTCCTCGGGCTACACCGGCTCTTTCATCTACGTACAGAGTAAATGATTTGGTGAGGTCTGGGAGAGCCAAGGCGGGGGCAGACAGCAAGGCTTTTTTTATGTGGTCAAAAGCCTTTTGATGCTCCTCAGTCCAGGTAAAAGGAATGTTTTCCCTTGTCAGGGGGTACAAGGGTGCAGCCAGGGAAGCAAACCCAGGAATCCAGAGCCTGCAGAATCCGGCAGTACCCAGAAATTCGCGGACCTGCCTGGGGGTTGTGGGAGTAGGGATCTTCATAACTGTAGCTTTCCGGGCCGGGGTCAGCCATCTTTTTCCCCCTTTGAGCAGGTACCCCAAATAGGTGACCTCTTTCTGGCATAACTGGGCCTTTTTAGCTGATACCCGGTACCCCAACTTACTCAGTTCCTGCAAGAGCTTTTGTGTCCCTCTTTTGCAGCCTTCATATGTGGGAGCTGCCACTAGGAGGTCGTCCACATATTGGAGTAATATGACCTGGGGGTTGAGAGCCCTAAAAGGAGCTAAATCTCGGTGGAGGGCCTCGTCGAAGAGAGTGGGAGAATTTTTGAACCCCTGTGGCAGCCGTGTCCAGGTCAGCTGACCTGTGTTACCTTTTTCTGGGTCTCTCCACTCGAACGCGAACAGTGGCTGGCTGTTGGGGTGTAGTCTGAGGCAAAAAAAGGCATCCTTGAGATCCAGGACTGAGTACCAAGTGTGACTAGGCGGAAGGGAACTCAGGAGGCTGTATGGATTTGGGACCGTGGGATGAATGTCTTGCACCCTTTTGTTAATTTCTCTCAAGTCTTGGACTGGCCGATAGTCATTGGTCCCTGGCTTTTTTACTGGTAGCAGAGGGGTGTTCCAGGGCGATTGGCAGGGCACTAAGACCCCTAGGTCTAAGAACCTTTGGATGTGGGGTCTGATGCCTTCCCGGGCTTCTTTAGTCATTGGATACTGTCGGACGGCCACCGGTGAGGCACCTGATTTCAGCTCTACTACTACTGGTGGGACGTTATTGGCCAGTCCCATACCTGTCTTTTCTGCCCATACGGTGGGAAAAAGTTGGAGCCAGGATGGGTCGATGGAGGGAGAGGCCGGCTTTTCATACAGCCGGTATTCTTCTTCTAGGTTTAGGACCAGGCACATGGTAGAGTGATCTCCCCATGTTACTTGTGGGCCCTCTGTGGAAAACTGGATTTGAGCCTTTAGTTTGGTCAGGATGTCCCGGCCCAACAGAGGAGCAGGGCACTCAGGTATGACCAAAAAGGAATGGGTCACTTGCCTATGTCCGACCCTTAAAAGTCTCTGAGTGGTCCAGGGGTAGACTTTGCTGCCGGTCGCTCCTACTACGACTGTCCGCCTGGACCCTACCTTCCCCATGGGTTGGGTCAGCACCGAATGTTCAGCCCCGGTATCGACCAGAAACTCGATGGGGGTCCCCTCCACTGTCAATGTTACCCTAGGTTCGGGGAGGGGGTCCGAACCCCGACTCCCCTAGTCATCTAGGGATAGAACCTTGGCTTCTCTGATGTTCTTTTTCCGGGGACATTCTCTTGCCCAGTGACCCTTCTCTTTACAGTACGCGCATTGGTCTTTGTCTAGAGGGGGTCTTCCATCCCTAGGTGTTTTCTTTGCCCGGTTGCTCAGGTTCCCTGTCTGCCTATCTCTAGACCCTCTTTCACCTACCACTGCGGCCAAAATCCTAGTTAAATTTTTTTCTTGGCGTTTATCACGCCGCCTCTCTCTCTCTTCTGTCTCTTTTTTTTCTCTTTCCTGTCTTTCTTCTTCTGTTTCTCTCTTGTGGTACACCTTTTCTGCCTCCTTTACTAAGTCTTGTAAGGAAAGGTCTTGGAGCCCCTCTAGTCTTTGTAACCTTTTTTTAATGTCTGGGGCTGACTGGCCGATGAAGGCCATTGTGACCGCAGCCTGCTGCCCCTCAGAAGAGGGTTCAAACGGAGTGTACCTTCTATAGGCCTCCATTAGGCGTTCTAAGAAAACCGAAGGGGGTTCTGCCGGTCCCTGCAAGACCTCTCTTACCTTGGCCAAATTGGTGGGGCGCCGGGCTGCCCCTTTGAGACCTGCCACTAGAGTCCGGCGGTAGACCAGAAGACGCTCCCTACCTTCGGCCGTGTTGTAATCCCATTGAGGTCGATTGAGGGGGAAAGCCTCATTAATGAGGTTCTCGAGTTGTGTAGGGGCCCCGTTATCCCCGAGAACGTTCTTGCGGGCCTCCAGAAGAATCCTTTCTCGCTCTTCAGTGGTGAAGAGGATCTGGAGTAGCTGTTGGCAATCGTCCCAAGTGGGCTGGTGAGAGAACATAAGGGACTCAAGAAGTCCCGTGAGACCTGCTGGTTTTTCAGAAAAAGAAGGATGGTTAGACTTCCAATTGTAAAGATCTGCTGAGGAAAAAGGCCAATACTGCAAAGGGACCAAGCCATTTGGCTCAGCTGGGGGCCCTATGGCTCGGAGGGGCAAAGCTACGGTGGAGTCAGGACCGGAGCCGTCTCTCGGACTGCGAGGTTGGCGGCTCCTAGTCCCCGCAGCCGGTCCCTCAGGGCTAGGATCACCGGGCGCTCGGCCTGGTGCCGATCTGTTTCCCTGAGGGGCCAGAGGGGGCAGCGGAGCCGCCGGGTAAGGTGGGGGTTCAGAGAGAGAAAATAGGTCATCTGGTGTCGGGAGGACGGGGGGTTGGGGAGGGGCGGAAGGCTTCCTTGTAGGTGGCCTTTGAGTATTTTCTGATCCCGAAACAACAGCGACTTTGCTGGAGGGTGGCACCCAGGGAGGGGGATTCTGGGCGAGGTCTTGCCATACCACGACATAGGCAACCTGGTCCGGGTGTCCTCCGGTCTCCTGAAAAACAATCTTTTTAACTGCAAAAATGACAGAAAGGTCAAAGGTTCCCTCTGGCGGCCAACCTACGCCGAATGTGGGCCACTCAGACGAACAGAAAGTCTGCCATTTTCCTTTTTTGATCTCCATGGACAGATTGTGAGCCCTGGCTTTGACATCTTTCCAATGATCTAGAGTAAGGGAGAGAGGCGTAAGGGCACCTTGCCCCATCTCGAAAATTTCCAATAGGGGAACGACGACGCAAAGACCTATCACAACTAAGACAAAAAGAAACCAGAAACGGCGACGAGACCGAGTGCCGTAGAAATAGAAGAAAGAGTCCGATGGCAGAGCGCGCCTCCCGAGACGCGGTGAGACCAAAACACAATAATCCTCTGCCAAGGGGTCCACCAGGCGTCCCTGGTCCTCCCCTGATCCTGGGACGTCTCCCAGGATTGCCGGGTGGCGAGCCCCCGAACACGTCTGTTCGCTACCCGCACTTCGCTCCCAGAGCGACTAACCCGGAACAAACTGAAACCAAAATGCGCGCACTCAGAAAGACAGTCAGAGTCACAGGATTAGACACAGAAACGAGACACAGAAACGAGACACAGAACGACTGCTGGCCAGCTTACCTCCCGTTGGTGGGTCGGTGGTCCCTGGGTGGGGGTCTCCGATCCCGGACGAGCCCCCAAATGAAAGACTCCCAAAGTGGGTAGTCAGTCAGTTCAGGGAGACCCTCCCAAGGAACAGCGAGACCACGAAGACGGATGCAAACAGCAAGAGGTTTATTTGAACACACGGGTACCCGGGCGACACAGTCTTTTGGAAGACTGGCGCGCCGAGTGAAGCTCCTGGGTCCTTTTTATAGCAAAAAGCGCGGGTACAGAAGCGAGAAGCGAGTTTAATTGGTCAGTTCAAATAAGCGCGGGTACAGAAGCGAGAAGCGAGTTTAATTGGTCAGTTCAAATAAGGCCTGGGGTGAGCTTCGGTTATGTGGGAGTCCTTGAAACAGCTGAGGGGCACCCTGGAAACTGTTGGGAGTCCTTGAAACAGCTGAGGGGCACCCTGGAAACTGTTGGGAGTCCTTGAAACAGCTGAGGGGCACTCTTGAAACTTTAACTGACTTGTCTATTTCTGGGAACTATCCGCCCTTTGCCTCGGGCCGGGGCCCAGGTGCATAACCACAGATATCCTGTTCGTTATCTGGTCTCAACCTCAGGCTGTACTTTTCCTATGCTAGGGACTTTTAACCAGGGTAATGTTTTGTGCCTTGCAAAATGGCGTTACTACGGCTAGCTTAAAAAGTTCTTTCTTCAGCAACAGCGGGGGGAAAAAAGTAATGCAAACCTAAATATCTGTAGGAAAATGGATACATCCAGTGGGTACAGACAGAGTGGAATGCAATACAGCTGTTAAAATTAATGAACTAGAGCAGGGGTCAGAAAACTACCGTCTGTGGGCCAAAAATGACCCATTGCCTGATTTTTGTACAGTGCATGAATTAAGAATGGTTTTTACATTTTTAAATGGTTAAAAAAATCAAAAGAAAAAGAATATTCATAACATGTAAAAATTATATGACAATCAGGGGCTGGCCAGTTCACTCAGTTGTTTTGAGCACAATGTTATGACACCAAATTCAAGGGTTTGGATCCCCATTAGGGCCAGCTGCCAAAAAAAAATTATATGCAAATCAAATTTCAGTGTCTGTAAACAAAGTTTTATTGGAACACACTCATGTCCATTCATTATGTATCTTCTATGGCTACTTTCAACTGCTTTGGATTCTTACATACATAATAAAATATAAAGAACAGACTGAAAGACACACGCACGTTCTTGGTAATGGTTGTCTCTGAGAAGGGAAGATGGAAAGTAGAATTTGGAAGGGCTATCAAAGAAATTTCAACTTTATTAATAAAGTAACTGAAAGAGCTGAAACAGAAATGACAGGACAGCAACATCACTTTATTCTGGCTGGTGGGTTTAACAGTGTTTGTCATTGCATTTATTGTACTTTTCTGAGGTTTAGTTTTTCCCCAAGTTTATACACAAACACGTGTGTGTTTATGTGTACTTCATTTTTTAAAAAATTGTGACTATGCATGTGTGAGGATAGTCATAATTTTTTTTAAATTAAGTACCTTAATTAAGTACCAAAGAATACCCCCCAAAATGAAAAGTTTCCATCTAATGATAATCTCTATCAGCATTTCGGCATCCTCCAACCACACAAATCTCTGAGCATGTGTGAACCATGGTGCTGGATGTGTTTTTTTTTTTTTTTTTTTTTTTTTGGTGGCTGGAATGTATGGGGATCTGAATCTGTGACCTTGCTGTTATAAGGTTGCTCTTTAACTGAGCTTACTGGCCAGCCCCTGTATATGTTCTGTGGATACATTCTGTTCTACCTTCTGCATCTGTAAACTTCAACAATATGTCACAGACATCTGTTTTATGAATCTCTTCACTTTGTTTCTCTTTATTTTTACATTTACAAACTAATAGATGTTCTTTTTTAACATTTTATTTTGAGGTAATTATAGATCACAAGAAGTGTGAAAATAGTACAGAAAAGTCCCATGTACCCATCACCCAGCTGCCCCCAACGGTGACATTATCAAAACCAGGAAATCAACATTGGCACAATACAATGAACTAACAGGACTGACTCAGATTTCACCAGTTTTTCCATGTACTTGTTTTTGTTTTTTTAATACATCTTTATGTATAGATCTATGACATTTTATCTCTGCACGACCTTTAAAGAAAAAGCAATTAATACCAAGATATAAAGTGCAGAACATTCAAAACCATTTTGATGCCTGGGATATTTTCCTTAGGTTATTTTCTCTGTGTAGATGCTATTTTTTTTTTTCTTTTTCTTTCTTTCTTTTTTTTTTTTTTTGGAACAACAACAAAAGATCTTCTAAGCTGGATATTATTTTTAAATTTGCTTTTTGAAAAGAGTGTGGACATCTTTCCATGCCAGAATAAACTTAGATCTACCTCAGTGTGAATGTCTTCAGGATAAAAGAGTTACACTGTAGCTGTTGACTTCCCATGGAAGTAGTAACATAAAGTTTATGCCCAGGCTTTAAATCTCTTTGAAAAACATGGTGGACCCCAACCGTCAGGACCTCAGAACTCGAGCCTTGGCATTTGCCTGCTTCCTGTTCTAGAACCTGGTCCATGCCCTACCCTGGGCACAAAAAAGATTTTCTTCCCCAGAGAGCAGCAGCCTGCCTTGCTCTCTTCAACTGCCCTCGCAGTGTCTGCTGCTCCCACACCTGCTTAGGCCTGAATCACTGTTAACATTTACTAAACATCTTTATGAGACCTCCCCCGTAACAACTTCCAGCGAAATCATTCTGGGGTGGGGGGGGTGGACCCTTCAGGTTTCCCTTCCCCCACGCCAGTGCAGTTTATTCCAGGTCTGATGTGAACGGTTCCATTTCTGTTTTTATGCATTTGGCATAAACATTTCTTGCAGCTCATAAACACCTTGGCCATTTTACCAGTGTCATGAAAGATGTTTACGGCCCAAATATGAAAACTTGGGGAGAATTAACGCTTAGGCAAGCAGGCTGTGTTATTCTTGGAAAGAAATATCTTCTAGAGAAGACCCAAAGCCAACAGGGCCTGTATGTGAAAATACATACGTGTTGGAATAGTTCTGTTTAAAACCCTAAAGATAGTCTATGATTCAGACTCTACTGTTGCTCTGTAACGGGGCAGTCCTGCGGATTTTAATGGCTATCAGCTTCCTGTTTGGGTGTTTTTATAGCATTATTACGTTGCCAGTAAATGAGGCAAAATAAAATAGGAAAAGAGATGCTGGACCAGGAGGTTAATAAAAATCCATTTTGTCCCTCGACAGCCTCCCCCAGTGCTGCTTCCTTTTTCATGCCCCTGTGAGTCTCTTTGTATTGACAGATGCCATTTGCTCATTTACGATGTGATAATAAAAACCTTCAGTCTTGTTCAATGTTATTCTTTTCCTCTCCTGACAGGAGGGGACCAAATGGCTTGTAGTCCCCGCAGCAGGCATTTTTTCATTAAAGATGATAACTTTACAATGAACAACATTCAAAAGACCTTTCAGAAAAGCTGCAAAATTTGGTCAGGGGAAGAAAGAGCTGTAGAAATATGCTAACCACTCAGATGGACCCAGAAATAGTTATATTTGTAAAATGAGCCAGATTTTACACAATTAAAGAATATCTAATAAGCACAGATGAATGCTTGAATAAGTGAGAGCCTGGTCAACAAAATACAAAAAGCATGTATAGCAAATATCAAACAAAAGACTCCACTCATTTTTGCAATTGTGTTATTTGTATAAAATAAGACAGTTAAGCAATAATTGCCTAATATTAACTTTTAATCCATCTTACAGTATCTTATACTAAAATATTTTCTTTAACTTTCTGTTATTAATTTGTACCTGGTATTTGCCTCTGAAGATAATTTAAAATGCAGTCTGTAGGTTTCATAGCTTTTTATTCCAAAAAGTTACATTTTACAAAGCTTTGTTGATATTGATCATTTTCAAAATTAAGGGTTTTTGTCCATCAGAGCCATGCAGTTCTTTTCTTAAAATATATATTATTAGTGCCCTTTAGCTACTACTTCCAATAATAGATTAATTATACCCACTACTTTTAAACAAGGCCATATTAGACAGTTGTGACTCACATTCTTCCATCCCTATATATGTCATAAACCATAAATTAGAATTGTTGGTAGGCAACAGACATCTTTAAAAGAACACAGACAGATTGCTGTGTTTTAACATTAACTCTCTAGTGTCTAGACAGAAATACTTTTACAGACCAATTCTTGTGTATCCTTTCTGAAACATTCCGTCCACAAACAAATTTACATGTTAAGTACAAGGCACATCTTGGTTGAAAAACACAAATGTCATTAACCATATTCAACATATTCTGTCATTTGTTGTTTTGTTTTTAAAATTGAACTATAAATATGAACATTTCAGTATATATAGATCAACTTCAGTCTTTCCTAAAAATATATTGATTTCTAATATTTGGCTGTAGTAATGACAATAGTAATGACTAAGATTATTGAAAACATACTGTGTGCCCAACCTTGTTCTAAACACTGTCTGAGCATTAACTCATTTAGTCCCCACCATCAACCAGTATTCTAAATATTCTTCTTCTGCAGATGGGGAAATTGAGGAACTAAGACGTTAAATGGCTAAGAAATAACTAATGACTGCCCTACTAATGGACAGATTGTTTCTAGTTTTTTCTATCCCAATCAATGCAGTGATCAGTGTCCTTGTTTATCTATTTTTACACACTCCTATTATTTTTATAGGCTTAAATGCTAGGTGTGTAGTTGCTGGACCTGAGGCCAGGTACCTTTTTCATATTAAAAATGTATTACTGCCAAATTATTTAGGCTTAATATTTATTCTTCCTGTTTGGGGCAGGATGTTTTTAGCCGGAGTCATATGTTCTTTAGACAGATGGTGATGGATGGATGGATGGTCAAATAGATAGAACCTATCTTCTAAGAGTCAGTCAATAGTATTTCATGCTCCTTCTCACCACCACTACCACTATCACCAAATGTAGAGGCTGACCTAAAGGATCGGGGTAGCTTTCTCAAAAATTATGAGACAACCATTTGCAGGGCACAAATCTCAGCTCTTTCTTCTTTCATCTCCACTTGAGTATCAAGTTCCCCAAAACTTCCCAAGTTCAATTGTTTTGGGGTTTTTTGGTCATAAAATTCATTCTGAGAGGCAACACATACACCAAATGGTATTTCCAAGCAATGATCCACTCTGGGAGCGAGAAGAAACTTTGTAAATTTTAGGTAAGAGTCATTCCCTGGAAAAACACTCAGTCGTCAACATTCCTGGTTCCCCTTCCCCTTTTGCAATGAGTACACAGCAAAGGCAAACAGCTTTTACTTCAAAAAAAGCAGATCAATCTGCTTCAAAACTCACAGTTCAACACTCATAAAATCTGATCGTGAACACACCTTCGTACTCAATGAGACAGAAACACACTTCAGCAATTCCTGGTGACGTGGAGGCAGCCCTGTCATCTGTGAGCTGAAGATCAAAGGCTGAACTCCAGGAAGGGAAATGGGGAGAATTAGTGTCCCACTAGGAGCCTCTCGCCCCTCAGTAAACCTGGTGCTTCTTCTTATGATCAAGAGCTGTTTGGCTCTTAATTTGCAGTTTCATTAAGGGCATATCCACACTCAAATAAGGGGAATGGAAGTTCGCAGTTCCTTTTGAAGTCCAGCTCTTAGAACGAATTGTGATTCAGAACCGTCCACATTTGCAAGGCCCACAGCTCCGGACCTGGCACACAGTAAACCCTTGGGAACTTTGGTCATTATTTTTATTATTAACACAACTTGATGGCAAAATTCTCTGCATGGTTCAAATAAAAAAAGAATGATCTTATCCTGCTTTTATGGAGTGCTTTAGAAATTTCTAGAATGGGAACTGGCACATAGAGGTGCTCAACAAGTTTCTGGTGTATGAACGATTCAGAAGATTCCTGGATGGTAATACATGGAGCTGGTTTAGTATCCACATGAGAAACTGGCAAGGCTCAGACACCTGACTTTATGTCCCTAAGGTGGGATTTGAACCCAGGTCTTTGGAAGATTGCCCTGCCTTTACTCTTCTCCACAAGTAAGTGTACATTGCTGAGCAATTGAATTAACTGAAGTTTCTGTCTCTTTTCTAGAGCAGTCAGTAAGTGGAAGAGATTGTTCTGTACATGTCGGCTTTAGCCAAGCTTAGCCAGATTGGAAACTCACAAACTATGGGGACCCACAGACTTGGGCTCATTCCCCAACCTTGACACTATTGCTGTGTGATACTCAGTGAATCACTTCACTTCTCTGAGCCTCAGTCTCCTACACAAAATGGAAATAATGGCGTATACCTTTCGGGATCTCTATGGGATTAAATAAAATGATATCTGTAAAGAATCTATATTGGTCATTCTTGCCGAAAAACTGAATGGTCTTTTCTACACTTTGCATTTTATTTTTTAACTGTACATATCTATGGGGTACAATATGATATTTCAATACATGTATACACTGTGTTATCATCAAATCGGGGTAATTAGCATATCCATTATCTTAAGCATCTGTCATTTCTTTGTAATGAGAACATTCAAGGACCTCTCCT
Organism: Cynocephalus volans; assembly: GCF_027409185.1. Lineage (NCBI taxonomy): Eukaryota > Metazoa > Chordata > Mammalia > Dermoptera > Cynocephalidae > Cynocephalus > Cynocephalus volans. Next base: position 46,328,212 of record NC_084460.1, on the reverse strand, counting down.
AGCTATTTTGGAATATACGATATTGTTAATTCTAGTCATCCGACTATGCAATTGAACACCAAAACTTTCCTCCAATCTAATACTTTGCATTTTAAGATGTAAAAACTATTCTTTGCTCATACGCTGTACTAAAACAGACAGCAGGCCTGATTTGGCCAGTGGACTCGTGGTGTATGCATATGTACATGTGTGTATTTTATTTCCAAAAAGAAGCTAATATTGTATATATACATTTTTAACCCTTTTTAAAAACTTACCATTATGAACATCTTAGAACATCAAGTTATCTACCAATTCTATTTTTACAATCGCATACTTTCTCATAAGAAATGTACAATGTTCATCTTTTTATGTCTCCCTCTCTGTTTTTGTTTAAGTTACTATAAATAATGTCATGCTAAACATAAATCTTGGTTCATATTTCTAATTGTTTCTGAGGATCAGTTCCCCAGAAGCCTTTGAAAGGTCAGTAGAATGAGATGTGATTTTGTCAAAGAGGACGAGACCCTTACTATGCAAAGGATTGTGCAGGCAAAGAACTAGTGGACAAGTGTTCTGCCTGCTAGAAAGCACCACGTTCAAATCCTGACTCTGCCACTTACTAGCCATGTGACCTTGTGCTTGCTACTTAACCTCTCCGGGCCTCAGTTTTCTCCTCTGTCTAAATAGGGATAATAATAGAACCCACCTTCCTGTTAAATGAGATCACACACATGCCTGATCAACAGCAAGTGCTCAATAAATAATGGCTCTGATCATTATTATCACTTCTGCTACCCGTCTTTAACAAGACTCTGAGAGGAATTTGACCCTGCAGTGTAGTTGACTGACTCTTACCACCCTGATTTTAACTCTAAAATGTAAATTAAAAAAAAAAAAATAGCTGCCAATACCTTTGCTACTAATTCCTAGGGATCCTCTAGTGTCGACAAGCACTTTACTTAACTGGGCTTGTCTGTGTGTCAAATTCTAGTGCAGTACCTTTGGTCATCTGGACAAATTATCTAACAAGTTGGGAATCTAACAAGGGGAGATCATCATGCCTTCCCTGATTCATGAGGATAAAATGAAATAATTAGTTTGAAATTCAACTAAAGAAAAAGTAGTCATATTTTTAGCAAGAGAAGTACATGTTCATTTGTGCCAGATAGGCTTTGGAATTCAAAATTTTTCCATTTAAGGTAATACAGTGCATATGCCATATATGAGGGTACTTTAAAAAGTTTGTGGAAAAATGGAATTGGAAGATAATGCATATCTTTCCATGCACTTTTTGAAGTCCCCTCATATTAGTAGGTGTCTGGAACAGCACCCTGTCATCAAATGTGTTGATTTTTCTGCAGCAAAAAGAATGAATATTCACACTGTAGGAAAAATATAGGAAAATGGTCAGGGCCCCTCAGATGTTCAGAATCTTGCCAAGCATTTGATGTAAATATGCACATGCACCCAGGCAATTGCGCATATGCACCCAGGTGTCCTGGGTTATGGACTAAGTATAAAGGATGAGCCGCTCTGATCCATGGTGCCCCCCTCCACCCCCACCCTGGGATGCCCCTGGGGGTCTCATAGGGAGACCGCTACTGCTGGAGGCTGTTGCTGTCAGGGCCTCCGGGACCCTCCGGGAGGCCACAGCCACTGCTGCTGGAGGATGCTGTAAACTGCTGCTGCTGCTGCTGCTGCTGACGACTGAGCTCATGTTGTATGTCAGTGGCTCCTGGGATCTTTCCCAATTACCTAGAACGTGGACCTGTGCGTGAGGGGTCTGGTAACCCAGCCTGACACGTGAGGGGTCTGGTGACCCAGTCTGTACAATGGATTTTTGAAGGGTCTGAGCCCTAGCCCTGACATTTGTAAATGGAAACTTAGCATAACTAAAATAATGAAACGTTTTGGCTTTAGTTATGAATGGCTTTAACATGACAACTGGCTACATCGGCAGGCGTCCGACGATAACCCCAACCAGACAATTAACATAGCTATTGCCTCAACCCAACAACTGGTGTAGTCTGTAGCTTTACACACACTAACTGTCTTGAGCCCATTCAGGTCAAGTATTGCCATCAAATGAGTTCAGATCAGATGAGCCTCAGCTATCAGATGTGGTGGGGGTTTTTTGTTTGTTTTTTGGGTTTTTTTTCAAGTGAATTTTTAAAAGTTCGGTTTTCTGAGCTTGTTGGATTTAAATAACACCCTTCTAAGAGGTGGCCTCTGCCAACATACATAATAAGCTTGTGAGATAGATACTATTATCCCGCATCTTACAGACAGGGAAACTGAAGCCCAGAGGAAGTAACTTGCCCAGCGTCACAGAACTGGTAAATGACACAGCTGTGATCCCAATGCAGGGAGCCTACAACAGAGCAGTTCTTCATCTGTGCCTCATCAATAGATTTTTTTTTTTTTTTTTTTTTGTCCTTTTTTGTGACTGCGCTCAGCCAGTGAGCCAACCGGCCATCCCTATATAGGATCCGAACCCGTGGCGGGAGCGCTGCTATGCTCCCAGCGCCGCACTCTCCCGAGTGAGCCACGGGGTCGGCCCTCATCAATAGATTTTAAGAGGTTTATAAGCCTGGATAGGAAAAAAAAAAAATCTTTACATTTACTTTCACTTTTAACTAAAATTTAGCATTTCTTTTAATTATGAGTGTAGGCAACAGCCCCAGCAGTACGAACGATACCTGTGACTGTCGCTAGTAGGAATCACAGATGATTCCCATTACAGCTGCAGCAGGCAGCTCGAGATACCCTTTATGCTCATCACCATTTTAAGTTACAGGAGTCCTTAGATCCACCACTAGATTCCCTCGTTAAATGCATTAATTAAGAAGCACACTATTACTCTATCACAAAACGTTTTAAAATATTTTTATAATTGTATTTCAATATAGTTTATTTCCTTTGTGTTTTGATTTATGCATTTAAAATCATAACTGAGAAGGGGTCCATGGGCTTCACCAGATTTTCCAAGGGTTCCAGGGCCTAGAAAAGGTTATGAATACCTGGCTCAGAGCTGTTCCTCCAGCTTTACTGAGGTATAATTGCCAAATAAAAAATGCATAAATTTAAGGTGTGCAATATGATGTTTTGATGTACATATGCATTGTGAAGTGATTACCACAATCAAGCTAATCAGTACATCCAATCACCTCACATGGTTACCTTTCTTTTTGTGGCTGGAATACTTAAGATCTACTCTCTCAGCAAATTTCAGTTACACAATATAGTGTTATTAACTATAGTCCCTCTGCTCTGCATTAGATCTCCAGAAATTATTCATCCTGTATAACTGAAACTTTATACCCTTTAACCAACATCTCCCTATTTTCCCCACCCCCTGCCCCTGGCAACCACCATTCTACTTTCTGCTTCCATGAGTGTGACTTTTTTAGATTCCACATGTATGTGAGATCATGCAGTGTTTGTCTTCCCGTGCCTGGCTTATTTCACTTAGCATAGTGCTCTCCAGGTTCATCCATGTTGTTGCAAATGGCAGGATTTCTTTCTTTTTGAAGGCTGAATAATATTCCATTGTGTATATATACCACATTTTCTTTATCCATTCCTTCATCAATGGATGCTTATGTTGTTTCTGTATCTTGGCTATTGTGAATAATGCTGCAATGAACGTGGGAGTGCAGCTATCTCTTCCAGTTAGTGATTTTATTTCCTGTGGATATATCAAGAGGTGGGATTGCTGGATCATTTTAGAGCTGTAGTTTTAACCACTACACCACAGCACCCACCCACAGATTGGACATGCACATGCATTGAAAGAAAGGGCCAGAAGGACGGACGTAAGGTGTTATCGGTTATATCTAGGTGGTGGTATTATGGCTGACTTCCTCTCTGCCACATTTGTGTTTCTGAAATGATACACAGAGAACATTATGACTTTATGATTCAGGAAGAAAAGCAGCTATTTAAAGAAAATGTATCCCTGCCAGACACCATGCAGGCATTGATAACGTAAACCCCCGATTAGAGTTGCTGCTGAAGTCTCACTTTAAATGATTTTATAAAAGCTAGTTGATCACATGTCTCAAACTTTGACTTTAAAAGAACAAAAGGTCCATTCTTGCCTCCCAGATGAGCAGTGAGTAGGGAGCCCAGCACCCAGGTGCCATGAGATGTGCCTACCCCATGAGAGAGAGAGGGTCCTGCTTTTGCCTTGACTTGTCCCCTCCATTTTGCAGAAGGGACTGTTGCTGGAGCAAAGTTGGCTTAAGACAGACAGCATCTTCCTCTTGACGTGGTCCTGTGAATTAGCACAGTGAGCCCAGGGTTTCAGGTACCTTCCATCCCTTCTCTCACTCTTGCGAGTCAACGTCTGCAGTTGACTGCAGCAGTTATTGTGGTCACGGAAAAATCAAACAAGACACTGAGTGCCAGTGAGAATGGGTGGGGTCACCTGCCCATGGCTGTGGGTACTCAGAATGTGGTGGGGAAAGAAGAGAGCACTGAATAAGAGTGGTAACCTGGGGTTGAATAACTGTGTCCCTGAGCAGGGTGCTGATCCATCCCACCTGGCTTCAAGGAAGACTTGAGCTCAGGATTTCTGAATCATAGTCAGAGTGTCATGGTGGGGTCTACAGGCTCAGCATCACCAGTGGGAGGACCCCAACCCAAACCCACAGCCCCAAGACCTGCTGCCCACCCTGCCTTTCTTAACCAACCTCCCACAGCCCACTGGCTTCCAAACCCATTCTCTTTACTCCTACGATACTGGAAAACACTCGCTGATGGCACTTACACTGGACTATGCCTTAGGACCTCTCTTTTTGGCTTCCCCTCTAAGCTGTCCACCCTGACAGAGCACTGTCCGTGTTTGGAGGAGATTACCATGGGTAAGAGCATGGGTTGGAATTCTGCCTCCACCACTTCCTGGTTGATCATGTGATCTCAGGGAAGTCACTTCTCTCTAAGCCTTTGTTTTCTCATCTGTCAGATGGGTAGTCAATGATTCAACTAAAACGTACTGAGGGCTAATTTCATGCCAGTAACTCTTCTAGATGTGCTGGAGGTTGACAGCCTGACAGAAAATCCCACCCTCTCGAAGCATGTTTTCCAGTTGGGGTAGGATGAGAGGAAGGACAGACTATAAACAACAAATACAATAACAACAGTATGTACGTCATGTGGGTTATTGAGAGAGCAACTCGAGATGATGACTGAAGAGGTGCTTAGTGCAGGGCCTGGATCACGGTAAATGCCAACAAAGATCAGTATTGATTATTTTCTCTAGGAAACTGTTTCTGACCTCCCACCCCACCCACCCCAGGCCTGGTTACAGGTCCTCTCTTGACTCCTACGAAGCATCTAGTACACTCCTTGATCACGGCAGTAAGGGTACTGTACAAAAGTGTTGTCTTCTATACCTATGGGTTCCCTGGTAACCTCACCCACTTAAAACAGGTACAACAGATTTTTACTCATTTACATCTTCAGCATCCCACACAGTGCCTGGCCCATGATTGATACTAACTGAATGCTTGTTGGATCAATCAGAGAATAAACCTGAATAAAACCCCAAGGCCTCAAATGACATTTAAACAGCCTGCCCCAGGCTTGCTTTGAGGGTCCTGCAGTAACCAGCCCCTGAGGACCCACACCTCCTCATATTCATGCCCGTGTGTAGTGTCCTCCCATACTGATGAGGGAAGACCTGTGTGACCAATAAAAGAATGTGCTAATGACAATGAGCTAATTCCCAGACGAGGTCATGGAAGTCACTGTGGCTTTTGTGACCCAAGAGAATCTCCTGGATCACAGAATCTCCTGGATCACCTGCTCTGGAGAAAGCCAGCTACCATGCCATGAAGACATTTAAGCAGCTCCCTGGAGAGGCCCATGTGGCAAGGAACTGAGGCCTTCTGCTAAAACCTAGCCCCCCACTTACCAACCACATGAGGGAAACATCTTGTAAGTAGATCCTCCAGCCCCAGCCAAGCCTTCAGATGACCACAGCCTTGCCTGCAAACTTACCCAGCTAAGCCACTTGTGATGGTTAATTTTAGGTGTCAACTTGACTATATTAGTAATGCCTAGAAACCTGGAAAACCATTATTTTTGGGTGTGTCTGTGAGAGTGTTTCCAGAGGAGATTAACATGTGAGCCTGAGTGGACTAGGTAGGGAAGAGTCACCTTGAATATGGGTGGGCATCATCCAATCTGCTGGGGACCTGGAGAGAACAAAAACAGAGGAAAAGGTAAATGTATCTCTCTATCTGCTGGAGCTGAGATACATTCTTCTCTCCCTCCTGTGGACGTCAAAACTCCAGGCTCCCCATCATTTGGGTTCTAGGACTTACACCAGCAGCATTCCTGGGCTCTCAGGCCTTTGGCCTCAGATTGAGAATTAGAACATCAGCTTCTGTGGTTCTGAGGCTTTCAGACCTGGAATAGAGCCATGCTACCAGCATTCCAGGGTCTCCAGCTTGAAGATGGCTGACTGTGGGACTTCTCAGCCTTCATAATCATGTGAGCCAATTCCCCTAATAAATCCCTTTTCATATATCCATATATATATATCCTATTTGTTCTGTTTCTCTGAAGACCTGACTAATACACCACTCCTGAATTTATAGGAGACCCACAAAGTTTTTAAGAGAAATGTATTGGCAGAAACACAACCAACTTGGACTGAATTAGGAGAGAGTACAAAATGAAAAATGCTTTTGAATCTTATACTTCTATGGACAGGAAGCAGGTTGCAAAACTCCTCAGCTGCAAACACAAGCTATGTTTCATGGGAAAAGGAGGATGACTCAGAGAACAGATCTGAGAGTCCAGAGGGTGGATCCAAGAGTAATGGAGAATTCTTCCTATGTCTTAATCAAGAAACTATTAGTGTGCACTCTGATGGTTTCAGAGTTGCTGTGCATATTACTGTTATGGACTTAATGTTTGTGTTCCCCCAAAATCCATATGTAGAAGCCCTAACCTCCAGTGTAACTGTATTTGGAGATAGGATCTTTGCAGAAGTAATTAAGGTTAAGTGAGGTCATAAGGGTGGGACCCTCATCTGATAGGATTAGGGTCCTTATAAGAAAAGACACTAGAGTACTGTGTGTGTGTGTATGTGTGTGTGTGTGTGTGCATGTGTGTGAACACACAAAAAAGGCCATGTGAGGACATCACAAGAAGGTGGCCATCTGCAAGCCAGGAAGAGAGCTCTTCCCAGAAACCAGATTGGCCAAACCTTGATCTTGAACTTCTAGCCTCTAGAATCATGAGAAAATAAATTTCTGTTGTTTAAGCCAACCAGTCTATGGTATTTTGCGATGGTGATCTGAGAAGATTAGTGCAGTCCCCCTTCCTCACCTTCTTTTATAAATGGAAATGTCTTTAGCAGTTGATCTACTTTTAACTATTGATTCCCAACTGTGGGGTTAATTTCCCTCCAGAACATTTATCCCAAAGGAGATGAGAGATGCCAATCCAGTTTTTATGTCATTATTGTTAATATCGAAACTACATTTAGTACCAAAACAAGTCATTACTTTCTTTATGAGGAGATGAGTGGTATGTGCCTTGTAACATACTGCACACAATAAAAACCATAGTGTCTGGTAGAATTCTTTTCCTGGAAGGACATTTCCTCAAGGGTTATGATAGTTTCCAGAGTTGCTCAGGACAGTAAACAGGGCACCAAAGTTCATACTCATCCACCAATTTGCTGTGTGACTTAAGAAAGCCACATGCTTTTCTGGGCCCTGGTGATATCCACAATTCATAACACTGGTATTTATAAAACTTTGACATTTAGCAATGAGTTGACTGGTTAGTTCATTTTGCAAAAGATGTTTTCCTTTCTTAATATTCACACTGAGCTCTCTTGCTCAGTCATTTTTGCCCTGTGACACCCTGGTCAACATGGGTCCCTGTAGAGAATTCTACCCAGAAGAAGGCCCTCATCCAATGTGCTCCCTGGACCTTGGACTTCCCAGTGTCCAAAACTAAAGCTTGGAAGATGAGCTGCAGATGTCCACTTTCAGGCATTGGCCTGAGGCCCTTGAGCTCATGGAAGCCCAGAGCAGATTTACCAAGAAAGAACTTCAGATTCTTTACAGAGGATTTAAGAACGTAAGAACTTTCTATTTGGCTTCACCTTTACACAGTTCTCAGAGGAGCATTGAGAAGTAAGAGGGAAACAGGGAAAATATACCATTCTAGGAGAGTCCCATCATATGTGCATTTCATGCTGATTCTTCCTAGATATGGACATAATCAATATCCACTTGGACTTTGGTTCACCTTGGCATACCAATGCTGGTACAATATAGTTGCCCATTTAACAAAGATGGGTACGAAAAAACAGGTTTCCTCAGCTCAAAAAATATATATATTTACGCTGAATAAAAGGACATCACTTGGGACAGCATGATGCTGATAACACCAAGGTCAAGAATTCAAATCTCTGTACTGGCCAGCTGCATGCCGCCCCCCCCCCCCCCAAATAAATAAATAAAAAGACAGAACTTTTGTGTTCTAGCTCAGCCACTGGCTAATAAGCTGACTTTGGACAAGTGACTTATTCATCCATCCTGAGCCTCAGTTTCTTCATCTCTAAAATGGTGGCAGATAAAATGCAGGGAATGTGGTTCATGGAAAGCAGAGTGGAGAGAGGTAAAGGTTTTATATATGTTGTTGTTTATCCATTCATCTTTCTTTTTTGTGTATGCTTCCTTTTCAAGAAAAAATTTAGACAGCTTCCAGAGATTTATTTATTTATTTATTTATTTTTTATTTTCTTATAAAGATGACCGGTAAGTGGATCTTAACCCTTGACTTGGTGTTGTCAGCACCACGCTCTCCCAAGTGAGCTAACCAGCCATCCCTATACAGGGATCCGAACCCATGGCCTTGGTGTTACCATCACGACACTCTCCCAAGTGAGCCACAGGCCAGCCCTTCAGAGATTTAAATATATATATAAATAGGTAAGAGACCAGCTGCTATAATAAATAAATAAGTAAATAAGGTGAGAGAAGGGGACAAAATAAGAGAAGGGATATAAAATAGAGCCAAATAAAAAAGTATTGCTGGTACCAAAATTCTTGAAGTAGGCTCAAATTTGACTCAGAGCTTGCTAAATGGGAAAAGGGAAATCTGAAAGGTCAAACATCTCATGATGTTCCTTAAATAAAAACAAAACAGGAGAGAAAAATTCCTCTTACACTAGAATTCCGTAATCCCATGATAATGATGATAGCTATGGTCTATTTCCAGTTGTTACAAAGACTAAAAGATAAAAATGAGATGGAGAACTTCTAAAACTCCTTCTAGAAATGTAATATATATTAATTACAATAGTCATGTAGTAGTTATACCAGCATTTACTAAGCACTTATTATGTACTCTACATAGTGCTCTACAAGTATTAATTCATTAATTCTCACAATAACTCTGTGAGGTGGTGTATACATTTCCTATGGCCTCTGTAACAAGTCACTGCAAATTTAGCAGCTTAAAACAACAAATGTATTATCACTCAGTTCTAGAGGTCAGAAATCCAAAAAGGTTTCATCAAGTTGTGATCATGGAAGAATATATACCGTGAGAATTCTTGACCTGTCACGTGTGGATATGCTCCTTGATTATCTCCATGACAATTTACTCAGTGACCAGTGCAGCCTCCTGATCCTGAGCCTTTTCTTTGAACACAAAGTGTTGAAGAAGGTGTTAAAGATAAGGAAGGACTCTAACCTCACTGCACCAGCTGTGGAGTTTGTACCCATCTTATCTTTAACACCCTGTACAGAGTCTACCTCCTCAGCAATCATTTTGTACATCATACTTATTTTCTTTGTGGGTTTTTTTTCTTTACACAGGTAGTTATAATTTACATGATCATTAGGAAAATCAGAACTGATGAAGTAAAAAGAAAAGAGATTGCTCACAACCTCTCACTATTCAGAAATAACCCAACTAGCATTATAGCAGATTTTCCTTTAATTTTCTTTCTTCAATGTGCATCATTTTTTTTTTTTTTTTCTTTTTCGTGACCGGCACTCAGCCAGTGAGTGCACCGGCCATAGGATCCGAACCTGCGGCCGCTGGGAGCGTCGCCGCGCTCCCAGCGCCGCACCCTCCCGAGTGCGCCACAGGCTCGGCCCAATGTGCATCATATTTGCATTGTTTGTTACTAAGAAGCCAGTTGGGTTGTACCCAAACATTTTGTTGAAGAGGCTTCCGCTTCATTTTTTTTTTTTCCCCCAGAGAGATTCCAATACCTATAAATATTTAATTTTTTCTTTCTTCCAATAATCATAGACTAAGATCAACACAAATTGTGTTTTTACCCCTGGGTGGGTTCCAAAGATCAAACAAAAATATCTTCTTAAAAATCTTCAGTCTTTTGTTTTGCTACCAAAAGTCTTTCCTGACACAGCGTCTATGCAATATAAGCATAACTAATTAAAAAGTAAATTTACTTAGTCCACCATTTGTTTGGATTACATGACAAACAGTTGACAGATAATTTTTCCCTTAATTGACTAGATGGTTGGTATTGGATTTTTTTTTTTTTTCCTATTGAATTGACAAGTTGTTTTGAAGTTGTGTGGACACTGACTGACCGACTCTATCTCATGGGAGAAAACTCAGTTAATGATAGATCTTTCCAGATGTCCGATGAGTGTATATACGTGTATGTTAACTACTCTGCCTTCTGAAAAGAGATATTTGGAACTGCTCTTGGTATTTTAAATGTTTGCTCTGAATTCATTGTAGCCATTACATTTTTTGACATAAAAACTGATCTTTATTATTTTATTTTTTCTCACAAGGTTCAAGCTTGGTGAAAAAAAGAGAAGAGTACAGAAACATACAAGGTAGAGATTGGAGATCCTCAGTCCACCCCCCAGGTAGCCACTACTACAGCTGAGTTACCAGTATTTATTTAAATATTTTACATTGTGATCCATTGAAACAATTTCTTCAGCTGAGTAAAAAACAAAACAGAAACTATTAAAACCAAACTAGAACCACAGCATGTTAAAGATGGTTATTTCAGGAGAGTGGGATTACGGATGATTGTTTTTCTGTTTCCTGTTGTTTATCTGCGTTCCCCACAGCCATAAGTGACTTGTGTATTTTTAAGTCATAAAGAAAGTAAATGGGTTCAGAAAGCCCGTTTAATTCATTCCATGCATGTGTTTGTTGTGGTTTGTGTGTGAACCAGCAACTGACCCATACACATCTAGCAAATTGTCATGAAAGGTACATACTGAGCTTCTGGTCTCATCTTCAGGAGCTTTTGTCATCTTCTTCTTCTTTTTAATGGCATTATTAGTTGCCATACTTTTGGGGAGATCTTAGCACATCAAAATCCTGTTTGAAAAACTATTAATTCAGTGACCTAGGAAAGCAAACCCTGCATGATCTATCACCTTCCCTAGAACAACAAACACCATTTTGATGTGGTTAGTAGCCCCTCCTGAAGACGTTGGTTAAATAAACATTCCACAAAGTCGAGATTCGAAGGGTCAGCCCAGGTACCAACTAATTTGTTAATTTTCTGATGGCTTATGTTCTAAATGAATAATAGCAACAGATATAATTTTTCGAGAGTTTGCTATATTCCAGGCACCAGGATAAGAATTTGTCCTGCCTGCCTGAGCTCACTTTACACTCAGAATTACCAGGTGATGTAATAGCTCCACCACTTCCTGGCTGTGGGACTTTAGGCAAGTTACTTCACCTCTCTGTGCCTCTATCTCCTTAACTTGAAAATGTGGACAAGCATAGTATGTTCTTTATAGGGTTGTTGTGGGTTTGAATGAGTTACTACATTCAAAGCACTTAGAACAGTGCCAGGTTCATCGTAAACACTCAGTAAACTTAGCTGTTACTGTTCTTCTTATCCCCATTTAAGAGGTAGGAAGACTGAGACTTAAAGATCTTGAGGAATGTGCTCAAGGTCAACAGCTAAGCAGGGCTGAATCCTCAATCTGGGCCTGACTTACCCCCACATTCATGACATTAATCAGGAGTCAACACACTTTTTAGTAAAGGGCCAGATAGTAAATATTTGAGGCTTTGCTGATCAAGCAGTTTTTGCCAAAACTACACAACTCTGCCTTTGACGCACGAAAACACCACAGGCAATACATAATGGAATGGGCTTGGCCATTTTCCAATAAAACTTTATTTACAAATGCAGGAGGGCCAGACTTGGCCCTGGACCTTAGTTTGTCAACCTCTGGTGTCAACAGCTATATAACAAGAACCTGTAATGGTCATTGACTCCCAGCTTTTACCTGTGCTGAAAAAAATTGCTTGTATGACATTAATTCCTTTCTGCTTCTGCCATGTTTGAATTTTACATTAGCAGAGTGAAAATTTCATCAGTGCTTAGAAGATGCAATATCAGGCCAGTAACTATTAACTTCAGTTGCCCCCTTTTTTTTCAGGTGGCTGGCCAGTAAGGGGATCCAAACCCTTGACCTTGGTTTTACAATTCTGCACTCTAACCATCTGGGCTAACCAGCCAGCCCTCAGTTGTCTCCTTTAAAACACAAATTCATTGCTGTTTGGTTTTTATTCTAAGGAAATGTGTAGACATGCATTCTATGTGTTTTCATTAAAGAATGTGTTTTGAAATAGTATTGCTATGGGGCCGACCCCATGGCTCACTCGGGAGAGTGCGGTGCTGGGAGCGCAGTGGCACTCCTGCTGCGGGTTCGGATCCTATATGGGACTGGCCAGGGTGCTCACTGGATTGAGCACGGTGCGGACGACACCAAGCCAAGGGTTGCGTTCCCCTTACCTGTCACAAAAAAGAAAAAAAAAATAGTATTGCTATGTTGGGTAATGCTATCTTGATTAACAGGGCTACCCCACCAGTCTGCTGAAACCAGATAAATAGAGATAGGTTGGACATTTAGATTTTTAATCAATATGGCCTTTTTCTGGTAGTGTTTAATTCCATCCATCTGCATCAGCTCGTAAAGTTTCTTGAGAATTAAAATTGCCAGCAATAAACTTGTTTGTCAATGCCCATACCTATGGATTCTTTTAACCAGAGATGAGTTTGGGTGAGTAGGAGAATAGGGCCAATCTTGGAAGCTTTTTGGAATTTTTGGTGTTTCAAGATACTAAGTTAGCATTTTGCAATTTGAGTCAGTTCCAGATAACCTTGAATAGCAGATTCGAGAAGCCACAATGTTTGATTCTAAGCAAAGGTATTTCACTGCGTAGAAGCTTGTAAAGTGTTGCATAAATGGACTTTGGCTCTTCAGAAATTCCTTCATCAAAAATGAAATTAATTCAGTGTCTGGTGCTGTGTGATGTGCATCTGGGGCCAACAGTGCCTTCCAGGCTTCCAATATGAAGTTTCAGGGAGCAATCAGAAAACTTGGAAGAAAAGCAGGGTGGGGAGGGGGACTGGGGCAGGAAGCGGAGGTACGAGTATGTTTATCCTTTTACTCTCTTAATTCATCTTCCTTATACACGACTCCACCTAGAAAGTTAACTAGTCACATTATAGACAATGCAGTGAAATTTGATCACTTGAACTAACAGAAATGGTTTAACTGGTTAATCAGTTTCTTCCTTCATTTCCACACTCACCTTCCCTCTGCCACTTGGGAAAATAAACAGAGGACTTAGGAGAAGTTGGGTGGGTCCATGAGGGCATCTGTGTTCTGAGGGAATCATTGTGAGGGTAAAATGAAGGAAGAAAAAGACAACAGCCACCAGGTGCTACCACAGAGAGATCAAGGAAACCGCTTAGCTCTGTCTTCCCATTTAGGGTCTAAAATGTGGACTACTGACGTTATCTCCAAATGAGCTCATACTCAGAGTCATAGAAAAACGCTGGTAAAAAGAAAGAAAAATAGTGTTCCTCATAGACTTCTTTCCCCCAAAGTGTTCCTATGTTCTTTTTTTTTTTTTCTTTTCTTCTTTCTTTCTTTTTTTTTTTTTTTTTTTGACAACTGGCTGGTTTGGGGAGATGGCGGGGGGGATCCCAACTCTTGACCTTGGTATTAACTATGCTCATGTAATCGCCCCTTATTTTTAACACAGATGATTATATATATATATATTTGGCGGGGAAATGAATGAACCTTGGTCAAATGACTATATTAAGTACACATATATTACTTATTGTTTCCCATGATCTCCTAAGCTTTCTTTGTTCTGTTTTTATTCTTATTGTGAAAATACATGCACTCAGTTGCCTAGATATAGCAATCATTGACATTTTGCCATATTTGCTTCACCAATCACTTCTTTTTCCTCAAGTATTTCAAATTATAGACTTCATGAAATTTTTTTTTTTTTTTTTTTGGCGGCTAGACAATGGTAAGGGGATCTGAACCCGCGACCTCGGTGTTACCAGGCTGCTCTCTAACCAGCGGAGCTAACCAGCCAGCCAACTTCATGAATTTTTGTCACTAAATCCCTCAGACTGTGTCTCTAAAACCCTGTGGAGGGCTTTTCCCAAAATATCTTTTACAACTGGTTTATTCAAACAAGAATCCAGTCAAGGACTACACATTACACATGGTTATTATATATCCCACGTCTCTTTTAAAATCTGGAATAGGGGATAGCCTGTGGCTCACTCGAGAGAGTGTGGTGCTGATAACACCAAGGCCACGAGTTCAGATCCCATATAGGGATGGTCAGTTAGCTGACTGGGTGAGCGTGGTGCTGATAACACCAAGTCAAGGGTTAAGATCCCCTTACCGGTCATCTTTAAAAAAAAAAAAAAAAAATCTGGAGTAGTCCTCCATCCTACCCCATTTTTTTTCCATGATATTAACTTTTTGAAAAGCCCAGGCCAGTTGTCCTGTACAACATTTCACCTTCAGGAAGATTTTTGTACAACTTTAAACTGTTGTCTCATCATTGGACCAAAGTGTATGATCCAGATGAATTCATGATTTTTAAATTCTCTCCTGACAAGCACAATTACATTGCATTGCTTTTTAGGTTTCTTTTCTTTTTTGGGTCTGTTAAAAGTTATTAATTTATAACTGCATACATTTAACATCACACAATTTTGATAATATGTCACACGGTTAGAATACCCACTTTTTATTTTTAATATACAAGTAATCTCCAAAAAATGGAAGTGACTGAGCCTCTCTTGAACCTAATAGCCCCAGATTATACACTCAAAAGAAACTGTGAGCGCTGCTAGTTTTGCATTTCCCATTCACTCTACTTATGGTTAGATATCTCCACCCCCAAATCAATGATTTATTCCCAGTCATACAATATAGTCTTCATTGCATTCAGAGCTGGCTGCCCTTGGGCATGTCACATGCAATATGAATTTGTTCCTGACATGGCCACATCTGCACAGGCACCTTCCTGAAGCTGTGACAATCATTTCCTGGAGATTAAGCTGAATTATTTGGCCAGTGGCTCATGACTCTTTTTCCCCTTGTCACCTTAATTTCATGCCAACGTTTCCTGGGATGGTGAAGTTTTCCTCCTTCAATACAAAAGCCCTCCGCTTGCCAGTGGTTTCAATTATAATCTATGTCAACTGGAAGGATTATTTGATTTGGAGAGATCAGCTGAGCCACCCCAGACCCAAAGACCTGCCAAGACAGCCCAAAGAATCGTGAGCTATATAAGTAGTGGTTGTATTGCGCTATTCAGTGTTGGGGTGGTTTATTATGCAGGAAACAGAGCTGATTTTTTTTTAATGTTAAATTAATTGCTAACATTTAAAAATTTGGTGCATTCATATATAATTCAGAGTACTGGTTCTTTCCCCCCCACCCAGCTGGCTGGTATGGGGTGCTGGTTCTTTTGACAAATGGAAAGGCTGAGGCCAAGGACAGGCTGCCCCTGAAGGTAGGACTGAGCATTCCAGTTGCCCAGTCCCCACTTCCCATATTGCAGAGAGAGAAGCCCTAAGAGGTTCTTGTATAGTCACCGAACAAATGTATTGAACAACTGCTAAGCACCAAGCACTGGAGTAAGCAAACACAGACACAGTTCCTGCCTTTGAATATTCTATAAGATGAGATAGGTAGTAGTCAAGTAGACAGATATTAATCATTCAGTAGATAATGATTGGGCCCTCCCATGTGCTAGACACTATTCTAGGCAGGAGATAGAGCAATAAATGGAGCAGGGTCCCTAATCTCATGGTGCTTGCATGGCAGGGGTGAGGGAAGGGAGACAGACAATAAACAAAATAATCTAAGGGAAATATATAATCTGTTAGATAGTGGTAAATACTGTGGATTAAAAAAACAAAGTAGAGAAAGAAACCAGGACTGATGGGGAGGGATTGCTGTTTTACATACAGAGGTCAGCAAAGGTTACAGAGAAGGTGATTGGAAGGAAGAACAGAGTGAGTGAGGGGGGGGAGGCATGGAAGGTGGAAGAAAGTGTCTCAAGCTGAGGGGACAGCCAGTGCCAAGGCCCAAGGGTGGGATGGCACCTGGGGGACATGTGGAGCAATGAGGGGGCCAGTATGGCTGGAGGAGGTGGGGGAGAGAGTAGGGACAGCCATGGCCAAGAGTCAAGGAAGGTGTAGATCATGGGGACTTGGGCTTTTCCCAAGAGTGCAATCTGAGGACATGAGCAGCCAAGCCCCATCGTCCAACTGGTGTGTTCTTAGGATCCCCGCTCTGTGTAGAACAACCTAGAAGGGCAGGAGACGCCAGGAGAGCAGCTAGAAAGCTACCACCATATGCAGACTTGTCCCAGGATGGGAGCAATGTTGATGGAGAGAATGGTCAGATTCTAAAGGTGGAGACAGATGGGTGGGTTGGATTGGGAACATACAGAGAGGGAGGAGTCAAGGAAGTCCCCTGTTTTTTTCCCAAGTGGCAGGATAGAGTCGCCAGGAACTGATGTGGAGAATCCTCTAAGAGCAACAGGTTTGAGGTTGACCAGAAGTTTGGTTTTGAACGTGTCTCATGTGAGAGCCTCTCTATGCCTAAGTGGACATGTCCAGGAGGCAGTGGCTATTTGAACCCAGAGTTCAGGGGACAGGTGTGAGCTGGAGCGTTGTGAGGAACAACTGGTGTTTAAAGCCATAGAGGCTGCACGAGAGCAAGAACGAAATGCCTGTAAACAGAGAAGACAGAAAGTCCCAGGACTGAGCATTGGGAAGATGTGAATTGGGAGGAAAACCGGGCAAGTGTGATGTTCTGGAAGCCCAGGAGGTGTTTCAAGGAAGATGAGCTATGCTGAGTGCTGCTGGTAAGTTTAAAAAGACAATCTCTGAGAACTGACCATTAAATTTAACAAGGGGCAGGAGGGCGTCAGTCTCTTCTAATCTCTGGCTTCATCCCCCTTCAGTGAACAAAAGCAATCATGTAATCATTCAAAATACATCGAGCTGTGGTAACTGTGGCAGGGCACAGTAGGGACACGCCCCAGGGAGGCTGCTTATAAATATGCAGACTGGATCGGCCAGGACCTGCGCACCAGGCGGGGAAGGAGGGGCAGAGGTCGGCCATTAGGAGTTTGCACGTGGGACCGAGAGGATGGAGAATGTCGGGGCACGTGCATCTCTCTCTGGCGGAGATGCCTGCGCATTTTGGCACATACACTTGCTTGGTAATAAAACCCTGTCATGTTCGGTTTCTCTGTCTCTCTCATTTCCTTTTACCAAAAAAAGAAGATAGATTCTTCTTTCATGGATCAAGAACCTGGATATGCTGCCCGGTAATAGTAACCACTCTCCAAGATGGTACCCAGTTATTCTTCCCTCCCACACCGAATAAGGCTGACCTCTTCATCAATAGGATATTGCAGGAATAAAGGTGTGTGACTTTTGAGACTAAGTTATAAAAGACACATTGTCTAGAATCAGTGGTGATGACTGCCCAAGTTTGTGAATACACTAAATGACACAAAGTTGTATACTTTTTTTTTTTTTTTTTTGGTATCTGGCTGATACAAGGATCAAACCAACTTGGCTAACTGGCCAGCCCCAGAGTTATATTTTAAAAGGACAAACTATATGGTATGTAAATTTATCTCAGTAAAAGAAATATACATATAAATAGATATAAAATAAATGGAAAAAATTAATGGAGGTAGTATGAATCAGATCAGTCATGTCAGGTACCACAATAAATGTGAATGAAATTAGTTACTCTGATTTTTTTTTTAAAGGCACTGTGGCTACCACTGTGCCCTCTCCCTGATCACTCCCTATGGGGAAAACTAGTACCATGTCATGAGGACACTCAAGTAGCCCTGTGGAGAGGTCCACGTGCCAGGAACTGAGGCCTCCTACCAACTGCCATGTAAAAGTCCCATCCTGGAAGCAGATCTTCCAGCCCATCAGGGCTCCAGTTGGTAGCAGCCCTGGCTGACATCCTGGCTGCCACCTTATGAGAGACTGCAATCCAAAACCATATGACTAAGCCACTCCCAAATTCCTGACCCACAGAAACTATGAGATAATAAATGTTTACTGTTGTAAGGCACGAAGTTTTGGGTAATTTATTACATAGTGATAACCAATAGATGCACTGACACTGCTCGAGGCACTGGCAACCGAGAAAGAAGGAGGCGTGGTACTTGCCCTCAGAGACTTTGTGGAGTCACAGGGGAAAGTTTCCATTCTACATGTCACACAGCATTTTATATCACCACTAGTCCCACTTCGCACGTAAGGAAACTGAGGCTCAGCCGGGTCAATGACATGATCGCTTCAGAGTCACAGCACAGTTAGACAAGTGCCACGACAGCTGTCTAAATCAAGGGCTGTGCAGTCACAGAGGAGGAAGCTTCCAGCTCTGTTTGAATATAACCCCAAAGCTTCTTCAGAAAGAGAAGAGAGAACACTTAGAAATAAGAAATACGAGGGGATCGTGGGGAGATTTCATGACCTTAAAAAGTGCTTAACTGTAGAATAATCTCATGATCTGTTCCATCTTTGCCTTCAAGTCCCAACTCGAATGTCACCTTGTGAGTGGAAACTAACTCCAGATACTTGCACAATGCATTGTCTATTCAGCTAAAAACATTTATTGAGCATCTACTGTATACAAGGCTTGTACGAGGACCCAGGAATGCATCATGCGAGTTCCTAGCCCTCAAGAGACTCAGTATCTGGTTGGGAGACAAATTTGCTAACAAGTACAGCAATTTATGTCCCACAAACAAGAAAATGCTGTATAACTTCATGGCAAAGAATGCTACCTCCAGAGACAGACCAGAAGGTGGCGGTGGGGTAAGGGTAGTTTTGTCACAAAGGCTACTTAAAGGAGGAAACCCTCAACTCTTGAAAGATCAGGAAGGTTTTCTGGAAGAAGTGACATTTGAACTGGATTTTGAGGAATATATTAGTGACAATATGTGACCATCACATTGTATTATTTTTAACGTGAGAAATAATGATATGCTTAACAAAAGCAGCATTGTTTGGGTACAGTCATGCATGGCAGACCAAGGCAACGCTTTTTCCCAGTGTCTGTTCTCCTCTCCTTTTAAATTAGCACTCCCGTGTTTTAGCTAGACACATGGCAGCTAAATATTACTTCTCCCTGTCTGCCTTTTTCACTAGTGTGGCCATATGACTAAGTTTGGCCATGTGGTGGGAGAGAGAATCAGGACATGCCCTTAAAGGGACAAAGTATGAGGGCACTTCAAAAAGTTCATGGAAAAATTGAATTAAAAGATAATATGAATCCTTCCGTGAACTTATTGAATCCTCCTATGCCTCCCCTACTTCCATCCCTGCTAGTCAGCACATGGAATAGTCATCTTAGACCATGAAATGGGAGCCACATGTTGGGGATGGCAGAGTAACAAGATAGATAGTGCCTGGGACCCTGTCGCCAGGGAACCACCATTCAGCCCCAGGTTCCTTATCCCCAAACTGTTGCATGATAGAGAATCAAACTTCTATCTTGTTGGTTCTTCTTATAGCCACCAAACCTGTAACCAACAAAAATGCAGACATCATAAATTAGTTCCTTGAAAGCCATTTACAAGCCTTCTTTCCTTTGCCATCCTCTACTAAAGAGGCTAGGAATCTAAAGTACTTATCTTCTGAGACTCCCATGCATTTAGGGGTTCCCTGCTCTGGGCAATGAGATACAGGCAGAAGTTTCTAGGAATGGCATCCCTCTCTGGAACTCCGATTCAGGGCCCAGAGGTGCTGCAGCCATTTGTGACCACGAGGACAAAGCCATATGATGAAGATAGCATAGCAGAAATGTGGGAAGCTGGGTCCTGAAGACATTCTTGAGCAGTTGAATTGCTACATTTCCACTCTCAGATGTATGGTGTCATGCAACACATAAATCTTTGTCTTTGGAAGCCACAATTATCTGTTACCTATAGACAAATACATTCCTGACTGATCCGTTCTAGAATATAAAAGCTAAAAAGAATCATGGAAAGTTACCAGCACAGTTCCACTCAAAGAGTGTTCCTAAAGAGTATTGTCATGGAATATTAACGTCATGCGTATTAAAGAGGGAGGGAATCTTTGTTAAAGAGCATGGGAAATTCTGAGTTAATACAGTCAAACAGGTTTTATTGCTGCAGGGCTTGTCAGGGCCTCCAGGATGCCAATGGGCCTTAAGAGTCTTCCTAAGGAAGGTATGCCCTAAACTGTTTGATCTTTTACTGAGGAACATTTCTCTGGGTAAGTGTTTCTCAGAACACACTGAAGGACAGTCTCTGCATTTAGGAGATGAAGACCAGGGACCCAAAAGGGTTGCTGAATTACCCATGATACACAGTGCTGGGGGATATAGGGCCTCCTGATGAAGGACCCATGAGGTGGCGGTTGTCTTGGACATTCTCTTCTTTGGGTTAAAAGTCTGATTTCTTAGATGATTGGTGGTGACATGAACAAGGTTGGACTAATTATAGCCCTTTCCTGGAGTTCTCTAACAAGTCTTTTCTGTCTAGACAGAGGACAGACCTTTGTGTTCCATGGCTAGTGTTACAGCCTTGTCAGGACACAGGCCTGAAATAGTGGAACCAGTGAGGAGAGAAATACAAGAACACAGTCAGGAAGCCACATTAGATTGTCCTGGGGGTGTCTGAGCCCCTATACACAGTTGCCCTTCAAGCCAACCCCTCACTAACCCCGTCTCCCCTCCTCTGGATTTCTCCCAGGGATCTCCATGTCTTCTCCCCATATTATACAGAACAGCCCCCCTGACCTTCCCACATACCCCTAAACTCTAGGAGGAGGGAGTCGTGGTGTGAATGAAAAATAGAACCTCACCTTCTACCTCAAGCAATTAGGAGAAACCCTAAGGCCAAGCCCTCCTTTCAGGGGTTCTGGGGAAGGTAGTATTCTCCATGTGACAGCACTGGGTGCTTCCTGTGCCTGAGCAAAAGAATAGTGTGAAATATTGTTAACACTGCCTGCCATGTTTTGTCCTCGGATGCTGTTCCATCCAAGAGGACCGTGGTCAGGGACTGAAGTCCATCTGGGCTGCTGAGCCATGAAGGTCATGGTTAAAATAAGTTATTTTATTTTATTATTCATCTCCTAATAAATTATTAGGGAAAATAGACCTTAGGAGAATGGATTAGCCCAGGAGGAAAAAAAGGAGAAGAGCTGAGAGACTAGCCCTGGGGAAGGGCAGGGAGCTGAGGCTGGACCTTCTGCCCTCCTTTCCTTCTCTCTCCCAACCTCACTCTTCCTGTTTTCCTCGGTCTCTCCACCATCACCCACCACCCCATTCTTTCCCATGAGCAAACTTGCTCTGGGGAAAACATAGGAACATAAGCTCAGCCTTGCTAGCCACAACACAATAAAAAGCTAAAACAACCATAGCTTCCAATCATCAAGGGTTCTCCTGGAAGTGCTTTTATGCATACACACACACACACACACACACACACACACACACACACACACTATATGTATGCTCATATTTATATATATGCACACATATGTATATGCACTTATATACCTTTAAAACAACTCTGTGAGGTGGGCACTGCTATTAGCCCCATTTTATAAATAAGAAAATGAGGAACAGAGAGGTTTAGGAACTTGGCCAAGGCCAAGGTGGAGGAGGCCTAGGTTTGGACACAAACAATCATGTTCTGGATTCTATTTGCTTAACCGCTGTGGAATGCATTGGAAGGATTTTAAACAGGTTAGGGATGCTTCTAGACAGCTTTTTAAAGAAGTGCACATTTCACTTGAAATATTTATACATATGGGAATATCTCAAGCCACAAATTCTGATTTCACATTTTTTTAAATACCAAAATATTGCACCAACAAAAATAGTATCACACTTCTTAAAAATAGCACTATATACAGGGATATTAAAATCTCAGAAAGTGGCTTTGCAATGAGTAATCGCTAATGACAAATGAAACTAAAAAGGAAATGAGGGTGGCTGTTTGAGTAAATACAGTCCTAGACACGGGGGTGTGTCGAGTGAAGGATTGGAATTCCACATACAAGAAAAGGAGCCCTTAGCCTGCTATTTTATGTTTGGTCATGTCCTCCTGTTAATAAACTTGCTGGGCTCCTATTGGGCAAGCTGCTGGCTATGCTGTAAAAAGGCATTGTCCTCAGAACATATTTAAATTTCAAATGCATGCTTAATAAAACTGAGCCCAGTGCTGGTTAAATTCTCTGCATAACTCAAGGGGTTATTTCATTTCACTCCAGCTCTTTGGAGTTCTCCAATTGGGTTTTGTCCATGGCCCCCTGCCCCCAAGCCTGTCTTTCTTTCTCTCTGCAGTCTGCTAGTGGCAATTAGCCTAAAAGATATACCTTTGTGCTCTGGTTTGGTTTAAAAAGACATTAATCTTGGTTATAGGGAATACTCTATGCTAATGTGTGTTTTATTTTCAGCAAGTCTTATTGATCTACACTTTCTATTCTTCCTTATTAATGTCCAACAGTCCAACTTTTAAAGGGTCAAATTTCAAAGAGACTACATCCTCTCCTTGGAAAGTACTTCCACTCATATTTCTGGAAATGCAAGCTGAATATCTGGCCCCTGGTCCATATGCATGGATTGGATCATATGAGGTTCCAGGGTGCTCAATCCAGCCTTGGAAACTAAGGGTACACAAATAAGAAATTCTGAAGGTCACTATTTTATAGAATTTTATAAAATGCTAAGAAAAAAAAAAATCACCTCTGAATTTGAGAATCTCTATCTTATGTTTCAGGGCTCACCGTTTCAAACGATGCCTAATCCAACTGGTTTTTTCCTGCTATTTATGGAAATTCTAAATTTAGTCATTTCAATGGCTATTGTTAATGACAGCAACAGAAAGTTAAGTGTGGAAAGATGATTCCAACCTCTGAACTTATCTTTTTAAAATAAATTTCTTGTTTTGGAATAATTTAATTTTAAGGAAAAATTGAAAAGATATTGTATTGAGAGTTCCTTCATACTCATCACCCCATAGCCCCCAATTTTACCATGGTTTGTTTGTCAAAACTGAGAAATTAACATTAGTAAAATACTATTAACTAAACTCCAGACTTTATTTGGATTTCATAGTTTTTTCACTAAATGTCTTGTTTCTGTGCCAGGATTTGATTCAGGATACCATGTTGCATTTTTAGTGATATTTTTAAAACCTTACTTTGGTTTCATTACTTTGGCCTTCCCAACAGAGCCTCCCCTCAATTCCCCCAACTTTTTTTTCCTGCCATTCAATAAAAAATTACAGAAGAATGGATCTTCTGAAAGGAACCCTAAAGTCTATTTTGTTTCAGTATTTCCTAAATGGAGGTACACATCCATGGGGGTACACATGAGATAATTTTAGGTGGTACACTGACTAACATTTCTTAGTTATGTACATATTTTAATCGCTTTTAGAAAAATCTATAACAAGCCAGTAAGACAATTTCACAGATATTATTTCCAAGGATGAGGCGAAATGTAAAACGATGAGTCAGTATAAAGATGGTTTAAAGGAAAATATTAACTGAGTAATTATACAAGTGATTTACAGTTACATTAAATACTGGGAGGGAAGTACTTAAAGGACTGAAATTGGGAAACAGTAATCTCTTTCGAATTCTTCCTGACCCACATGAGGAAACTGAGGCCCAGGAGGGGAGTGGCTTGCACCTGCCAACTGCCATGCCCCACCGCTTCCTGGCCAGCTCTTCCCTGGGTAGTCCCATCCTCATAGAGTCTGAGCCTCTCTGCAGACTCAGGGGACAGCTCCTGGATGGTCCTGTATTTCCTGCAGGTGACGGGTGTAGTTATGGGCTTGAGATGGTTCTGGTCCATCAGAATCAAGAGCTAATCTGCCGGGGCGCTTCTGAGAAAGTTTTTCACTATCTTTAAAAGGGTTAATAAGGACCAGCCCGTGGCTCACTCGGGAGAATGTGGTGCTGATAACACCAAGGCCACAGGTTCGGATCCCATATAGGGATGGCCGGTTAGCTCACTGGGTGAGCGTGCTGCTGACAACACCAAGTCAAGGGTTAAGATCCCCTTACTGGTCATCTTTAAAAAAAAAAAAAAAAGAGTGAACAAACCATGCACCTCCACATAGAGGAGTGCTACAGAGCCATAAAAAGAAGTGAGGAATATCTATTCCCTTTATCTCACTACGGAGGGATGGCCAAGGCATAATGTCATGTGCAAAAGCCAGGAAAAGTGTATATGGTATGCTGTTGTCTATCTAAGAAAGGGAAGTGGGGAAAGCAAGTATGTGTACCTGTTTGCCTATATTAAAAAATCAATAATTGAAAGATGAACCAAAAAATTTAAACACTGTTTACCAATAAGGGAAGGAAAGAGAAAGAACAAAGAGGTCAGGCCAGAATCCTCTCTAAAAACTACTTTGGTAAATATGATATTGGTCCCATGTAAGTGTTTTACATAATTAAAACCTAAATTCAATTTTTTTAAAAGCAATCCCTGAAATTTGAAAACAAAATGAAAGAAAAGAACCTGTGTATTATTTACTTAGTAGCATAACTAGACAAAGAGGAAAGATTTCAAGTTATTTAAAACACAATAATAATTTGACTGTATATCCTTGGTGGGGTATATATGCCCTTAGGACTACAGAACTACAAAAAAAATTTTTAACTGTTTTTCAGTAATCATACTGATCGTGGTACTGCTGTTCTTAGCTGGTTATGTGTACTAAAATTATAATTTTATTAAAAGCCTTTAAATAAAATCTCATTGTAAATTAATACATACTTATTCTGTAAGATGTTGGGCAAGCAAATAAACTTAATAAAAATCACCTATAATCTTATCATGCAAAGATAGCCAGTATTATTTTTCATCCAATTTCCTATGCATAAGAAAGACATATGCATATGTCTTTTACAAAAATGGCATCATTCTTAATACACATTTGGTAATTTTTTTATTGTAGTAAAATATATATATAACATAAAATTTACCATTTTAAACATTTTTAAGCGCACAGTTTAGTGGCATTAAATACATTCGCATTATTGTGCTTTTTGGTAACCGATTTTTTTAAATTACTGCATGAAGTTTTTTTATATCCCTAAGTGTTTTCCTGCTTTTGCCAAATTGTAAACTCCATGAAGGTAGGACTTTTAAACAGTGTTTCTCCAACTTTATTCTCACATCCCAATCAAAAATCTTGCCATATATGCCTAACACCTGAATAATTATTTACCTAATATTTTCCTTTAAAGCAACTCACAATTTTACTTAGTTTAACCTTATGCAATTGTCTTCTTGAAATTATAGGCTTGATATGAATTTTCAATAATACTAATACATACAAATGTTCATCTATGTTTGATTTTAAATCATCTTGTATACAGCTAGATGTGTGTGCAACATATTTTGCCAAAGTTCTATAGCATCATATTTAATGGCTAAATAGATTTTAGATTTTTTAAATTATTGACTTTGTACATGTGTTTACATTCTATGAGTTCTAACATATTTTCAGAGTTGTGTAACCACTGCTACAATCAGAATACAGAACAGTTCAATTCCCCGCTGCTGCCCTTTGTAGACTTCTCTTGTCTGGACAGACTATGTCTCCTACTGTTGGGTCAAGTTGTTTCCTAGTCTTCTCTTTAATGATCAGCTTCCTTCCTTTCACTATTATTGTGCTGGAAGCCTTCTGGAATAGCTTCAAATTGTAATCAGTCTGGGGTTTCTAAGCACTTATACAAACACCCAGACAGACCTATCTGGTCTTCCTTGTGATTTAATTCTCTGTCTCCCTAAGATTTTACGCATTTATAAGGAATTCATGGTGTTTGTTGTATCTGAGCACGACTAAATAAAGATAACTGGTATAAACATTTCAAAGATGGAGTATCTCGGATCTAATACCCAATACACGTGGGTACCTGATTTTGACTTGGATATTCTCTGTCCCATTCCCCGAGTTCTTCCCCACCCTTTCATGATAGGCAATCCAGCCTTGATACTAATAACACTCCCCAGAACACGTGCCACGTCTCCTCTAGCCTGTGTCAGTGAGAGGCATCACTAATCAATTGTTGCACTCTTCAGTAGAACCCTGATACACCTCAGAGCCCTTCTCAACCCAGCATTCCCAACAGTTGGTTGGAGTTGGCACACCAGATGAAATGTATTTGCTATTCTAACTCCATCCTAGGCTGAGGTTAAAGCAATCTCTCTATCTTGACCTGCTGGGTCTCTTCACCCACCAGTCTTCAATTCTTGCACCTGAGTTCACTATACCCATTTGTAGACCCAGCTCCAAATCTATACTTAGAAGTAAAAGAAAGACTATTAAACTGTAGCAAAAAGTAGTTCTTTTAGAGTAATGGAACTGTTTTTTACCCTGATTGTAGTGGTCATTACACGAAATGAAACGTGTTAAAACACATCACATTGTACACCAAAAGAAAAAGTCAATTTAAAAAATTTTAACACAAATGAGGGTGGGTGCTATTATTACAGAGGTAACTTTAATTCCCTCTAGTTTATAAACAAACCAGAAGTAGTGAACCACATTCTGACTTGGGTACTCGAATTCATTAGGCAGGTTGCTTAGCACACATCGCATAAGTCAGGGCATTTATGTCAGGAGACCACTGAGACTGGAAAGTGTGGGCAGGAGCAAAGAGGACTAGCTGATTTTGAACTTCTCTCTTTTGGCCACAGATATTCTCATTTCCTGGTAAGCAGGGTCCTTCACAGTGGGGTAGTTGTTAACGACTTTGGGCACCTGGGCGTCTTCTCTCTGCACACCTGCCCCCACCCCACATTGCTCCCTGAGTTCTTTGCTCAGTCACAGGCATCTTTTTTACCCCTCTTCTGCCTCAGGAAGTTTGGCCACAATGCTGTGGAATAGCCACCTTTCCCTCCTTCTCCTGGCTTTTCTCTAGTCTTTCTTGCTCATCCTTCCAGTTTCCTTTCCACTTCTGGTACACCTAGATGAAGAGATGACTCCCACTTGAATTTATATAGTACCTTTCCTGGTCTGGGGCAGGGGAAGCCTTCCTGGAAATAGACAACTAAGTCAATGCTATGCAGGATCAGTTCTTTGGGGTGCAGGGGCATAGAGCATACAACTAATATTCATTGAAGCTATTCTAATGTCAATCTAAAGCTGCAATCCCAGTCCAGCAGCATCAGCAGCATCTGTAAACTTGTCAGAAATGCAAATTCTCAGGCTCCACCCAAGACCTACTGAATCAGAAACTCTGGGGGTGCAGCCCGGCAATCAGTGTTTGCACCAAGCCTACGAGTCATTTTTGCCTTTGCTGAGAAACTCTAAGGTTTGAGAGCCACTAGCCTAGAGTAGTGGTTCTCATCCTGGCTGCACATTACAGGGGGCTCTTCAATATCAATATCCAGATCAGAAGTGATGGACAAGGGTGGGAGCAACGGGAGGGGTGAGAAGTGGCCAGACGGGGGATATATTTCAATGGCAGAACCAATAGGATTCACTGAAAGGCTAGATGGGAATCCAAGGTTAGAGTCACCTGGGGAACTTTAAAAATCCTAATGCAATGCACCCCCCTCCACCTCCAGGCCTAGGAATTGGTAAATTTCTTACAAGCTCACCAGGTGTTTCAAACATGCAGCCAGAGTTGGTAACCAACCTGGAAGAGCGTTTCCCAAGTTTAAAGTGCATAGGGAACACCTGGGGATCATGTTAAAGTTCTGCAGGTAGGGGTGGGACCTGAGCGTCTTCTTTTGTAGCAAGCTCCCACCTGATGCAGGTGTTGCTGGTTCTGTGGGTCCATGGGCCACACACACAGTCAGAGCCCAGAGCCCAACAACTTGGCCAGCTTCCCCTTCTCGCATACCCTGCATCCAATCAAAAGGTAAGTCCCATCTGCGTTACCTTGAATATATCCAGATTCTGCCCACCTCACCTCCTCCACCACACTGGTCCTGGCCACCATCTGTCATTTGCCTGGACAATTGCAGTAGCCTCCTGGCTGCTATGTCCCTACTTCCATGCTTCCCCACTAACGGCTGATTTCTATGTAGCAGCCGGAGCAACCATCCTAAACTCCAGCTCAGATCACACTGTAGCACTCTCCACTCAGTTCCCTTTGCTGGTCCTACATAACCTGCAATCCCCATCCCAACTTCTGACCTTATTTCCTACCACTGTGTTTCTCCTCTGCATCACTCCAGCCGTGCTGCCTCCTTACTGAACCGTAAGCACATTCCTGCCACAGTGCCTTGGCACTTGCTCATCTCTCTGCCTTGAAAGCTCTTCTCCCATATCACATTATTCAGTCCCCACTTTATTTGGGTCTCTGCTCAGATGCCCCCTCATAAGAAAGGTCTTCCCTGACCATTTAACCTTCTACCACCTTTCACCTCACATCACTCACTCTACATTATCTCTTACTGTGTGACAGATTATCCCCAAAATTAATGGCTTAAATGATAATAATGATTGATCATCTCATGTGATTTCTGTGGGCCAGGAATTCAGAAAGGGCACAGTGGGGACAGCTTATTTCTGCCCATAATAATTGGGACTTCAGGTGAAAGACTAAAAGGCTGAGGACTGAATCACCTGAAGGCCCCTTCACTCACATGTGGGCTGTCACTCAAAACCCTCAAACGTGGCCTCTGTGTGGCCTGGGCTTCCTCCCAACATTGTGGCTGGATTCAAAGGGCAAGCATCCCACGAGATAGGAAGAGAGCCAGGCAGGAACTGTATCGTCATAAGCCACATTCTCACTAGCTGACAGCATCCAAGGGCACTTTCCCAGCTGGCCGTTGCCATAACAAACCAGCTACCTGGGAGAAAGGGTACAGCTCATGGAAGAGTGCCTTAGCCCCCGTTTCCTGGGTTATTTCTGATCTGCTCAAGTGAGCGACTCTTGCCTTCCCTAATGGGCTGCTTGTTCCAGAAGAGGAAGGACTATACCTTATTTTCTTGGTTTTCCACATATAACGCAATATACTTAAAACTCAGTGGCTATGCGATCGAGAGACATCTGGCATGGTGGAATACTAATAACAGTTAGTGTTTGAGTGTGTGTTGGGTGCCACATACAGTGTCAAACATTTGATCTGTATTGCCTCCTGCTCCTTAAATAGAATTGTGTCCATTTTGTAGATGAGGAAACTGAGACCCAGAAAGGAGGAGAAGAAGAAAAAAAAAGACTCAAGGGTCTAGCACATGGTGGGGACTGTTAATATTTGTAGAATGATTAGATTCCAATTATCCGGTTATGCCTCCTCATTGCATGCACTTGACCATTACATACTGTGTCAAGTATGTACTGTAGCTATATAATTGGAGTTTAGAATTTGGTTGTAAATAAATTTATCATTTGTCCACAGGCTACTAGCTCCTGAGAAGCCACATGGAGACTAAGCCAGCAGAGGCACATCAGCCAGAGATATTGAAATGGAGACAAATGTAGCCTCTGATGTTGAAGTCCAGTCCCACTGCAGTTGGGTAGGTTTGTTTTACTATATTAATACTGAGTAGCTGAGGTAGTGTTTCTGGAATTTTATGTCTGTGATTTTGTGAGAATGGTGGCCCCTGGACTTGTGCAATGTGGTGTCTTGTCTTCCCCAGCTAGGTTTTCTTTCCCTTGGCCATCCCGCTTCCTTTGGGGAACTCCTTCCCCACTCCATGAAGTAGTGAGGAGGCTGTCAATCATGGTGGCTTACTGTATATGCCCCACCCACCCAGTCAGCCAATCCGAACTGTATTCCACCCTCCTACTACCAACACTGCCTCCCTAACTGGTTTAGAGATGAACAAAGAGCCAATTTGGAGCATTCCCCAAAACATCTCTTCCAAAACTAGCATAGAGAATAAATTTGCCTTTAAAGATTAAGGAAAACTCTAGAAATCAAGTGCCTTTAGATCTATGTCATCTTCACCGCCACCGCTATCCCAGATACAGTCATCTACTTAATTGCAACTTTCTGAAGGCCAAGAGAGATTTCTATCCTTGCCCCCAATGCCCACCCTCACAGTGCTGATCCACATATATCAGATCTTAGACTGGGGGTAGATGGGGGGGGTGCCTGGCAGTTGCAAGGGAAATGAAAGTATTGGTGTCTTTCCTTTATATTTAGAATAGTATTTTTTTTAAAAAAACAAAAAACTCATTGCATATTAGTACCAACAAAGACAATGTTTACTATTTATCCTGATTTGAGCCTCACATATTGCACACAGGTATTGATATCCAATGCTGTACCCCATAGATATGTACAATCAATTATGTTTCAACAAAAAAAAAGGAAAGAAAAAAAATTGATAATGTTTAAATCTGGATGCTGAATTCATAGTAATGAAGTGTGTGAATGACCCTCTAATGCTTTCATTTGTGTCTACTGCCCAGTGGTTTTATGCTAGTCATTGTGCTAAGCACTGGGAGATACAACAGTGAGAAGACACACTGTTCTAGAGCTTTCAACCCACTAGAACAGCAGAACATTAGAATTCAGCTCTCCTGTGTCTTTAGCTATGAGAAATTTTCTAAACCCATCTACTAGGAGCCTATCATAGTCTGTTAGCCCAGTGAGTGGCTTCAAACATGTCAGTCTCATCCTCTTCCTTAGACTACAAAAAATTCTGATAATTCCTCCCAGTTTCTCTCAGGTTTGTCCTGAGATAAATGAACAGCTACCTATTTGTTCATTTGCCTTGAAGTAATTTAAAATTTCAGAGTTTGATCTTACTTTGTAGGGTTTATTTATTTATTTCAAAATAAGTTATACTCATTTTTTTAAAAAGTCATTACCTAAAAATTCAAATACTATATGAATATATTATGACAAAATTAAAAGTCTGTAGTACATCTTAGAGAAAGCCACTGTTACTAGTTTGGCATATTTTCTATCAGACTTTTAAATGTATACATTAACATGTATTTATTATCTTTTAGGGGAATCACACTCTTCACACTATTTTTCAACAAGCCTTTTCTCTAAACAATACATTCTAGATCTGTGTGGTCCAGTATAATACAATGGGCCACGTGGGATTTAAATTTAAATAAAAAATTAAATTAAACATTAAAAATTTAACATTTTCATAAGTTGCATTTGCCACATTGCCAATGCTACATTTGGTAGTGGCTACCTAATTGGACAACACAGACAGAGAACGTTCCATCACTGCAGAAAGTTGTATTGGACAGCACTGGTGCAGATAATTGTCTATGTCATTACATAAATTTTCTACCTCATTTTTTTATCATCTGATCATTTTTCTTTGTATATACCATATAATTAATCATTTCCCCATTGATGGACACTGAGTTTGTTTTCAATTTTTTGCAGTTGCAAACAATTCTACAAAACACATCCTCATACATAAAACTTGGTTCACTTGTGCCATGATTCTACAGAATGAAGTCCCAGAAGTGGAAACACTCAGTCAAAAGCTATAAAATCTACCAAATTTTCAGTTGTAAAAATATATCCTTTGTTCTGCAGGAGCTAAGACTGAGGGGAGAAGTTCTCATGGGTTGATATGTCTAATTATATGTCAGTTTGGGGTAGAAGAAAGTAAAATGGTTTGTGGCTTTGGGTAATTTTAATATCCATAAATTATAAGAGTACAATTTGCAAAGTTGCATATGAATTAGAAGTATGATTTTGAAGTCACTGTGGAAAGTAAAATAATATGTATAGTCCAAAAATTGCCCTCAAGAAATTCTTTATATTGCCAGTAAAATATCATCTGTCTGACCTTGTGAACACTGTACCTTCTCTTAATGAGCCTGACAGAACCTGGCACTCTTTCACAGCAGGAAGCACTGGCTACCTAATGCGCCAAGAGCCACATGAAGAAGTGGTCTTGAACATAAGGTCCTTTGTATCAAAAATACTTTCGTTGTTTTGTTTTGGTGGGGAGTTTTGTAGAGTTGTCTTACTGAGCAGGTATCACAGAATTTGCATTAAGTTAAATGCATATAGGATGCAACCTCAACATATCTTCCAGGTCTCCAATCATGAGAAAAAAAGTTAGACAAACCCAGACTGAGGGACATTCTGCAAGATACCAGACCAGGACTCCTCAAAAGTGTCAAGGTCATGAAAATCTAGGAAAAATGAAAATGATCACAGGCTAGACGAGGCTAAGGAGAACAACCAGATGCAAAATGGATCCTGAGAACGATCACAGACCAGAAAGGGGACAATAGGGGAACAGTGATGACATCTGAATAAGGTCAGTAGTAGTAGTATTAATAATGAGGGAGTAGGTTTACAATAATGATAATAATGTACCAGCATTAATTTTCTCTTCTTGATCATTGAAATCTGAGTGTGTAAAACAGCATGAGAGAAAGTAGGTGAGGACTCTTCGTACTGTTTTTGCAACTCTTCTGAAGATTAAAATTTCTACTAAATAAAGATTTTAAAATTAAATATTGGCTGTATTAGAGTCTCCAGAGAAACAGAACCAATAGGGTGTGTATATATACACAGAGAGACTTATTTTAAAGAATTAGCTCACATCATCATGGAGGTTGGCAAATCCAAAATCTGCAGGGTGGGCTGGCAGGCTGCAGACTCGGGAAGAGTCAGTGTGGCAGTTCAAGTCCAGAGGCATCTGCTACAGAACTCCCTGTTGCTTGGGGGAGGTCAGTCTTTGTTCTGTCAACTGATTAGATGAGAATCATCCTGTTGGGTTCCAGCAATAGCTATGCTAATTATCTGGTTAGGAGTATTTTCAGACTCCTGCCGACATAGCCAATTATAGAGCTACATGACTATGCCAATTGTCTGGCTAGGCAATTCATAACTAAAGCCAAAATGTTTCATTATTTTAGTTACACCAAGTTTTCCATTTGTATTGTCAGGGCTAGGGGTTAGGGCTCACAGACCCTTCAAACCCATTGTACAGACTGGGTCACAGACCCCTCATACTCCTGGCTGGGTCACCACACTCCTCACACGCAGGTCCATGCTCTGCATAATTGGGAAAAGATCCCGGGAGCCATTGACAGATGACATGAGCTCAGTCCTCAGCTTCTTTGGCAGCAGCTTGTAGCAGCCTCCAGCAGATCCAGGAACAGCAGTAGCGGCCTACCTGTGGCCCGCCCCCCGGGGGCATCCCAAGGGTGGGGGGCATTGTGGATCAGAGCCACTTGTCCTTTATACTTAAATCCATAACCCAGGACACCTGGGTGCACATGCACAATTACATTACACACTAACCAAGGAACACATGGGTGCACATGCATATTTACATCAAATGCTTGGCAAGATTCTGAACATCTGAGGGGCCCTGACCACTTTCCTTCACTTTCTCTACACATCCATATTATGCAGGGCTGTCTGCTTTATTCAAAGCCCACAGATTTAGATGTTAATTTCATCCAAAAACACCCTCACAGAAACATCCAGAATAATGTTTGACCAAATATCTAAGCACTGTGACCTAGCCAAGTTGACACTTAAAATTAACCATCATACTGGCTTTACTTAGGACCAGCTTAAATTAGACCAAGAAGTGGTTAAGTTACTTTAACAACCCTGGGTCATACTTGGGTGCTGTCTTAGTCTGTTTGTGCTGCTATAACAAAATACCACAAACTAGGTAATTTGTAAACAATAGACATTTGTTTCTCATAGTTCAGGAGGCCAGGAAGTCTGAGATTAAGGTGCCAGCAGATTTAGTGTCTTGTGAGGGCCCATTCCTCATAGATGATGCCATCTAGGTGTCCTCACGTGGCAGAAGACAGAAGGGCAAAAAGAGGCTGAATACCGTGTCTTCACATGGATGAGCAGAAGAGAGTGAACCTGCTCCCTCAAGCCCTTCTATAAAGGCCCTAATTCCATCCATAAGTGATCAGCCTTCATAACGTAATCCCCTGCCATAGGCCCACCTCTTAATACTGTCACTTCGGTCATTAAGTTTCAACACATGAATTTTGGGGCACACATTCACACCATAGTAGGGGCTTAGATGCATGGACAGAATTCTGAGCCTCAAGACAAGAGCACAATGTTCTATGTACGAGCAAAGGCAGGGCAGGGGGAGAGGAAGAAAGGAGGGAGATACATTTACAACAGTGACTAACTTTGTATAGCACTATGTAGCTTTCGAGGTCCTTTCCCATCACCCATTACACCAGCTCTCAGAAAAGTGGGCAGAGGAGGTATTGTAAACTCCAGCTTCCAGAGGAAGAGTCTGAAGCTTGGGGAGTTGAAAGATGAACCTGACTGCAGAGAAGCAGAGATTGAATGTGAAATCACAAGGCGGTCACAGGCCCTGAGCAAATGAATCAATAAGGCACCTTTTGATGACCAGGTTGGCTGAAGGAGTGAGGGAGAACTGGAGAGGTACCTACACCAAATAACCTGATTCTTCTCTTTACATGATGCATGTGGTCCTTGGGGATTTTGGCAAACTACTTGCCAGTTTCTGCCATTTTGGTTCTGAAAGTAGTCACGAGCTCGTAAACACATAGCTAAAGATTTTCTTTAGAGTGGAGGAACCCAACAAATACTACCCCAGCCAGGTGGTCTAACTTAACGCCAACAGTGGTGAGTCATGTTGCTAGTGTGCAACCTTGATGTGATGCGATGAAAGTGGCGTCACCTCTGGTCTTCCTCCCCCAAACACATAACATCAGACAATTCCCAGCTGAGGGGCATTCTACAAAATACCTGACAGATACTCCTCAAAACTGTCAAGGCCATCAAAAACAAGGGCAGTCTGAGAAAGTGACAGCCAAGAGGAACCTAAAGAGACATGGCAATTAACATAATGTGGTGTTCTAGACAGGATCTCAGCACAGAAAAAGTACATTAGGTAAAAACTAAGGAAAACTGAAAAAAGCATGCACTATAGTTAATGATAACATATTGATATTAGATCATTATTGTAATATACCATGCTAATGGAAGATATTAACAGGGGACACTGGGTGTAGGGCATATAGCAACTCTCAGTACAATCTTTGCAATTTTTCTGTAAACCTGTTCTAAAGTTAAACTGTTCTAAAATTAAGTTTATTTGTGTTGGGAAAATAGAATAGTTTGGTCAGGGCCTTTGCCTGAGGTCTGGTTGGGTGTGGTTTTAGCACATCCTTTGTAAGCAAATTGTGTGTGTGTGTGTGTGTGTGTGTGTGTGGAGTTAGTGCGCATGCGCACCAATGTATCTTTTCAGGTTTTTTGCTATTTTGGTGTTCTTCAGAGGGAGAGAGAGAGCAAGAGAGGTGTGTGTGTGTGTGTGTGTGTGTGTGTGTGTGTGTGTGTGTTTGGTGAAGCAGGCAGATGGGCATCGGCCTTGGACATCTGCCCAGTGCAGCCATGCTTTCCAACCTATGGCTTCCAAGGAACTTTTGGCCAGTTACCTAGCTCATAGACCTGCGTGAAGGGGTCTGGTGACTCCGCCTGGCATTTGAAGGGCTTGTGACCCAGTCTGGAATAGGCTTGAGGGGTCTGTGAGCTCCAGACCCAGCCCTGTGGCAACAATTGGCCCAGTTGGTGCAGGATTGCCAGCAGGTAAAAGAGCCCGACAACTGGCCTGGTCGTGGAGCTAGACAATTGGCGTCATGAACAGGATTAAGAGCACTACAATTGCCATAGCCATACAACTGGCATAGTTAGCAGGATTCTGACATTAGCAGTAGCTTGACAATTTGTAAAAAAGAGAATTGATTGTTTAAATCAAAAATAACAAAGTTAATTAAGCTTTATAACATCAGTAACAGTAAAATTTGCAACAAATACAGTACAAAAGACATGAGGGGGAAAAGAAGGTCTATTGCTACAAGGCTTTTACATTGTATGTGAAGTGTTATAATATCATTTGATGGTAGACTGTGATGAGCTAAAGATGCTTATAATCCCTAGAGCAACAACTAAAAAAATATATAGCTAATAAATCAATAGCGGATATAAAATGGAATCCTAAAAAAAAAAAAAAAAAAAAAAAAAAAAACTCAATCCAAAAGAAAGCAAGAAAAGAGGGGAAAAAGAAATGAAGTACAGATGGGATGATGGAAAACAAAGAGCAAAGGGCTGGCCGGTTAGCTCAATTGGTTAAAGTTCAGTGTTTTAACACCAAGGTCAAGAGTTTGGATCCCCATACTGGCCAACCACCAAAAAAAAAAAAAAAAAAAAAAAGCAAGGTGGTAAACTTAAGTCCAACCACACCAAAGATTACAATAAGTGTAAATGAACTAAACATTCGAGTTAAAAATCAGAGATTGTCAGGTTGCAGAAGAAAGCAAGACCTAACCATGTGCTATCCCTAAGAAACCCACTTTAAATATAAAAACACAGATACATTAATGATCCTATATACCGAACAGCCTAAAACCTCTACAAAAAAACTGCTGGAATTGATAAATGATTTCAGCACAGTAGCAGGATACAAAATCAACACACAAAAATCAGTAGCATTTCTTTTCTCCAATAGTGAACATGCAGAACAAGAAATCAAGAAAGCCTGCCCATTTACAATAGCCACCAAAAAAATAAATTACTCAGGAATTGAGTTAACCAAGGAGGTGAAAAATCTCTATAATGAGAACTACAAACCACTGCTGAGAGAAATTAGAGAGGATACAAGAAGATGGAAAGATATCCCATGCTCTTGGATTGGAAGAATCAACATAGTGAAAATGTCCATACTACCCAAAGTGATATACAAATTCAATGCAATCCCCATCAAAATTCCAAAGACATTTTTCTCAGAAATGGAAAAAACTATCCAGTCATTTATATGGGACAATAAAAGACCACGCATAGCCAAAGCAATGCTGAGCAAAAAAAAATAAAGCTGGAGGCATAACACTACCTGACTTTAAGCTATACTACAAAGCTATAATAACCAAAACAGTATGGTGCTGGCATAAAAACAGACACACTGACCAATGGAATAGAATAGAGAATCCAGAAATCAACCCACACACTTACTGCCATCTGATCTTTGACAAAGGCACCAAGCCTATTCACTGGGGAAGGGACTGCCTCTTCAGCAAATGGTGCTGGGATAACTGGATATCCATATGCAGGAGAATGAAACTAGATCCATACCTCTCACCGTATACTAAAATCAACTCAAAATGGATTAAGGATTTAAATATACACCCTGAAACAATAAAACTTCTTAAAGAAAACATAGGAGAAACACTTCAGGACTGGGCACAGACTTCATGAATAAGACCCCAAAAGCACGGGCAACCAAAGGAAAAATAAACAAATGGGATTATATCAAACTAAAAAGCTTCTGCACAGCAAAAGAAACAATTAAAAGAGTTAAAAGACAACCAACAGAGTGGGAGAAAATATTTGCAAAATATACATCTGACAAAGGATTAATATCCAGAATATATAAGGAACTCAAACAACTTTACAAGAAGAAAACAAGCAACCCAATTAAAAAATGGGCAAAAGAGCTAAGTAGGCATTTCTCTAAGGAAGATATCCAAATGGCCAACAGACATATGAAAAAATGCTCAACATCACTCAGCATCCGGGAAATGCAATCAAAACCACACTGAGATACCATCTAACCCCAGTTAGGATGGCTAAAATCCAAAAGACTCTGAACGATAAATGCTGGTGAGGTTGCGGAGAAAAAGGAACCCTCATACATTGTTGGTGGGACTGCAAAATGGTGCAGCCTCTATGGAAAATGGTATGGAGGTTCCTCAAACAATTGCAGATAGATCTACCATATGACCCAGCTATCCCACTGTTGGGAATATACCCAGAGGAATGGAAATCATCAAGTCGAAGGTATACCTGTTCCCCAATGTTCACTGCAGCACTCTTTACAATAGCCAAGAGTTGGAACCAGCCCAAATGTCCATCATCAGATGAGTGGATACGGAAAATGTGGTACATCTACACAATGGAATACTACTCAGCTATAAAAACGAATGAAATACTGCCATTTGCAACAACATGGATGGACCTCGAGAGAATTATATTAAGTGAAACGAGTCAGGCACAGAAAGAGAAATACCACATGTTCTCACTTATTGGTGGGAGCTAAAAATTAATATATAAATCCACACACACACACACACACAAAACCGGGGGGGGGGGGGGGGGAAGATATAACAACCACAATTACTTGAAGTTGATACGACAAGCAAACAGAAAGGACATTGTTGGGGGGGAGTGGGGGAGGGAGAAGGGAGGGAGGTTTTGGTGATGGGGAGCAATAATCAGCCACAATATATATCGACAAAATAAAATTAAAAACAAACAAAAAAACACAGATACATTAGAAGTAAAGAATTGGAGAAAACACTCCAGGCGAACACTAAGCATAATAAAGCAGAGTGGCTATACTAATTTCAGACAAAGTAGATTTCAGTTTGAGCAATATTATGAGGGATAAAATGGGACATTTCAAAATGAAAATGGGGTCAGTTCACCAAATGACATAATCCTTCATGTGTATCCCCCAGTAACAGAACTGAAAGAATACATGCATATGGTATGGAACTCAAACAAAAACATGGACTCTGCTTGGCACATGGACAGGGAGTTTATCTGTAGGACAGATTCCCATAAATTGAATTCCTGGGTTAAAGTATATACTGATTTTAAAGTTTGATGGATACTGCCAAATTGCTCACAAATGAAGTTCTACCAATGTATACTTCTCCAACAGTAAGAGATGAGTGAGTACAGGAACAATTGCTTCTAACAATAACCATCCCAGTAAGAATAACAGCTATGATTTTTTGAGCATCTACTGTGTGCCTGGCTGTAATAAATGTGTCCATTTATTAACCTTTTACTCCTCTAAAAAAGATATTGCTTCTCTTCCATTTTATAGAAGATTGCCAGGATAGAGGATTATTAAAAGAACTGTGGATTCAGGCAGGGACAGACACTCCAAGTAATGATTATCACAAAGCCTGGAAATCTTTGCTTAAACACACTCTTTTAATTTTTTCCTGCATCATTGTGTAGTAAATATGGAGCATATTTCTCTCTAACCTCCTCTCCTCCTCCTTTTTACTTCTGGTGGCCTCAGTGCTATTCTCTCCTTTTGAAATTTCAACGAATTATTGTGATTGTTGTATTTTTCTTTTTTTTTTTTTTTTTTTAATTTTGTTTAGCTCCCATTTATGAATGAGGATATATGGTATTTCTCTTTCTATGCCTGGCTTATTTCACTTACCATAATTTTCTAAGTTCACCCATATTGCGGCAAATAGCAGAATTTCATTCTTTTTTATAGCAGAGTAGTATTTCGTTGTGTATATATATATACCACATTTACCTTATCCAGTCATCCATTGATGGACATTTAGGTTGGTTCCAACTCTTGGCTATTGTAAATAGAGCTGCAGTAAACATGGGAGTACAGGTTTCCCTTCAACATGATGATTTCCATTTCTTTGGGTTTACACCCACCAGTGGGATTGCTGGATCTTCTGGCAGTTCTATCTGTAGTTGTTTGAGGAATCTCCATACTGTTTTCCATGATGGCTGCATATAATTTACAGTCCCACCAACAGTGTAGGAGGGTTCTCTTTACTCCACATCCTTGCCAGTATTTGTTATTCTCTGTGTTCTTGATAATGGTCAGTCTAACTGGGGTGAGACGATATCTCAATGTGGTTTTGATTTGCATATCCCTGATGCTTAGTGATGTTGAGCATTTTTTCATGTGTCTTGTCCATTTGTGTATCTTCTTTTGAGGAATGCCTATTCAGCTCCTTTGCCCAGTTTTTAATCAGGATACTTTTTTTTACAGTTAAATTGTTTGAGTTCCTTGTATATTCTGGATGTTAATCCCTTGTCAGATGCATAGTTTGCAGATATTTTCTCCCATTCTGTAGGTTGTATTTTCACTCTATTAATTGCTGCTTCTGCTATGCAGAAGCTTTTTAGTTTGATATAATCCCATTTGTTTATTTTTCTCTTGTTGCCTGTGTTTTTGGGGTCTTATTCATAAAGTCTTTGCCCTGTCTTACATCTTGAAGTATCTCCCCATTGTGTAATGTTGAATATACTAATTATCCTGATTTGAGCATCACATATTGCACACAGGTATTGTACCAAAGGATGATGTTTCAATATATAAAAAATGGACCGATAGATGTACCAATCAATTATGTTTCAATAAAAAAAATAAAAAGGAAAGAAAAATGGAGTGTAGAGTAGCCAATTTGTTTTCCATCTCTCCCTCCCTCAGGATTTATTTGCTTTTCTTTACTATTTTGGTTTCAGAAGCTGTAATCTACATTCCAATAGAGCTTTCTTAATGGACACTGCAATGTAAATTTCATAGAGTTTTCAAGTGTCCTGAAATAGTCTTTTTGATTTTCTCAATTATTTAACCAAAATAAAGTGTTACACCTGTGTGTGTGCATCTACTGCAACCCAATTGAACATTGTGTCCCTCCCTTTCAGAGATTTCAATCACCTCCCCACCCCCACCCAGCTTAACATGTTTCCTTCCATTGTGAAAAGAAAATTCCATGAATGCAGAAGCTGAGACTCATGAATTTTTTTTTCTGCTCAAGGTGCTTACCTAAGAGGAGCTTTGTGATTGGAATGCAAAGAGACATCAAATGCATCTCGGTCGCATTAGAGAAGATAAGCAGTTATCAGATGGTTTGACTGATTGGATGGTAAAGGATTTGGGGAAGGAAGCCACTTTCAGTATCTCACATTCAGGGGGGCTTATGACAAAACACGTCTGGCCTGGCAAAGTCATCGTTGTTAACCTTTCATTTGGGCATACAATTTTTTTGTTTTTGTTCTGTCCGTTGCAGCCAACACGGGTTTTGGTTTACAAATTAAAGGGCTGGAAAACCTCTCTACTTTGTTGCCTGCCAAGGCAATCCCAGATCACTCTGTGTAATCCCTGCCGTAATCAAAGAGACATCTGTTTTTTCACATGAGGGTGTGGGACAAAATAAGATTATTTTAGGGTTTCCTTCCAAGATGCAAGCTTCCATTTCTGAACATTCCAAGGCAAATCGAGCCATTGGTGACACATCCTAAAATGAAAACGCTCATGATTTCCAAAAAAAATTTTTTAAGTCACAAATGCTCCTGTTGCACACTAATCATTCTTTTCTTTCTTTCTCTCTCTCTCTCTCTCTTTTTTTTTTTTTTTTTTTGGTGGCTGGCCAATACAGGGATCCAAACCCATGACCTTGGTGTTATAAGGCTGTGCTCTAACCAGCTGAGCTAACCAGCCGGCCTATACTAATCATTCTTAATCAACTTTTTCTTTCTTTCTGACTAAATATGTTCTCAGCATTTGAAAAGTCCCATTCACTGCATGAGTTGTAATATTCATCATAATAATATCAGTCATAAAAATGACAAGGATTTAAAAAGCCAGATACCAACCCACTAAGAAAGAGTTAATAGGACATGCAGGGAAATCCTGAATCCAACTATAAAGCAAGGACAAAATTCTTGAATTCTTGCAATACATCTATCTTCCCTGGTCAAATTGTATCCTTTCTCCTGCCCCCACACTGCCTCTCCTGCATTTCCATAAACAATATGGCTATCGGCTGAGCCCCTTGGTCAGCAAATAAAGGCAGAGGGCTAAGTAAATTTGCTTCCCCAGCAATTATTTTTGTGAGGTCATGGAGTTAAGCATTAAAAGAATACTAGTGTGGAGGGGAGTATTCAGTAACTGTATGATTTGTGCAGCAAACTGACAAAAGAACTCAGCCTCTCCCTTACTTTCATACCCACAGAAATCATTGACCACGGAGTCTTTGTTCCCTAAATTCATCTAAGAGGAATCTTTCACATGAACGCCCCTGCATATCCCTTGCTAATCCCCCCCAGCACTCGGTTTCTCAAAGAATGTCAATTTGGTCATCTGGTCTGAGTCCACACCTGCAAATTATCAGGATAATTATGATCTTAAGAAAATATAAGAAAATAAAAAAAACAAAGTGGGGGGTCGGAAGAAAAATCCACCAAGGTTTTTAGTACCTAAAGCAGAAATTAACAAACTGCTGCAAAAGGGCAGACAGTGAATATTTTCAGCTTTACATGTTATATGGTTTCCACTCAACTCTGTGTTGCACTGGGAGAGCAGCCACAGACTGTACTTTTTATGTAAATAATGGTGGTGGCTGGGTGCAATTAAATTTTCTTTATGGATACTGAAATTTGAATTTCATGTGATTGTCATATGTCAAATATTCTTTTGTTTCTCAACCAATTTTTTAAAATGTAAAAGCCATTCTTAGTTCATGTGCAGATCTGGCCCAGGGCCTATGTTTGCAGACCCTTGATCTGGAACAACCTGGCCTTGGAAATGCCTTTTGGTCTGAGTGATATGGATTGTATTGAATGGACCTGCATGCATTCACAGGGAGGAGTGGATGCTTTTGAGAAAACAGCTGGATGGTTTCAGGGTTTTAATTTCCTATTCAAAATATGATGAATTCCAGGAATTTAAGCCTAGAAACTGGAAGTCAGTCATGCCATATACACTGAAAGGTCCTTATCAGGTTTTTAATTGCAAATTAACTCGTCCTGACCTAAGAAATTTAGCATTCTGGTCATAGAGCAAGAAGTGTCACCCAGGTTCCTATAAACCATATTTCTCAACCTTGGGACTCCTGACCAAATAATTCTCTGTTGTGGGGCTGTCCTGTGTGTTAGAGCATGTTTAGCAGCATCCCTGGCCTCTACCAACTAGATACCAGCTGTATCCCCCAAGTTGTGACAACTGAAATGTCTCCAGACATTGCTAAATGCCCCTTGGGAGGCAAAAATCTTCCCCAGTTGAAAACCACTGACCTAAATCAGCTCTATCAATAGAACGTTCTGTGATGACAGAAATGTTCTGCAGTGCACTCTCTACTAACTTTTGGCCACATGTGGGTACTGAGCACTTGAATGTACTAGCACGCCCGAGGAGGATGAATTTTTAAATTTTATTTAACTTTAATTACTTTACATTTCAATAGCCAGATGTGGCTAGAGGTTACCATATTGGACAGCACTGCGCTAAATCATGACCAAACTCGCCACCACCACACAGTGCAGGGCTTGAGAGGAAGCACAGCTGGGTGTTAAGTGCAGGGACTGGAGTCAGACACCAATTCTGTCATTCATTTATTCAGTTAACACATTTATTGAGCACCTACTATGTGCCTGGCACTGTGCTGGAGATACATAGATGAACGAAAAGAATAAAGTCCCTGTGCCCACGGGGCTTTCATTCCAGTGGTCAGAACAGACCAAAATATAAATTGAAATAAAGTAATTGCAATTCATGATTAAGGCTCTCTGCAGTAGA
Organism: Cynocephalus volans; assembly: GCF_027409185.1. Taxonomy (NCBI): domain Eukaryota; kingdom Metazoa; phylum Chordata; class Mammalia; order Dermoptera; family Cynocephalidae; genus Cynocephalus; species Cynocephalus volans. The sequence goes on along the minus strand of NC_084460.1, from coordinate 46,284,619 downwards.
AAAAGAGGGCTGGAAAAGGTTCTCCTTTAGATCAGGTATTCCACAAATGCCTCTCCAAAGTCTAGAGGATGGCTTAAATTTTAGTATTTAAATTAAAAATGCAATGTGAATTGCTTAACGTAATGCACAATGCCTGCTCTTAATAAATGTTGGCTGCTTTTCCTCTTGAAAGCCAGCATTCCTTGACCTTTTGCAGCATTTACTACTTGCCAGGCACACTCCTAATTTTCACAAAGATTTTTACATCTATCATCCCCATTTTACAGATGAGGAAAACTGAGGCACATTAACTTGTTCAACATTGCACATGTCGGAAATGATAGAGCTAGGATTAGAACCCAAGCAGCAAAATAGAATCTGTGCCCATTATTATATTAACTATAGCAACTTATTTGAACTTTCCAGAGCACTCTGGGACCAAAATATATTAGCATCAGTTTTCAACAGCCAATCCTTAGGAGAGGGAGAGAGATAACAAGATGTGCTCTCCTGTCCTGGGGGAGAAGGACTTTTGCATTCTTCATCTCTTGATTGAAATCTCCTAGCCACTGAGAATTCTTCAGTAATAAATTGTAACTCATCTTGGGTGTGTGAAATCTCTGGTTTCCATGTGCTATGGAAAATCCTGCCTCTGATTCATAATTCCTGGTGAAATCTGAGGTGCTGGGTCCATTAAGAGACTCTCGGCTGCAAATAAGTGAAAAGTTTTGACTCACATCTCTCTGGCAACAACAGCCCTGCAGCCTTCACCATCAGAAAGAGCAGGCTGGTTCTTCTGACTGCACTCACGCCAAGGTAGCCTTCAAAAGACAGTCAGTGCTCATCATTTGAGGATTGCGTGTTTGCGAATTCACCTCCTGTCTGAAACGTGATGGTTAACTCCAAAAATCAACACTCCCGGTGCTTTTAATGTCATTTGCAGACATGCGCAGAGCATCGCCCGCATGAACAAGGCAACACCCTACCTTCGTGCTCCAGCTCTCCCACGGTGTATAGGTGTCCTTTCCTCAGTCTCTTTAGTGCCTCACACCTCTGTGCTTTTCGTCGGCGGTTTCAAATGCCCCCAAGCACAGTGCATCAGTGCTGGCTAGTGTTCCTAAGCACAAGAAGACTGTGCTGTGCCTTACAGAGAAAAGAAGTGCGTTAGATAAGCTTCCTTCAGGCATGAGTTCTAGTGCTGCTGGCCATGAGTTTAATGTTAATAGATCGATAATACTCGTATATATTAAAGTGTCTTCAAACAGAAGCACACATAAAGGAAAGTTATGTTTTCATCAGATGATGAAAATGTGACCAGAGGCTGGCAGGAACCTAACCCTGCCTTTGCCCTAGGAGCCATACGTCAGTGTTTGCTAATTCGGTGCTAAGGGGGACATTGTAGAACGTAACTGCTACAGACAATGAGAATCAAGACTATGTAGCTTGCTTGGCTGGCCCCAGTCAGAAAACATGCCTGGGTGCAAACCATCTGGGTAGCCCTGCCAGCTGAGACCAGAGTATACCAGACCAGAGCTGATGCATAACAAGTACTTGCTACATGTGGGCAAGGCTGGCACTGCAGATCATGTTTTCTCTTTTATATTATGAATTTTCAGTGCATTTCTGTGTAGGATGGTTTCCATAAAAATCCTCGAGGCTGTTTTTCAGATATACCATAATTGTGTAACTCAGACATGTAAGTAATGACAACAGCTAACATTTTTTTTTTAATTTTTAATTTTTTCTTGATGGCTGGCCAGTACAGGGGACAGCTAACACTTATGAAGTGGAAACTATATGCCAGACATTCTTATAAGGGCATTACTTATATTTATTCACAACCTTCCCAACCACCCTACTAGATGAATTTTATTATTGTGCCCATTTTACAGATGAGGAAACTAAGATCTTGAGAGGTTAAAAATACTTGTTTAAGGTCACACAGCATGTGAGCTACTGAGCTGGTATTTGAACTCAGAGTCCATGACATTGTGTGGCTGTCTGATCCCCACTGATTCTTCCTCCCTCCTTGTCAGTCCACCCCATGCCCTCAGCAGATGTCAAACAGGATGAAAGGAAGACATTTGCCCTTTAACTCAGATCACATAGTGCAAATTTTCTTTCTCAGAAGATAAATCCTAAAAGGCTGGCTTTCCAGAGGAGCCACTGCAGGGAGGAAAGCTGTCAAATTTCCAATGTAATCCTTAGCAGAAAAGATCTGATTACATACGACCAAATATTCAAGTGACTGCTAATCTAGATTGTCAGTATATCTTCTTTATGCCTCACCCATGAGTCCATGCCAAAATATTTCCCAGGATGGCCACAGGCCGCCATTCATCTCTCTGGCCCTGACTTGGCACCATCTTAGATTAATCATTTATTCACCCCCATCATTTACTCCAGACTATGTATTTAGTGCCTACTGTGTGCCAGGCACTAATCTGGCCACTAGATGTGAACAAGACAGAGTCCTGGCATGAGAATATATACAAATCATTTAATTATTCTTTTGAACAGTTCCATAATGGAAACAGGGAAGAGCAGAGTGGTGGCCAGTGTGGCTGCCACATAAGTGAAGTGGCACAAGATGACAGAGGAGTTGGGTGCAGACACCCAGATTTGGGTGGAGCCAAATCACAGAGGGCCTTGGAGGACGGTAAAGAATGAAGACTTTTTCCTGATACAATGGAGATTTAAAGAAAGGGCTTGGGCTTTTTTCTCCCCCAGTACTAATTTTTTTGTTGGGACATAATTTATATACCCTAAAAATTACCCTTTTAAAGTGTACAGTTCAGTGTTTTTTAGAATATTCAATGATGAATATACTAAAACTATGTGAAATTTAGTATAGTACATTATACATTTTTATAATATATATTACATATTATAATTATAAATATAATATATATTACAACATATTATATAATCATATATATTATAATATTCAGTAATATCTAGTATATTAGTGATGGTTGTGCAACCATCACTACTATGTAATTGGAGAATATTTTCACCCTCCCCATCCGGAAAAACAATACTCAATACTGGAAACAAATCTAGCAGCTAGAGGTGAACAAAACTAATATGATTTCTGTCCGTGAATTTGCCTATTCAGTACATTTCATGTCAACGGAATTATATGTGATTTTTTACGTCTGTCTCCTTTCATTTAGCATAATGTCTTCAAGGTTCATCCATGTTGTAGCATTTATTGGTACTTCATTATCTTTTGTTTGGTTGGTTTTTATTTTTATTACGTCAGAGATTTTGGGGGTTTTGTTATTTTTTTATTTACCCTAGAACGGTTTTTAAGTGTATATTATAGCATCATTAACTACATGCACATTTGTTGCACTATGTGCAACAAATCTCTGGAACTTTCATCTTGTACGACTGAAATCTATACCTACTGAACAACAACTCCGTTTTACCCTCCCCCCAATCCCTGGCAACCACCGTTCTGCTTTCTGCTTCTAAGTGTTTGATTACTTTAGATACCTCATGTAAGTGTAAGCATGCAGTATTCGTCTTTTTTGTGGTTGGCTTATTTCACTTACAGTAATATCCTCAAGCTTCTTTTATACTGTACCGTAAGACAGGATTTCCTCCTTTCTTAGGCTGAATGATACCTGTTTTATGTATATACCACATTTTCTTTACCCATTCATCCATCAGTGGATGTGACTACTGTGAGTAATGCTGCAGTGAATACCCTGCACACCTCTCTTCAAGGTCCTGTTTTCTACTCTTTTGGATGTATACCCACAAGTGGGATTGCTGGATCATATGACAATTCTCTTTTTAATTTTTTGAGGAAACTTTATACCATTTTCTATAGTGGCGGTACCATTTTACAATCCCAGCAACAATGCCCAAGCATTTTGATTTCTTGCCAATACTTTGTTTTTTTGAGAGTGGTCATCCCTAACAACATAAGGGGATTCTCATGGTAGTACTGATTCGCATTTCTTGATGATTAGTGATGTTGAGCATTTTTTCATGTGCTTATTGGCCAATTGTATTTTTTCTTTGGAGAAATGTCTATTCAAGTCCTTTACCTGTTTTAAAATCAGTTTTTGTTGTTGTTATTGAGTTACAGGAGTTTTTATATATTCTAGATATTAACCCCTTTTCTGATAAATGATTTGCAAATATTTTTTCCCATTCGGTAGGTTGTCTTTTCACTCTGACTTTTTTCCTTTGCTGTACAGAAATTTTAAGTTTGATATAGTACTGTTTGTCTATTTTTGCTTTTGTTACCTGTGCTTTTGGTGTCATATCTAAAAAATCACTGCCCATTTTGTCATGAAAAATTTTCTCTGTTTTCTTCTAGGAATTTGATAGAGTCAGGTCTTACATTGAGCTTTCTAATTCATTTTGAATTAATTTTTGTATATGGCATAAGAAGATAAGGATACATCTCCATTCTTTCGCATGTACATATTCAGTTTTCCCACCATTTGTTGAAGGAGACTATCCTTTCCCCATGTGTAATGTTGTCATCCTTCTCAAAGATCATTTGACTGTATTCATGAAGGCTTATTTCTTGGCTCTCTATTCCGTTCCATTGGTCTACTTCATTTTTTATGGCTGAGTAATATTCCATTGTATGGATTTATCATATTTTATTTACCTATTTATCAGTCACTGTATATTTGGGTTTTCACTTTTTGGCTATTAGAAATAAAGCTGCTATAAACTTTTGTGTAAAAGTTTCTGGGTGGACATATGCTTTCAACGATCTTGACTATATATCTTGGAGTAGCATTTCTGGGTCAGGTGGAAATTCTTTGTTTAATATTTTGAGAAATATTAAACAACCTGTTTTCCAAAGTGGCTGCACCATTTTACGTTACCACCAGTAGTGCAATTTGTCTATATCCTCGCCAACACTTGCCACCATTCATTTTTTTATTATAGCTACCCTAGAAGGCATAGCGTTGTATCTCATTGCAGTTAGAATTTGCATCTCCCTAATGACTGATGTGGAGCATGTTTTCATGTGCTTATCGATCATTTGTATATCTTTTCTGGATAAATGTCTATTCAAATGTCTGCCCATTTTTCTTTCTTTTTTTTTTTTTTTGTCGTTTTTTCGTGACCGGCACTCAGCCAGTGAGTGCACCGGTCAGTCCTATATAGGATCCGAACCCGCGGCGGGAGCGTCGCCGCGCTGCCAGTGCAGCACTCTACCAAGTGCGCCACGGGCTAGGCCCTGCCCATTTTTCAACTGGGTCATTTGTCTTAAAAACAGTACAATTATTAAATGGTAAGAGTTCTTTATATATTTTGGATACTAGTCCCTTATCAGATATATGATCTGGAAAGATTTTATGAAAAGGTGTTAATTAAGGCAGTGAAATGATCCTATTAATGCTTTCAGAAAATGGCTCGTACAGGTTCACGCATTGCTAGCTATTTACCAAAAGATGAAGACGATAATGGTACCTGTGGACATCCTTGTATGTTCAAATCATCAACTAGGAACGGTGTGGTTTTAGAGAATATGAGTGGTGGCCAGAATAATGATACATTTATAAGGTACCATACATCGGGCACTATTTTAAGCATTTCACATGTTTTAAACTCATTAATCCTTCTGTAATTACTCTTATCCACCCAATTTTATAGATGCAAAATCTAAGGTATAGAGAACTTATGTACCTTGACCAGGTTACACAGCTACTAAATGATGGAGCTCAGATTTTAGCCCTGTCCTGTGCTCCAGAGTCTGAGTATTTAACCACAACACTATCAGGAGCCTTGGGAGCAGCTGGGGATCTTTCTTCTCCTCTGAAATCTCTTTTCTAGTTTGTAACTGTTGGGGAAATAGAATAGTTTAATCAGGTCCTCTCACCTTAGGTACGGTTGGGGGTGGTGCGGCGCATTCTTTGTAAGCAAATTGTGCGTGGGGGGTGGAGTTAGTGCACATGCCTGGTGCTGCAACTTGGCTGGCATCTGCCTCAGGTGTCCATGCCTCACATGGCCATACTCTCCAACCTATGGCTCCAAGGACCTGTTTGCTGGTTGCCTAGCTCATAGACCTGTGTGTGAGGGGTCTGGTGACCCAGCCTGGCATGTGAAGGGTTTGTGACCCAGTCTGGAATGGGCTTGAGGGGTCTGTGAGCTCCAGACCCAGCTCTAGCTCGACAGTAACCAAAGTCAGGCTCTCAGGCTCATCATTCTAAAATCAGGTTGCTAAATTAGTTGGTTCTCAGGGTCTTTTTCTGCTCAAAAATCTGATGTCCACATTTCTCTTGGTCAGGAATTTAGAGACAGCTTTACAACGCACAGTTAATCTCATTTTTATCATCCCAGTAGGCAGCTTTACATTGAATAATTTGGAGTACAGTTTTTTCAGTCATATGTTCCTGGGTTCAAATCCCAGCTCTACCACTTGCAAACTGTGTGATCACAGGCGAGTCACTTAACATCTCTGAGGCTCGGGATCCTCCCTTGTTACATGGGTGTGCTAATAACCGTCCCCACTTTATAGGTTATTTATAGTTAAGCAACATCATGCGTTCGCAACATTTAGCTAATAGGTTACACCTAATTAAATAACTATTTATAATTACATAATTATAATGAAAATAAATAATAATTTAACAACCCAGAGACATAGGTAATATCAGCTTCATTTTACTAATAAGGACATTTGGGGTCAGTGATGATGATTGCTGGGCTCAAGATCACACTGTTGCTAAGTGTTAGGACAAGACTTGAACTCTGACCTCCAAAACCAGGTTTTATGGGGTTTTTTTCCATCTCCCCAGAGGACCTAGTAACCAAACACATATGTTTATGTATGAACTACTTATTCATTCAGACGCTGGAAACAACATAAAATTTTGCATGACGAAATATATAATTTCTATGCTTTTCTGTTTCAAATACATCAACAGGAAAAAAATAAATATTTTCAAGTTAAATATAAATTGTAAGTTGAAAGGAACTATAAAAACCAAACAGGGACAGTGTGAAATGCTGATATTACAATTTAACAGAAATGAAAAAATAACCACCTAACATTCAATTATAAGATTTGATTGAATAAAGTCAGAAGGGGTCAATATATAGTGTCATATGTGCTTTTCTTTAAAATAAAAATAAAAAAAACCCAAATAAGGAGGATATGAAAGATTAAGTTATTTCCTTTTTTCTTCAAATTACAGATTTCAAGATTAAACCTGAGGTATTTGTTGCTGTCACAAATACTGATTTGTCATTTTATTTTATTTTGCTATGGTCACAACACTTAACACGAGATTACCCTCCCAACAAGGTTTTAAGTGTGCAAGGTTTCAAGACCTCTAGAGCTTATTCATCTTGCTGAACTGAAACTTTACGCCTGCTGATTAGTAGCTCCCTATTTCCCTCTCCCCCCAACTCCTGGCAACCACCATTCCATATTTGAGTCTATGAAGCTGACTGTTTTAGATAACCCATATGAGTGGATAACCCATATTGTTTTCCATTACTGATAACTAGCACATCTTCCAGGGGGTGAGGGAGAAATGCTCAGCCTTAAATAAGGTCTATTTCAGGAAGGCTGTTGACTGGTGGGCAAAATACCACAGTGTTTGCCAAGGTACTCTTCTCCCTGCTGAGAAGCAAGTGTTCTGTGGGTTTTTTGGGTTGTCTTTTTTCTCCAGCACCATTACTGTTCAATTCCTCCCCAGTCAGGAGAGAAATGTGAACAGTTTCTAAGAGCCGAGCCTTCCATTCATACTCAGTGGGAAATTGAATGGATTTCGGGTGGACTGGCCAAAATTTCCCAGAGGTGAACTGCGTGGTGCGGAGAATCCCGTGCTGACCTTTCCTAAGCTTTAATTCAGAGTGTGGTGGAAGCAGCTTGGGCGTGTAAATTGCAGGAAGTGCCCAAGAACTAAAGAAGATCCCTCTGAAGCGTTCGGTCAGGAAGGGGTGGCATCAAGGATCATAAATTGCCCTGTGGCTTTTCAGGCGTTTATGAGCCCCCAGGCCTCCTACACAATAGGATGCAGGGTGACTCTTAACACCCCATTAAGGTTGTTTTTTACCAAATGCTAATAATAAAAAGTAGCCCTAAGAGCCCGGCTCATTTTTATTCAGAATCCTCTCTGCCAGAATATAAAAAGATGTCATAAAATGGAAATACAATGGAGAGCCTGCATCTTGGGTGGACTCATTAAAATGTTCATGTTGACCAGGATCCCACACTGGGGGGCGTCAGGCTGGGCACCTGGGGTGGGAAACTGCCTTCCCCTCCTGGCCAAGCTGCCTTCAGTTTCTGGAAAAAATGGGACACCAGTCAGGCCCATGATCTCTGTGTTGCTTCATTACCAACTGTGAAATATTATTTTGAACTTTCTCTTTCTGATCGCAACACAGCTTTGTCACTGGGGCCTTTTCATGAGCTGTCCCTGAAGCCCTTTATTTATAGGATAGTCTATGGCATCTATAAGGGTAAAACTAATTTTTTTTTTAAAGGGAGGACCAGTGCTAAAAAAATTTTTTTAAAAATTAAAAAAAGGGAGGGGGAGGTGTATTCATAAAACCTGGGACAGTGAGGAAAGTTGCTGCCTGTGAGCCCTGGAAGTTGTTCTGCCATCATGTACTAACCAGGCCCAACCCTGCTTAGCTTCTGAGACAGGACAAGATTGGGCGCCTTCAGGGTGCTTTAGGGTGTAGACTGGAATTTGTTCTTATTTCCAGGGATTCTGGAGTGAGGCAATGCAGTTAGAAGTTAAACGTGGACCATCCCTGAATGGAAACCCACTCAGTTGCTGTCCGGCTGCCTGACCCTGGTGTGGGACCTCTTCTCTCTGTGCCTTTCTCTTACTCTGTTAGATAAGATCGAGAGTAGCAGGACCTACCTTTGGGCTGTATTCTGAGGATCACGAGATGATACTGGTAATGTGCTCAGCCTGAAAGACAGAAAGCCCTCACTCAGTGAGTGGTACTTACTATTCCTTCCTTCATTCAACAAATATTTACCTGTTTTGTGCCCAGCACTTTTCCAGCATCAAACAAACAAACAAGTCCAAACCCTCTTGGGCCAACCTTTGAGGTTCTCCAGGGCACAGGGAGGTGAGGGCAGGTGGAATCTCACTATTACTCTGGCCCTTGGTAGGTATGCGAGAGCCTCAGACTCTGAGGTAAGGGGCTCCCCCAGGAAGCCTGGGTCTTTTCTTGGTTTAGACCAGAGCTCCTGAACCTCAGTGCCATTGACAGCTGGGACAACATAATTCTTTTTGGAGAGAGAGAGGAACTGTTTGGTGCAGTGTAGGGTGCTGAGCAGTATCCCAGGCCTCTACACAGTAAGTGGCAGTAGCATCCTCACCCCCAAGCTGTGACAACCAAAAATGTCTGTGGACATTGCCAAATGTGCCCTGGAAGCAAAATCCCCCCCGGTTGAAAACCACTGGTCTAGGTGAATCTCTCCAGCTCTCTACACCTCAGGTTGCTCATCCCTGAGCTGGGGTGACAGTCATCTATTTCACAAATAGTTAGATGTGAGAAGTGAATGAAAGCAAGCATTGCCTGCACATAGTAAGCCCTCAATAAATGTGATCGATTAGCCGATACTGAGGATTAGGACAAAGCTTGCACATATCTCACCTCTGAAGAGAACTTCGGTGAAGCCGATGTCTGGAGGATTTCTGTTTGGTCGCAGGTGCTCTGGACTCTGATGGACCTTGAATTTGGTGGGGAAATCCCACCTCATCCTCCCTCTTGTGCTCCCAGGAGGCCAGGTGAGCAGGACCGGGTCTGTGCAGCCACGGCCAACGTACGTACGTCTGTATGTCTGCAGGTGATTTATTGACCTTCCTTCCAACTTGGCCTTTGCCCATGAAAGCATCCAGAGAGTCACAAAAAGTTAGACTTGACTTTTTTTACCATGGAAATACAGTTTAGCCCCAAGTCCTGCTCCACCGGGGCATTCTCCTACCCTCCTTGGTTAACACTGAGGTATGCTTGCTTCTGTGGGAAAGCAAAATATTTTGGCCCCTTTTATTTTATTTTTTTTTTTTGTGGGAAGTTTCTAGAAGCCCCAGAAACCCCAGTTTGTGTAGGAGGCAGATTAAGAAAGATGAGGAAAAAGTAGAGCAGTTCAGAGCATGAGCTGTGGAGGCACTGACACTATATTAGTTGCAACCTTGGGCAAGTCACTTCAGCTTTCTGAGCCTCAGTTTCCTCATCTGACAAATGGGGGTAACACCAAGCCCATTTGGTTGTGAGGACTGGAGAAAAAGCAAGTGAAAAGCTGTCTTTGCCCAGTGCCTGGCACGCAGTAGAGCACAGTAAATGATAGATAAATATTTTTTAAAAATTCTGTCACCTTCCTGAGTCCCCGGTATTGCTGGCCCCCAAGATAGAGAGGAAATAGAGCGACCAATTTGTCCAGGTTTACTTGGGACTTTCCTGGTCTAGAATCCCAGGAAACTCTAGGTCTCGGGGAAACAGGGACTGTTGGCTACCTGAAAGGATGACTTTGAAAGTGATTTTCTGGTTAAGTGTCTCGGGCAGAGACGGCGGTGGGGTTAAACTGTGACTAGCTGGTGGCTTGGAAAAGGCCACGAGCCCCTCACTCCATGATGGGAGGCTGCAGGAGAGAATCTGCTTTGTGAGTTTTGAGGGGAGGTTTATGAGCACTCTTCCTGAAGGTTTAATGGTCCCGGGTGATTTATCCTATCTGGAGAGTCATTGCTATAAGGAGAAACCTGCTCGCCCGAGCTTCTGCTTTCCTTTACCATCAAACCTTTCATCTTCCCGGAGAGTCGACTCCATCCCCCATAAATAACCTTATTACAGCCACACAAAGGCACGGCCCTGTCCGACTGCAAGACTGGACTTCTCAAATAGTGGTTTCATAAACCAGTTTGACCAGAATGTGGGAATATTTAATAGGACCTACTGGGGATTTTTTAAAATTATTTTTATTTTAGACTGGCTGTTTTCTCGAAATGGGAATGTTTTAAATGGGTAGGAAGAGGCAGCGGAAGTGTGTTCATGGCAGGTCTCTGGAAAGATGAGTCCAGAATCACACATGGCGCACTCTCCAAAGTGATGGAGCTACCCACTGAGTTACCCTCCCTGGCTGTTGCTAAGTCCTTGAAACACAAGAATCTCTTCCCATGGTAAAAATCCTATCAAATGGGGGTGAATGATAGTAATATCCATATATCATTATGTTTTAAGTTCCAACAGAATTTTCCACATTGGTTTAAATGTTCTATAATCTGTGCCATGCAACCCAGCAGCATCTAGTCACAAGTGACTATTAGGCCTTTAAAAATGGGGCTAGTGCAACTGAGGAACTAAATTAATGTTATTTAATTTTAATTAATTTAAATGTAAATAGCTACATACGGCTCGTGGCTATCATATTGGACAATGCACTTTGAAACTAATAAGCTGAGATTTAAAATAAAATCTATCCTTGTGAAAGCCATACTTAACTATTTCCTTTTCAGACCCCAACAGCATGAAGGGAACTTTCCCACCTGACTCCCAGCAGTAGTCCTATGTTCTTGTAGTGTGTGCCGTTCACATCAGACTTAGCCCTGATGCAGGGGCAGGTATGTTCCAGGTCATTAGAGTTTTGTGTTATTTTTTAACAGAAAATTTGGAATCTTAGAAGGAATGAAGCCTTAGAAAAATTTTTGTAAAAGAGCTATACAAATGTTAAATTGTAGAACTAACACATCTTGTATTAAAGATTGAAGAAAACATTCAAACAATTAAACAGGTGCATAAAAATTTAAAGTGAATAATAATATATCCCCCCCCATCCCCCCCTCACCGTTCCCACCCTCCTCACCTGAGTCCACCTTCTCACAGTCAACCATTCTCAACAGCTCTGGGTAAATTATTCCAGGCCTTTTTCTATATACCTCAAAATATACTTGTGTGTTTATGTACAGGTTTTGGGTTTCTTTTTGTTTTTTTTTACAAAAATGGGATCAATAGGGCATACTGATCCATATCTTGCTTAATTTTTATTTTAATTTTATAAGAATTATATTAAAATGTTTTTGTTGTAAAAATGTCAAAAAGAAACAAAAAGTCCACATCACAGTCTTTCTTTCCCCACTATCCTTCTTAGAATTACTGCTTTCATTTTGCCATGTGGTCTTTCAGATCTTTTTCTGTGCATTCACACTCATATAGAAATACATAGCTCTATTTTTTTGTGGGTCTTTAAAGATACGTAAATTGAATGAAACTTGTATATACTGTTCCATAACTTCCCGTTTTCAGTTGAAAAAACTGCCCATGTTAGTATTTAGACTATACCTCATTCTTTTAAACTGCTTCATAGATTTCCTTTATGTAAATGAAACTGTTCAGCTCTTTCTATCGATAATGGAGATTTGGGTGGCTTCTAATTTATAGTGACTATCAGCAGAGCTGCAATGAACGCTTGACGTGTGCCTTGCTTGTACATGTGGGACTATTCCTTGTAGAGATACATCCAGGTAGAATGGGATCCACAATTAAATAGTTCTTCATACTGGGTTGAACAGTGTGCCCCCCAAATTCATGTCTTTTCCAGAACCGCATAGTATGACTTTATTTACTACTTGGTGGAAAGCAGATTGAGAAGGAAAAACCAAGAGCTGATATGAGGCTATTCATATTCTTAATGTGACTATTTCACCTAATATGGAATACATATGTTTTATTGCAAATAAGCAATACGTTTGATTACAGGCGCTGCCCCAGATCCCACTGGCAGTAGTATATAAATTAAGTATCTATGGACCATATTAGCTCTCTAAAACCTAGGTAATTCTAAATTTTGAAACACACCTGACCAGGAGTTTCAGACAAGACATTGAGGGATCTCCACCAAAGTAGTTTCAGATCTCTCTTTATACAATCTCGAAAAGAAACAGTCATTATGGATATAACTAAAATCCTACCCACCCTCCACAATCTCATTTCTCTCTATCCCTCTCCAGTGAGAACCCCTGGCCTGAAGTTGTAGTTTATTCTTTTCTTGGATCTTTTAATAACTTTACAAATATACTCATGAAAAGAAATGGTCGTATTTTGTGTTCTTGACCACAGGAAGAAAGCAAGCTTTATCAAGTTTTAATTTTGAGTATCAGCTGTACCATATCCTCTGACTAAAACGTTAGAAATCAGTACCAAAATGATGATTCCCACACATCTGGAAAATTTAAAACAACATTTCTTTTGTTGTTGTTGTTTTGGTGGCTGGCCGTACAGAGATCAAACCACGGACCTTGGTGTTATTGGCATCAAGCTTTAACCAACTGAGCCAACTGGCCAGTCCTAAAACACATTTGTGAAAAGGTCATGGTTCAAAGAAGAAATGTTTATTGAGTTTAGAAACTATTTATAATTCAACAATAATTAATACGCTACACGAATTTATAGGCTTTAGGCTGCACCTAAAGCAGTACTTAAAGGGAAATTGAGGATCTTAAATGCTTATGCTTGAAAAGAATAAAAAATGAAAATCATTAGCCAAGAACCTAACAGAAGTCAGAAAAATAGCAGCAAATAATCTCCAAAAAAAGCAGAGGAAGAAAATTAACAAAATAAAATACAGAGCCTGGCTAGTTAGCTCAGTTGGTTGCAGTGCGGGATCCCCATACTGGCCAGCCGCCAAAAAAATTAATAAAAAGAAATCAGACACACAAGAAATGACCAATCTAGTCAAAAATTTGTTCTTTGAAGTCAAATAAAATTGACATATATCCAGCTAAAATATCAAGAAAAAAACAGGACAGAATAAAGACACCATAATTAAATATGTTGTGAGGTTTTAAAATACAAGAACATTAAAAACGAACTTATGCCAATAAATTTTAAAACTTAGGTAAAACAGATTAATTCCTAGGAAAAAAGGCAATTTGACAAAATGGACTCACCCTGTAGAATCAGGGTTTTTAAAGAATTTAACAAGCTGACTGTAAAATTTTTATGGCAGAACAAATGGCCTGAAATAGCCAAGGAAACATCCAAGGAAAAACAAGTTAGGAGGAATGTCCCCTGCCAAATATTAAAGATCATTTTATAAATTTATAGATATTAAGACAATGTAGTATTGGCGTAGGGAGAGGAGACCAATGGAACAGAGTAAAAAGCCCAGAAAGCCAAGATGACATGAAAATTTTTCATTATAATAAAATTTAAATTATTATCTTTTTATTTGTTATTTTTTTAAAAGATGACCGGTAAGGGGATCTTAACCCCTGACTTGGTGTTGTCAGCACCACGCTCTCCCAAGTGAGCCATGGGCCGGCCCAAATTTAATTTATTATTAAGTTGGTAGTGCAGAGCTATAGAGAATGAGAGATATTCAATAAATGGTGCGAGATAATTGGATCCTGCCCTCATATATGAGTCTCTTCTAAAAGGTGAATTTTATGATATATGAATTATATCTCAAAACCAAAATCTAGGGCCGAGCCCGTGGCGCACTCGGTAGAGTGCTGCGCTGGGAGCGCGGCGACGCTCCCACCGCGGGTTCGGATCCTATATAAGAATGACCAGTGCACTCACTGGCTGAGTGCCGGTCATGAAAAAACGACCAAAAAAAAAAAAAAAAAAAAAAAACCAAAATCTATTTAAGATGATTGAAGATTTAAATGTGAAAGGCAAATGTTTAGGAGATTATATAGGAAAATATTTTTATAAGCTTGAGTTATGAGATGATTTCTTATATAAGACACAAAAGACACAGTTCATAAAGGAAAAAATTGATAAACAGCTAAATCAGAGGATGCCGCAACAAAATTAAAAGATAAGCCAGTATCTGGGAAAAGATATTACAACATTTATAGTTTTTAGAAGAGTATTCAGAATATATAAAGAATTTCTACAAATCAATAAGAAAAAGACAAAGAATTTAATAGAAAAATGGACAAAATACTTGAACAGGCATTGCATTTCACAAAAGAGAAAACATGAATGCCCAATAAATGTATGCAGTGATAATTGATCTCATTAATATTCAAGACAGTGCAAATTGAAACCACCAGATTGGCAAAAATTAATAAATTTGAGAGTATCAAATGTTGGTGAGGATGAAGGACAATGGAAACTCTTTTCCATCAATGGTGAAAAGTGTGATTGGTATAACCACTTTGAAAATGACTTTGAAGTATCAGATACAGCTGAGGATGCACATACCTTATGGCCAAACAATCCCATTCTTGGATACCTTAAAATGTTCTTGTGTATCTGCACCAGGAGCCATGTACAGGAACACTCCTGACAGCATTGTGAGTAACAGCAAAAAATCTGGAAACAACCCAAATGCCCCTTCCCAAGAAAAAAAGTAAACTATGTGACCGTCGTTCATTAGAATACTCTACAACTGGGAAAATCAAAAGCATTCCTGGATGAATCTCAGGAATGTAATGTTGAACAAAACCTGTAAGTACAAAAGAGGAGTGTGTTTTCAAAAAAGTTTGCAAGAACTGAAAGAATAACTGCTTAGTGATGTATATATGTGCAGTCATACTATAAAGAAAAGCAGTAATAGATATAAGATTCAACAGATGGACAGTGGTGGAGGAGAGGCTGGGGATACAATATGAAAAACTCCAAGGGAGTGTCTCACCTCTTCAGCAGGGCGGTGGGCGGATGAGTATTACTGTAATTCTTTAAACTCATCATATATCTCTGAAATATTTTTTCATGTATTCAAATACTAACTTTTAATGAAAGGTGAGCCTTAATTTGTGACTATAAAGTTGATTTCTGTTGTTGTGTCTTTTTGTGACCGGCTGCACTGCGCTCAGCCAGTGAGCGCACCGACCATCCTTATATAGGATCCAAACCCAGGGCGGGAGCACTGCCCCACTCCCAGCGCCGCACTCTCCCGAGTGCGCCACGGGGTCGGCCCTAAAGTTGATTTCTTAATCCATGAGGTACTACTTCCTAAAAGATACATTTTTTAAAATTTACATCCGAAAGAGAAAAAGTAGTGCAAATACATTGTAGGTAGGAATACTGGCTTTAGCATTAAACAGACTTGGACTGCCTTTTACAGCCGTGTGTCAGTGGCCAGTATCTCTAAGTCTCAATTTTCTCATCCCTGAGTTGGGACAAGAATAGCACCTATTTCGTAGGGTTCTTGTGAAGACGTGAATTAAAATGAAACAGTGGGCTCTTTGAAAGCTCATTTATGTCTTATTCATGTCTCTAGGTTCTATCTGTAGTGCCTGCTGCATGAGTATTTACTGAATGATTTTTTTTTTTTTTTTTTTTTTTTTTTTTTTTTTGTCGTTTTTTCGTGACCGGCACTCAGCCAGTGAGTGCACCGGTCAGTCCTATATAGGATCCGAACCCGCGGCGGGAGCGTCGCCGCGCTCCCAGCGCAGCACTCTACCAAGTGCGCCACGGGCTCGGCCCTTACTGAATGATTTGATAATGTATAAACGTACACCCCATTATGGTCATGGTTCCAACTAAATTTCGCATTCACATTTCTCTTCTGAATGTCAAAGCTGTATCTCCATCTGTCTACTCTATAGTCACTCATTCATCCAGTTTATTCATTCAACATTTTTTTTTTTTTTTTGAGGACCAGTTAAGTGCCCAGCATAGATCTAAGCTCTGGAGACACAGCAATGACCAGGAGAGACAAAGTCCCTGCCCTCATGGAGCGAACAATTTATTAGAGTGAGAAGGACATTAAACAAATAAATGAAAAACTGAACAGAAATATCTTGATATAAACACAGATAAATAAGGAGATAGAGTGGTAGGGAGGGGACTATACCTTGACTAGATGATCATGAAAGCCCTCTCTAGGGAAGTAAATATCTGGGAGCAGTGCATTTCAGGAAGTGAGAAGGGCAAGTGCAAAGGCCCTGTGGCAGGAAAAGAGAAATCAGGAGAGCCAGTGTGATAGAGATAAGAGAGCCAAAGGAAGAGGGGCCGAAGATACTCAGGGGAAGGGGAAAGGCCAGGCCACACAGGGCTTTGAAGACCAGACTGGGTACTCTGGATTTTGTTCTAAGGGTTAAAGATAGTCACTGAGGCAGTTTGAGCAAGGGAGTGAGAGACTTCAAGTTACTTTTTAAATGTGTAATTTAGGCCAGGGAATGGCCGGGCCGGGGGTGGGCGGGAGCCGCAGTGGCGGCAGCGGCTGGGGGTGGTGATCGCGGCGTGGGGCTGCCCCCTCCCCGGAGGCGGCGGGGGCGGCAGGGGCCTCGCCGCACCGCACCTCGCAGGCGGCCATGGAGCGAGCCTAGGGCCCGACAGGAATTGTGGGAGGCGCTTCAGTGAAGAAATGGACCAGTGTGTATAATCATGGGATCTCCTTGCTAACCTTCGCCACCTGCTCTTCCTGATAAGTGAGCGAGAGAGTGGGTCAGGGGAGAAGGAAAAGAGATCAACATGAAGCTAAAGCAGCGAGTTGTGCTGTTAGCAATTCTCCTCGTCATCTTTATCTTCACCAAAGTTTTCCTGATTGACAACTTAGATACATCAGCTGCCAACCGGGAGGACCAGAGGGCTTTTCACCGAATGATGACTGGCTTGCGGGTAGAGTTGGCACCTAAGCTGGACCACACCTTGCAGTCTCCCTGGGAGATTGCAGCCCAGTGGGTGGTTCCCCGGGAAGTGTACCCTGAAGAGACACCAGAGCTGGGGGCAATCATGCATGCCATGGCCACCAAGAAAATCATTAAAGCTGACGTGGGTTACAAAGGGACACAGCTAAAAGCCTTATTGATACTTGAAGGAGGACAGAAAGTTGTCTTCAAACCTAAACGGTATGGCCGAGACTATGTGGTAGAAGGGGAACCATATGCCGGGTATGATAGACACAATGCAGAGGTAGCAGCCTTTCATTTGGACAGGATTCTGGGTTTCCGCCGAGCCCCCTTGGTGGTTGGTAGATTTGTTAATCTGCGGACAGAGATCAAGCCTGTTGCCACGGAGCAGCTGTTGAGCACCTTCCTAACTGTAGGAAACAATAGTTGTTTCTATGGGAAGTGTTATTACTGCCGAGAAACAGAGCCAGCCTGTGCTGATGGAGACACGATGGAGGGATCTGTCACACTTTGGCTTCCAGATGTGTGGCCTCTGCAGAAACACCGACACCCATGGGGCAGGACTTACCGAGAAGGCAAATTGGCCAGGTGGGAGTACGATGAGAGCTACTGCGATGCTGTGAAGAAAACGTCCCCTTATGACTCTGGCCCGCGCCTCTTGGACATCATTGACACAGCTGTCTTTGATTATCTGATTGGCAATGCTGACCGCCATCACTATGAGAGCTTTCAAGATGATGAAGGCGCCAGTATGCTCATCCTTCTCGATAAAGCCAAGAGCTTTGGGAACCCCTCGCTGGATGAGAGAAGCATTCTTGCCCCTCTCTATCAGTGTTGCATCATTCGAGTTTCTACCTGGAACAGACTGAATTGCCTAAAGAATGGCGTGCTAAAGTCTGCCTTAAAATCTGCCATGGCCCATGACCCCATCTCCCCAGTGCTCTCTGATCCTCATATGGATGCTGTGGACCAGCGGCTCCTGAGTGTCCTGGCCACCGTGAAGCAGTGCACTGACCAGTTTGGGATGGACACTGTACTGGTGGAAGACAGGATGCCTCTCTCCCACTTGTAATTCTCAATACAAAAATAAGTGAAACTTCTTTTTACAAAGGTAGAGAAACAGCACAATCAATTCCAAATGGTTTGAGATGGATTAGAAATGGCCAGCAGCAAGTTCTGATGATAGGGGACAGGGTGGCCTTGGATGTCTTTGGTGTTTCTGTAGTAGAAGCTAAAGCAAAGACCTGAAGTTTCAGAGCACAGAGGTGCTACTGCTGAATCACATTCTGACTTCCTCGGCAGTTGCCCATTCTAAAATGGGCGTCATAGTTGGTCAGTCTTACTTCCCATGCCAAAGGACAAACAGGTGTGGCATTTGAATAGGTAAATGCTGGGACTGGTTCTGGATTGTGCGTTTTGAGTTGAACCTTCCAGTCCTTTCTCCACACCTGTGGGTTTTATGGAAACACTTTGCAGTCTCTTGTGTCTTTTTTACCAGAACTAGTCAAATTGGAAAGCTTACTGCCTCCTACAGAGTGGCAGCAAATAAAACTTTGCATTCTGTCAAGCCAAAAAAAAAAAAAAAAAATGTGTAATTTATATGCAATAGAATTTACAGTTTTTAAGTGTATATAGTTCAATGATTGTGGGCACCTATTACCACGCAAAACAAGATATAGTTCATTTTTATCACTCCAGAAAGTTCCCCAATGCTTCTTTCCAGCCAATCCAGTCAATCCCTGTCCACTCTCCTGCTGGCATCCATTTTCTGACATATCACCGTGGATTAGTTTTGCCTTTTCTAGAACCTCACATAAATGAAATCATACATATATCCTTATGAAATCATACATTATGTCCAGCTCATTTTGTTCAGAGGAATGTCTATAAGATTCATTCATGTTGTTGCTTGTATCGATAGTTCACTTATTCATTACTCGTACTAATGAGTAATATTCCATTGTATGAATATACTAGAATTTCATCTGTTCTCCTGTTGATAGGAAATTAAGTGGTTTCAGTTTTTGACATAATGAATAGAACTGCTATGAGCATTCTTGTAAAAGTCTTCTCGTGGAAATATTTTTCATTTCTCTCGGGTAAACATCTAGAAGCAGGATTGCTAGGTTACAAGGCAGTGTACTTTTGACACCATAAACTTCCAAACACTTCTTCAATGTGGATTTTATATTCCCAGGACCAGTGCAATACAGTTTCAGTTTCTCCAGATCCTTGTCAGCATTTGATATCATCAGTCTTTTTTATTTTAGCCATTCCAGTGGATAGAAAGTGCTATGTTATATTGTGTATTTGGTTTTGTCTTGCAATATAATATACATATGGAACAAAGTTCAGATCTTAAGTGGCATTTCAACATATTTGGCAAATGCATATACCCATGTAAACCACAGCCTTATCAAGACATGGAACATTTTTCTATCACACCAGAAATTTCTCTCATGCCCCTTCTCGATTTATCCACCCACCATCCCCAAGCAAGCACTGACTTGATTTCTATCACAGTAGATTACTTCTTTCAACTCTACAATTACATACATGAAACAAGTACGGTAAGTGTGTTTTGGGTGTCTGGCTGCTTTCACTCGATGTAGTGCTTTTTGAGGCTCATCTATATTGTTGTGTGTAGCAGTAACTTATTCCTTTTTAATCGCTGAGTGGTATTCCATTATATGAGTATATCAGAGTTTGATTACACATTCTCATGGAGATGGACTTTGGGACTGTTTCCAATTTAGAGCTATTGAGGACAAAGCTGCCATGAACATTCCTCTTTGAAGTTTGTGTGGACATAGGTTTTCGTTTCTTCTGGATGAATACCTAGGAGTGAAATTGCTGGTCATAAAACTTCCAAATAGCTCTCCAAAGTACATATCCCATTGTACACGCCCACTGGCAATGTCAGAGACTTCCAGAGACTGCACATGCTACTCAGTATTGGGTGTCGTCCGTCTTTTTTATTTCAGCCATTCTAGTGGGTATGAAGTGGTATCTCCCTGTGGCTTGAATTGCATTTCCCCAATGACAAATGATGCTGAGCGTCTTTTCATGCTGAATTTCATTTTTCATAGATTTTACTCTGGCTGCTGGTAGAGACCAGACTGGAAAGATTCACAAGAGGAAGAAGGGTATCTCCTAGAAGGTTAGCAGGGGAGATGGTGACGAGTGATGAGAATGGGTACGTACTTTGAGAGTACAGCTGGCAAGAGTTCCTAACAGACTGGATATGGTTGTGAAAGAGAAGAATCAAAGAAGATACTCAGCTTTTGTCTTCAAATAACTGGGCGACTGGCGATGTCCTTTACTGAGATGGGGAGCACTGAGGAGAAGAGAAACAAGTCGGCGGGACAGTTCACTTTACTCTGGCAAGATGAGATGTCTATGAGACATTTAAATGGTGATGTTGAGGAAATAAACATGCAAGTCTGGAACTCAGGAAAGTGGTCAAGATAGAGTCATCTGCCTGTGGGATGAAGAAGCTCTCCAGAGCAGTGGGTGTCAACTTTAGCTGTACTTTGGAATCACCTGGTGCGCTTTAAAACCTTGATGCCCGGGCCCCATCCCAGGATTCTGGTGTAATTGGTCTGGAGTTGTAGCTCAGGCATCACAACTTTTAGAAGTTTTCTGGATGATTCTAAAGAGCAACCAGGGTTGAGAGCCTGTGATGGGAGCCAGTGTCGATAAAGGGGAGGAGAGTTTTGAGGAGCATCATGGACACTATGTGTTGCCCATGAAGTCTTCTTTGTAGCATTGAGTTAATTTGCCACGTCTTGTTTGCTAGTGTAACTCAACTTCCCGAGAGGCCCTGCTTGAGCTCATCAACGTCCACAGGTGGGAGAATTTATTGATTCTGAGAGCACAGTCACCGAGTGATTGACTCTCAAAGTTTGAACTGACTTTAAAGGTCACAGAGCCTCTATGACACCCCTGCCAGAAAGCCTTCATCCTCTGGTGAGTTTTCCTATCAGTGGGGGACTTGCCATTACTCAAATGTGGGGTACGAGTGAGAACAGGTCAGGGAGGCACATTCCAAGTAGATCCTGCATGGAGAGCTGGAGGTCAGAGAGACCATTTATAACAAGGGACATTTGTTGGGGGGACAAGGAGTCCTGAGGAGTGTTGTTTACGAGGATAAGATCTTTAGGGGATATTTATGCTATTCCTGGGGATGCCGTGGCCTTTCTTGGAAAAGGAAGCCTCTTTGTCCTTTCAATTTTTATTCAGTGGGTGAGTTTCCTTCACAGGCCTCCCCTAACCCTGACCAGGACCTGTTTGTGGACTCTTCGTCAACTCTGATCCAAGCCTTGGGTCCAGGCCTGTACCTTCAGAAGGAGTTCACATTAATTTAAAAGAATGGAATGTTGGAAATGCTTAGAGAATGACGATACCTCTCTCTCCAAATAAAATTTTTACTAATACAAGGGTACTTCAAAAAGTTAACGGAAAGTCTCATATTATCTTTTAATTCTATTTTTCCGGGCCGAGCCTGTGGCGCACTCAGGAGAGTGTGGGGCTGGGAGTGCGGAGACACTCCCGCTGCGGGTTCGGATCCTATATAGGAATGGCCGGTGCACTCACTGGCTGAGTACCGGTCACGAAAAAGACAAAAAAAAAAAAATTCTATTTTTCCAAAAACTCTTTGAAGTACCCACGCAGACTCTCATCATGGACACGTTGTATTTATGCAAATTCAGTTATATAATATGAGCACAACAAAAAGAAAAACATGGTGGTGTCAGGCATGATGGTGATGATGTTGATGAAACACAATAATTTCTAGAACTTTTTCCTTTTCAGAATTTATTTGGAAATACAATTTGGCCCTTCCAACAATTCTGTGGAAGGCATTTGTTTTTTCCATTTCATTGAGGTTCAGAGGTTTTTTTATTACTGAAGTCTCAAAGACCCAGAAGACATAAAATTCAGGGGCAACTGAATGCTTGTGACACTTCTGCACAGGGGCCCGCCTCCTCCCTGCCAGAAAGCCACAAGGCACAGCCAAAGCCCCAGTGCACCAGCCCGCCTTCCGCAGTCTTGGAGTTGTGTTCCTAGCAGAAGAAGCAGCAGGGACAGAGAGGGACTCAGACACCGCACGTGTCACGTGGGCTGGCAGCCAGCCCAAGGAGCGGGTGATAGAGTGGCTGCTTCTCCCTCTGCAGCCATTTTCCACTTTTTGGTAGTAACAGAAGCATTCACCTGGCCACCCAGAATAAAGGACACATTTCCCTTATGTGGCTGCATGACTAAATTCTGGGCAATGGCATGTGAGTGGAGTGACACCAGAGGCTTCTGAGGCATTTTCTTCAGGGACAGGCCCTCCCTTCGCTCTCTCCCCCTTCCTGCTGGCTGGAATGGCATGTGTAGGAAAGCCACCCTGGACCAGGGGACAGGGCAACATCACCCCAGGCATGGCAGTGGGAGGCAAGGTAGTCCTAACAAGGGAGCTGCCCTGCCGGTCCTGCACCACTTACCTCTGGACGTTGGTATGCAAGAAAGAAATCGATTACCTTCTAGTGCAAGCCTCTGTGACTGTGAGTCTCTGTTCGAGCAGCCAAGCCACATCCTAAACTAATACCACTGGAACAGCAGCCCATGGTGGTCCCCTGGCCAATGGTTTCACCTGACCCACCCACACCACTCCCAGAGAAAACCTTTGACTGAGGCGAAGTGATTCTTTGTATGCAGGGAGGGCAAACTTTCTCTGTAATGGGCAAGATAGAGAATATTTTAGGCTACGTGGGCATCAAGTCTCTGCCGCAACACCCTGTTCCACTTTTGTCACACTACAGCCATAGACGGTATGTAAACGAGTGGGCATGGCTGTATTCCAATAGTTATGGATGCTAAAATTTGAATTTCATATCATTTGCATGGGTCATGAAATATTCTGTGATATTCTTTACTTTTCTTTCTTTTTTTTTTTTGACCATTTAAAAGTGTAAAAATCATTCTTAGCTCACAGGTCATATGAAAACAGACGGCAGGCTGGATTTGGCCAACAGGCTATGGTTGCTGATGCTAATCTGATGCAGACCCCTGGGCAGAGTGATTGATTCAGGATGGACATGTGACCAAAGATGGGCAAGCCAGAATCAATCCTGGAATTTCTGTTGAAACTCCTTGGAAAGAGAAGCTTCTTCATTTGTACTGGTGTTGCTGAGCCTATAACCTGCAAGCCTGAGGAGTGGCCTGAATGAGCCGAGAAAGCAGATGCAGAGACTGGGAGAGGTCAGGGCTCGATGACACAGGTTAAGCCCTTGATCCAGCCATACCTGCAGCTGACGGTTCTGACTCCCAGAGTTTTCAGTTACATGAACTGAGGCATTAGCACAGAGAGCAGTATAAGTGGTGGTCACTGGATTCTAAAGGCTCACTGCATGGGTTCAAATCCCATGTCCACCACTTGTTAATTATGTCACTCTGGGAAAGCTGTTTAACCTTTGTTTACCTCAGTTTGCTCATCTGCATAATCAGAGTGTACTTATTAAGGAAATACTCATTCCGTGCTATGATATTTCTGGCACAGGGGCATAGTGGATAATACAGAAAAATCCCTGCTCTCGTGAAGCCTGCTGTCTACTTGAGAAAGTAAGTAAAGAAAAAGAAGCAAAATATATGACAGGTTTTATAAGTGATGTTTTATAAGAGATAAATGCTAATTAAAAAAAAGCAAGAAAGTTATAGGAAGCATTTGAGGGGGCATAAAATTGTAGGTGGGGTGATTTGGGGAAATCTAAGAAGCTGAGTTTCGAGCAAAAGCCTGCAGAAGGTGAGGGGCAAGCTGTGCAGACACCTGCCAGAGGAAACAACAGAAGGAACAGCAATTGCAAAGGTCCTGAGGCTGGACCATGCATGGAGGGTTCAGGGAAGAGCAAGGAGGCCAGAGTGGTGACACAGAGAGAGCAAGAGTGAGGACAGCAGGAAATATGTCAGAGAGGTGACGAGGGAAGATGACACAGGGCCTTGCAAGTTACTGTCAAGATTTTCACTTTTACTCTGAGTGAGGTGGGAGCCACAGCAGGGTTTGGAGCAGAAGAGGGATGTGATCTCACTTAAGTTTGAACAGAATCCCTTTGGCTGCATGTGGAGAATAGACTGGGTTTGGGGGGGTAGGAGGGAGATCTATGAGGAGGGGACTTTGCTCTCCAAGTGAGAATAAGGGGGTGCTCCTATGGAGTCGCTGTGAACCTCAATGAGTTAGTATGTGCCCAACCAATTTTAGAAAGTTAATAATCCCTATTTGGCTTCATCTGTTTCTGTCACCACAATCAAAAACAAACAAAACAGACCCAATAGCTCTCATTCTAAAACTTAAGGCACCGCGTCGTAATTCTGAGCTTATTTCTTGGTCTCTCCCAACAGACATTGAGCTTCATGAAGACAGACCTAGCGACCAATGTCCATGACCAGCTTAAGGGCCAGGACAAAAGAAATGGCAGCTTTCTGGTGCGGATGTAAAAGCAGGAAGGGAACTTCAGACTGGACGTGAAATGCGTCTCTGCAGTTGCACTGTGGCTGAAAGAAAATTCTGTCACCTTCTCTGGACTGTTACTACAGCCCCCAACCCTGGGGCACTGCCCTCAGAAGGGAAGCCTGGAATTCCTCTCTGGGGGAGCTTTTCTTCGCAAACCCTGTGAATGTGAGGAGTCCTGTTTTCTCTGTAAATAAAGCAACCATCCCTAGTGTGACCTGAGCAATATCTTCCCAATGCATATGGTATTTAGTGCAAAATGGAAGGAAAGGATGGTGAAGAAGCTTAGAGGAGACTTTTTAGTTTTGAAGTGTGTGACAGACTGTCACCTTGAACCCAAATGATCTTGTTTGTTTGGTGGGGAGCATTTGACAAAAGGTGCTGGGTCATCCTGTGACTGTGTTAATGAAGCCACATCCATCCCTTGAGCTCTTAGCCATCAAGAACCTGGGAGGCGGGTGAAGTGTCACATATCTTCCTAAACAACTACCAGGGCTAGAACAAAAACTAAACACTTCCCCTGGTTTTCTCTCTCTTTTCCCTTCAGAATTAAATGCTCCCTATAGCCAGAGACCTAATTCTGTCTTTCCATCTAAACTGGGACTTCCACGTAGTTAAGGGTTATGTTTTATTTGTTTTTATAATCTCAACAATCTAGCATAGAGTACCAGGCAAAGGAAGCATGAATGAGTGGGTGGGAAGGTAAATGGAGGGATGGATGGGTGGATAAGTGTATAGAAGGAAGGAAGGTGGGAAGAAAAGAAAGGAAGGAAGGAAGAGTGGATGGATGGATGAATGAATGGAAGAAGGAAGGGTGAATGGATAGATGGATGGATAGATGGATGGATGGATGGGTGGATAGATGTATAAATGGGTGGATGGAGGGATAGCGAGTGGGTGAATGCATAGATGATAGATAATAATAGTGAACATTTTTTGAGCCTTTATTATGTGCCAGGCAATTTATATAGATTATTTCATTTAATCCTTCCCCACAACTTTCAATATATGGAAAATGAGCTTTAGGAAGGTTAAATCATGTGACTAAAATGGTGCTGAAGTCTGCTTGACTCCTGAGTGAGCATGCTAAACCATCATACCCTAATGCTGAATAAATGAATGAATAATCTGTCTATATACAGATTCTTCTCCAAGGATGTACAACAGCTAAATGAGAACAAAATTGATATCTTTATTGTTACCTTTTCGAGGGACAAACCTGAAAGTTTTTCCCCCACTGCTTTGCAAACCAAAAAATGGCAGCTGGGTTATTTTTTAAATAAAATTTTAAAAGTGTAGGTGTTTAAGGGTGTTTAAGGAACTTCCAGCTTATAAAATGCTTTGGGACCCTTGACCATAAAAGGGCTGGGAGAACCATGGATAGAGCCGGGATGGATAGAAACTGGATTCTGCCTCAGGTTGTCCCTGTGTGACTGTGGAATTTGAATAGTTGCTCTGGACCTCAGATTCCTATTGGTCCAGTGGGTGGATTGGACTGGATGATTGCTAATGCCCTTTCTGGAGACTGTTCTGGTCAAGATTTGCATTCACCCTTGGCCAGAACAGAGTGGAGTCCCCAGTGAGCCAAGAGGCAGCAATGATGGAGTGGTAAGCCTGCAGGCTCCAGAATGAATCAGCCTGGGTCTCTGATCCTGATGCTGTGTGGCCTTAGTCTACCAATTTAACCTCTCTATGCCTCAGGTTCCTCCTCTATAAAATTCGGCTAGAGATAATTTATACCTCATAGGTAGTTGGGAAGCATTACCACAGTGCCTGGTCACTGGTAACCTCAATTCAATGTCAGCTGTTATTTTTTGTTTTGTTTTTGTTATTCATTAAACAATTAAAAATACAAAGATAATTCAGATTCTTTTTTTTAGGGTAAGGTTTTTCAAAATACAGAATTAAAAATAAATCAAAGTTTACCTTTAGGGCCCCATAAGCATTACCTTCCCCAGAAATAACTACTTTGTTATATGTATGTGTGCATGTTCTTCTAGAATTTCTTTTTACATAAATACAGTCATTCCATATAAATCATTTCTGCCTTTTGCTCTTTTTGCCTGATATGAGAATTGGGGGGATTTCTGCAGAGCTGCCTCATTATTTTTAATGCTGCTTTCTATTTCATGGGTTATTTCAATTGTAATTTATCTAGCAATTCTTCTGTAGACAGACTCTCTTCTTTAATTCTGTTTTTTTAATTTTTTGCCAGCTGGCTGGTATCCAGATCCGAACCCTTGACCTTGGTCTTACAATACCATGTTTTAACCAGCTGAGCTAACTGGCCAGCCCCTCTTTTTCGTTAATTCTTAATTTCACTAATAATACCAAGAAAAAACCCTAAAACATTACAAATAAGACGAAAGTCCACTTTGATGACTTGCTTAGCCAATTTCGTTTCCTCCCCTCCCTCAATGGAAACATCAGCCACCAGTTTGGAATGTATGTTTCCAGAACTTTTTCAGTGCATGTCCATGTGTAAATATGTATTTATAGAGAATACGTAGTATTGTTTTGTGTTTTCTGTGTTTTGACTTGCATCAGTTCATATAGACCTGTCTCTTTTATTACTGCAGATGTTTTGTATAGTTTGGGTATACCCCATAGCTAGTTGTTTAGTGCCTTATTAATTGACATTTAGGTGGTTTCCAGTTTTTCTCTCTTACCATGAATGCCACAGCCCACATCCTTATCTATGTGCACATGAGACATTCATTCATTAGTTATTTGAAAGCTGTGTGTGTGATACAGAGTAACCAACCAAAAGCCTGTGCTCCTGGGACTTTAAATTTAGAAGTCTTTAGAATCTGGTGTATCTGTTCACCACCAGTTTTGACAACATGACCTGGTAGAAAGAGAATGCATTTCAGAACCAAATAGAGCATGTTTGAATTCCAGTCTCTTACACCAGCTCTGAAACCTTGGGCAAAATTACTTCCAATTTTACATCCACAGCTGCACTCCTCATAGGACAATGGTGAAGACTGACTTAAAGTGTGTTAGGCACCTGCCCCTTCAGGAACACTCAGTAGATACAGACCGTTACTGTTAAAATATAGTCTGTCTCTTTCTATCATCCCATAGGATCTGAGGTATCCTGCTGCTAACTTTTAAAAAGTTAATTCTGGTCTCCTCCCCCTAAAGTGATATTAAAATAACAAGCCAAGGTTTAAGAAAAATCTGAATATTGAGATTGCCTGCCAATTATAAGTCAGCATTAAGTGATGAAGTGTTGCACTCAAGAGAGGGGACACTTCCAGAAGGCTAATTCTGAGGAGATTCTGAGCTTTTCCCACTCACCCCAACCCGATAATTAATAGGAGCCAGGAAGAAGCCCCTGTATTACTAAGTGTCGATTCCTGCTGTACCAGCACTCCAAACATCTGAAGGAAAAACAGTTTGTTAATTGCTGTCTAGACAGTTTATTGCGGCAATAAGATCAAAACCCAGAATCCTAAGGTTTGTGGTATGAATCATGCAGACTAAACAATTGTTTTATTGCATTTACAGAGAACTTGATTTATAACTTCACTGGGTAATAAAATTCCTTCATGGTTTATCCGAAATAATTTTGTTCCTTTTACACCACTCTGTGATGATTCCAACTCTCTGGGCTGTTAAAATATGTTCTCTGTCACATCTAAACCGTTTCTTATCAGATGTCTTGCTGTCATCAAGTAACATACTAGGGCCAGGGTTTAATCCATCTTGGCAGAGCCCAACACAGGGCCAGTGGCCTGGCTGGGGTGGCCTTTGTAACCCAGCTGTCATAGCTGTGCCTGCTCATGCTGGGAGGTGACTGATGAGGGGACAGTTTGTGGGCCTGGCAGCCTCTTGTCCTGCTTGTTGGCAAAGGCCTGGTTTGAGGGCTTTCTCTTTACTCCGTTGACCAGATCCTGGATGACACGTACACAGCTGGCCAGTTCTTTGGTGCCTCTGAGACCCAGGGGCTGATATCCCCGCTGCTTGCAGCCCTCTCTGTACCCTGATGACCTGTGGAATATGAGAGACAAGGACCAGGCCAACACGCACGCATCCTTTACTTCGCTCAATCCCTGCAGTTGTCCGCTGCAAAGGGGCTGCCTTCCATGAAACAGAGGAATTCAAAGCTCAGAAAGTTTAAGCAGCTCCCTCAAGGTCAAATGTTGGGAAGAATCAGTTCTTTGGGCTCCAAGTCCAGCGCTCTTCGGCACCAAAAGTGACTTGAGAGATTAGCATCAGATAAATGTTAATATCTTTCCTTAAAAGGATTTGCCTATTTTGCTCTTCCCTTTCCCATCCCTGCACTGGCTACAGCCAAATCCATGGTGAGGGGCAGCAAATCCCCAAACCCCTAAATTCAAATGCTAATTTTTTTAATTTACATGAAATTCACAAAACAAAATTAACCACTTTATAGTGACCAATTCAGGGACATTTAGTACATTCACAGCTTTGTACAACCACCACCTCTATCTAGTATCAAAATACTTTCATCACATTTTCATCACCCCAGAAGGAAACCCTGTACCCATTAGGCAGTTGCTCCCCATCCCCATTCCACCCCCCATCTCCTGGCAACCACCAATCTACATTCCGTGTCTATGGATTTACCTATTCTGCATATTTCATGTAAAGTGAGTCATATGTGATTTTTTGTGTCTGGCTTCTATCACTTACCATAATGTTTTCATGGCTCATCCACATTATAGTGTATATCAGCACTTCATTCCTATTTACAGCTGAATAATATTCCATTATATGTTTATACTTCATTTTGTGTGTCTATTATTTGTTGATGGACGTTTCGGTTATTTACACCTTTTGCTATTGCGGATAGTGCAGTTATGAACAGGTGTGTACATGTATTTGAGTACCTGTTTTCAATTATTTTGGGTATATATCTAGAAATGGAAGTGCTGGATCATATGGTAATTCTATGTTTAGCTTTTGGAAGAACCACCAAACTTTTTTACAGTGGCTGAACTATTTTACATTCCTACCAGCAATGTCCAAAGGCTGTAATTTCTCCACGTTCTTGCTAACACTTGTTATTTCCTGGTTTAGTTTTTCTCTTTTGTTTTTTAAAATAGTCATCCTGGGGGTTGGCCAGTTAGCTCACTAGGTAGAGCATGGTGCTTATAATGCCAAGGTTAAGGGTTCGGATCCCAGTAACAGCCAGCCGCCAAAAAATAAATAAGTAAAATAAAATAGCCATCCTAGTGGGTGTGAAGTGGTGCCTTGCTGTGGCTTTGATTTGCATTTCTCTGGTGACTAGTGATGCTGAGCATTTTTTTCATGTGCTTGCTGGCCATTTGTGTATCTATTTTGAAAAAAATGTCTATTCAAGTCCTTTGCCCATATTTTGATTGGGTCCTCTTTCTGTTGTTGAGTTGTAAGAACTCTTTATTTATTTTAGATACTAGATCCCTATCAGATATATGATTTGCAAATATTTTCTTCCATTCTGTGGGTTTTCTTTTCTCTTTCTTGATAATATCCTTCAATGCACAAGTGTTTAATTTTGATGTTCAACTCATCTGTATTTTCTTTTGTTGCCCATGTTTTTTGTGTCATATGTAAGAAACCATTACCAAATCCCAAGGTTATGTTTTCTTCTAAGAATTATGTATTATGGATTTAGCTCTGTGTTTAGGCCATTGATCCATTTTGAGTTAATTTTTGTATATGGTGTGAGGAAAAGGTCAAATTTCATTCTTTTGGGGTTTTTTGGGTTTTTATTTTTATTTATTTATTTTTTTTTGGTGGCTGGCCAGTATGGGAATCCAAATCCTTGACCTTGGTGTTATAACACCGGGCTCTAATGAACTGAACTAACAGCCAGCCCCCCAATTTCATTCTTTTGCATATAGATATCCAGTTGTCCCAGCACAAATACTAACTACATTTTGTGGATACTCTTCTAGTCTCATGTTCAAAAATATCTCTGAAGCCCAGAAAGGTTCAAGCACATTTTCTCTAGTGCTTTAGGATACAAACCTCATTCTTCCCCCTTGTAGTTCACTTTACCTTCATGGCCTTCACTGTAAAGGGGGAATGATGCTAATAGCATATTTCTCCTTCAGTTTCTTTGAACACACAGTAAGAATGGATGCAAAGTGCTTGATGTGATAACTGGGACATGTCAGTATTAGACAATGCTAGATAATTTTTTTTTAATTTTTTTTTTTTTTAAGATGACCAGTAAGGGGATCTTAACCCTTGGCTTGGTGTGGTCAGCACCACGCTCAGCCAGTGAGTGAACCAGCCATCCCTATATAGGATCCAAACCCGTGGCCTTGGTGTTATCAGCACCGCACTCTCCCAAGTAAGCCACAGGCCTGCCCAATGCTAGATAATTATTACTCAACCTATCAGCAACATGAAGGTGACAAGTTGACTCATCTGAGGGATGGCTAGAAACCCATTCCCACTCTGGGATATGAAAATGATAATAGCAGCAGCAATGTTACAATATTCCAGGCATAATAGCAGTTAATGGGCACTGAGGTCTCCTGCTCCTGGCGCTGTGCTCAACTCTTTGTACATATTATCCCATTTAAATTCATTATCATAAACTTCAGAGTGTGTTTGGGAGCCTTTTGTTTGGGGAGCTGTCAAGGTTGTGGAGAACATCAGATGGGATCTGAAATCCTGGGTCCTTCCCCCAATGTGCTACTCATGCTGCATGTGACATTAGATAAACCAGGCAACCTCTCCAGCCTTGCTGTCCTTATGGAGAAAGCCAGAGAGTTGGACTAGATCAAATCTCTTCAAGGCATGGCCAAAAATATATATATATATTTGGTGGGTCAGCAGAACAGCGTTACATCCCAGAATAACACGTTTGTTCTATTCTCCAATGTCACCTTCCCTCCAGGGCCTTCCCTTTTTACCATTACAATTGTTCTATCCCTGACCTTTGCAGTCCCCATCTCCATTGCCTGCCTTATTCTCCCCAATGACCTTATCGCTTTGTAATATACTACATATCTTGTTCATTTGCTTACATCTGCCCCACCCTTATTAGAGTAAAAACTTCTCAGGAGGCAGGGATTTTGCATTCATCACTGTTGTGTTCATCACTGAGTGGACAGCACCAAGAACAATACTTACACGTAGTAGGTGCTCCATAAACATTTGTTTATATGAATGAATGAATCAATCAATCAATCAAGGGGAAGAAACTCTTACTTGGACTCTAGGATGTCTTTAATACTTCCCTAACAGAATGCTTGCTAATCTTCCTTCCTAACAGGCTCAGAGCACTGGGCAGGCCACTATATACTATTTTCCTTAAATTTATTTTTAAAATTATTTTCTACTTGCAGCAAATGATCCTTGTTTTCCAATGACAGCAGTGATATAATTGCTCTTATTATGAATGAGCTTATTGACATTTTTAAAAAGCAAACTGATTTAAAGAACAAAATAACAAATAATTGTACAGGTGGGTGTGATAAGGAAATAGAAAAATCACCTAAGCAGTTGAAGTTTAGGAAATCTTGGCCAGTCAGTTCTCTAATAGTCCCATCTTGCAGCAGGCAGCGTCAAAGACGGCCCCCAGTGATACCTACCTCCCGATATTCACACCCTGTGTAATCCCCTTCTCTTGATGTGGGCAGGATTTAATGACCTTTCTGGACAATAGAATGTGGTAGAAGCATTGAGATGTTACTTCTAGGGTTAGGTTACAATAAGACCATGGCTTCTGTCTTAGGCACTCTCTCCTCTCTTACCCTCTTTGGAGGAAGACCCCTCCCATACAAGTTGTCCTATGGTCTCCAGCCATCAGCCAGAGGTGAACTGAGGCCCTTGGTCCAATAGCCCTTGAGGAACTGGATCCTGCCAACAAACACATGAGTGAATCTGGAGGCAGATCATCCCCTAGATGGGTCTTCAGACAAGACCACAGCCTCAACCCACACCATGTTTTCAAGCTTGTAAAAAATCCAGAACCAGAGGACCCTGCTAAGTCATAAAATGGTGAGATAATAAATATTTGCAATTTTAAGCCATTAAAATTGGAGGGTAATAAAGCAACAGGTAATTAATACACTTCTTAGATTCCATATTTCACATTCTTTTCTCAGCAACAGCAGTAGCCAAAACTTAATGATCACCCACCACTGTGCATCAGATCCTGTGCTAAGTACCTTCTGTGTGCTCTTATGTAATGCTCACAACAAACCTGCAAGGTCAGTCCTAATACCATCTTCATTCTATGGCCAAGCAAAGTGAGGCACAGGTAGATTGGTGACTGGCCAAAGATCACACAGCTGGTGGGTGACAGATCCGAGACTCAAAGCCAGGACTGCCTCTGCCTCACAGCCTGTTTTCATAGGCGCCACTCAAGACTTCATCCTTTGAAATTCCAACCTCTGTCTCTTGCTAATAATATAGAGAGGAAGTCTGAGTTGTTTTCCTGAAGGGCACTCACTGGCTTTTCTAGAATAGTCCATAGGAACTGCAAAGTATGAGGTCAAAGAGGAAGAAAAGTGGAGGTCTAGACACCCTCAGGAGTCATTTCTTCATGTCACACATTCTTCCTCGACCTCCATGTTGCCAATATCCATCCCAACTAGTGACCAGACCAGCCACACCTGGTCCTCCCAGCATTCCCTGTTGCCAGATCAGCCATCATCTTTGCATGCTCTGGAGAGCATGTTTGGGATATATCATAAACTGTAAAACTTTCAGGAAAAACACAGGAGAAAAATCTTCAGGATCCAGGGCTAGGCAAAGGATTTTTATACTTGACACCAGAACCACGATCCGTAAAAAGAAAAAGTGATAACTGGACATCATTAAAAGTAAAAGCTTTTGCTCTATGAAAGATCCTAAGTAAGAGGATGAAAAGACAAGCTATGGCCTGAGAGAAAATATTTGCATATCACGTATCCAGCAAAGGACTACTGTCCAACATGAGGGATCCTTGTGGTGGTGGGATATATAAGGAACTCTTTAATCTCAAAAGTAAAATAAATATCCCAATTGGAAAATAAGCAAGAGACACAGAGATTTCACCAAAGAGGATATACAGAAGGTAAATAAACACTTGAAAGGATGTTCAGCACCATTAGCCATCAGAGAAAATGCAAATTAAGACCATAATGAGATATCGCTACACATATCAGAATGGCAAAAACAAAACAACAACGACAAAAAACAACCGACAACACCAGACACTGGTGAGGATATGGAGAAATTAGATCACCCATACATTGCTGGTGGCAATGTCAAATGTTACAGCCAGTCTGGAAAACAGTTTGGCAGTTTGTTAAAAAAACTAAACATACAACTACGACATGACCCAGCAATTGCACTCCTGGGCATTTATCCCAGAGTAATGAAAATTTATGTTCACCCAAAAATCTAACGTTTAATGTACATAAACGTTTATAGCAGCTTTATCCAATGTAGTCCCAAACTGGAAACAACATAGATATTCTCTGCCAGGAGAATGGTTACACAGCTTTCTTTTTTACAACTGCTGGCTGGCATGGGGATCTGAATTCTTGACCTCACCAGGTGAATGGTTAAACTGTGGTACATCCATCCCTTGGACTAGTACTCAGCAATAAAAAGGAACAGGCTATTAATACACATAACAACCGGGATGAATCTCCAGAGAATTATGCTGAATGCAAAAACCAAATCCCAAAATCGCATACTATGTGATTCCATTTATGTAACATTCTTGAAATGACAAAACTATAAAAATGCAGAACAGGTCAGTGATTGCCAGGGGTTAAGGAGGGGGTAGGGGTGCAAGGAAGAGGGTGTGGCTATAGAAGGACAACAGGAGGGACACTTGTGATGATGGAGATCTTCTGTACCTTGAATACATCAGCGTCAACATCCTGGCTGTGGTATTGGACTAAAGTTCTATTAGATATTACCATTAGGGGAACTGGGTAAAGAGCACATGGGATCTCTCTTTGTATTTCTTACAACTACATGTAAATCTTCACTTATCTCAAAATAAAAAATTTAAGTAAAAAATACATACCTATTAAATGATATTAAATTGTTGTGTTTGTATGTCAAAATGGTCTAATATTGATATTCTCACGTAGTTCAACCTAATATTTTTTCCCACTCAACTAGTAGCATCCAAACCACAGTTTGGCAGCTTGTTTTTTTCATTTCACTGTTGTTCATAAAATATTCTATAGCAGTACAAACACAGCTGCCTCCAGCTGCAGAAACACAATGCCATATTAAAGATGACCATAACTTATTTTGACAGTTTCCTCTAATGGACATTTTGGTTGTTTCCATTATTTAGCTTTTACATACAAAGTTGCAATGTATTTCCTTGTACATACATCATTTATCATATATTCCTTAGTGCGTCTGTAGGATAAATTTCCAGCAGAATAGTTGTTTGGTCAAAGGATATGTACATCTTTTATTTTAGTTTATGTTTCCAAATACCCCCAAGGAGGTTGAACCAATTTTAACCCCCACCCACATGGTCATCTGTGCCAGAGACTGTTTCCCAAACCACACCTTGCAAAGACAGTGTTATCAAAATGTTTGATATCTTTTAATCCACTAAATGAAAAACAAAGATATCTCATAGTAATTCATATTTGCATTTTTAAAATAATGCCTGAGGTCAAGAATCTTTTATTTTACCTGCCTGCTAATCTCATCCTCAAATACTCATTTGTAATCTTCTAAAGGGATTTTGTTTTATATTTCTTTGTTTCACATAGCTCAGTAGAGTATTTACATACAGTGGAAGATTAAGAAATACTTAAGAATTTGTTATCACACCTGGACACAAGTCCCCACCCCTCAGCCAGCTCAGAGACTCGCCCGCATGTCCTCAGGCTACCATGAACAGAATGACAGTACGAAATCAGAAATGTGCTTTAAGATAAATAGCAAATAAAACTAGGCAGCCAGTGGGGTCAGTTCCGTTACAGAGACAGGGGTGACTTTGCCTAAATGTTCAGGGATATTTTTGTAGGCTACTGTGGGACTAGATTCAAGGATCTAAGAGCTTTGCAGAGCCAAAGAAAAATATGGAATCCGTAAACAGCTACAAAATGTAGCATCATTGCTAACTGGCATCTGCAACTGGTAGTTTTTAGGAGTCTTTATATCCCAAGAGCAAAACATTCTGTCATATCAAAGTCGATAACGGCACATTTAATTGAATGTGGAGTGTGGGTGTATTTCAATAAATTGGGTGTCATGTATGAGAGGGGTCACCAAAGCAAGAGAGCCTGGGTCTGTCTACCACACTCTCTGGTGGTGACTCTAGAACTGCTGTGACCAAGTGTGGGCTGCAGGAACAGACTCTTGACTGACAGCCCTATCTGCCCCCCTCTAGCCCCACTGAAGCCAACACCCCAAATTTTGCTTTTTTGTTTGACGCCACTTCCATTTCCTCTTCTGTAAAATGAAGGAATGACAGCAACCTGGAGGTAAAATTTCAGTAAGAGCAGATGAAACGAGGTCTTCGGGATGGAGTATCAGGCACAGTGGGTGTCCAGGTGGTGGACGAGAATCGAGCCAGGCCTCCCGTGGTGTCTCTCAAAGCTCCAAGAGCCAGCCAGCGGCATCAGAACGGCCGCTTCTAGCAAAGATCCCTAGAGGGAGCCCAGGAACCTGCATTTTCAGCAAGTGTGCCCAGGGCATACAAAAGTGCCCTAAAATGTGTTTAATAACAGCTTTAACAAGATATAGTTCACACACATTACATTTCATCTATTTAATGTGTACAATTCAATGGTCTTTGGTGTGTTCGTATTCTCTGCAACCACTACCACAATCAATCGCAGAACATTTTCATCACCCTGAAGTGGAAACTTCATACCCATTGGCAGGCATTTCCCATCCTTCCTTCTCTCAGCTCCTGGCTACTATTTGCCTATTCTTGACATTTCATATAGATGGAATCATACAATATGTGGTCTTTTCAATCTTGCTTCTTTTGCTTAGCCTAATGTTGTCAAGGTTCATCCCTGTTGTAGCTTGAATCAGAACATCATACGTATTCATTTTTTTTTTTTTTTTTGCTGAATGTACTCTTAAATTTTGAGAGTTTGAGGTTATGAGGCACTCTCAGAGTATTTTGGTGTTATCTTTGTTTTCTTGGGGTTTTTTTGTTTTTTGTTTTTTTAATAAAAAAACCCCAGAATTTGAATAGAGTAGTCCAGGTTTGCAGAGCTCCCGAGGACATCAGGCTTCTTTATAATGACACCCGGAGGGGAACAACCATCTGCCCTTGCTGTGTGCCAGGCAGCAGCCTCACGTCTCTCCAATCTTCATCCCAGGGAACCCTCACCCAGTGGGTGGTTACCTACTTCCCAAGAGGACACTGACACCTAGAGAGGTTAAGTCATCGTCCAAGTTCACTGGGACAACTGGAGTTGTTCCGATTCTACGACCTGTGTTTTTTAATGAAGCACACAGCCTTCCACCTTTGGTGAAAAGCCTGATGGACTTAGTGTATGCTGTGTGTATAAACACATATACATTAAACACAAATACAAACATACATATTCTGTATTACATATATATAATACAATATAACAATGTAAATTGTATGTGATAGGACAAGGATTGTAGCAACATTTAAAGGGCTGTTTATTTCACCTAGTCATTTAATGTAAACAATGAGCTATTGGTTGAACCATTTATTAAAATATTCATTAAAATTCCCGTACTGGCCAGCTGCCAAGATACATATGAATATATTAATTTAAATATATATATATTCATTTAAATAATATGTATATGAATTAAATCTTCTGAATCAGAGGCAAAGTCCTCTCTTGTCCCAATAACAGATGCAGAACAAAATGGCAGAAGTTTCCTATTTCGAAAACAGGGTGGGTCTCAAACTGATAAGAAACCATCCATGCATTTATGAATGCTAACTAGAAAGATTGTTGCTAACGCCCCAGATGTTTATTCTTTCTCTTCCTCTCTACTCTCTCTCCCACTCTCCCTCTTTCTTTCCCTCTCTCTGCCTCTCTTTTCTTGGGTGCTCCAGTATAACCGTCTTGGCCTTTGGAAAACCCTTTTAGTAAGCTGTCCCATTATATGCTAAGTTATGACAGGCTCAAGACTGATACCTTCACAAAAGTCCTTTGTTTGGGGATTCTCTCTGTTAACTGGGACTCAGTGAATTATGCTCCTTCCTGGAATCCTTCCTTAGCAGGTTATATTTACCTAAGCAAGCATTATTTTCTGTCTTGTTTTCTTCTTTTTCCCAAGCATAATTCAGATCTCAGGAAAGCATGAGAAAGATTAGGAGATTATTAGCTAACAAGGAATTTCTGGCTTCTACACTTTGAAAATGATTGAGGTTTTTCGTTACAACCACGTACCACTGATAGACCTTTCTGAAAAATTCTCTTTTCCTGGCACTGGGAGGGTGTACTTCAAAGGAACTCTTTCTCCCCGAGCCCTGGAGGGAATGTGAAATGTTTTGGTTTTGACATATTTCCCTTGTGCTGTTCCTGTACACTTTTGTTATTTTGTTTTATTTCAAAAGTCAAGGGGAGTAAAAATTCAAAAAAAAAAAAAAAAAAAGGAAGGATGGATGAAACCAGCTCTTTCCTATTGATCATTTCATCCTAGAATAAAACTTATTATTTTTTTAAAATGGGATAATGGGGGAGAGTTAAAAGCAAACTTAAAGATATTTTTAGTTTTATTTTTGGTACTGTCTTTAGAGAGAACTGGTGGGGCCTTTAAGAAAAAAAAAGCAGAGCCACGTAAAATGAGATCAGTAAAGGATGAAATGGCAATAAAGGGAGGATATGTGCATGTTCCCTTAGGATGGAGAGTGTCTCTCTCGTTTGTGAAAAGCCACCTTCTTTTCATGGGAAACGAGTCCCTGGGTTATTGAGTTCCCTATGAGTTCCCCAGATGTAGTTCCCATGAGTTAGGATTCTCAGAGGAACAGAGAGACTTCTAGAGGCTTCTGTCTGTTTTGTTCTGTTCTTATTTTAGTAAGGTTTTGAATAGGTGAGACATCCAAGTGGTCCCCAAATCACCAAGTATAACGAATGGTGAAAAGTCTCTTAACTCCTGTCCTGTGGTCTCTCCTTCACACAGGCAGCCGCTGCTCATTTATTTCACACAGGATAATGTTCAGAGCTATACTGTGCATATGTAACCAAATATATATTCTATGTCCCCCTTTTTACACTTGCTGACATACCGTACAGATTGTGTGGGACCCTTTGTCCTTGCAGCCATTTATCTCAGCCATTGTTTCATCTCAGTTCATACAGAACTTCATCAATCTTTTCTATGGCTACATAGTACTCCACTGTAAATGTTCCTTAATCTATTTAACCAGTTTCCAATTGATAGACGTTTAGATTGTCTTAGGTCTTGTGCTATTGCAAAGTATCCCTTTGAATAATCTTGGCCGGACATCATTTCATACACGTGTGAGTCATTCTGAAGGGTATGTCCCTCCAAGTGGAATTGGTAGGTCAAAGAGTTTATCAGCCCATTGTCACAGAGGAAGGACTAGAGATGCCTATGCTATTTGTTAGACAAGCTTTTCGTGCCTTCCGTTTTATACTACCCTAATATTTAAATTTATGTTACCCAAGTAATACATTAACAGGTTCTCCCTGTAGACTCAATCAATAAATCTGGAAGTGCTTCAGGTAAAATGTGAAAGTCCTCTTTGAGTCCCCAGTGCCCTACTCTTGACCACCACCTCTCCTTTTCTAAATCCATTCTAAATCCATTGGGGTGTTCTTTAGTTTTAGCTTTTGTTTTTGTTTTGTTTTTACATAAGTGAGACCACAATTACTTATTGTCCTGCAACTCACTTTTTTTCTGGCCAAGTCATTCAGGAAGATAACACGGATGCGGTTTTGCAGGCCTAGTGAGCTGTGTGCACGTACCGATGCTATGGACTTTTATAAAGAAAAAGTTGCTTTAATCAATTTTCAAGGAGGGAAGCCTCTGAGACCTTCCCGAGTTGATTAAATCAAATGTAAAGGATCAGTGGCGGTATTTACAGCCGTTTTTTTGGTTTTGTTTTGTTTAGTGAGAAGAAAAGTAGTTAATGAAGCAGTTTTTATTTGCTAATGAAATTAAGCCTCAAATTACATGAGAATTGTTTCCGATGAGTTCATTATCCTGTCCTGGCACTGAGCAATAGTCTGTCTTTTGAGAATGCAACAGATGTGAAGAGAGAAGAGAGGAGATTCAAGTTTCTCAGCATAATTAACTTCATCGGCCAGAAAAGGTTTCCATTGGATGGATTTACAAAGGACATTTCAGTGAGCATAGAGAAAACCAAACAGGACCGCAACGTTCTTTCTTTCAGTGTGTAGACTTCAATGTCATTTCTCCCCTGTGCAAGGGAGGGAAACGTGGTTTGAATTGGGGAAGGTACCGTAGGATCTGTAGTATCCTAGCCAGTTGCTCTAGCTACTGAAGCTGGAAGCCAGGGACCCCTCACTCCCTGCCCCACCCCTCATGCACTCCATCACCAAATCTTCCAACTACATCATGAGTCCATCCATCTGCACCTCTGTTTGATAACACCATCTCTCACTGTAGGGCGGCAGGGCCTTCCTTACTGGTCTCCCCACCCACACTTACCTGCTCTAGTGAGTTCTCCAACTGCAGCCAGGGTAGATTTGATCGAACCCAATGAATCCTATGAATGCCCTGGGAAGACCACAAAGATGCTCCCCCTCACCTGCCTTAGGCAGTTTCAAAGTCTTTCCCAAGTAGGTCTCTGTCTTCTTCTCCAGCCTCATCAATGGACCTTCCTTTCTGGCTCATTGACTTCATCCCCATGGGCTTTGGTCTTCCTTCTACTCATCTGGCTACTTACAAGACCACATTGTTCTCTCTACCTGGAATGCTCTTCCTGACCACTTAACCCAGTCACCTCATCCTGCAGGTCTCAGCTCAAAGGTTCCTTCCTCAGAGAACCCCTCCAGGACCTACCCCAGCTCCTCCTGCAGTGCCCTGCACTCTCTCTTCATCCCAGTTATCACAGTGTGTAACGATCTCTCTCTACACATTTGGGGGTGATTATTTGATTAATGTCCATCACCCTCCACTAAACCATGGGCTGATTGAAGACAGGTAACAACCATGGGATCTAGGATATAACAGGCAGTCAAATAATAATTTTGTTATTTGACAGAAGGAAGGAGGGAAGACTCAGGCATGCTGGCTGTTGGTGGTATTGGAGTTGACCCTGTGGCTGAAGTGCTTTGGTGAGGATGCGGAGGTGATAGACTGGGCAGATTGGGTTGGGATGGTGCAAGGGGTCAGGAGGCTAAGCTAGAACCTTTCTTTGCAGCTGGGCCAGAGGGTAGGATAGTGAGTAATGATGACACCTCAGGGGTCCCCTGGGGTAACCAAGTTTTGCAGGTTTGCACTTGACGGGGAGAAAGACGGCCCCTGGGCCAAGGCCTGCCTTTCAAGGCAATGTTTTGATCCCAGCCCACCTACAAGGAGGTGGGTAAGAGTCAATAAGACTCGACCAACCTTAAGTAATTTGTGGGGTGGTGAAGAGCACCCACTCAGGAGTCATTCGGAACCACACCAGATTCGAATCTTGTCTTGGCCAGT
This sequence comes from Cynocephalus volans, assembly GCF_027409185.1. NCBI lineage: Eukaryota > Metazoa > Chordata > Mammalia > Dermoptera > Cynocephalidae > Cynocephalus > Cynocephalus volans. The sequence continues at coordinate 46,243,051 of NC_084460.1, read as the reverse complement.
CTTCTCTCAGAGGACCTCTCCCAAGTTACAGACCAACAGTGACCTCCGTTTGGAAAGTGGTGATAATTATAGGTCCCACCTTGTAGGGTGTTACATAGATAATATTGGTCAATGCAACTATAGCACCAGACATGGGTAAGCACTGAGAAAGTGGGGTGTCCTATTGTCTGAGCCAGTCCTGAGCCACAAAGGAGCTAGAGGATGCACAGTGAGAAGTCAGTCAAAGCAAGACTGAGGTCCCTTAGTAGAAGACAAACAATTCAGCACCAAAATACACAGCCCTCGTGCTCGCTTCGGCAGCACATATACAAAATACACAGCTCTCAAGTGTAAAGACTGGATCACACATCCAGCTTCTTTCTGTTTTGCTCACTGCTGCAGCCCCAGTGCCTGGAACAATGCCTGGTGTCCTGCAGGCACCGAGGGTTTTGCAGGTGAGACATTGACACCTGAGCGAGGCCTCCTCACATCCTGTGCCCTGGGTGCCTCCCACACCTCACACTGGCCCACACCGTGGCCTGGCTCAATATAGTAGGTGCTCAATAAATCACTGTCAAATGAACGAATCCAGATATATGTTTTGATCTCAGGGCTGAGCAGCCTTGGGATAACTTGGCAACAGTTTCTCTGATTCTGGGTGTATTAGTATGTTTCTGTTGCTTATAACAAAATATCTGAAACTGGGTGATTTATAAAGAACATGAAATTTATCGCTTACAGTTTCTGAGGCTGGGAAGTCCAAAGTCCATCTGGTGGTGGCGACAGTGACTCAGGGGTCTCATATAGCAAGATTGTGGAAGGACAGAGAGCAAAGAGAGAAGAGCACAGAGAGAGTCAGACTCTTCATACTCCCCTTTTAAATCCCTCCAAACCACACCCATGACCACCATTTTTAATCCATTCACTTATGGTGTGATCCGATAATCTAATCACCTCTTCAAGGTTCCACCTTTCAATTACCACAATAGGATTTCCCACCCTCTTAACAGTCACGGTGGGGGCCGAGTTTCTAATACATAAAACTGGAGGACACAATTCAAGCTTCAGTGAGTTTTGGGTGACATAATTCAATCCACTACATTGGGCTTTGCTGGAAATGTAGATATTTAGATCACCAAAACGCCTGTGATAGTATTGATATTAGACTGTTCTGGATCCCTGTATCTGTCTTCTACAGTTCTTGCCAGAACATCTGAAAGGGCTATATTTGCTTTTAATATGTGCCAGGACTGCAAAATAGGTCATGGCAAGCAGGTGACAGGGGGGAGAGAGAGCATACACATGTGAGCACTGATTGGCTCCTAATCGATAAAGATAATCTCCATGTGGTTGGAAGAGGCAGCCATGGAATAACATCAACATTTTAATCTTTGCTCTGACCTGCTTACCAGCTAATCTAGTTCTATCACTGACCTTTACATCAAAAGCAAGTTTGTGCTGTTTTAAAACTTTAGGATACGTTGCCTTTGGGTTCCTGAAAGCTTTTCAGTTTCCTATTTTTAAAAAAATTTTTTTGCATTACACATTAAAAACTTTTAAATTTATATCATCATAAAAGTTTTTAAAAATAATTCAGATCTTCGGAGGGTCGGAGTGCAGTGATATTCGCAACTAATTGATCACAACCAGTTACAGATTTATTTGTCCCTTCACTCCCACTGATTCAATTAAAATAATAATAATGATAATAATTCGGATTTTTTTAGATGTTTATACAGACATATTTTATTTCCTGGATTTTTTTTTTCATAAAACAATACATGTTATTCATAAAAAAAAATTAAACAATACAGATGAATATAAAGTAAAACCCTGCATCTGTACCCAGCCCCGGTTCTTACTCTCTGCAGTTTTTAATCCACCACCATCAATAGTTTGGCAACTAGTCTTCCAGACCTTTTTGCATTCACATATAAACATATTCAAATAATTTGGAATATTTTGCAAAACATTGTATTGAAAATATTAATTTTTCTGGAACTTATTTCTTAAGCATACTAATGTCTTAGGCATTTTCTCCCATCACTACCTATGGTTTTAACTTTTTCTTTTTAATTTAGTTTTATTTTTTGTCAGCTGCATAGTATTCTAGAATATTAAAAAAAACACACACTTAAAATTTAAAAAAGCATTCTGCTATTGATATGACCAAAGTTTTTTAAAAATTATTTATTTCAGAAGGAATAAAAATTTCAGCATATTATGAAGGATAAGTGCAAATAGCAAAGGAGGAATACTGTGCAGCAGTCATAAGGAAAGAATCACAGTAGCATCATTCATAGATCTGAAAATTACAATGACAGCACCTTCACCCAGGGCTCAAGATTAGCATCACTAATAATCAGACACATTGACGACATGAAGCCCTTGATATGATTCACTGAAAAGGATATATCATTTCTGTAGAATGCTTGCAAAAATGCATAACCTTATTCTAATCATGAGAAAACATCAGATGATCCCAAACTAAGGGACATTTTACAAAATAACTGACAAGTATTCTTTAAAAGTGTCAAGGTCATGAAAGACAAGAAAAGCTGGAAGAATTGTTACAGATGCAATATGGAATCCTGCACTGGATCCTGAAACAGAAAGGGGGAAAAAAACCATCCATGGGAAAACTGTTGAAATTTGAATAAAATTCATAGTTTAGTTAATAGTGTCTCACCAGTGTGAATTTCCTGTTTTTGATCATTATAGTATGTTTCCGTAAGATGTTAACATAAGTGGAAAAAAACATGTAGGAATCTCTGTAATATCGTACAACACTTCTGTAAGTCCAGAATTACATAAAGATTGAAAAAAGCAAGAAATAGAATGAAATATATATATGAATTATTTGTGGCAATTAAACATATACAAAACACTACTATATATATGCATACACATACAGATATAGATATAGTCAAAGATACACAACATAAATAACAGTAAAAATATTGACAGTGGATTAGAATAACTCATTTAAAATACACAAGATTTGTTGTATATGACAAAAAAGGAAATGGGATCTGAGACAGAGATAAAGGGGAAAAATTATATATTTTTTATTTTTTAATTAATTTATTTTTTATGGCTGGCTGGTATGGGGATCTGAACCCTTAACCTAGGTGTTGCAACACTGTGCTGTAATGAGCTGAGCTAACTGGCCAGCCATAAAGGGGAAAAATTATAAAATTTTTAAAGGACTCCCAATATTCTACTCTTGTGTATTGATACTATGGATATATTTGCACATTTATGAAGTTGAAATATGTATGAAATTATACACGCACACAAAATTATACACAAACTCAAGAAATAGAACATTGCTTATAATCACGAAATAATAGAAACAGCTTAAATACTTAAGAATATGTTATAAGTTCTCACCACATTAATTATGGTATATCCATACAGTGAAATACTATGCAGCCATTAAAGAGAATGAAGTAGATCTAGAGGTGGGGTTGTGGAATAAACTCCAAGATACATTGTTAAATGAAAAAAGCAAGGGGCAAGACAGTGTGTAAACAACACACACACAAGGGCTGGCCAGTGAGCTCACTTGGTAGAGTGTGATACTGATAACACCAAGGTCAAGGGTTTGATTCCCATACTGGCCAGCTGCCAAAAAAAAAAAAACCAAACCAAAAAAAACCCCCCACACACATAGTTGTTTGCCAATATATGGATTCTCACTCTCAAAGAGACATAACAAAACTGATCACAGAGGGACATAGGAGGAGGGAAAAATAGGGCAGCTGGGCAGAGGGAGAAGGAGAAGGGAGCTTTCTTTCTTTTATACCTTTTTGAACCTTTTGAATTTGCTAATGCATTCGTGTATTGATTATATAAATCAATAAATTTAGAAGAATCTCCTTTCAGAAACCATTGATGAAACCGGGCCATGGTTGAAGCACATGATCAGTTCCATTATGTGCCCTGGAGTTTCCTCAAAATAAATCCTAAGGCTCAGTGACAAGATGCAGATGATAGCAGTGAGCATTTTCTATTTTTTTTTTTTTTTAGCAGCTGGCCAGTATGGGAATCAAATGCATGATCCAAACCTGTGACCATGGTGTTAGAAGGCTGTGCTCTAAGCAACTGAGCTAACTGGCCAGCTCTGGTGAGCATTTTCCTTCCTAAGGTGGAGCATCCTTTGAAGAGCTCAGACTCTGAAGTCCCACTTGCTGGGGTAACAGCTCAGCCCCGGCTCTCATGAGCTCCGCGACATTCAGCACATCATCACACCACCCTCTGCCTCAGTTTCCTCATCTGTAAAATGGATGCAATGGTGTTACCTTCCCAACAGCGGTATTGGGAGGATGCAATAAGATCGTGCACTTGAAGCTTTTGGAACTGTGCCTGGTACAGAGCACGTGCCTCCTAAACACTACCTGTTCCTGTGCTTTTTACCGTCTTTCAAGTACTCAGGCATAGATGACTTCAGGAATTCAGAGCTTTAAACATTAGGAGGAGAAAAAAAGCTTCATTTCAGAGTTTGTTCAAGAGTCTGCGCGTGGGAGGGCTGCATGTGGCTTCCCCTCTTTGCCTCCGCCTTCTTTACATAAAGAATTGCAGACTTTGGGTTTGCTCAGGCTGCACGAGTTGCCTAAGGCCATCGGGCCAGGGCAAACCTGGGCCATTTATTCTCCCTCTTTCAGCCTGTTCCTGTGTTTATACTACCCTGTTTAGTTTAATGCACATCCCAAGATTACCCCTAATACACATCCTCAGAAATGTTTATGGAAATTCTTTATAAGCAAACGGCTTTATTTCCCTTGAGTAGCTGCAGATACATAGCAGCAGTCACTTTTTTTATTGACAGGCTTAAACACCTCACGATTCCCCCAGCCCCCATCCTGCATAGATCTGTTACCCCAGCCCACCCACGCTTCCATCATGGGTTGCTGTGATTATAAGGAACCAATCCACCCTGGATCCATCCTGGATTCCCAGCCCTTAGTCTTCATTCCAAGGCAGGAATCTTGACGGCTCTTTTTGACATTATGGTTTTTTCCTCTGCTGGTGGTTTCGGTCGGGTAGGAGGAGGATGGGGAGAAGAGAAGCACACGTTGTTTTGTTTTTGTTTCCCCTCCTGATCCCCTCAAAGATTTGCTCAATGCCTATTAAGTGCCAGGCACTGGAGATTCAGCAGTGAGCCAGGGGGTTCTCAGTTATCAGAAAAATGACATTCTGATAACAGAAGCAGACCAGAAATAAACAAGTTCATGAATATGATAACTCCTGAGAGTGAGAAATACTGAGGACAGTAACATAAAATGATGCAATTAAGAGTTGATCAGGAGAGCCAGCATCACCAGGAACGGGTGGCCAAGGGAAGCCATCAGGAGCTTGAATCAGGGCAAGACATGACGTGATCTATGTTTTTAAAAGTTCCCCTCCCCTAGCTCCTTTGCAGAGGAAGATTTGTAGAGGGGGCAGGGAAAGTAGAGAGGTAAATTAGGAGGTGATGGCTTGTGCCGAGATCTAACTGGTGAGATGGAAAGATGCAAATGGATTCACATTACCACATGTCTTTGAGGGATATCCAGCAGGCTCACATGGATGGCTTGAGCAACGGGGTGGTTGAAGGTGCCTTTTTCCAAGATGGGTAAGATTAGAAAAGGAGTCAACTGGATGGAAAAGTTTGGACACCCATAGATATTTAAATGGAGATGGCACCTAGAACTATAACACGTTAGAATGAATAATAGTAAAAGTCCACACTGATTCAATGTTTGCCATGCACCACACACCTTTTTAAGCACCCTCCACCCACTACTCAAAGCATCCTCAGCATAATCCTGCGAATTAACTATGGCTAGTATTAACCCCATTTTCTAGATGATGAAATGGAAACACTGAACAGTAGAAATAACCTGCCCAAGGTGACCCAGCCTGGATTTAAACGCATGTATGTTGGGCTGACCCGTGAGCTCACTTGGGAGAGCATGGTGCTGATAACACCAAGGTCAAGGGTTCAGATCCCCTTATTGGCCAGCTGCCAAAAACAAAAACAAACAAAAAAACCCCTCATGTATGTTGGAATCTGTTATGGGTGGAATTGTGTTCCACCAAAAAAGTTATGTTGGAACCCTAACCCCCCATTCCCTCAGAATGTGACCCTGTTTGGAAATAGGGTCTTTACAGAGATGAATCAAGTTAAAAGGAGGTCATTGGGATAGACCCTAATTTAATAAGACTGTTGTCATTTTGGGGAAATTTGGACACAGAGAGACACATGTGGAGGGAAGACAATCTAACCAGTGACAGGGAGAAGACGGCCATCTACAAGCCAAGGAGAGAGGCCTGGGACAGATTCTTTCCACACAGTCCTCAGAAGGAGCCAACCCTGCTGACATCGTCCAGGCTCTAGAACTGAGACAGTAAATTTCTGTTGTTTAGGCCACCCAGTTTGTGGTACTTTGTTATAGTAGCCCTGGGAAATAAACATGTACTCTCAATACTAAGCCATGTTCCTCCTGTGTTATAATTTCTTATTGACTTGTCTTTCTTCTCTGCTAAAACAGATTATTTCTCGATGGTGGAGACTGCGTATAGCTTGCATACCTAGGACCTGGCATGTAGAAGGCACCTAATAGATACTAAATACTTGTTGTTTGGCTACAACTTTGACCTTGGCCTCTGTACAGTAAGGATTACCTTCCCAGGGGGACAGAAAGCCATCACACTATCAAGGCTCAAGTTCCTATAAGATTTTGATTTCTTATCATAATAAGATATTAATAACTGTGCCCATTTAGGGTCCATGAAATAATTAGAAGGCTCACTCAAACAGGGTAACTGAGGAGAGTATAATAAAGGGGTATTTTAAAAGGTGCAAGCAGGGTGTAGAGAAACTAACAGGGATGAAGAAGAACCCTGGGGCTCCCAACAACATTTTTCCTTAGGCCTGAAAAGGCAAGAGGAGGGAAGAAAGTGGTAAGAGTTTTAGGAGATGGGCCATGCCACAGGAGCTGTGACCTTCAGTAGAGGGACACAGCTACTGCCAACCCATGGCCGGCCAGGGAGTCAAAATACCAGCCTCATTCCCATTGACCCTTCCGTCACCCACCTCTGGCCCCTACTGACTGAACCCAACAAAAAAACAGATATCACAGGAACCAGCAGATATAGTCCCCACAGGTCACACTCTTGGGCACAGAATGGGGACTAGAAAGTAGAGAGTAGATCCAAAGGGACAGAGAAAATTCTGCACGCTCAGGATGTCCACAGAGCTAACACTGGCTAGCCGACAGATCCATTTCTTGAAAACCATCCTTACCCCTGTTGGTTATTTATGTAGTTACCCTTTTGCAAGAACCATATAAAATATTTTACATGCTTTTAAAACTCATAAATGTAATGAAGCCAAGATGTTTCAGCAAATGTGCTCAGTGGACAAATCCTGCCCAAGATCCGCTCTTAGCTGACGTCAGGACAAAAGGCACATCTCATGACCTGCAGAGCATCTGACATTGAAGCCAATAAATTCATCCCCCTGACCCGCAGGGCTTCCAAAATGTCCAAGCTGTCAGTGGATCTTAAAAGTGTATCTATTGCTTCATTTGCTTCCTGCCGTTCATCTCTCGCAGGGATTTACTGCTCTTTAAAAACTGAACTTGGCCAGTTGAAAATGCCTCAGTGAAGAGAGATTTGGGCAGGAATTGTGCATACAACCTCCAATCCAGCTTTTCCGAAATGTCAATAAAAACACATGTGCCCCAAAACATTAGTTGATTGTCTCTCAAAGCTCAGTGTAAAAATCAGTAAGAGTTTATCACAAAGCCTGGCATGTGGAAAGAGTAGTTCATTTGAGTACATACCATGTGTCAAGCATGGTTCTAGCCTTTCACATGTAATAGTTGCATTCATCCTCCAAATAGATGTGGAATGCATGTGCTATTATCCCCATTTTACAGATGGGTAAGTGAGGCCCAAGGGAGCTGAACCAACTTGACTGGGGCCTCATGGCTAGCAGATAGTAGAGCCAGAAGTCAAGTCTAAGCAGTCTGATTCCAGAGGACACTTTAACCTCTATGCAATACCGCCTCTATAAATGAAGGTTATTCTTAGGAAAAATAATTTCAGGCAACAGCGTCTATAGATGGACATGGGTTTGGGTGCTCAGCATATGGGCACTGATGGTTTATCTCGAGCCTCAGTCTTCAGCTCTGCAGCTCAGACTAAACTGCAGTTCTGAGGCATGTGTGTACCCAACACCCATCATTTTGGGTACCTGCTGCTAGGTGCCTGCCACTATACCAGGCACTGAGGATACAAGGTTAGGTAGGATAGATATGGTTCCTACTTAGTACAGTCTGGAGAAGGAGAGAGGCCTTAGTTGAATAATCTCACAAATAAAGCAGAATAGTAACTTCGATAAATGCTATTGGAGAGGTGTCCAGCTCTCCAATAGCCATGTGTGAGGGAACCTTACACTCAGAGAGGAAAGGGAGATGGAACTGAAGACAGGATGCCTGAGTGGGAGGTAAAGTTAGAGCCATTAACAAGATTCAGGAAGGCAGAACGTTTTAAGCATGGAGAACAGCAGCAGGTGCAAAGGCCCTGTGGAAAGGGAGAAGGTCTGAAAAGAAAAGTAGGAGGAGGATGCTGTTACCCAAGGGGTGGCCAGGGAAGATCTCTGAAAAGGGGACACGAATGCAGAGATGCAAATGAAGGGAGGGACTGGGCCACCATGATCTCTGCAGCAAACATGTCCCCGGCAGAAGGAAAAGCAAGGCAAAGATAGGAGGCTGGTTGAGGATTTGGGGAAGGGATGGGGGCGAGGTGCCAGAAACAGAGCAGGGAAAGAGGGCTGAGGGAGGGGATGAGGAGAGGACCCAGCAGGAGAGTCCCCGGCTGCCAGCACGGTCTCTGGCTTGGCTCGTTGTCCTCAGCTGCTTTTCCTCCTGATGAAGGATGTCCTCCTTCCACCTGAGACCAGCCCTGTCTCCTGGCCCCTCCTGCCATCTCAGGGCCTCTCCCTCCCTCTTGAACACTTACACTTTCTTTTGAATTGTGTGCTTCCCTTCAGCATTTTAAACACACCCTGCCTTGGTCCTCCCCCCTCTGGCCGCTGTCCCCTCCCTCCCCTCTTTCTGCAGCCTCACTTGTCAAAAGGCTCACATCCACCCACTCCCCATTTCTCTTCCCACTGGTCTCCACTCTCCAGGGAAACCAGAGGTCACTCACACAGTCACCCAGAACTCTTCCTGGCCTCCTGCCCCTTATAGCTTAATCTAGTAGGCACTTTCCCAGCCCTTGTCTTGATCTCTCAGCAGCATCACGACATTCAGGAGTTTGGACAAGTCCTGCCTCCCGGAGAAAGCCCCTCAGTCAACCATCACTCCCCCTCTGGGCTGTGACCTCCCCACAGCTCCCTCTCCGTCTCCTTCCTACGGCCACTGTCCCTGCAACCCCAACGAGGGCCAGAGTTCCTCAGGGAGGCACTGAGGACCCTGTCACTTCTTACTGGGGACTTTCTCCCCAACCTATCCTCTGCTGCAGCTCTGGAACCATCTATGAACCAGTGTCTCCCCAGGTTCTTTTTCCTCCCCAGACGTCTCCTGTAAAGTCCAAACTCAAGAAATCTCATGGGATTCGCTTATTTAGCAACAGTGGCTGCAAGCCTTCTGTGAGCCGATACCCATCCTAAATGGATTCAGAATTCCTGTTCAGTCCACAGCCCCAGCTTCTGCAGCTCTAGTGGAGGAGACACGTAGGTTAATAATAATATGTTGGGTATGAAAAATGTCCTCTATGAAAATATTAGATCAGGATAAATGAAGATGACCAGTGATGCAGGCCCTCCACCGCTGGCCCATGGTGTGTGGGATTAGGGAAGCTCACTGACTGCTGGGTTGCACTGTGGATCTCAGTGCCTGCACCTAGTAGGTATTCAGGAAGTATCTCTTGAACGAGTATCAGTGCTGTAGTGTTATCAGGAGAATTATAGAAGATGCAGTATACATAAAATGCCCACACTAAGCAGAAGGATAAGGATACATGGTGGTTCAGTCAAAATATTATTTACTCATAATAAATATTTTAGATTAATATAATAAATCTTTATAAAATGCTTTAGGATGATGATAATACTTATCATTATTCCTGTAGTGCTCTTAGTTTTATTTTTCCAAGCGGGAGTGCACGCATGCCTTCATATGATCCTTTGAATCGTTCTTTAAGATAGTATAAGATAAGCACGGTTAGCTTTGGAGTCAGGTGTCCCACTGGGGGGGACTGTTGCTGAGGGAGGTCTTACTGCAGACTGGGGAGGAGGGCAGTGCTGGAGGCCAATGTGGCTCAGGTGCATAAGGACGCAGGACTGGCTGCTGTTGACGTACATATTTCATGCCACCTGGGAGGGACATGTTACTGGTGTCTAGTGGGTGGAGAACAGAGATGCTGCTAAACATTCTACAATGCACAGAACAGCCCCACAGTAAATAGTTATCCTGCCCCAATATGTCAAAAGTGCTAACGTTAAGAAATCCTGATCTAGGGTTTAGATTTAGGATGGCAGGAGGTGGGCACAAAGCCCCTTTGAGAATTCAAGAAAAGCTATGAACCTCTCCCAGGAGAATGTACCAAATTCAGTATACAATGTCAAGTGGCTAAATCATCCAGGAAGCCTGTTTGTGGATCACGAAGCTACCCTGACTTCACAAAGGACCTCATTTACCCAAGTGAGGTGTTCAAGGATTTTGTTGCAATTTTAAAAAGGCAGATATGGCTTCCCAATGACTGAGCAATTCATTTCAACATGCATTATCCTCCTATAACCTGAGTGGGACCTCAGAGCCAAAAAAAAAGAGGAGGAAAAAGATAAGTGACAGAAGAAATGATTATAAAAGAAAGACCAGTTCAAAAGGAGACCCAAAGGAGGGATCACCCATCAACATCCCCACTCCGTTCTTCCAGCTTCTGCCTCTAATCACTCTCTAGTTATATCACCCTGCTATTCCCTTCATGACTCATACAACAGTTTGCATTTATCTTATTTGCATGTTGTTTACTTGTTTATTGTCTGTCTTCCCCAATGGGCTGTGGGTTCTATGAGGCAGGACCTCCAGTGCTGACTCTCAGGGCCCAGAACTTTTCTGCCCTATGGGTAGCATGATGACCAGTCATGTGAGTTCATGCAAAGCCTGGACTTCATGCTTCTGGGGGAGAGGGGGGTGTGTCCTGGGACAAGGAACCTCTTCTCTCCATCCTCAGTTTCTGCACCTGTGAAATGGGAATAATAATATCTCCTCCTCAGAGCTGTGATGATGATTACATAAGGGCCCCAGCACATTGTCTCAAATGTAGATGGAATCTAATAAATATTGATATTTCCCAGAAAACTCTTATCAGAGGACCAGTTCCCCAGAATCTTCTCCCCATCCCCCCAACTCCCATACTCAGTTCTTTTACATTTCCTGTAAAAATATCCCAGAGGTATACAGGGCTTTCTGTGTAGCTGTGGAACTTTCTATCAGGGGTCAGAAACTGAGACAATGGTGGATTTACCCAGGTCCCATTGGCATTCCGTGGGGTTATGGTGACCAAGTCAACGCTCACCCCCAGCAACCCTGCTGAGACTGAACTCACTGCCTCTGCCTCTTCTCCTTTGGATAAGCTCTCTGCCTTGGTGAAAGACCACCCCCTCCTAATTCTCCTCCACTCCTCCCACACACTCATTCATTCACTCACTCATTCAATTGATAGCTAACATTTGTTTAATATCTTTTGGGGTGACACCACAGGGCTAGAGTCATAGCCAGGTTGTTTGGAAGTGCTATGAATTAGGTGCCAATGATTATAATAACATCAACAGTAAAAACCAACATACACTGAGCATTTCCTCTGCTGAGAGAGATGGGAATAGAATCCAGAGGTTGGTGAATTCTTTCTGTAAAGGACCAGATAGAAAAATGTTAGGTTTTATAGGCCAAGAGGCAAAACAAAGGATGTTATGTAGATACACAACAAGAGAGAAACCAAATTTTCACAAATTTTCAGTTGATTAGTTTCAAAATAGATTAACAATAATTGATTATAATTTTTTTCTACTACAGTCTACTGTAATGAGAAGAATGGAATTCTTTTGGAGGGGATAACATTTTGATTAACTGGGATTCAAAATAAATGTTTCTTATCATCAAATACATTGTAAATGTTCATCTGTAAAGCTCATTCTTAGCTTGAAGGTCGTACAGAAAACAAGTGATAGGCTGGATTTGGCCCAATGGCTGTAGTTTACTGACACCCTGCATGGTCCTGAGGAATTACCTAGTTCTGTAAGTGAAACTTGGCCCTAAACCTATGAGATCTTGCGTGAGTCACTTACCTTTCTGTACCTCAAAGTTCTCATCTGGAAAACGAGTCTGATAAGAACTGTAATTGCCCCATGGAATAAATGATTCAACGCAGGCAAAGCGGTTTGAATAGTGTCTGGCCCTAAGTACCCAATTCTATAAACCCAGTTACTTATCTTATCCAATCCCCAGCCACTCCCCCCAACCCCCAACAGTTCCCCAGTGTCTTCTGGTCCATCGTGGCAAACTCTCCTTTATCCTTACCCCTTTGTCTGAATGTTCCTGCATTGTTTTCCCCTAACTGACCCTTGGCTCTCCCCTGAGGACACTGCTTGTTGCCAAGTCCTCTAAAGGGGTGACTGTTTCCCTCCAGCCCCAGTCCACTGGCCAAGAGTTGGGCTAGGTAAGTTCCTTGCTTCTCGTTGTCTCAATGATCTCTTCTTCCTCCTGTGCAGGCCCAGACTCAGATTTTCCTATCCACACACACCCTCCTCATTGCATCCTCTGCAGACCGCTAAGACCCTCAGTTCTTAAAGATCTTGTTACCTGACTCAGGGTCTTGCCCATCTGTAATAATTCTTGACATTTTCAATATTGATGAAGACGATGTTGTGATACCCTGGCCGCTCAGTTCTGTGACCTGCTCCCCGTCAGGGCTTTTGTCTTCCACCCCATCGTAGCATGCACTCCATTCTCTGTCATTTCCAACAACGACATTACCTCCGCCCCCTCAACTACAAGCGTCTCTCCTTCCAGCTATCACTTATCTCCCTAGCTCAGTTCCCTGGGGATCCCAAGTGCAACGATCCTTGGCTTTACCGTAATGTCTGCTTTTACAGACCCCACCATTGTTTCACTCTTCTTCCCTCTCCCTGCCCCACCGCTTCTTGCCAGGCTTGGGTTCTATGGCCCAGCGTTGCAGCCCCTCACGTCCACACTGAACACCCTTGCTCTTGTCTTTCTCTGCTGTGCTTGCTTAGCTAAACCCCACTCCGAGTCTTACCCATTCTGCATTTGCTTGGAATCACTGAAAAAGGCTGAGAAAACACACACCAGCATGCCACCTGGCATCTCCTTACATGCACAACCACTCCCGTGGGCCCAGCCACCCACTGCATGTCCTTAGTTCCTCTGTCCTGGAAGACATCTTACCCCTTCCTTACCCTCTGCTAACACTCAACACCCTCCTTCCTTCCTTACTCTTGTTTCTAAGAAGAGAATGACCACACATTCCCAAGCTGGATCAACCTACCTGCCTTGACACGCACCCAAATATTCTGACTTCCTGCTGTTACCATGACGAGCTGTGTGTTACCCCATTCTAGGCCAGCACCCTATCCCTTCCCACCTGCTTAAGATCATTACTTTGCAACAATTCCCTGTCTCTCCTGCGTTATCAACGTTTCTCCTTCCCTTGGATCCTTCCTGTTGTCGTTCAGCACCAGCAATACGATCTCCCTTAAACTCCTATTCCCCCTGAAGCTCTCCCCAGCTGCCCACTCACCAGGAAACAGCTTCAAAAGAGTTGACCCCACTTGCCAACTCCTCCTACCTTTCTCCAGCCCTCTCCAATCAACTTTTTCCCTACGGCTCCACTGGAATCTTCCCGATGACTGGCAACCTCTTAGCTGTTGAACCCAATGCTCAGTTCTCAGTGCCCATCTCTCTGGAAATGCCAGCATCATATTGCGGCAGAGAGTCACTGCCTCCCCAGGCAGCACATTCCTCTCTTGGCTTCCTGGATGGCTCTTCTTGGTCCTCCTGATTCACTGTCCCCTCTTTCCCAGTCACCTTTATAGGTTCCTCTTCAATTTCCCTCCTTTAAACCCAGGAGTTCCCCAGTCCTCATCCTTGCACTTGTCTCTTCCTTGTCTACATTGACTGCCTAGATCCCATCCAGTCCTGTGGCTTCAAATACCATCAAATGCTGATGTCAACAGCCTCTTGGTCCTTGGCCCTGAACTTCAGACTGGTGTATCCAACTACTGATTTGACTTCTCTACCTGAATGTCGAATTGGCAAATGAAACATAACACATCCCAAATGACTTATGACACACCCGTCTCCGCGAAACCTACATCTCCCACCACCTTCCCTATTTCTGTACCTGGCACCTGCATCCTTCCAGAAGCTCAGGGCAGACATCTAGGAAATATTCTTGATTGCTCTTTCTCATACCCACATCCAATCTGTTAGCAAGTCCTATAAGCCACATGATATATTACCAGACCCGAGCATCTCTCCCTCCCCCACCACTTCCACCATAGTCCAAGCTCCATCTTCTCACTCCTGGACGATTACAATAGTGTCCGCATTGCTCTTCTTGTACTGCCATGGCAGATCACAGCATTCAGAATTCTTCTAAAACTTAGGAAAGATCATGTCATTCCTCTGCTCAAAACCCTCTGACAGCTTTTTATGTTACTAGGGAAAAAAAAGCAAGATTTTTTTTAAAAAAGCGGGTGCTGTCTTATTGCTATTTGTCTTAACAGTCATTAATTTGAAGCCTGGGCTGGCCGATTAGCTCAGTTGGATAGAACGTTGCCTCGTAACACCAAGATCAAGGATTTTGATCCCCTTACCAGCCAGCCATAAAAAAAAAAAAAAAAAAAAAAAAAAGATGAAGCCTGTCTAAATATTTCAACTCAGATGTTTTTGGTGCAGGACAATTAAGACTTTATTAAGCATTCTACTAGTAGTCCCTTTTGAGTATTCTTTAAACCTGTGAAATACCGAAGTAGTTATTCTATATCTATGTGATAAGCTACCACTATGAGATATTTCAAATAAGTGGAAATAAGGTAACAAAATCTTTTATTTGGAATATATATGAGTATATCGTAAAACCTGGAGAAAGATGCTCAATATCACGAACCATTTGGGAAATGTAAATCAAAACCACAATGAGATACCACCTCACATGCATCAGGATGGCTACTATCAAACAGAAATTAACAAGTGTTGGCGTGGATGTAGAGAAATTAGAACACATGTGCACTGATGGTGGGAGTGTGAAATGGTGCAGGCACAGTGGAAAACAGTACGGTGGTTCCTCTAAAAATTAGAAATAGAATTGCCATATGACCCAGCAATTCCACTTCTGGATATATACCAAAAAGAATTGAAACCAGGGACTCTAGGAGGACTTTGTGTTCACAGCAGCATTATTCACAGTAGCTAAGAGTTGGATGCATCCAAGTGTCCATCAACAGATGAATGTGTAAATGAATGTGGTATATCTATACGATGAAATATTATTCAGCCTTAAAAAGGAAGGAAATTCTGACACATGCTACAATATGAATGAACCTTGAAGACATTAAGCTAAGTGAAATAAACCAGTTACAAAAGGACAAATACTGAATGATTCCACTTACAGGAGGTACCCAGAGTAGTCAAATTCACACAAACAGCATGGTGCTGATAACACCAAGATAAAGGGTTCAGATCCCCATATTGGCCAGCTGCAGAAAACAAAAACAAAAACAAATTCATAGAAACAGAAAGTAGAAGGGTGGTTGCCAGGGGCTGGGTGGAGAGGAATCGGGAGTTTAATGGGTATGAAGATTCAGTTTCACAAAACGAAAAGAGTTCTAGAGATAGATGGTGGTGATGGCTGCACAACAGTATGAATGTCTGTAATACCACTGAACTGTGCACTTAAAAATGGTTAAAATAGTAAACTTTATGTGTATTTTACCACAATAAAAAAAAATTGGAAAACAAAACACCTAGAGCCGTGATCTACAAGGACATATGTGCTCTGTCTCCTTTTCTTCACTCACTACATTCCAGCTCCATTGGCCTTTTTCCTGTTCCTCAAACACGCCAGGCATGTCCCTGCCTCAGGGCCTTTGCACTGTCTGTTGCCTCTGCCTGGAATACATGTCCCACAGATATCTATGTGGCTCTCTCCCTTACCTTCTCTATGTTTTTGCTCACATGTCTCCCCTTCAGTAAGGCCTTGCCTGATCATCCTAGAAAAAGCATCCACTGATGTTCTCTATCCCTTTGCCTTGCTTTGCCTGTGTGGTGCTTGCTCATAGCTGACATACATTAAAGGTATTTGTTTATGCAATGCTGAATGCGATAACCTCAGCCCCTACTGTCACAGAGCATCTATTCTGGAAGGGTATATGTCCTCGATTATGTCTTTCACGACCCCATCTCTTCCCAGCCTCATTCTAGGCAAGGTCAATGTACCATAGACTGCCATTTTTGCACAAGCTCACAATGTTGACATTAAGCTTTTACACATTTTAGACTTTGAACCACTTGAGTTTTTTCATCTCTAAATTCCCAGCACCAAGTTCAGGGCCTGGTATATAGTGAACAAAATAATTAATCCTTGAATGAATAAATAATCAAATGAATGACCACGTAAATCAAATAACTCTGACCCCAAAACTATGATGTCTATTGTCTACCTACTTAACATTTTGAGAAACTTTAGATAAACATTCCTGCTGCAGCCTGAAATAATTGGTATGTAATAGATATTTCCTGAACACCAATTATATGCCAGAGGCTTTGCACATATCATTTCCTTTGTTGTTGCTGTTATTTATTTATTTGGGAGTCAGCTGGCTGGTAAGGGGATCTGAGCCCTTGTCCTTGGTCTTATAACTACACTAATCATTTCTGATTTTCACAGCAATGCCACAAAACAAAGATTTGCCTCCCCATTTACTGGGCAAGAAATCAAGGCACATAGCAAGGTGGAGGCCCTGGCAGAGGTTATACAGCCTGGATGGAAATTGCAAAAATCAGCTCCAAATCCAGGTCTGGCTTAGTGTGTGTGTTCACCCCACCCTCTTTAAGAAATTAACTTTCAGATCACCTGGAAGGTGAAAAGATAAATAAATACTTCCTCGTTATTCTCTGTGTTTAACTCTCATTCGCAAGGGACTCTGTTGCCTAGGAGTTTATTCCTTCTATTTTCTTTCTTCCTTTATTTCCCCACATTTAACATCCTCCCTTAGTTTTCTTCTGCTCTTGCCCACCCGCTCGGCTTTTCCCTCTTTCCCTCCATTTCGATTCCTCATCTCTCTCCCTTTGTTACCTCCATCAGACTAGGGCCAAGTCATTTGTTTACTTGAGAGTCTGAGCTGAGAAAAGAGGCAAAAATCTCTCCACGCATTAAAACAAAGAAAAGAACATTTTATATTCCCTTTCATGGTCAAAAGATGATCGTTTCTTCCCCTTCACAAAATCCATTTAGGTGTTTATAGACCAGTTATCCTAACAATGACTCTCTTTTGCTTTTCACTCTGTGCCAATTAACATTCTTAATCGCCTCTCTCTAACCGTCTCACTTTTTGTGTGTTGGGTAGAGTTCTCTGACAAGTTTATTTTCAATTATAATTTATATTGCAAAGATGGATAGATATTTATGACAGTAAACTTTTCAGCGTGTCGGGCTTTTAGCTCTCTAAGCTTTGTTATAAAAAAGAAAGCTTGTGGTGAATTTACAGAAGTGCTTTCTCAGTAATATTTTTCAAAGACAAAGTTCACAATAGGCACTTTTGGTGGGGAGAGGAGTGGGATTTTTGCCTGGTAGATAACCAAATAAAATTAAATAAATGCAAGAGAAAACTTTTAAGAAAGCTTTTGGGCTCCTGAAGAGAAATATTTAAGTAAACAGTGAATCAGAACTGCTAAAAAAAAAAGGGGGGGGGAAGGTAAAATGGAAAGTTTCAATTGTTCAATCAATTGAACCTTCGACTTGTTTCGAAAATCTATACATTTCTCTTGCCCAGTTACGCAACATGTTAAGTGTCCTGATAAGCACGTTTATGGGATGACCCATCTAGCTTGATCGCTCACGTTACTGAGGCCCTGGTCTTGCACAAGAGCCCACAAGAGGAATAAGATAGTATTTGAAAGAAGCTCTTGAAGAGTTGTGAATTTGTGAAACACCAGCATTCATTTCAGAAAGACTCAAGATGTTAGATCTTAAGGAAAAAAATCCAAAATTTGGGTAGAGCTATACAAACAAGGATGTTCACTGAAATGTTATCTATAAGAAAGACAAAGAACTCAAATATACGAATACAATAGGGATTAGTTAAGTAGATTAGAGGTTCATCCACAGACTGAAAAGATTATATGATGAAACATATTTACAAAGATTCGTTTAATGTGATGGAAAAGGCTTATGATATCCTGTTTAGCTAAATGGAATTCCAAAATGTATTTTTTAAATGACCTGAATTATGAAAAGGTTACAATATTCATGGAAGAAAGATTAGAAGAAAAATTACTAAAACGTTTTCTTTCTCTAATCTGCAGGGGAAGCAGATAAATTACTCAAATCATCACAGGAGTGAATATAAAACTGCAATTGTGCAATCTTTGAGGGGAAGGGTCAGAATGCTGGTGACTGATTTAGAGGGAAGGTTAAGAAGGCTCCTACAGAGAAGATAAAGTGATTTGAGCGTGATTTGGTATTTAAAGTTTTATTAGAAAGTATTGTACTATTTAAAAAAGATATTTGATAGATGCAAATACTGTATGGCCTTGAATTCAGATTACCTGTAGATCTAGTTTCTCAGCTTCAGCACTACTGACATTTTGGGTCGGGTAATTCTTTGTTGTGGGGGGCTGTCCTAGGCATGGTAGGATGTTTAGCATGATACCTGCTAGATAGCTGACAAGCAAAAATGTCTCCAGATATTGCCAGTGTCCCCTGGTAGGAGAGGGGGCAAAATTGTTTCCTTTTGAGAACCACAGCTGTGGATTTAGAGAATTAACATTCTCTACAGCATGTATGTGCCTGAGATTGACCTAAAGACCCAATGCATGAACTAGCATGAGCTAGTCAAGTGACTGAGGGGCAAAAACAGCCAGTAGCTCAAACATTTTTATTCCTCGTCCATCTAGTCTTCAACTGAAGAATCTACAGGAGAAAGTATCATTTCTGACAATTCATTCCTGCTTTAATGAAACTTGCTGAAATATTTTTACTTTTTTCCCCCCCCTTTGGCATACACAGTTGTAGGCTTTATTACATCAGCTGCAACTAAGAAGACTAATTGAAGCTAGAAATTGTTCAGTAGCAATTTGGAATCAATGAAAAGGCGACAAGCAAGGAGATATCAAAATGAGGAGGGGGCATATCATCATTTAAGCGGTGATTATTGCAACTAGCCAACTTAGCAACCATGAATCACCCCAACGGGAGGGCTGTGGGACAGGACTCTCAGAAAAGTGGACATTTGGCCCCATAATAAAGCATTCCCATTGAATTACAAGCATGATTTCTGAGGCAATTTTAGCTCAACTTCTAAATCTCTAGAATTTAAAGAGTGCCTTCCAGACATCAAGCTTTCCATTTGAGGTAGGCAGATATCAAATCAATGAAAGTCCATAGCCTCCAACAGGATGGTCCATGTTGAGAAAAAGGCCACTCTTTATACTTCCCGAATCAAACCTTACATTTCCCAAATTAAGGCAGTCGCGGTTACCAAGTTGGTTGACTGTGCTTCCTGGCATGCATAAATAGAGATCCAAAGTGGTGCTACTTTTGCAGTAGCTGATCGTGATTTATGGGGCCCAGCCTAGCCACTTTAGTCATTTTAAGCTTGAGATGCTGGGAATCCCACACAGGAAAAAAACACATAATTATGGTCCTTTCAATTATAAGGATAGCCAAGTATTTAATTGCCTTCTTAAAAACAACTTCATTTAGTTATGCATTACATATTATAAAATTCACCCATTGAAAGTGTACAGTTCAATGATTTTTAGTAAATTTATACAGTTATGCAAACTTCATCGCAATCCACGTTGAAATTAACCTTTTCCCCCCATTGTGGTAAAATACACTTACCATAAAATTTGCTACCTTAACCTTTTTAAAGTGTGCTGTTTAGTAGTGTTAAGTACATTCACATTATTGGGCGACCAATCTCCAGATCACTTTTTCTAAAAATAAGTTGTACTGTGTATATTTAAAGTATACAACATGATGCAGTAGGACACGTATAAATAGTAAAAAGGTTACTATACCGAACAAAATTAACAAATTTATCATATCATAGAGTTATCCATTATTTTTGTTTTTGTGGCAAGAGCAACTCAAATCTATTCATTTATCCAGATCCATTTCATCTTACGAAACTGGAACTCCATACCCATTTGACAACAACTCCCACTCCCCCATCGTTGAGCCCCTAGAAACCACCATTCTATTTTTTGTCTCTATTTATTTGACGACTCTTGGTCTTGGTACCTCATACAAGTGGAACCATATAGTATTTGTCCTTTTGTGACTGGCTTATTTCACATAACATGTCTCCAAGGTCCATCTATATATGCATATTGTAGCGCACATCAGAATTCCCTTCCTTTTTAAGGCTGAGTAATATTCCACTGTATGTATATACCACATTTTGTTTATGAATTCATCTGTTGGTGGACACTTAGGTTGCATCCAACTCTTAGCTATTGTGAATAATGCTGCTACGAATGTGACTATACAAATACCTCTTCCAGTCCCTACTTTCAATTCTTTTGGGTATTTTCCCAGAAGTAGAATTGCTGGATCATCTGATAATTCTATTTTTAATTTTTCGAGGAATTGCCATACTGTTTTCTACAGTGGCTGCACCGTTTTACATTCCCATCAACCATTGCCTTTAACACTTTATTTTATACTCAGGTCCCCAAAGTCATTCACCATTGATGCATTCACTCATTATTTATTGTGACTTCTGTGCTCCATTACTGTGGCTAAGTGCTAGGGGCACAGTGGTGAAGAGGTCTGCCCTCGTGGAGCCTGCAGTGTGAAAGACAAGCAATTAACAGATATATGATTAAATCTGTCATGCATTTTTGACTATGTTCTAATAGGTAAGAACTGGCTTCTTGAAGATCAACACTAATTTGGATGAGGGAAGGCTGGCTTTAGGAAGGGAAATTTGAACTGAGACTGGAAGCTTAGGAATGGGTCAGGTGAAGACAGGCAAGGAGTGGAAGGCAAGAAGGTTCCCTGCAGAAAGGAGTGGAGGTGGGGTGTTGCGGGTAGAGTTATAAGATCTGCCTCCCACTGAGACTTGTACCCTTTAACTAGAAAGTTACGGAATTCATGATTCATTGTGCATCTGTTAGCACTCACAGCGTGTTGATGGGAGCTACGAGCGTCAGTTTCCCCATCAACAAAATAGGAATGAGAAACGAATTTAATGAAGATGAAATGAGATTATGCATCCCAAATCTCCTTATGAACAGTAAATCCTCAGTGTTCATAGACTGCCGAAAAATATACCAAGAGACACATTTTTCGAAAATTCCTGCCTGGCACAAACATTGAAAATGATTGGATTATATAAACAAAGTCTATTGTCATTCTTTACTGTGATTATTTTTTCTTTTCTAACTCTGGTCCCACGCAGGTCTTTTGGTTGCTTCAGGAATAACTTTCGATTAGGGACTTGCCTTCTGCTCCTACACCCTCCGTTCATCCTCTGCTTTTCTTTTTTTTTTTTTTAAAGATGACCGGTAAGGGGATCTCAACCCTTGGCTTGGTGTTGTCAGCACCACGCTCAGCCAGTGAGCAAACCGGCCATCCCTATATAGGATCCGAACCCGTGGCCTTGGTGTTATCAGCACCACACTCTACCGAGTGAGCCACGGGCCGGCCTCATCCTCTGCTTTTCTAGGGTTTTCCTTCATTTTCAGCCTACTAGCTCCCAGCTACAGCTCTTAAATTGGAGGTAAAATCAAAACATGGACTGTGTCCTTCTTTTCTTGGTATGACATTCGTAGAATGTTTCCATTTGAGGGGAACTTCTTGACATTATCTGTTGGAGTGATTTCCACAGACCCTAGATTTTTCCAGGACAGTTTTAATTTAACATATGTTTACTGCACCCCAACTTTTCTTATTTAGATATCTTGTCTGTATTGAGCTATAGCTGGGTGACAGGTATTGAGATGTGATAGGAAGAATTTTTGAGTCAGACTTAGGTGGTCAGTTCCTCAGCCACTTCCTAATTAAGTCACTTCATGTCTTTAAGCCTCAGTTTCCTCATTTTCAAAATGGAGAAAACAGTAGTGCCAACTTCTCTGGGAAGATAAAACAAGACAGTGTGCATTTAATGCAATCTGCGGCACATACTAGGGGCTAGATCAATTATTATTACTATCACTTGGAGATTCAAGTGGCATAATTTTATCTTGTTCTAAGCAGAAATAGCTAACATATTTTAACTATCCCCTACTAAAATAAATAAATAAATAAATAAATAAATAATATCTTAAATGAAATTTTCCTTAAACCACTAATATTTTTTGAACTGTAAATCTACAGTGCATTCATTGAGGTTTGTAAGTTACATCTCCTGCCACACTACCTTACACAGAAAAGGTGTTGGGAATATCAGTAGATTAGTTGGGAAGGCAGGTGTTAATTGGCTTTTTTACTCAGTATCAGAATTCTAAACTGCTCCCACATATTATTAAACCAAATTCTTACTTTTCCAACCCAACTCTTGTCTGTAATTCTATCTACTTACTTGCTTTAGGTGATGTACATGAAACAATGCAAAACATTTTTCAAACAGAGACTCCAAAACTGGAGGTTAACTTTCCTTCAATAAGTTTTTATTGATGGCCATGAATATCAAAAAGATGATCAAGCTGATTTATTATCTGCCTTAGGTTGTCCAAATACCCAGGTGAACACATTTATGAGCCCAGCATATTTTGCTTGCATTCCTGATGAGCTTACCAGCAGCTCTTCCAAGCTAGGAACCAGAGCAATAACTAATCAAGAAAATGCAATGCACAAATGTGGAGGAAGGGGTTATGTTTGCACAGTCCCTTACAATGAAGTAAATGCCAAATAAGGACGCATGCCCAGAGGCGTCATGGAAACACCAATCAAAGACTTAGAAGGCTGAAGATTTCATCATTCATTCAACATTTATTGAGCATTTACGTTGTGCCAGGCAGTTGGCTGAATTAAATATGTAGAGATTTACGGTATAAATGTATATACATATATCATACACACACAACGCACAACTTTATAAAATTCCGGGCATTCTGGTATTAGAACGATACCATCACTTTAAACTATGCATCTTTTCTGTAATAAAGTCTGTACTGAAAAAAAAAATCGAACCATGATTAGTAACACCCAGTTACTCTGACAGTGCCCATTGCTATTTCACTGGAGATGTAAGAATATTGCCTCACTAATAAAATATGATGTTATCTGACATTTATGGCTTGTGGGGAAAAAAAGCAATTGCTTGCTGTTTCGATAGTATCTCTGACTATGCTTGTTTTTAATCTGCCTTTTCTATATTCAGTAGCCAGTCATTTTAAAGTTAACAAAGAATCAAGGTTTCCATCGTAATAACAAACCAATTCTTGTGAATAGGAATCCTGGGGGGCTATTATTCAGCATTTAAAGGAGGTAAATCACGGTGAGGGGTAATCTGAAATTTTGGAAGTTGGAAGCTCACTTTAAGAGTTGGAATGGGTGGAAAAGCTGAATAAACCACCATTCAGTATTCTTCGGTCATCTCGCAACTCAATTTACACATTTCAATCGAAAAGATGGGAGGAGGCACGGGTAGCATCTCTGGTTATTTATTTATTTACTTAGTAGATGCAAAATTTGAATCAAAATATTCCATCGGGAAAAGATCTCCCTTTCCGGCTGGTATATATTAACCTTACAAAAGTAATATTGGAGCATACTACCAAACACGTCGGTTCGAAAACTTTTACGTACGCTCCTAGTTATTAATAAGTACACACTTTTTCTCCCCTTTTTCTTTTCCTCTCCAAGGACTCAGATAGTTGGAGCAAGGATGGGTCCCCCTCTGATTTCGTCCACAGCCCAGCCAATCTGAGCCCGGATGCTAATTAGCTGCGCTCCCCTGATGAACACGCCTTTGTCACATGTAGGGCCGGACTACAAAGCCCAGAATGCCTCGCCCCTCCCTGATCAATGAGGGCTTATTTAAATGATCTCTGAGGTCTTGGACCCAGGCCAATCAGCTGTCAGGGCTCATGATAAATCGCAATGCATTATTGATAATAATAATTACTGGGACATGCGCGTTCCGGCCAAAGGGGGGTAAATTTCCCAACTCCAGGAATTTGTGGCGGAGAGGGCAAATAACCGCGGCTCTCCCGGCGCCCCGATGCTCGCACCATGTCGAGGCGCAAGCAGGCGAAACCCCAGCACATCAACTCGGAGGAGGACCAGGGCGAGCAGCAGCCGCAGCAGCCGACCCCGGAGTTTGCAGATGCGGCCCCAGCGGCGCTGGCGGCGGGGGAGCCGGGTGAGCGGGGCCGGGGCGCCCGCCCGGGGAAGGGAGTTCGCCGGACGTTCGCGGGACCCTCGAGGGCGCGGGCTTCCAGCGCAAATTCTGGAACCGAGATCTGGGGGCTCAGTTCCAGGGAGGAGAGACAGCCTCATACCCACACCCTCCACCCTTCCAAATTTTACACTTTTTTTTACTTCTCTCCTCTTGTGTAAGTTTCACCCCCAGCTCTCTCCCCTCTTATTGTGAAATTGACCCCCACCCACTCCTGTGTCCCCTTCACTCCTCCTGAAAGCTTCCCTTCTCCTTGTCCTCTGCTCCTCTCTTAATTGGTTCCGCTCCCCTCACTACTAGTAACCCCCCCACCCCTTGTAATTTAGTTTCCCCCTCCCTTCCTGGCGCCTCTTTTGAAAGAAAGAGACCTCGGGGACCCCCCACCCTCTCCACCACTCCTTGGGGGCTTTCTTTGGAGGCGGGAGGAGGGGCGCACCCCTGGAAGGCCCCCCGGAGGAGGGCGATCTTTTGCACGCGCCCCTCTCGGGCCAAGTGGGGGGAGGGGGCGCGACCTCTCCCCACCCCCAGGAGCCGGGGTGTGGGCCACCCGCGCTGCGGAGGAGACTGAAGGGCCAGAAGAGCTGGAGGAGAAGGGCACGACATTTCTCTTTCTTAGACATTTATTTTTTCGGTTTTCGCCTTCCCTCCCCGGGCTACGCCGCCTGCCGATCTTCGCCCTAACCTTTCGGGGCCTGACCTCCAGCCATCTTTGATTCCTGACTTCCTAAAAATAGCCGCGGCCCGCCCGAGGGGTGCGCGCCCCCTGGGGCCGGGGTGGCGGGCGCGCGGCAGCCCCGCCGGGGTGCGCCGGCCTCGCCTTCTGCAGGGCTGTGCTGGGGCGCCCTCTCCTCCAAAATGCGCGCCCCAGGGGTGCAAGGGGAGAGGTCGGGCCAGGGCTGGGCGGTCGCAGCTCGGACAGGCGCTGGGGCTGAGCCGGCCACGCGTCCGCGGCGAGCGCCTGCGGGGTCGGGAGGGTCCGGGGCCCCGGCGCGGCGGGGAGCGGCGGGGCGCACTGCGCTCCTCCTCGGTCAGCGAAAGGAGGAGCGTTTAGGAACGAGTCCATTTCCCACTATCTCCTCTCCGTCCCGGCCCGCCAAATTGTCGCCTGATAAAGTTTTTAGCGTCCGCGTGGGGGGAGGGGGCATTTTTCACCTCTTCTCCGGCCTCCCCTCCCCACCTTCTTTCTAATTTCCCGGCAGACGAGGGGTGTGCGCTGCAACGCCGCACTACTCCGACGCCCGGGTTTTTTCGGAGAAAAGACGGTCGCAACTTGTTGGCCACCGTACCCTCCCCTTTTTGTCGGGGTGGGAATTCCCAAATTTATTATAGCTTCATGAAATTCCCGTTCTCCACCCCCCCAAAATAACTTTTCCAGGGCATATCAAAAAGATCGGCTTGACCGAGGGGGCGGCTGTTTTCGGGACGTGTGACGGTCAGGGCAGCGCACGCCCGCGGTCCCCACAACTGGGTGGACTCTCTTTGTGCCTTGGTTGGGGGTGGGGGGAGCCAGGAAAGGCTTCGCCGCCTGGCCCACCTGGAACAAAAGGGTTAACCCTCGGCCCGCCCGCTTCCTCCGGAGGGGAGGGGCGAGCTCCTGGCTCTGACCCCTCCCCTGGTCCTGCTCTGACCTCCCCTTCCCCTTTCATTTTGGGTGGGCGCTCAAGTGGGGCTTTTGGTGGTCTTTGGCATCTTTACGGGGGGGCTTGTTACAGGAGGACTTCTGAAATTAACGCTGGTTGGAGTTTGAAATCGGTTAACCTGAGCTGGGCTAGGCTCTCGGGCCTGGCTGCGCTCCCAGCGCGGTTAGGGAGGGGGGTTCACTATTGATCACCCGGGTTGGAAAGGACAGCCCAGCCGGGTTGAGCGTGGGCGCCCCCTGGAGGCCCAGCCTGAAGCCGGGCCCTTTGCTGGGAGGCGGGTCCCATCGCAGGTACTGGCTCACACCTGGTGGGTGGGACAGGTTGCGGGGGCGGCGAATGCAGGGTTCTGGCTGGGCGGATGATGGGCGCCCCTGGGGGTGCTTGACAGTTGCCTGCAGGATCGCAGTCAGTGTCCGCTATTCTTTGCCAAGTCTTTGGAATTCTCGGAAAGAATCCCTCGATCTTAGAGTGTGTTTGCAAAGCCCCCGGTTGCCTCCTTGGGACAGAAGGTAGTTTTCCCAAGCGGTACGTTTTTAATGGCTGCATTTTGGCTGTTTTCAGTTGATCAACCAGAATATATATGATAGGTATAATTTAAAAAAGTAATATTGGGCTGGTTCTTATTTTGTAAAGCCACTTGAGAATGCAGGTTTGGAGGAGGAGAATGAAGTCTGGTGATCAATTAGCAGATCAAAAAATCTGCAGGTGGTCGGGGGACTAACACTACATACAGAAAATTAGCATTTTCTCAAAAGAGTTTCAAATGCCCTTTGTGATAAACTGCATTACAACCATCAACGATTAAGATTCCCAAATTTCAATAACTTCTAGACCCTGTTTCTCGACTAAAATGATTTACTCTGGGTTTAAGGATTCTGGCATTAGTAGTTAACGTTTCAGGCCACCTTTCTATGGGCTGACTTCGTCTGGGTTTCCGAAAGCGAGAAGGCTACAATTTGCCCACAGTCCCTTTTTGTTCATTAAAAATGCATTGTAAAGTGCATTTCCTCACCCTAAGAATGTAGTGTACACTCCAGCGCACAAGTGAAGGATACTTTGTCATTCGTGCTCTTGTTAGCAAGCTCTTTCATGGGCAGGGGTGTGGAACCATCTTGGGAAGCAGCAGATACAGTTAGCACTTCGTCTTTTTAAATGTAACTTGTCAGGTTGGTGCCTGGGAAGTCAGGTTTTTTGGTAAGGTTTTAGGGTGAGAGCTGCAGTCCAGTCTGGTTGTATGACTTTCAGCTGTGTAACCTTGAGGACAATTTGATTTTTCTGTTCTTTTGGCTCCTTCCTGTTTATACAGCGGAGATAAAAACATCCTGTGTGTCCATTTTGGCCATAAGAAGGCCTACTGTGTGTTGCGAATGTGATCAGTAATTAATTTTGTTCAAAATAACAGCATGTTTTCATTTTTACCTTTTGTGTCAAGATGGTATTGCGCTGCCAATTGAGATAATTCTGCAGAAACAGTAGCTTTACTATGTGCCAGCCACCAGGCCTGGGACAAGTACATTATCTTTATTTCTCACAACCAAAGTTACCAAAGTCATGTTTTTACTCATTTTAGAGTAAATTACAGCTCCTGGTTGAAATGACTTGTCCTGCTTAATTTTAGCCTTGCCCTGAGTCCACAGGGCTGTGTTTGTTATGATCTCAGAGCAGTTGGTGTTGTGATCGGATTTTCTTTGATTCCTTAAATGAGAGAGCCATGTATAGTGTTTGTTTGGTTGGATTTGGTGATCTTCCCGCCCTTTTAATTTTTGAGATGTGCCTTTGCAAGCTTTAGATTAAGAGGTCCTGGGGAAGCAAGTTGGAAATCTGTGCTTGTATTTGGTTGGTTTCTCTGGGGCTTAGTGCCCTGGAAAAAAATGACAGGGAAAAGAGTTCATAGAAGTTCCCTTTTCCATCACCCTTAACCTATTGTACTTTTGATTATTATAAAAAACACCTAAACATTTTTTAAAGCCTTTAAATACAGACCAGAACTGCTTAGTCAGTCAACGCCACCGTTTTTTTTTTCCCCCAACAAATTTCGTGTCTGTGTAAGGCTTTGTTCTAGGGGCTGTAGAGCAACAAAAGCCCCTACCCTCATAGAGTTTACAAATGTGCTTGAAAGATAAGCTCCAGTTGAGGTAAAGTGGGGCACATCTCTATAACTTTGATAGCAAAGAAAGATCACGCACCTTAGCAGCTATAAAGCCTTCCTTGATCCTTTTACTCTTTTTTCCTTTTGAGCAGAGTTCCTGAATTTTGGTCCAAGACTCTGAAACTTCCTTTTTTTTCTTAGATCTTAATTAAGTAGAGACTTAATTTCGCAGCAGATCTTCTTATTCGCCATCTACGAATTGAGTTAAAGGCTTTTTACTTAAGTGTTGAAATTAAACTGGTAAAAGGGCACTTTCTTTCCACTGGCTCAATACTTAGGGACATAGTTCCCTTTTGTTTTTTGGTAAGCAGTTACCCTGGGGGGGGTGGAGGAGGGTAGAGATATTGTGGGCTTTAGATAATCTACTCATTGTAGTTCTTTTAATACAGGAATGAAAAAAAAAAGATTGAGTCATAATGCTTTTATCAAGATATACAGGTTTTATTTTAAGCGTTTTTAGAGTCTCCAGAATTTGATTGGCCCCTATAGATGAACTTTCTTTCTATACAATAGTAAGAGTATTTTCTATCCATTTGGCAGTGATTGAATCTAAGACCCCTGCTGGGTTTACTGCATTCTTCCAACTTATTGGATAACTAGATGCTGAGAGATAACATTCCTAAAATTCGGGGTGGGGGTGGGGCAGAGGGATGGAAGAACTAGTTGCCCTGTAATCCCTCTGAACTTTGCTTTTTTTCTTTTGGGTTAATTTAAGCATACCCAGCAATTGTTCATAACAGTCCTCTTACTCCTTGGCAAATAGGGTTTCAGTATTTGCCAATGGTGGTCTGGATGTAGAAGTATTTTTTTACTGCACAAGCAAACAGCTGCTGCTGTTTTAAGACTCAAGTGGGATGTTGCTGGTATTGCTTAGAAGCTACAGAAGAGGCAAGCTGAGCTTGTGTATACAGTGAAGGCAAGCTGGTATTCAGGCTGTAAATCACTTTTGGGAATTGTTGGATCCTTCTAGTACAGGGGAGCTCAACCTTTTTTTATTTTGTGCCATAGATCTCTTCTCAACATAATGTGTTTCAGTGCATAAAATACATAGAGTATGAGGAAATAAATTGCATTGAAATAGAGTTATCAAAAATGAAAACATTTGTGAGTTGTGCATCTTTATTCATACAATAAATAACAAGATCTAGCCAACCCATCAGGTAACCTCCAGTATTTCCAAGTCATGCAACAACATGACACCATAGAAAATGTCTGTGGTTTCTGTTGATGGCAGAAATCACAGCTTTTGCTAATACCACTGTGGTGTGTTTTTTCTTACACTCATAATTGAAAGAAATGTTAAATTTTAGCTCAGCTTAGTGAAAATATTTTTTTTTCATATTTTATGGGTCCTTGCTTATGGATGCCTGTTTTAGATCATGTATTTTCATTGAAAGGATATTGCCTCCAAAGGGATGAAAATTGTTTTTTGGAAGGGACAAAAAAATTGTCGATATCACAACGATTTGTGACCCTCCAAAGGACCACAATACATGATCATATACAATGTATTTGTGATATTAAAATTTCATGGAGGGGGCAATTAGGAAACAAATGCTAAAAGCCTCCACAGAAGGGTGAAATAGAAAAAAGTTAGAGAAACTCTGCTGTATGAGAAGCAATTATAAATTAGGCCACCCATTTCAGTGCCCTTAAAAGTATTTAAGAATCCAGTACCTGCTTGTCTATATTCTAGCTAGCTGTGTGTTACCTTGAGCCACTTAATTATTTCTGAGCCTTAGTTTCCACATCTGCAAAATGGGAACAAAGATGCTTGCTTTTGTGGCTATAAAGATAAAAGACTTAAGGTATAAGAGTCTGTTTTTGTCCTTGTTTGGGGAGGATGGTGGGAGTTGGGTAGCTTTGGCCCTTAAAAACTGGGATGGAGTTGTCAACATTTTTGCATGGCCTTTATTAGAGATTTCCAAAAGTAGAGTAGCTGAGACAGGGCAAATTAAAGAGACTGGCTTGACCTAGGAGATAGCTGTGTATTTGGGGGGACAGAGGGATAGACGGGGGGCTTTTGACACTAATTTAAAAAGAAGCCGTGGTAGAGAAGTGTGTACAGTTTAGAGTTCTCTCTTCCACCCCAGTCTCAGACCCACTCTCCAGGGCGTAGAGGCCAGCAACTGTTTCTCTTTTGTCATTTCAGACTTTCCACGTATGTGTGTATATCTGCGAACACAAATAGGAGTGCATTATGCATATACATCCTTTTATCTGCCCTTTTTTCCTCCTCTTGAAATAAATCTTGGGCAGTTGTCTTGTAGAGCAGCACATATAACGGAGCTCTACTTTATTTCTGTTGGCTACAAGTGTTCGCCTTTTCTGTACCCTAATTTATTGAACCAGAAACTTACTGACGGACCAGGGCACATCCATTTTTGTGGTTGCTGTTTGTTAATATGAGAAATGCTGCAATAAATATCCTTGTATTACAGAAAGTAAATTTTTTAAAAAGGAATTGCAGGGTCGAAGGAAAATTGCACAAAAAATTAAGATGTTGGCAGATTGCTCCCTGAAAAAGCTGTATCCATTCATTCCGTACCTACCTATAACAGTTTTTAAAAATTTCACTTTTTAGAGTGCTTGACACATAATTACCAAATTTGCTTTTCCAGAAAGATTGTACCACTTAATGCCCCCATAAGCACCCTATTAAAATCATACAGATATATACTATCTGGGAATTGATGAGCATTTTTAACTTGACTCTGGAAAAGGACTGAATCGGAGCAGTCTTGAGGCCTTAAGAAAGGAGGTTTTGTGCTATGCCTGCCTACTGGAACTTGTCCTGGAAGTTGCAGAGGTACATCACTTCAGGCCACTTTTAGCACGACTTCAGGAAGGCCAAGAATAAGATAGTAAGGAGTGTACTATTCCCACCCGACTAACCAGCCCGACCTCCCAGGCTTTTCCTGTCTGTTTAGGATTTCTGTGAGAGGAAAGAAAGTTACAGTCTTAACCAACTGAGAAACATGAAGGAAGAATACACACGAAGGGGGTTCAGTTAGAGGGTCTGGGCATTGCATGCCTGAGTTTTAATATTAGCTCTTTAATATTAGTTCACTACATGTGTTACCTCAGGCAAGTTAATGTCCTCCGAGCCTCAGTTTCCCCCTCTATTAAATAGGATAATAGTCTCTGCCTCATAGAGTCGTTAATAAGACATTATTTAGAATCACACTTGGTACATACATAGTAAGTGCTCAAAAGTTTTGTCACTAATTTTTTTTTCCCCCCAAAAGATGGACTGGTAAGGGGATCTTAACCCTTGACTTGGTGTTGTCAGCACCACACTCTCCCAAATGAGCTAACTGGCCATCCCTATATAGGGATCTGAACCCATGGCCTTGGTGTTAACAACATCACACTCTCCCAAGTGAGTCACGGGCTGGCCCTTGTTACTAATTTTTATTTTATAATTTTTATTTTTTTGACAGCTGGCCAGCATGGGTATTGAACTCTGGACCTTGTTTGTTATCAGCACCATACTGTAACCAACTGATGTCACTTAATTTTTCACTGTGTTGTCTTTGACGAGTCACATGACCTCAGAGTCTCAGTTTTTGTCACCTGTAAATGGGGCTGATATTTAATAGAATTGAATGACTATAGTATGGAGCGTCTAGGCATTCCTAGTCTGGACTGCAGGAAGATACTGGGCTCTTCTTTTCACCATTGGATCTCTGACCCCTACCTTGCACACAGTAGGAGGTGAGAAGTGTTGTTGAATGACTTAGGCATTAAATGACAGTCATTGCGCTCAGCAGTCCTCGTTGAATTAATTGGTTTACTAAATCCAGACATTTGTCCTATGAGGTTGTCGTGTTGTGATTATACGTGTTCAATAAGCATTCTCAGGGAAGGCCCATTGTATAAAACCTGGTACCCCAGCAGGCCAGACCTTCTTAGGACCACTGTACACACCTTGCAAAACATCATGTTATTTCCAGTCTTAAATTAATAAGGATGAAGTCAATTTATTAAGGCCGTGCTTCAAGATCAGTCCCTCCTCCATACTGTTGGTGGCCCCTTCAAACAAAAGCCCATGGCTTTCAGAAGTGTAATCACCCAGGAAATTGAGATAAAGTATGTTAGTTTGCTAACATAAAAAGTAATAATTCATTTAATTAAAAGTGGTGTGGACCTTTTCTCCATGCATTTGTACATTTCAAACATAGGTTTTATTTTACAAAAAAATGTTCATATTTTACATACTGTTCTGCAACTTATTTCCTTCACCTAACTTTTATGACATACAGAAATGCAGCATAAGTTTTGCACTATGGCTAGATGAAAGTTTACTCTTTGGCTGCTGTAAACATTTCTGCAAAAAGAAAATCCCTGGATATTTGTATACTTGTGCAATATCTGTGTGGTTTAGATTCATAGGTCCAGAGTTGTTGGGTCCGAGGTGTGCCCAGGTCTTTGTCCTGAGGCCCCAAGACTCCAATGACTAGTTAGTAGTGGGCATACATAAGGATAGCAGGGAGGTAAGAACAATGACTAGAGACACTATGCTTTCAGGCTGCTTATTCCCAGGACTCAGGTGGCAGGCTAAAGCACAGTCCCAGGACAGGAGTTAGAATGTGTAGGCTGGTACTAACCCTAAAAGTGAATAGTTGTAAAAGAAATCCGTGGGCCAATTATTTTTAGCAACATAACTTTTCTCAAAATGGGACTGTGTTTGTTTTTTGTGTATTTGACTTCAGAGAAAAGGAACTATAGTTATAACAGTACCAAAGTTGTAAGTGGGGAACGTTAAAAATCCATCATTCCCGTTTCTGTTCTCCTATTCTTATATTTTGGCTTATTTTTCTTTTTAATGTCCTAAGTATTAAGACATTTTCAATGTGTTTTTCATAATCTGGAAGGTCAATGAAGTCTTTTTCTTTGGGCAAATTGTTTCTAGACATTATAGTCTTTTTTTCAATGTGTTTTCCCATTTATGAATATATCCTAGGAATATCTTCTCAGTCTTCCTATCTAAATTCATCTAGTGTGCTCTTCTTCATATTTCAGGTAAATTTAGTTACTGCCATCATGATTGTTGGCACCTGTAAACTTTTATTGTCCCTGGTAGGTAGCTGATCATTACATTGAATGAGTGATTTGCTGCAGTTTCACTTTCCATGGGCCCAGAAGGGAGATCAGCAGCTATGATTTGAGCAGGTTTGTAATGTCCTTTTCATTGACTGCATGAAATCCATTTGCCTTTGCAAGCTAGCTCTGAGTGGGATACAGAGGGTTTGGATGGGGATCATTTTAATAAATCATACGCATTTTCTAGGGCTGCTGTAACAAACTGGATGGTTTCAAATAACAAAAATTTACCATCACACAGTTCTAGAGGCCAGACATCTAAAATTTAGCTGTGTCAGCAGTGTTGGTTCCTTCTAGAGGCTGTGAGAGGATCTAATTTGTTATCTCCTGTTGGCTTCCAGAAATCCTTAGCTTATAGCCACCTAACTCCATCTCTGCCTTGTCATCACATGACCTTTATTTATTCTTTGTGTGTCTCTGTCTCAAATCTCCCTTTCCTTTCTCTTATAAAATAATGCCAAGCATTGGATTTAGGGCTCAACCTAATTACATTTGCAAAGACCCTGTCCAAATAAGATCAAATGCACGAGGAGGGTGGGGGTTAGGACTCGGCCATATCTTTTGGGGGACACAATTCAACCTACAGCATAAGTGGTTAGTTCATTCATACTCTTCAGATGACTTTATTTCCCTTACACAGTCTTCTGCCTGTTAGAACACAGATAATGAAGACCTGTCACATTGTGAAATCCTTTTTCGGGGGCAGAGTTCTTAGCTTTCTCTCTCTCGTCACAGGTGCTCCAATGAACCCCCTGGGGAATGGCAGTGAAGCAAGCGGGGATGAAGTGGCAGTAAAGAGGCTTCGTCAGGAGGAGACTCACATCTGTGAGAAATGCTGTGCAGAGTTCTTCAGCATCTCTGAGTTCTTAGAACATAAGAAAAATTGCACTAAAAATCCACCTGTCCTCATCATGAATGACAGCGAGGGGCCAGTGCCTTCGGAAGACTTCTCTGGAGCTGTACTGAGCCACCGGCCACCCAGTCCGAGCAGTAAGGACAGTCACAGGGAGAATGGTGGCAGCTCAGGGGACATGAAGGAGAAGCCGGGTGTGGAGTCTGTCATGTACTTAAAGACAGAGACCGCCCCACCACCCACAGCCCAGGACATAAGCTATTTACCCAAAAGCAAAGTGGCCAACACTAATGTGACTCTTCAGGCACTACGGGGCACCAAGGTGGCGGTGAATCAGCGGAGCAGTGATGCGCTACCGGCCCCTGTGCCTGGTGCCAACAGTATCCCGTGGGTCCTGGAGCAGATCCTGTGTCTGCAGCAGCAGCAGCTACAACAGATCCAGCTCACTGAACAGATCCGCATCCAGGTGAACATGTGGGCCTCCCATGCCCTCCATTCTGGTGTGTCCAGCGTGGCAGGGGCCGAGACCCTGAAGACCTTAGGCAGCCACATGTCCCAGCAGGTTTCTGCGGCTGTGGCTTTGCTCAGCCAGAAGGCTGGAAGCCAAGGTCTGTCTCTGGATGCCTTGAAACAAGCCAAGCTACCTCACACTAGCATCCCTTCCACTGCTAGCTCTTTGTCTCCAGGGCTGTCACCCTTTGCCCTGAAGCCAGATGGGGGAAGGGTGCTGCCCCCGAACGTCATGTCTCGCTTCCCGAGTGCTTTGCTCCCTCAGGCCCCAGGCTCCGTGCTCTTCCAGAGCCCTTTCTCCACTGTGGCGTTAGATCCATCCAAGAAAGGGAAAGGGAAGCCACCAAACGTCTCCGCGGTGGATGTCAAACCCAAAGACGAGGCCATCCTCTACAAGCACAAGTGTAAGTACTGTAGCAAGGTATTCGGGACTGATAGCTCCTTGCAGATCCACCTCCGCTCCCACACTGGAGAGAGACCCTTCGTGTGCTCTGTCTGTGGTCATCGCTTCACCACCAAGGGCAACCTCAAGGTGCACTTTCACCGACATCCCCAGGTGAAGGCAAACCCCCAGATGTTTGCTGAGTTCCAGGACAAAATGGCCGCAGGCAATGGCATCCCCTATTCACTCTCGGTACCTGTCCCTGTAGATGAATCGAGTGTCTCTTTAGACAGCAAACCTGTCCTTGTAACAGGGACCCCCTCCATAGGGCTACCTCAGAATCTCTCTTCAGGGACTAACCCCAAGGACCTCATGGGTGGTCCGTTGCCCAGTGACCTGCAGCCTGGGCCTTCTCTGGAAAGTGAGGGTGGACTCACACTACCTGGGGTGGGGCCAAACCATAATTCCCCAAGGGTTAGTGGCTTCCATGGGAGAGGGACCCCCGAGCCAGGGTCAGAGACCCTGAAATTGCAGCAGCTGGTGGAGAACATTGACAAAGCCACCACCGACCCCAACGAATGTGTTGTTTGCCACCGAGTCTTAAGCTGCCAAAGCTCCCTCAAAATGCATTACCGCACCCACACAGGGGAGAGACCGTTCCCGTGTAAGATCTGTGGCCGTGCTTTTTCTACCAAAGGGAACCTGAAGACGCACCTCGGGGTTCACCGAACCAACACGTCCATAAAGACGCAGCATTCGTGTCCCATCTGCCAGAAGAAGTTTACCAATGCAGTCATGCTGCAGCAGCATATCCGGATGCACATGGGTGGTCAGATCCCCAACACGCCCCTGCCGGAGAATCCCTGTGACTTTACGGGCCCTGAGCCAATGACGGTCGGTGAGAATGGCAGTAGAGGTGCCATCTGCCATGAGGATGTTGTGGAAAGCATCGATGTTGACGAGATCAGCTCCCAGGATGCCCCCAGTAGCTCCTCAAAGGTCCCTGCACCTCCTCCCAGGATCCTCTCAGCATCGCCCACTCTAGGGTTCCCCATGATGACTTCCCTAGATGTCCCAGGAAAAATGGGTCTTGCTACTTCTGGTCTGCAGCAGCAGAGCAGCCGAGAAAATGGTTCAGTGGAGAGCGACGGCCTGACCAACGACTCATCCTCACTGATGGGAGACCAGGAGTATCAGAGCCGAAGTCCAGATGCCGTGGAAACCACGTCCTTCCAGGCACTCTCCCCGGCCAATAGCCAAGCAGAAAGCATCAAGTCAAAGTCTCCCGAAGCCAGGGGCAAAGCAGAGAGCTCCGAGAACAGCCGCACTGAGATGGAAGGTGATAGAGCTTTGGATTTAACTTATGTCCATTTTGGGCTCAAAGTCGTCAAAAAGGAACTTGGGTTGAACTTTACAAATGGAGAGTATGATCTGAAGCAGCTCCTCTATAGGGCAATTAGCTTTTCTTTTCTGTATTTCTGGGTAGAGGGAAATAATAATTACCTCTATCCTAGTAAGAACCATGCTTTTTATTTATGATGGGTAATGCAAATGGGGTATGAACAGCATACTTTTTGTTGGTTTTAATTTTGTCTTTGAGCCCCATGGGGACGCAGGGGTAACCTTACATAAATTCCAATACAAGTATGTTTGCGGAAGTGGGTGCTATTTCTTGAGTCTTGAGATCCCACTCCTTAATGTAATGTTTACAAATTAATCACTCTTGAGGGGAGAAAGACTAACCTGTTTTAAATGCATGTATCAATTCTGGGGTGCCTGTTGATGTCATTAATAGTAAAATAGCAGGACAGCTGCATCATAGAATCGAAGAAAAATGGTGTCTGGCAGTACATAAAAGGCAGAAATTCGAACTTCAATTACATGTGTTCCTGTGTTGCCCATACCTTAATACAAACCAAAATGGTAAATTTTCCGAAATGTTTTGAGTCTTTATTCTTTGTGCAGATAAACAATTGAAAGGAAGCTGCTTTTGAGGTGTAAATTTCCTGAAAGCCATCTCTAGTCTCTTAAACAAGTGGGCAGTTGTCAAAGTTCTTTTTTGGTTTGAAGAATGAGTTAAGTGCTGGATGATAACTATTTGGGTTTCTTTTCCCCTCCACATACTAGGTCGGAGCAGTCTCCCATCTACATTTATCCGAGCCCAGCCAACGTATGTCAAAGTTGAAGTTCCTGGTACATTCCTTGGACCCTCGGCCATGTCCCCTGGCATGACACCTTTGTTAGCAGCCCAGCCTCGCAGACAGGCCAAGCAGCACGGCTGCACGCGGTGTGGGAAGAACTTCTCGTCTGCTAGTGCCCTTCAGATTCACGAGCGGACTCACACCGGAGAGAAGCCTTTTGTGTGCAATATATGTGGGCGAGCTTTTACCACCAAGGGCAACTTGAAGGTGGGTTTCTTTAGGCTTCCAGCAGGGCAAGGGTCTGGGTTGCTAATCATTGTGATCCATGATGAATTCTTCTATTAAGATCAAATGGAATATACAGTTATATCTCATAGCTGGCTCTTGAAAAAATTTTTAAAGAAGTATATTTTCTCACATTGCAGTATCTCAAATTGGGATGCTTCTTACAGTGAGTGGGATAAGAAAGCATTGTGTCTATAACTGATAATGGCTTTTTCTAATCTTAGTGGCACATAAAGCAATGATACATTCTACAAGTGATGCTATACGGGAGCAGGACGTGGTAAGTCCAGCCTGGGTACTATTCCCTCCAGTTGGAGGAGACTGATTTCTTTGAACAATAGTTAAGTAGAGGTATGAAATAAAGTCTGGAACCAGAGATGGTATTTGTCATATGTTGTAATGAACATATGACATTTTGATTATTTATGGTCTGGCATATGCTTTTCCAGACTTGATGACCATGCTAGTTGGTTTTTGTTTGTCTGAGCTGCTAAGTTGCGATAAATACCTGGAGTTAAATGTGTGTATGATACAATACCAGTGGAGTTTTTTTTTTAAAAAGCCCCTAGGTTATCAGCCAAACTTTAAAAAACTCAGCAGCTGGGTCCTTCCAGAGGGTGGTCTATATTGCTGTCATTACTGTTAAGATAAGTTGTTTCCACCTAAGATTTCATCAGGGAGGAGTCTCCCATGTAAGGGTTGGAAGCAGCCAGCATGAGAATGCAGGATGGGGAAGGGGCTTGGCTTTTCCTCCTGGCCCTATCTCCAGTTTGCTGTGTGACCCTTGAGCAAGGTGAATCCCTCTGCATCTCCCTCCCTAATGGCTAGACTAATTGAATTCTTTGTAGTTAGAATATAAAGGTTTAAACTTCAAGTTGAAGTTGACCTAGAAGACTCATTTTATTTATTTATTTATTTTTTTAAAAGATGACCGGTAAGGGGATCTTAACCCTTGACTTGGTGTTGTCAGCACCACACTCAGCCAGTGAGCGAACCGGCCATCCCTATATAGGATCCGAACCCGTGGCCTTGGTGTTATCAGCACCACACGCTCCCGAGTGAGCCACGGGCAGGCCCTAGAAGACTCATTTTAAAATTTAAACTCTCTGGGCTCAGACCTAAGTTCGCCACCACATGGCAAAACACACCAAGAAGGTCGGGATCACTGGGAAATATGGGACACACTATGGTGCCTCCCTTCTTCAGTGGAAAACTGAAGAAAATTGAAATTGGCCAGCACGCCAGGTATGCTTGCTCCTTTTGTGGCTAAACCAAGAAGAAGAGATGAGCCATGGTGATCTGTCACTGTGGTTACTGCATAAAAACACTAGCCAGTGGTGCCTGGACCTACAACACCACTTCTGCAGTCACAGAAAAAATCTGCCATCAGAAGACTGAAGGAATTGAAAGACCAGTAGAAGCTCTACCATTTGAGACATCACTAGCCTATAATAAATGAGTTAATTTACATTAAAAATACAAGAGTAGTAAAATTTAAAAATACTTATTACAAAAGCCATCTATATTAATTTTTTAAATCTAGTTGGCAGAAACATGGGAGGATCACAAAGTAACTTAATCTGTAATATTGACTTCCAGAAATATAAAGCTTAATGAGTTCACAGGCCCTGGGTGAACATCTGAATATGAGGCTTTGGGCAGGTAATTGGCAGTGCCTCGGTGTTTCAGGCTTGGGAGTGGTGGTGGTGGTGATGATAACCTCTGGGTTGTCCTGGAGATTAAGTGAGTTGTGCTAGTGAAGTGTTTCAGATCGTGCCCTGAACATCATTGAGTGCTGTTTAAGTTTAGCCTTATTGCAGTGATTAACAGCTTGTTATAGTGATTAACAACAAGTCTCTTCTATTCTTAAAGAAAAGGATTTTAAAAGGATTTAAAAACTCGAAGGACAGTCAGCAAAATAATCGAAGAAACAGCCAAGTTGAAGAAGCAACAAGTAGCAAGCCGTAAGGTCTCTTCATCAGTAGAACAGATCTTGCCTTGCCTATCACCCGAGGTTAAATAGCATCCACTTCCCACTCTGGCCATCTGCACCTTTCCCAAGGTTTATTTTCCCGTTAGCAATGATTACAGTCATTGATGTGCTATATATTTAGATGTCAGCTCCATCAAGGCCAGATCTGATTTGTTCAAAAATTACTTTTTTAATTTAAATTTTTATTCAAATAATTGTAGATTCACATGTGATGAGCAGTTATAGGGACATCTTTGTCAGGTTTCTTGGCCTGGCTTTCCTCATTGGTAGTATTTTGCAAACCGCACAACCAGGATATTGACATTGATACAATCTACTTATCTTGTTCAGATTTTCCCATTTTACTTGAGCTCAGGTATGTATGTGTTAAGTTCTGTACAGTTTATTACCTATGTAGGTTTGTGTATTCAAAGGTTTTAACACTAGCACTTGGAATAATGCCTGGCACACAGTAGGTGTTCCCATAAATGCACAGGTAAACAGTGGGGCGAGACAGTTGGAGAATTTAAGCCCCACCTTGCTTACTCTAGGCAGAAATGTTGGCCACATGTTGCCACATCATCTGATTTCTTTTTCCAAGAGACCAGATATCTGGGTCTTTAATTTATGAAGTCTTTTTGTTGTTTTGGTGGCTGACTAGTGCAGGGAACTGAACCTTTGACCTTGGTGTTACAAGGTCACACTCTCAGCAACTGAGCTAAGTGGGCAGGCCATGAAATCTAATTTCTTTTTTTCTTTTTTTTTTGACCGGTAAGGGGATCGCAACCCTCAGCATGGTGTGGTCCGCACCACACTCAGCCAGTGAGCGCACCAGCCATCCCTATATAGGATCCGAACCTGCGGCCTTGGTGCTCCCAGCGCCGCACTCTCCCGAGTGAGCCCCGGGTCCGGCCCTAATTTCTAAATATAAAGTGTGCAAATACACTGTTTGGGTAGGACGAAACCCACATGCAGACTGGTTTTGGCTTGCCAACAGGCACTGGCATCTCTGTTTTGATGAAACCTTTCTGTCCTGTTCTCTTAGGTTCACTATATGACGCACGGGGCGAATAACAACTCAGCTCGCCGTGGGAGGAAGCTGGCCATCGAGAACACCATGGCACTGTTAGGTACGGACGGCAAGAGAGTCTCAGAAATGTTTCCCAAGGAAATCCTGGCCCCTTCGGTGAACATGGACCCTGTTGTGTGGAACCAGTACACCAGCATGCTCAATGGCGGTCTGGCCATGAAGACAAATGAAATTTCTGTGATCCAGAGCGGTGGTATCCCACCCCTCCCGGTTTCCCTGGGCGCCAGCTCTGTTGTGAGTAATGCCACTGTCTCCAAGATGGATGGCTCCCAGTCAGGTCTCAGTGCTGATGGGGAGAAACCAGGTGCTACTGACAGTGTCCCCAAACACCAGTTCCCCCACTTCCTGGAAGAAAACAAGATTGCGGTCAGCTAAGCTAAAGGAGAACTTGCAAGGAAGGAGATATGCAGACAGAGTGCTTTTTATCTTTTGTTTTGTTTTTCTTAAAGAACCCATCTCCTCCTCCTGTTTTCTTTTTTCTTACTGATATGCAAATAATGTTTACGGTTGTGACTACAACCTCAGGCAGTCCTACAATCACAATTGTTGCTATGCTGCTTTGCGAAAAATGAAAACAAAAAAAATGAAAAATCAAAAAAAAAAAAAAAAAAACATACCAAAACAAATACAGACTAGAATTTTTTTTTTTTTTTTAAATTCTGGAAAGAAGCGGGTCTTGTAAAGTAGCTTTGTTACTTGCAACAAACTGTATACATAAAACCTTCATACAACCTTAGAGTGACTGTTTCCAAAGACTGTCACCTATTTCAAGGTGGAATAGTTGAGACTTACTGAACCACAGTGGAAAAGACAACTACTTAGCCTAATTGGGGGAGAGGGGATACTGTATACTTCCATGGTGACCATATGCGGGTAAATGGACAAGGTCTGTCATCTATTTAGGGACCTGTTTTATATGCCCCCCAACCCTGTACTCATCTTTTCTTTTGTTTTTTGAATGTACTTTAAAAACAACAACAAACTAAGGTGTGTAGAATTATAAAATTCTTTCAACCTTAGGACCTTAAGTAGGATGCCCTCAAATGGACTTACGTTAGTCCTTAGGGAGTCAATGTGCGTGTTGCTGCTTATTTAAATACAGTTAAGTTGAAACCTCAAGAGTGCCAATGGACTTCCTCACTTCCCGGATGCCTTCGTCTTCCTGAACACCAGAAGAAATGGGCACCTGGGCGGGGAATCTCAGGTGACTTAATTTAGTTCGCCAGTGCCTACTCTATTGAAGAACTGGGTTTTCATTCTTGAGAAGAAGCTCAAAAGGACGTGTTTCCTATCACAGGTTCACATACTAATTTTTAAAAAAATTTCCTCGGTGCAACTTATGCCAAGTAATTATGAAGTTTTTTTTCCCTGGGTATTGCATGAAGGCTACGAAGTTGAAACAGGCAAGTCCTGAGTGTGAAAGCTTTAATTTATCTACCTCATTTATTTTTTATTTTTGTAGCCATAGTCTCTATTTTCCTATCTTATGACCGCTGAAGTATTCCCAGGCCCTGTCTTAAGCCTAAGAGTTGATGTATTTGTGGGAACAGCTGGATGTTCAAGATGTTTTTGTGATTACTTTTTTTTAATCCCCTTTTTTGTACGTCTAATAATATTGAGCAAATGATGAAACGTTGCTCATATGGTTTAATTAGGAGGAAGAAAGAAAGACCCTAACTTCTGATGGAGAAATCTTTCCCCTCTATATGAAAGGCCCTTATTGAAATGTGGATCAAGACTGTTACCCAAAGTTTTGTCTCTTAGTTATTGCACCTGACTTTAGGATCCAAAAAATTTTTTTTGCCAAGTTGTGCCTTTCCTTCTTAAATTGTAAGTGAACACAGTAATAGTACCTGTTTACACTGTGGAGTGGATATTGTTACAGAGAACACACTAGTGGCTTTCTCACTTTGAGCTAATAATGCCTTGTGAATGTATGATCTATGGAGAAACCCCTGTAGTTGTACCTGCTGATGCTGTCTGTTGGAAAATAAATTTTGAATTGTTTTGGTTTTCTTTCCCACCGGGCGTGTATGTAAATTCTTTGGTACTTTCTGCTCTAAACCTGAGAATCTTCACTTGATAATCATTTCCAGCTGCCTCTAGCTCCTAGAGTCAGATAGACATCTGGTTTACCTCCGTACTTGACCCACTTCTCAAGCACATACAACTCAGCTGGTTGGCATCTTCTTTCCTTTTTAAGGCATAAAACTTTGGAGTGAGCTCATTCTGGAGAACTTTTGCTTTGTGTTTGCTTGTGACCATGGAAAAACTTGCCATGCCTTGGATTACCCCACATCTCAACCCATCATAACCTGGTATAAGTCCCTGGGCAGACGGACAATACTTATTTCCACCCATCTTGGCCTGCTTAGAAGGGAATGGGCTGAGCAGGGAGGGGGGAGACGCAGAGTTACCAGATGAATAAGCTCTAGAGATCTGCTGTATAACATTTGTACTTGTAGTCAACAGTGTGCTGGGCTCTTTAAAAAATTGACAGGGCAGATCTCATGTTAAGTGTTCTTACAACAATAAAAGTTTATTATAAAAAGGGGGAGGGCTAAGAGCCATATAGGAG
Organism: Cynocephalus volans; assembly: GCF_027409185.1. Classification (NCBI taxonomy): domain Eukaryota; kingdom Metazoa; phylum Chordata; class Mammalia; order Dermoptera; family Cynocephalidae; genus Cynocephalus; species Cynocephalus volans. Next base: position 46,199,717 of record NC_084460.1, on the reverse strand, counting down.
GTGGCATTTGATGCCAAGGGAAGATTGATAGAGAGGGTAGTGGAGAAAGTGCTCACTGGGCAGAGATACAAGAGCAAGACCGGGTTGATGTCCTGATAAAGGACCCTCTTTCCCACCTTTTGCTGTTTGTCTTTGTGAACCCAATGTCAAGAGGCAGCAGCAGGCCCCAGGAGAGTCTTCTGTGGGTGTGGATTTCACACCCTTCTGGAGTGGATTCTCTTGACATCTGTGAAAGGGCTAAGAGTTAGTGAGTGAGAAAGAGTGAGTGTGTGTGTGCGTGTGTGTGTGTGTGTGTGTGTTGTAAGGCTGTGCTCTAACCAATCGAGCCAACCAGCCAGCCTGAATTATGTTCTTAATGATCTTTGGCATGTCATGAGCTCTGCATGTAAGCTTCCCTTGCAGGTAGGTGCCCCGATCCTCCACGGTTTGCCTGTCTTTTGGTCTCAATTCAATTTAGGGTGAAGGAACCACCATATTGGCTCTGAGAGCAAGAGTAACCCAATCTTTCAAATAGTTGAAATGGAAGTTCTAATTTAAACTAATATGCCCTGGTCCCAAGTATCTACAATTTTCACCCTTTCTCCCACTTGACAGTAATCCACAGTTAAGATTTATGTCTTTCTGGATTCAAATGTATGAGAATTATTTTACTTATGTGACAAATTATGTTTCCCCTCCCCCTATATATAAGAAGATATAAAAATAGACAAATATAAAATTATTTTAGACATCTTTCCAAGGTAAAACCCACTTCTGGGTAATCCTTTAAAAATATCTGCAAACTACTGGCCAGCTGCCAAAGCAGAAAACAAAAAAAGTCTGCAATACTACAAGTATGATGTTTTATCAGCTATTGCCAACAGTGGTGGTATTATCCCTCAAACATTTTACTAAATGATTTTGATCATCTTTGTGACAGATTTTATTGCACTGCTGAGTTATTTTCAGGGTGAATTCTTGCTAGGGACTGCTAGGACAGCTCATTAATGTTTTCTTGTGTGTTTGCTGTTTTTTTCTTAAGTGAGTGCACTGTGTGTTTGTGGCCTGCTTTCTCAGCCCTAGTCTTTGAAGACAGTTCTCGAAGGGTAGCTTAGGAGCCTACTTGTATAGCATAGTGATTCATCCAAGTTTGCAGACCACAGAAGGTAAGCCTCAGAACCTGCTCTTACTGGAGGACCTGGCTGTCTTGCATCTTCTATAGGCTCTGTGTATTCAAAACTTTTTTATGCTGGGAGATGTAACAGATTTGCAAAGGTGGTCTTACTCTTCACACTGACTTGTAAAAAGAACCACTTCTGCTTCCCACCTCCCCCCCTCCATAAGTTGAGCCCCACCAGAGCCTGTTTTGCATGGGGGTAAGAACGGGATTGAGGTGTGGGGAAGGTGGTGTTCAGTTCAGTTAATATCTGACCCACACCAGGTTGAGTCAGGTGATGGTTTAACTAAACCACAACATCAAGGAAGGTGTTGACAAATCTGCACCTTTACAGGAAACTCTTTAATAGAATTTCAAGCATAACTCTCACAGCAACATGACCTATTGTCTACAACTTAGCAGATTGTTTGAGCCCTAACGGGAAGTTTCACATGTGTCAGCATATATAAGTACAGAAACAGAAAACTGAAGTTAGATGATAAAGGTATATTTCAAATCAGTGGTGGAAAGGATGGGTTCATGATGAAATAACATCTTTATTTGGGAAAGAAGTCCTGGCTCAACTCTTTGGCTGTGTGCTCTAGGGTAAAATAATTCACCTTATGGAACCTTAGTTACTTCATCCACAAAATGGGTATAATATTTGATTTGTAGGGTTATGTTGAGATTAGATGATATCACGAAAATGCTTAATCTGGGACAAAATAAACATTCCATGTGGTAGCCGTTGCTGTTTCTTTTGTTTGGCTCAGAAAATCTGAACTATCCCATTTAGGCAGAATTTGTCCCAACTCTGGATCAAGTGGATTCTCTTGGTTCAATCTGTTGAGACTGAGGGAGGAATCACCTGGATCAGAAGGCAGCTGGCACCTTTACTGCAAAGGTGACATGAGCTTTTGCAGCTCATAAGCCAGAAGGCATCTATACATGGCATATTTCATCATTCCCTGATTGTTTGCTTTTAAAATATAAAATGTGAAAAATGGGGGTAACTTTTAAGGTAGACCTTCCATGTATCTCCTCGAATAAGGTCACAGAAGCCACTGAGTATTTCAGCTGATGTTAACTGCATTTCATTGATTCTTGCATGTGCCTTTTATCCGTTTACTCCTCTCCACCACGCCACAGACAGACACCCCAGGACATTTAGGTGCAGGTGGCTGGAAGTCACAAGATGGCAGAACCCTGCTGGTTGTGGGCCCTTTACTTGGTGTTGGGGGAGGCTCATTTTGAGTCCATCAAAGACCTGTGTTTCTGCTCTTGTTTGAAGTTCAGATCTAAACACTACAGCAGGTAATTTGCACCTTTGTTTTCTTTTCTCCTTGGCATCTCTCATTTATTTTATGGATTTTGCACCCGTAACGTATTCATTTAAAGGGGGATACTTCTTCCAGTGGAGAAAGCATCAGCTTCCTGTGGAGTAATTATCCTAGGTCCTATCAATTCCTCCCATTTTGTTTTCTGCTTCTGAACAAAAGCATTAAGTACTTAAAATAAGGAATGTCTATTTGTGTTAGAGAAAAGAAAATGAATTGGCTTCTGAAGCTATCAGTTACCTACTGTGCCTAAAGAAGATGTCTAGAAATGAAGATCCCATTAGATGTCTAGGCATTTCTGCTCTTGGCTCCCGTGAAAATTCATAGTAGCTTTTTGCCTTAAAAAAAAAATTCTGACGCTTATAACTTTGCAGTAACCAATTCCAACTATTTCTAACTATCAAAATAAAAATGGAGAATTAGTGCAACTAGGCAAAGAATAAGGAAATAAATATGCCTCTCAAATAAAAGCGGACCTCACAATCGAGGTATCAAGATAAGGCCTTGCAAGTGTGTTCAAAAAGAAGCATCAAGCTCTCTGTTTTAAAGTATGCTTGAAAGTGACCTTCCTGGGAGAAAATGAACATCCCAAATGACCTGGATTTTTCCCCTGCTCTATCATTTCCACTCTCCAACTGTTTGTAAGCAACCTATTATTTTAAGCAAAGAAATAATCGGTGCTTAAATTTTTTAAAAAAAGCCATGAAGCAAACGATCATCTGTGTCATCTGCTGGTAAGCACTGTGGATGTTCCTGGGGTTGATGTTAGCTCTTCTTCCTCTCTCTGTTAATATAAGGCCATCATGATGGGAGAAATTATTTTCGCTGACCTCCCTAAATGTCCTGAGTTGATTGTTGTGTCCGAGACTGATTCCATCTTCATTTTATGATGTGGTGAAGACCATGGAAGAGGGAGAAGAAAAAAGTCTAGTGGAATTTAGGATTGCTAATCTGAAATTCTACAGGCCAGTAAATTGTTTTTAAAAAGATAGGGAAGGGGGAATAGGAGGGAACTGTGTAGGATTGCCAGCCTTTTAATTTTATCAGGAAAGAACGATTAACAACAAACATTTCTTTCACATTACCCTGTCTTATTTACATGGACTTTCCCACTCTAAAATGTTTGCTTGTTTTCTATTTATCCTGTTAAAATATAATTTATAAAAGGAAAATCACAACTCCTATAAATATAAAATGAACACATGTCAAAGGTTTGATTTACAGATTTACAACTGATTCATTGGAGAATTAAAAGGGCTCCCAAATTGCAGGCCATCAGGAATGTTGAAATGAACTTACAAATAGATGCAAAACCTGGTCAGTATCCACAGGGCAGTAATCAATTGCATTCCACTGGACAAAGTTCATTTGCATTTCTATGGACAAGCATTGTTTGCATCACTATCAGTTTTCTACAATTTACAGAGTTGTAAAGTAGCTCCAACACAATGAAAGGCACCGGTAACCTCCAAGGGTATGGTAGACAGGAGGACATCAAGTCATCTTTTTTTTCTTCAACCTTCACTAGGATGTCATCTCCATGAAGCAGGGACTGTGGCTTTCTTGTTAACTGTATCTCCAGTTAACTGCCTGGAACACTGTAGGTCTTCAGCGAAGACAACTTGAATGAATGATTGGATCTTCTGTCAATTTTCCCCTAAACTTCTTAGTGTCCTCTTTGGAGATTAAAAACAGAAAAATATTATTAAATCCTAGTTGTTATTGTTGTTGCTGTGGAAAGCTCTAAACCTAAGGCATTCTCTTTCAAAAAAAAAAGAGGAGGATGGTATTAGTAAGTATTAAGAGAGATGGGTTTAAAAATTATTTAACATCACATTTTGGCCAGTGGTTCTCAACCAGGGACAATCTTGCCCCCTCCCTGGAGACATTTCATAATGTCTGAAGATGCTTGTGATTGTCACAACTGGTACAGGGCTGCTACTGGCATCTAATGGGTAGAGACCAAGCATGCTCCTAAATGTTGTACAATGCACAGGACAGCCCCCCATAATAAAGAAATATTTAGCCCAAATGTCAGTAGTTCTGAGGTTGAGAAACTCTCCTCTAAGGAATACCTACAGCATTCATTCAGAGAGAAGATTCTAGGCACCAACAGGAGGACATCATGTCCTCTCTCCCCAGCTTGAGTTTACCCAAAGCATTTTTATTTATAACTCTTGAGTTCCCACCTTCCATGTCTCTTTCATCTCTCTCTCTCATGTGCCCTCAGCTTCTTGCCTGCTTACCACCAAACATGGCTTTCTTACAGCACATCTAGACAGCAGCAGCCCACTGGAAATCTATGAACACAGGGCTTTATGGTGGGTGAACTGAGTGTCTCAAGGTATATTCTGGCCCAGGCCTGCCACGTATTGGGGATGTTACATGACATCTGTGTGCCACACTTTCCCCAAATCAGAGACTGTACTAGATTGGCTCATCTCTCGAGGACCTTTCCTCTTCAGACATTTAGGAGTCAGGGGCTTACTGTACCCAAGGCCTGTTGCATGGAGAAGGCTGTCATGGACCTCTGAAAGGGGTTGCTCCTGAGAAAGCAGAACTATGAGGTGACCATACCTGGGACCATGGGGAGAAGGCAAGGCTGGGACAGGAAGAAGGACACTGTGTCCCCTGAGGGGGACCCCAGTACAACCCCCCCCCCCCCACATTGCATGTCCCATCACTGCCCTTCTCCCAGACCCTGGTACTGCTCTCCAGGGCCCCATGGCTCCTCTACTATCTCACGCAAACATCTGGACCTCTCTCAAGAGATAAAAGCCCTTAAGAGCTCCATCTTTGAGAGATTGCCTTGCTGGAAGAATGTCCTTTTTAAAAGGGTCTTTCAGCTGGCCTGGGTGCAGTGGTGTTTATGACTAATTGATCACAACCAGTTACAGATTTCTTTGTTCCTTCTCCACTCCCACTGCTTCACTTGACTATACTTTAAAAAAATAAAAATGTGTCTTCTCTGATTATAAAAGTGCACTGAAGAAAATTTGGAAAATGCAAGGGCAGTAAACACCACCTACGATTTCCCTCTCCTCATTTGAAAATGTTATTACCTTTGGAGATTAATAGGAGTATCTCTGGTCTTTTAGAAATTTACTTATTTAAAGAAAAAATGATTGTAAAAGTAATACATGTTCACCAAAGAAAAAATAGAGTTATCAACAAAACAACAACAACAAAAAATTTAAGATGCCTTTGGAGGAAACACACTAATGCAAAATGTTAATAGGGGAAACTGTGTCAAGGTTGGGTAGTGGATTTGGGGTGGGGGTATATGGACCCTCGGTATTATCTGCTCAAGTTTTCTGTAAATTGAAAACTACTTAAAAATTTTTTAAAGTCTATGAATTAGATTCTATTTTAAACATCCTCTGGAATCTTCTTTTCCAGAGACAACCATTGATAATACTATGGTGTTCATTCTTGATTTAGGGAAACATAATAATATACAAGGTCATAGTAGTAGGAATCGTAATAGCCAAACTTTGATGAGTATTTATCATATAGCAGACATTGTACTAAGTGCTTTTTTACATATTCTCATTATTGCATTCAATCCTATTAGGCAATTATGTTTTAGCCGATGTCTAAGACAGCGGTGGGCGGACGGGAGGAACACCCAAAATGGCTGCAGAGAGTTTCAGATCCCTAGAACAGCACGTTTTCTGAGAATCACAAAAAACCCTCTCCCCCTTCTTCCTCACCACCACATCCCCTTCCCACGCACACGAATTTCTCCACCTATAGAAAAATCCCAACTCAGAGCCTGCCCATGGCGCACTCGGGAGAGTGCAGCCAGCGCTTCAGAGCGCAGTGGCGCTCCCGCCGCAGGTTCGGATCCTATGTAGGAATGGCCGCTGCGCTCACTGGCTGAGCACGGTGCGGACGACACCAAGCCAAGGGTTGCGCTCCCCTTACTGGTCACAAAAAGACAAAAAAGAAAAAAAAAAAAGAAAGAAAAATCCCAACTCAGCTTAAACCCCACCCGCTTCCCTCCCCTTCTTTCTTAGCCAATAGGAACAGTCCAGCTCAGCCTGACTGGATATAAAAGGCCCAGCCCAGCTCTCCCTGGGGCTGCTCCCACTTCGGAGAGGGCAACCTGCTTGTTCATTTTGCCTGCCTAATACACTTTGGTTAAGTCCCTGTCTCCTGGTGTGTTTTCTTTTGCACTCAGGCCGGGGCTTTTCCTTTCAAATCCTCCCAAAAACCCTGTAGTAATGACCCTCACGGAGTGCTTCCTCTGTGTGCAGTCGCCCTTCTAATTGCCTTAGTATACAATTAGCTCATTTAATCCTTCCAACAATCCTATGAGGCTGGTACTATCATCATCGCGATTTTACAGTAGAAGAAACTGAGACCCAGCAGAGTTTGTAACTTGCCTCAAGTTCTATAGCTGGGAGGTGGTGATACAGGGATCCCAGATGAGGGAGCCACTATTGTTACTCCATGCTTTAGAAAACAGGGCACAGCTTAATGAGGGTGGCCATAGGTGGGCTCTGGAAGGGCCAGAGGGAGCTTGAAGATGTTTGGAATCAGGCTAGTTGGTGCCTGGAAGTGTCATGGTAACTGTGGTTCACTTGGTCACAGGAGTCCATTTTTCCTGCTTTCTGGAGCTTGAGAGACTGAATCTTGGAGTTTAGCCTTGTTCCTTGCTAACTGCGTGGCTTGGTGCAGGCCACTCTGGTCTTCTATTTCCTCACCTGTAAAATGGATTCTGTTATTTAGACTTAACTAGCAGGGGTGTTGGGAGGATTAAATGTGGAACTCCATGCATGTTTTAGGTGCTTGATAAAAACTATAGCTCAGATTTGTTCAATACCAGCTGTGTGGGGACCTTGGGTTAAAGTTCATGTTTGCCGTCTCCTTGGTCTTCTCTGGTACCTCATGAGGCAGTGGAGTGAAGAGGGTATGGGGTTTGCAGCTTATCTGAGGTGGGTGGGGTTTGAGAGGGGATGTCCAAAGGAGCAGATGGGAGGGGGTGGGACCTACTCTGATGCCATAATTGGTGTGTCGCAGTGTTTACACTTCCTCCACTTGACAAGCATTTATTGAGTGCTGACTGTGTGCCATGCTAAGTGCTGAGCATTGTTCTGGATGTAGGAGAGAGCAGGAAGCAAAGCAGACCAGGAAGGATGCTGTTTTCTCTTCAAAAGTTCAATGCGGCAACTTCTTGTGACATGCATGCTTCTTTGCTTGAGGAACTTCTTTGGGACCTGAGACGCTCACTTCTTGGTTTGGGACCCTCTAGTTTCACTTTCCTTTGCTCAGAGCCCCAGACCCTGGGATATTTGGTGGCCCCACCCTTTGTCATAGCAAACATTAAAAGGCACCCACATCTAACATGCAAGCAACATCAGTAGGTATAACTACTTTAAGTTTGCTGTAGTTGCAGCAGGTTACTTTACATGGTATTACATTTTGAGGTTCTTTAATTACATATTGATTTTTAACCTCATTCCCTCCTTTCCTTCCTTCTCGCTATTAATTTTTTTCTGTTCTCAAAATTTTATCAAGCCTTTGGAAAGTTCATGGGTCCTAGATACCGTATAGAAGAGTGTGCGAGTGGGCCGAGCCCGTGGCGCACTTGGTAGAGTGCGGCGCTGGGAGCGCTGCGACGCTCCCGCCGCGGGTTCGGATCCTATATATAGGACTGGCCAGTGCACTCACTGGCTGAGTGCCGGTCACGAAAAGGACAAAAAAAAAAAAAAAAAAAAAAAAAAAAAAAAAAAAAAGAAGAGTGTGCGAGTGAGTGTGGGTGTGGATGGAGTCAGGTGTGTGTGTGAAAAGTTCTGAGTCACAGTGACAGATGGTGGCTTGTGACTGAATGTCTCAGGACTGAGAGGGGGCACGTGTTCAAGTCCGAGAAGGTGGTTTGGGGGAGTGAGTGGGGGAATGGAGTGTGGGTTAGTGTGAGGGTGTCTGGATAAATGAGGTGTGTGTATGTGATTGTGAGTTCCACAAATCCAGGTGGACAGCAGGGGTGAGAATGGGGAAGGAAGGTGAGCCAAGGTGTGTGTCCCTGTGTGACTGTGATTCCTGGGGGCACACGCGCGAGGCCTGAGATGCAGAGTGCGTGGATGAGTGTGACCAATGCGGGGGTGAGCATGGCCGGGTGTGCACGTGTGTGCAGGGTGTGCGTGACTGTGAGTGTCGCATGTCGGTGGGGGGTGAGCGTGGCAGGTGTGTGTGCGAACGCTGGTGAAAGAGCGAGCGTGCGAAAAGAATGAAGGTGACCGTGATGGGGTGAGCGTGGCTGTGTGTGCGCGTGAGTGTGAAAGTCGGGTGTTGGGGGACGCGACGGCAGGGCGCGCGCGCGCACGGCGGGGTGTGGGCGGGGGGCGCGTGGCCGGGTGGGCGCGCGTGGGGGGCGCGCGGCGCGGGCCAGGGGCGGGGACATTGCGGCGGCGGCGGCGGCGGCGCGGACACGGCCCGGCCGCCCCCCGTGGCAGGCGCGGCTCGAGCGGGCGCAGCGCGGAGCTCGGGCCCATGGTGCGCCCGTGTCCGTCGGTCGGGCCGCGCGGGCGGCTCCGCGCGTGGCCCGGCGCTCGCGACCTCGCCCCCTCGCTGCGGGCCCGGCCCGCCCGCTGCCGCCGCCTCCTCCCCCGGGGCGGCGCGGCGCCGGCGGGCGGCGGCGCGGAGGCCGGACCGGGCGGCGGCCCAGGCGGCGTAGGGGGCGCGGCGGCCAAGGCGGGCGGCGCCGCCGACATGACCGACAACATCCCGCTGCAGCCGGTGCGCCAGAAGAAGCGGATGGACAGCAGGCCCCGCGCCGGGTGAGTGGGCCCGCCCGGCCGCCCCTCCTTTGTCCGCGCGCCCCGGAGCCCGGCCGGGCCTGGCAGGGTGGCCGCGCCCGGCGCCAGGAGCCCGCGGCCCGGCAGGGAGCGGGAGCGGGAGGCGGGGAGCGCGTCCCTTCGTCCCCAGCCCCGGGTCCCCGGCCGCATCCCGTCCCTGCTGGGCTCGGGCGCCCGGCCGCCTCGCTCCCCTGCCCACCTTCCTCTAGGAAACCCGGAGAAGCCGGGCCCGCCCCAGCGCTGTTTACAAGCGCGAGGAGTTAGGATCGGCTGTGCCTGCCACCCGTTCTATTGTTCCGTGATTACTCCTTGTCGTTGTAATTACGCTTAGGTCCGATTTAACCGTGCTGTGCGCGTGCAACGTGTCTCGGGAGCCCGGATTTGCTCAGTGGGGGTCGGGGGGAGGCGCGGCCTCCGCCGCCGGGTGCCCACCAGCGCCTCCGGGTCGCAGCTCCAAGAGGCTGCGCTGAGCCCACCTGTGCTCCGGGTGGCAGCCTGCCCCGCCGGGCCCTGGGTGGACCCGAACCGGCAGCCAGGAGGGTGGGAGGGGCTCCCCCTGGCGGATTGGTGACCCCCCCTCCCACGATCTGGGGGAAGGGCAGAATCAGGGGCTGCCACCTGCTGTGCCCTTCCCGCAGCCCCCGAGGGCAGCCTAGGTGTGGGAGAGGCGTGGGTTTTCCCGCACTTGGAGAGAGAGGACGGGGTGATATTTTGCGCCTTGCCGCCTTCGATTCGGAGGACAGCCGTGACCTGTAGAGGTTTGAGGGGTTGTGGTACCGCCTGCAGCAGACTTACTTGGGGGCGAATGTTGGGGGCGGGAGGGGGAGGTTGGAGCGAGTGAAAATGCAGATTCCCTGGCCGCCCAGACCCTCCAATCAGAGTTCTTGGAGGGTGGGACCTGGAGATGTGTATTGCCCAGGCCGCCAGGTGGGGCGGACGCCAGCTGAAGGCTTAGCGCGGCAGTTGGGCGGGGCCTGCTGCTGTGACCCGCCCTTCGCCTTGGCGTCCTGTCCTCTCCCGGCACTGCCCTGCGGCTGCTGCTTATTACGGCGTCAGTTGCTTGGAACGGGAGACGCAGGGCGGAGGTGGGGTGGGGGTGGGGAGAGTGACCCCCTAGGGTGGCATCACCAGGTGTCAGTGAAATAAAAAAGAGAAAAAAAGGAACGATGTCAGTCCTCATGTTGTGGGGTCTTTGTTCCGGGCTTCCCTGAATCCTCGGGTGAGGAAGCCCCACTGTGTTCTACGGAGGAGGGGACGAGCTCAGCCAGGTTGAGGACTGCGGAAGATGCTGCAAAATGGAGATTGGACTCCGGATCGTCTGACCCAAAGACCCTTCCTTCACTCTTCTCTTGTGTTTTAATGACAGTTCACTTGAGCTCTATGCCCAGATCAGTGCTTCGTGCATAGTACACCTGAGTCAATATTTTAATGAGTTAATATGATCAGTGGACTGTAAGGTCTTCTCGTCCTTAATTCGTGCCAGGGACAATTAGGAGACGCTCACTGTGTGGGCAGGGCTGTGCCAGGTGATGGGGATGCAAAGATGAATTAAGACCTGCCCAACAGGTGTGGGCGCCCTGACCCTGGCTGTGCATTGGCATCACCCAGGGAACTTAACCACCATTCCCTGCCCCATTCTAGATCTTTGAAATAAGAATCTGGGGTGAGATCTGGCTATCTATATTTTATCAAAGCTCCCCTGATGATTTTAATATACAGTCACAGTTGAAAACCTCTGATTCAGTGCATGAGAGAAAAGTGCAAATAATTAAGTGATCATTAACATAAAAATATGCACCACTCATGGAGTCCCACAGGGAGTGGTGCAGATAATTTTATATATATTTAAAATTAGGGTTTCTGGTTGGTGTTGGAATGGAGATCACACCCTTTTAGGGTTTGCCGCTTTGGAACTGATTTATTTCCTAAACAGTGACATGGTTCAGATTTAAATCATGTATCTGGTATGCAATGCATTTCCATATATGTTCTTGTATATAATCTGCATTTATAGGAGTAGCAACGTCAAGGTGGGAATCCTCATGCTTGGAAACAACCTTGGGAAGCGTAGAGAGGTGGAGGGGCTTCCTGAAATATCATTGGGCAGGGGAGTGAGTTAAAGGAAGAAGAAACTAATATGGGATGGGTCAGGCTGTCTGTTGGGCACTTGAGCTAAATGACATTGTTTTAATCCCCGCAACTACCATGTGAGTTTTGGGGGTTAATTTCCCCATTGTATGGACAGGATACTAAGATTCAGTGATGTTAAATAATTTTTTTATGGTCACAGTCAGTGAAGGGGGTGGATTTGAACCCGACCCACTCATTTCACCTAATGGTTCTAGGTAATAAAGCTGTAGAATGGTTGGAGGACTTGTGGTAAAAAACCAAAAACAAGGTGCCACATGTCCCAGGGGACAGAGTATAACTAATTCTGGGGTCACTCAGCATATGTTGCCAAGACATGCAGCTTATTTGCTGGAGGAATCCTCTGGCCCCAAAGCTCTTTTGTCTCTTGAGAAAGTTACCACATCCTCATGTTGAGAAAACTATTGCAGTGTTTCACTTAGTAAATGGGTACTTGCCCCACATTGCTGGGAATCTGATGTCATGTCCTTTTCTTCTGGCTGAATGGAGTTCCTCTCTTGGTAGACTTAGAAGTCGAGGAGCAGAGTTCAAGCCCAGGCTCTGCTGCTTATTAGCTGTGTGATCTCAGGAAAATTATTTTACCTCTCTGGGTCTCAGTTTTTTCATTTGGAAAGTGGGAATAAAATTATATATACCTTACAGGGTTATTTGAGACTCAATCCATGTAAAGTTTAGAACAGCAAGCACTCAATATGAGTTAGGTCTTTACTGGGGCTCATAGTGACAGTTAGGTGTTTGTATGAGGTTTGCTATTGAGGGTCTCCCGAATGTTCCTTTGAGAGGAGGACGGTGGGAAACTAAAGATATTATGTACTTCATTGTTCTTTCCTGATCAAATTCAAGAAAATGAATAACTATTATAAAGTATTCCTTGCAGGTATGTAGAGGCCCTGGTGTGATATTGTAGAAAGGGTAAGGAGCTTGGGCTCTGGCTGACCTGAGACTTTGCCTTGTCATAATAATAATTCTGAGTTTTGTGGCCAAATTGGACAAGGAAGCTTTGATGCTTGGTATATTTGGACTTGGGGGACTAGGAAGTTTTGGATGTGAACTGGGTTGAGAAAGAAGAACTGAGTATTTAGGTACATATTCTACCACAAGACTTGGGGTAGTGACTAGGAAGTTTTGGATGTGAACTGGGTTGAGAAAGAAGAACTGAGTATTTAGGTACATATTCTACCACAAGTGTTATTATTTTTTAAAGCAGCTTTATTGTGAGAGAATTTATATAACATGCTATTCTAAGGAGGTCTCCTCGCAGCCAGGGCAAAGGGGGCCAAATGAGATGATCATGAAAATGTTCTGCTTAAAACCCTCCAGTGGCTTCCTGTATCTGTGAGGTCTGCAGTGCTTTGGGCCTGCGCTGTCCAGTATAGTAGCCACTAGCCTTACATGGCTCTTTAAATTTAGATTTAAAATAATTACAATTAAATACAGTTAAACATTGTGTTTATTAGTGGCACTCACCACGTTTCAATGCCCAATAGGCACTTGTGGCCAGTGCCTGCTGCATTGGGCGGTGCAGATATGGAGCATCTCCACCATCACGGAAAGCTCTGTTGGACAGTGCTGCTGTGGCCCCTGCCTACTTTGTTCTCAGCACACTCTGGCCCTTCCTTGTCCACTACTCGTCCTGTGCTCAGCATCTGCTCTTCCCAGGCTCCCTTGTGTTGCAGGCCCTTTGCACATGCTGTTCAAATGTTCTGCCTGGAATGTCCTTCTCTCCCCTCTTCACCTTGGCTTCCATTAAGACTCACTGTGGTCTCATGTCCTCAAGAGAGCCTTCCCTGATGTTGCCAACTAGAGATCACATCCCACTCTGGGAGCCTCTCAGAAAACTTTCTCGTCTTCTTTCTCACACAGCTTTAGTTTGACATGTGCTGCTGTGCTCATATGGCGGGGGACACCATGGGTCCCAAGTCATTGACATCTTAAATTACTTTTCCACAAAGCCTAGCATAGAGCAGGTGCCCAGTGAATCCTTTTGAGAGAAAGAATGACTGAAGCCAATCTCCAGAATTGTAAAAGAAGGAGAGAAAAACCTCTGCTTCTAGGAGTGGGGAGAGGATACCCTTTTCTAGATGGTCCAGGCAGAAGTTTGTTGGATGTTCTCAGACTACTGCTTACCCATGTTCTGATCATTTCTCTGGCTGGCTCAGAGATCTTCACTGGTTGATGGAATCAGGTCTTCATGTCCTAACCACATGATTTGTGAGAGTGTGTACATTTGTGCATTTATGGAGGGATGCCTAAGGAATTTAGGGTGTGGGTACCAGGAGAAGGGAATGGTAGACAAAAAGATGTCCCTGAGTCCCCTTAGTCTGCCTCCACTGAGGAGCATCAGTTTAGGTGGTGTTTGGCTTTTGAGGTGACTTAAAATTCATCTTTAAATATGATACCATTTCTAGTGAAGACTTTTTTTGTGGAATCATGTTTTGTATTCTTTTATGATATGGTCAGTAAGGTGCAGCCACAAGAGGGAACAGAAGGGGCTCAGGAAAAGAAAAGAAAGTTTATTATACCCACAGGTCCTAGAGACAGGTGTCATGCCATGCCGCACTGGGCCACATGGAAAGACACCAAGGTTGTCAGGAGGCAGAAAACAGGAGTGAGGGGAGGGTTTCAGCCAGAGCCTTTTTTTTTTTTTTTTTCTCCTGGCATCTGGCCAGTATGGAGATCCAAACCCTTGACCCTGGCTGGTCTTGTAACACTGTGCTCTAACCAGCTGAGCTATCCAGCCAGCCCTGTGGCCAGAGCCTTTATTGGTGTTTCCATGGGAAAGGCAGGCAAGGCAGGGTGGACAGCATAGAACAGGCTAATTTGATTAATCATGGTGGACTCTGAGCTTCTGGGATGGTATCTGGCTTCTGGTACCCAGTGTTGGGGTGATTAAAGCAGAGGAATATTGTCTTTTGAGGTGTATAGTAGGTAAGGCTCTGGATTGGTTAGTTTGCATTTTAAAGACATGCTCCTAGCTGGCTGGGCCCTTTGTTAGAATTGACCAGCCCTGAAGGGGCAGCTTCTCTCTAACCAGAAAGGTTTTTTTAAGATGTCAGAACATCATAGTATACAGAAAATTTAATAATATTACCATATAATTTATTTATGTGAAGAATCTTATAAAGATACACTAATAAAGATATAAGAAGTCAAGCATTTAATGGAAAATAATCAAATAATATGAAATTTGGATTCTTCCAGAAATTATAGCATCTATGGTATGGTGAGCAGAATAATCAGATCCCACTGTATGTGTGGGGTGGTGGGCAGAATAATCAGACATCAGTCCCCAAAGATGTCCATGTTCTAATCACCTGTGAAGTTGTGACATTCATTCCGCAGTAGAAGGACCTTGCAGATGTGATGAAGTTAATGATCTTGAGATGGGAAGATCGTCCTGGATTATCCTTGTGGGCCCAGTCTAATCACAGGGTCCTTAAAAATGAGAGGCAAGGGAGTGAGTGTCAGAGTTAGAGAAAGACTAGAAGATACTTCGCTGTTGGCTTGAAGATGGAGGAAGGGGCCATGAGTCTAGGAATGCAGGTGCCTCTAGAAGCTGGAAAAGGCAAGGACAAAAGATTCTCCCCAGAGCCTCCAGAAACCAGCAGCCCTGCCACACCCAGACCTCAGGACTTCTGACCTCCAGAACTGTAAGATAGTAAGTTTGTATTGTTTCAAGCCACAAAATGTGTGCTAATTTGTTACAGCAACAAGGGGAAGTTAATACAGATGGGTACATGCTGTAGACCTTGGGAACAGATTCTTGCACTTGGCTTCCCATCACATGGAGGCGGTTGGGGTCCCCTGCCTGGTGGATGCATCAGAGGCATTTCAAGGCTCATGTGTACATTTTGCTTGAGAGCACAGAACTCAAATCGGCATGTCTGTGTGACTCATTACCTATCTGTGGAGGAGAAAAACAAATATTTATTTATGATCTGCAGTTTTTAGGGCTCTGACCTGGTGTTTTCTCATTCATGCTGCACAATGACCCTTTGATGTTGGTACTTTTTTTTTTTTTATCCTTGTTTTACTGGTAAGGAAACTAAAATGCCCTTTCTTTTTGACATGACGGAGGTAGGGTTAGGTATGATTCTCATTCGCAGGAGCTGTGTTCTGTAAAGTGGCTGTGAGTGCTGAATTATCAAATACTGAACCTTTGCTCCTAGGGGAAATACAGGGTTAGGTGCCTGCAAGCCTCTGGCCAGAACATCTTAGTCAATTGAGCAATAGAAAACCTTGTTTTAGGGTGTTTCTGTTTAAAGATCCCATGTTTAATGTATATTGTTGATTTATTAATATTGAAGTCACAGCCAACAGTACTATAACTCATGCATGAACAAACTTATCTAATGCAAGTATTTTCTCCATAAAGCACATCCCAGCCTTCCTCTTCTTGGGAACACTAGCCTGCACTTCAGCACTACACTTGGGGACCATTTCAAACAGCAAAATCATCAAGAAAAAGCACAAAAATGTAAAAACATGACACTAGATGAGTCAGGAAAAATACTTTTGTTTATAGTATGTGCGTCGCAGCCAGAAGTCTGGGAGTGTCTTGTGTGACCTCAGCTGGGAACGTGCCTGGGGTACCTGGGGTGACTCAAAATTTTGCCATGCCACATGTGTTCATGCATGAACACAAAAGTACTGCGAGTATTGCTCTTGAGGTTACAAATTCTAGGGAGTAGGAGAATTTGCAAATATGGAAACTGAAAAATGAGGATTGAATGTGTATGGGTGTGTGCGTGCGTGTGTGTGTATTTCAGCATCCTTTTGATGAAATGGAGGTAGTATTAGGTATATGGTGTATAGGGGTGTGAGGGGGGCAGGGTTGTGCTGGGGTGAAATCTAGAGACCACTTTCCTCTCTCTGGAGCAGTGGAGAGTTGTGTAAACAGCTCTATGCTCCCCTTGGATGAGGATAGTGAGACTAGGCCTTGGCAGCAGTCCACGGGGAAGTGTTCTCTGCATCCTCTCTGCCCACTGCACCTGTGACATCCACTTCCACGTACGGCGCCCCTGCCCTGCACTGACCAAAACTAGATCAGGCACTCCTTGCCCACGCGGAGACAAGGGGACGTGTCATTACAAACCAGGTAGGGACTCTGAAGGCTAGCACAGGGACACAAGAGACACGCCTGCCAGGGCTTTCCTGCGCAAGAGCTTTTCCTAGCTACATAGTTCATGGCCAGTGAGGGAGGTCCCTCCCCGTGTGCAAGGCCCCGGGGAGATAGGGTGGCCATTTGACCTTGATCTCAGCCATGCATGCAAAAGTCGGGAGGAGGAGGCAAAGTGTTGAACCATCTGTCTTTGAACTTTTGGTTGTGATGTCTCAGAACAGAAAGTTCTTTCTGTATCTTTACTCAGGTGCAAGTAATGAAGGTAGGCCATAGGGACTGGCCAAACTTTATGGCCTCCCTTGGCAGTGCGGGTGAAGTGCCTGTAGCTTCACACATGGAAGTGAGTGGACTTTGGATTAATTTGGAAAAACACCAGTTGTAACATTTTTATCAATGACTTTATTTATTTTATTTTATTTTTATTAAAGATGACCGGTAAGGGAATTTTAACCCTTGACTTGGTGTTGTCAGCACCACACTGTCCCAAGTGAGCTAATCAGCCATCCCTATATAGGGATCCGAACCTGTGGCCTTGGTGTTATCAGCACCACACTCTCCCAAGTGAGCCACGGGCCGGCCCCCATTTTTATAGATGACTTTTACCTACACAGTTAGAACAGTGCTGATTTTACTAACTAGCATCTATGTTCTTCAGTTTGTTTGAGTTCAAAAGATTGATATGTGTATTCAAAGACTGACCAATAGGAAATATTGCCAAAGATCACTTTGGGTGGCTCATGGCCAAACATTTAAAGGATAGTAATCATTTTTATGTTTCCTTCTGTTTGTGCCAAATGATACTTGTTTTCTCTTGTTGTAGTGGCAGGAAGTTTCCTTTTAGAATGCATTTGAGTAAAACACAGGGAATCCACTTAAAGAAAAATAAGATTTTTGTAGATGCTCCAAGTCATGCCTAACGTTTAGGAAGCAATGGTCCATGCTAAAATGGTGCTATTGTTCTAAAAATATTGCTTCAGGGGGAAAGAAACAGGATAATCTGGTTGTGCCCATAGATTAAAACATTTTAAAATATTTCACTAAATTATTCATGAAAATCATGATTTTTTTTTTTTTTTTTTGGTGACTGGTAAGGGGATCATAACCCTTGGCTTGGTGTCACTTGCACTGTGCTCAGCCAGTGAGCGCACTGGCCATCCCTATATAGGATCCGAACCTGCGGCCTCGGCGCTCCCAGCGCCGCACTCTCCCGAGTGAGCCACGGGTTTGGCCCGAAAATCATGATTTTTAAAGAATGGTTAGTTTCCCTGGTTGATTGGGGAATCTTTGTTTTTTTTGGGTTTTTTTTGCGGCTGGCTGGTACAACAATTGAACCCTGGACCTTGGTGTTATCAGCACCATGCTCCAACTAACTGAGCCAACCAGCCAGCGTGATTGGGGAATCTTAATGTTGCTTTTATTTTTGTCTAAACAGAAGTTTGAGGGGACTGTGGAACAGGACAATTGGGAGGAACCCTGTGGAAACACAGAAAGGCTTCTGATGAGAACTAGAAAGATGGGCCTGGCCAGCCGATGCCATCCCTTCCTCCCAGGGAAACCTCTGCACATTTGCTGCATGCCAGGGCAGAGCAGTACATAGCGTCAACAGTGCCCAGATGGTGACGCGGGCCTGGCAGGATTTCCCACCTCTGCTGGGCAGTTTGTGATGATAAGAGTTGACGTCAGCCTTGGTCAGGTTAGACTTCAAGGTCTGTCCTCCTCCGCACTGTTGCTGTTTTGGGTTTGGCAATTCTGTAGTGGGAGGCCATGCTGGGCACTGTAGGATCTTTAGCAGCATCATTGCCTCTTCCCACTAGATGCCAGTAGGAACCCCCTCCAGCACACACACCTGTGACAACCAAAAATGCCTCTAGACATTGCCACATGTCTCTTGGGGGACAAAATTGCCCTGGGAGAGAGCCACTGGACTAATGAAACCAGTGTTCCTTGTGAGTGGCCATGTTCCTTATTCAAAACAAGACCACGAGAACCTGTTGGGTGAGAAATTCATGTCCGATCTATTGCTCTTGACTCTGAGGTCAGTCAGCCTTCTGATTCAGTAATTAAGAAAGTCTTGAGCTACAGTGGACTGAGTTGCACCCCTCTCCCCACAATTCATATGTTGCAGCCGTAACCACTAGTACTTCAGAATGTGACAGTATCTGGAGAAAGGGCCTTTAAAGAAAGAAAAAGATTAGTTGTGATTAATTTAAAATGAGGCTATTAGTGTGGGCCCAAATCCAATCTGACTGGTGTCCTTATGAGAAGAGGAGATTAGGACACATAGAGACACCAGAGGAAAGACCGTGTGAGGATACAGTGAGAAGGTGGCCCCCTGCAAGCCAAGGAGAGAGTCCTCAGGAGAAACCGAACCTGCAGACACCTTGATCTTGGGCTTCTAACCTCCAGAACTCTGAGGAAATACATTTCTGTTGTTTAAGGCCCCCAGTGTATATTTTGTTACGGCAGCCCTAGCAAACTAATACAGGAAGCATTTCATTTATTGCTCTTTTAGCAGTGTGGTATTTCTTAGTGTTATTAATAAAGCGTTATTTTAATCTGATGTTGATGAGTTCCTTAGCAATTTGACGTAGATAGTCTAGCCTTGAGAGCTACCTTGAGAGCGTGTTGCAAAGTCACATTGAGTTGGAGTTAACCCCCTCCTCCCCACCCATGCCCCCTTGAATAACTTAAAATATGTACCTTGTGCTCTGTGGGGCAGGGGCATCATCCCCAGATGTTTCCTTTTGTTTAAAAGGTTTACAGTAGTCACATTTCCAGGCTGTGTTTTGTATGGTTGTTTTATTGTCACTTCCATTGTTCTAGATTAATTAGATGAGAATAACAATAGGTAGTAATCACTATCACATGCTTATTAAGTGCTGGGCTTTGTTCTAAGTGTTTATGCAGACCATCCCATTTAATCCTCCTGACAACTTTGTTTTATAGATGATGAAACTGATGAACAGAGTTTTGTTTTGTTTCTTTTAGAATGGTTTTGGTTTAGAATGACAAAGACTCATTTTAATTTGAACTTATGCTGCAAATAATATATTGCAATTTGTCTCAGTGCTTTCTCCTTTTTTTTTTTTTTTTTCTGAAATGTCCATTTGGAGCAGATGATTTTTATCGAGGGGAAAGGAATTGGAGGTTTGTAAGGCTTCTTTGATCACAGTGGAGGCTGATTATAAGCAGAAATAATGTGATAGAAGAAAATTCTCGAAACTTCAACTTGTCCCAATAACTATAAGTTCTTCAGAAACCTAGTATCTGTCCTCAAAGTTAGTTTATATTGATCTCATATAAGGGGTGAAAAAGAGAATAATGACTAATTCATTCACACGAATGGGGCAGACATTGTAGAATATCTATTTCTAGAATGTCTATACTGACCTCGTAAGAGGAACTCATTTTAATCTGAATACTTTTTAGCTTTTATACAGTTAATCCCTAAATAAAACGTAAAACTGGAGAACATCCCCCTTCCCTGTCTCCTTTCCTCTTCTCTGCTCCCCAAATTCAAGTCACTTAGAGGCTCTCATACAAGAAATGACACAGTTGTGTCCAGATAAATTAAAGGACCGGTAGAAAATGGAGGAACGACTTGTCCCATCTGGCAAGTTTTTTTCTTTTCCTAAATAAGCTGATTTTTGTGGAAAAATAGAATAAAAAGATAATACAGATCTTTCCACAAACTTTTTGAAGTACCCTGGTATATACACTTCCGTTCATGGATACGTACATACCTATTCACACAGAGAAAAGTACGGAAATCACAAGTGCACATCTTGATGATTTTTTTTTTTTTTTTTTTTTGTGGTTGGCCGGTACGGGTATCTGAACACTTGACCTTGGTGTTATAAGGCCACGCTGTAACCACTTCAGCTAACCGGCCAGCCCCTGAATGAATTTTCACAAAGTGAACACATTCATGAACCAGCACAGATAAAGAAACAGGCTATTACCTCAGTCTCCTCCTTGTACCCCTATCCCTAATTTAATGTAGATCCTGACTTCTAACAGCAGAGATTAGTTTCGTCTGTTTTTGAACTTTATATAAATGGAATCATTCAGCACACGGTCATTTGTGCCGGCCTTTTTTGGCTCTGTGTTGTTTATAAGATTTAACTGCATCATGGGTGTATATCATGGTTTGTTCGTACTTACGGCCATGTAGGAGTTGTTTGCCTTCGTCCATAAATACTAGAGACTGGGTGGTTTATAAACAGCAGACATTTTTTTCCTTACAGTTCTGGAGGCTGAAGTTCAAAATCAAGGTGGCAGTAGATCAGGTTCTGGTAAGGACCCTCTTCCGGTTGCAGACTTCCAGCTTCTCACTGTGCTTCCACATGGTGCCTGAGAGCAAAAAGGCAGCTCTCTGGGATTTCTTTAATGAGGGCTCCAACCCTATGACCTGCTTTCTTCCCAGTTGCCCCACCTCCTAATAATATCACCTTGGGGGTTAGGATTTCAACCCATGAATTTTGGGATGCACACATTCAGACCACAGCATCATTGTATGCATATATCATGATCTGTTTATCCATTCTCCCCTTGTGGACATTGGGGCTATTTCTAGTTTTGTCTGTCAGGAATGTCACTATGAACGTTCCTGAAAGTATCTTTTAGAACGTGTATTATGTAGGTTTGGGCCCTAGGGTATCTTTGTGTTTAGGTTTAGTAGAAAATGATAATTTTCCAAAGTGTGTCTAATTTTTGTTCCCACCAGCAGATCCAGTTGCCCCACATTCTCATCAGCACTTGGTATTCATGTCTTCTTTCAGTTCAGCCATCCCGGTGGGAGTGTAGTGGTATCGCAGATATTTATTTATTTATTTATCCATCTATCTATCTATCTATCTATTTGTTTGTTTTAAATAAATAAAAGATGACCGGTAAGGGGATCTTAACCCTTGACTTGGTGTTGTCAGCACCGTGCTCTCCCAAGTGAGCCACAGGCCTGCCCAAGAAATTTATTTTTAATGTGTGATTTGTTTGATCGTGATTTCCCTTTCTCAATCTAAGATTAAATTTTAGACATGTAGGTTAGCCAAGAGGTGGTAACACTGAACCTAAACTGGCAAAATGGTCACATCAAGGTGGTCTTTCCTTCTCTGGGGCCTCACCAAGCATTTTCTTCTTAAGTATTTATGCTACAAGAGAAACAGTAAAAAAGGACAAACTTTATTTTCCTCTAGTTGAAAAATGAGTGCATGTGTGTATAAGAAAAATTGGAGAAGAGAGAAAACTGATAAAGGAGATACTGGCGTTTCTTCCCCTTCGAAGACAACCACAATTAGCACAAGTATTTTAGTGAATGATGTTTTCTTCCTGTGTCTTGTTTCTATGTGTACATTATTTTTAGAATAGGAACCATGTAGCATGTGTTTTTATGTTCTACTTTTTCCACCTTGCATTTTAATGTAAGGTGTTTTGCAGTACTTTGGAAATGACATTTTAAATGGCAACATAATATTTCATTGAGTAGACATCTCTGAGCTACTTATCCAGTACTCTATATTTTCACCAGTTGATTTGTATTTTATTTTCACTTTATAAGTAATATTTTCATTCTGAATGCTGGCCCTTCAGAGCAGAGTCACTCCAAAAACAAAGGGAAAGTTGAAGGAGGTACAGGCCTGCTGGGCCTGAAAAGTAACCTGTCTGGGGTTGGAAAAGCCCTATCAGCAATGTGACACTCAAAAAAATCAGTTTTGTACATGATACCATTGAAAACCAGTGCTTAAGTATCTTAGCCTTGGTTTTTGGACATTTCAGAGGATTGAAAGGGTGTCCAAATCTGGAAGCTTACACATTCACAAAAAAGTCAACAGAAATTTATAGCATGAAAACTAAAAATAACTACTGTTGATTTATCCATTCATTTGCTCCGTAAATATTTACTCAGTACTTACTCTGTCCCTGGCAGTTTCAATGTTAGGGGATATGGCAGTAAACACAAGAGACAAAAATCCCTGCCAACGTGGGGCTTACATTCTAGTGACACATGATAGGTGTTCTCCCGAGAATTTTAACTCTTCAATTTCTTAGGTGCTAGTACCACTGTCCTACATATTTTAAATGGATTGTCTTGTGGTATCTATATGTAGTTAATACTAGGTGCTGTCATGATTCCATTTTCCAGGAAACTGAGGCTCGGAGGGGTTAAATAACTATCCTGGGGTCACACAGCTCATAAGCCGCTGCCTTCTTTTCTCCCACATCTCAGCTCAATTGTCTTTTCTGAGAGGCCTTCCCAGACTACCTACCTGCCCTAAAGGAGCCACCTCCTACTGAGTGACATGTTCTCATTTGGGTGGATTTTTTTTTTTGCTTGTTTTCTCTTCTTACCCTGCCTACTTACAAAATATAGGCTCCAGGAGAGCTGTGCCCTTGTTTGTCTTGTATGAGTCCTGGTGGTTAGCATGAAGGCTGGCACACAATAGGTGCTCAATAAATATTTGCTGATTGAATGAGTGAGCAGAGCTATAGTTCCAGTCAGGTTTGCCAGCACCCTTAGGTTTATTCAGAAGCATTAATAATCCCAAGGGACTTTGCATTCCTAATTAATTAGGGTGACAGTGGTGGGTGGGGCCCACTGTGGGCTGTCAGTAAAGGTGTATGTTGAGTATACATAATGAAGCCTCCTTCTGCACAGAAAAAAAAAAAGAATTCAGACCTTTTCTTCCTTCTTCCTTCCTTCCTTTTTCTGTTTCTCCCTCCTTCTCTTCTTTATCCACATAGCTCATTGCTTCAAGGAATTACCCACAGAGGCAGCCCCTTTTCGGAGGCCTGGGTTACAGATCTCAGATTGATCCTATATCTGCTTCTTGGCTGAAGATGCCCCCATTACAGTCCTGACAGCTTCCTCTGAGCAGCTGTGTCACCGAGATTTCTAATGCTTCCAAGCAATGACATTAACTGGGGCTGAGCCTCCATCAGATAGTCACTAATGTCCTCCTGAGGAGCAGTGGCTGTTTTGCGCCAAGTGATAGAATAAGGAGTTGGTGGGACCAGGGCCTTGCTAGAGAGAGAGCCTTGCACAGCAAAGCCAGAGAGGGTTGACATGGCCCAGAAGGACCTGTCACTCAACCTCAGAATCCTGCCCAACTCTGGTGCCTCCCTCATTAGGGTTTTATTTTTTTCCATTATGAAAGTATAAATTCTTGTTGTAGAGAAGTTAGAGATATAGTAGCTGGAATTATTCAAAGCCTGTTATTGACATTTAGATGTGTTTCCTTCTGATCTGTATCTTTAATGAATTGCTATTAAGTGACATTATTTGTGTTCACTTTGCTATTGTAAATTATAACTTTAGTTTATGTATTTAGACGATCTCTTGATGTCTAAATTTTACCCTAAGTTTTAGAGAATTTTCATAGGCTGGAGTTCCCAGTCACTGGGTTAAATGGAACCCATGGGTGTTCAAAGGCTCTGACTGCCTGTTACTAGGTGGCTTTCTGGAAGGGCTCTACCATTTTACACCCTGTGAAGGCTTGAATTTCCCTATGTTCCAGGGTGAGGATTTGGGTGAAAGCCTTCTCCACCTGCCGTTTTACATAACAAATGCTTTGTTGATGTCCTGGGTGAGCTTAAGCCCTCAGGATGGCATGCAGGGTAGTTATCTAAGCTATGTTTGGGAGTCTGCAAGCATTCAGTAAATATTTGTTGCGTAAACAAAAGAAAGCCTTTGGACATACAGTTTCTCATGACAAAGCTGTACGTAGATGACAGGGCTGACTGCAGTAAAGTCTGGCTTCTCTGCACAGGTTGGGGGTTTGCAGTGTGGTTGGTGCAGCCCAGGGCAGCACTACTTGCAACAGGATCATTAGGGGAGGAGTGAGTACTCTTGTCTGCTGAGTGCCCCTGCACTCCTGAGCTGTCGTCATATTTGGCCCTCTGCTCCTCCACTCCCTCTCTCTAGAGGGAAACTCCTCCCAGTGAACAGTTGTCGTAAGCTCAGGCATTTTACAGGTGCCCTTGGAAACATTTCCCCTGGCCTTCCAGGGGCTGTCTCGGTGCCAGTGCCACACCCAGGGTAGAGCAGTGCTGTAGCAGTGGCTGCTGCCCAGGTCTCCACGGGAGAGGGGAAGGGAAACGGGTTCCAAGTGGAGGTGGTGGCTCCCCAAGGTCAGGGTTGGCTGCTGAGAATCTTGAGGAATTAAGAGTGTGGATTTAGGGCTGGCCAGTTAGCTCACCTGGTAGAGTGTGGTGCTGATAACACCAAGGTCAAGGGTTTGGATCCCCGTTCAACCAGCCATCAGAAAAAATAAAAATAAAAGAAGCATGGATTCAAGCATGTATTCGTCCATTTCTGTTGCTTGTAACAAATACCTGAAGCTGGGTAGTGTGTAAAGAAACAATGTTTATTGATTGCAGTTTTGGAGGCTGGGAAGTCCAAAGTCCAGGGTACACATCTGGTGAGGGCCTTTTCCTGGTGGTGACTACAGCGACATGGTGAAATGGCAGAAACAGAGAGAGCTAACTCCTCCTCCTTTTAAAGCCTTCAGAACCACGCCCATGACCACCATTAAACCATCAATTTATTAATCCATTCACTAGGCCATGGCCCTCATAATCTATAATCACCTCTCCAAGGCCCTGACTTTCAGTTATCATAATAGGATTTCTCACTCTCAGCAGTTACAATGGGGATTAAGCTTCAATGAGTTTGGGGGGACATTCAGTCCACTGCAAAGCAAGACTGTTTCAATTCAAGTTTGCCCTCTGCCACTTACTGGCTATATGACCTTGGGCTAGTGAGGTTCTTATTCTGAAAAATGGGCTCAATGGTTTTGATGACTAAAAGAGTTAAGGTGTTCTTAGACTCCAAAGAATGCGGCCCATAGAAAGTACAGTAGCAGTGTTATTAACCACCATAGCAGGAGTGCAAGGGGGAGCCGTGTGGGCTGGGGCAGGGACACTGGGGACCCTTAGTGTGTTCCTGCTGTGTCCCTGTCATTTGGGTTCCTCCCCAGATTGCCATCTAGACAATACAGAGGTGGCTGTCAGATTCTACACTGGGGTGAGATAGCTAGACTGTGTCTAAGAGTGCCAGCTCTCGGGTCAGCCTGTAGGACCCGCATCCTGGCTCTGCCCTTACCAGCTGTGGGACTCTCTGAGGTTCAGTTTCCTCATATGCAAGAGGGGGAGGCTAAATGCCCCCACTGTAGGGCTGTTGGGAGCATTAAGGGAAGTAATTCACATTGAGGGCTTTGCCACAGTGCTTGGGACACACTAAGCACATAATAAATGTTTTTGCTTATTGTTTGGGTGTCTGGCGAATTGCCTTCCACTGGATTCTGTGCAGTTCTCTGGCATTTTGTAGGCTAGTGCTGCATGTCTGGTGCTGGCTGGGTGCTGTAGCCTAGACCTGTTTTAGAACCTGTTACCAAATGTCCCAGACAGAATACAAGTGAATGAGGTAAGGTAGGAGAGCCGGTGCCTGGGGCATGTCAAAAAGCCCAGGAGAGTGAGTCATGAACCCACACATAGCAACGGGGCTCTTTCGGTGTGCCAGGCCTGGGTGGGAGGCAAGAAGTATCTGTTCTCTGACTGTGAGCTCATGGCTGAGATCTGAGGCTGCAGATTGAGAGTTTGTGCTCTTTGGGCAGCAGAATGAGGGTTTTTTTTTCTTTTTTAAATTAAAAAAAAAAGATTAATCAGTCACTGAGTCAACATAGTTCAATGTTGATAAGGTACAGAAGTGTATACATTGCAAATCAGTCTCCTTCCCACCACCTGCGGTTAGCAACCCTGTAGCCCCTCCCAAGGCAGCCACTGTTTTTAATTTCTTCTGTGTTGTTCCACAGAATTTTAAAGGATTTACCACACACAAAAAATGTATTTTATATCTGTATAGTTATACAGACACACACATAGATTTTTCTTTTTTATCCTGTCGTTTCTACACCTTACACAGTACAACAGGTTTTTTTCACTTAACAATGCTCCCTGGGGTTATTCCATATCAGTATAAAACAACTTCTTCAATCCTTTATTAAATTATTATTTTAATGTCCTTATAGTTTTCCATTGAATAACTGCACTGTAGTTTATTTACCCAGTCTCCCACTGATGGACATTTTGGTTATTTCTAATGGTTTGCTGTTATTAGCAGTGTTACTGTGAATGACCTTGAACATAAGTCTTTGTGCCAATGATAGACTATATCTTCAAGGGGAACCACCCTTCCTTGAGCTTATGATGATTTAGACCCCTCCCAGCAGTGAATGTGCCTGTTTGCCCATCCTGACCAGCACAGGTGTTATTAAGCTTTTTGACCTTGGTCATTGCCCTAGGTAAAGAATATATCAGTGTGGTTTTAGTCTTGCATAATATTTAAAAATTGAATCAGTTGCCAGCATTTAAAAACTGAGTGTTCGTACTTGAGAGCCTGTTTTTTCTTTGTCTTGAAGAATCACTTTGGTTTGTGGTGCTGGCCTTGTGTAGGAATGTACCTTGGCAGGAGCTGGGGGTGTGTCCTATCTCACAGGACCCTGTGTTTGTTTTTGCTCATTTATTCTTTATGGAGTCTAAATGGGGTAGGTTTGAGTTTGCCAGTCTGATCTAGAGAGAAATAGGCCAGTAATGTCTAAGGGAGCCTAGAGCTGCTTCCTCTTCTCTTTGTGAAGAGCGGAGTTGGGTTTTGAAGGATATAGAAGATAGAGGGGGACAGACTTGAGGGGGGAAGTCAGGTGTGAGGGAATCTTGCAGAGGGGTTGGGTAGTTGGACAAAAGTGGGATGGCAAGGCAAGACTGCGAGCACAGAGCTCTGAGACCACCTGCCCTGGCTGCAGGAGGGGGGCTTGATGATGGAGTAGCTTGATGAAAGGGGCTTGATGGGGTGAAAAGGCGAGAGCCAGGATTGAGTCTTGTAATCATTATTATTACTATTTTTTTTTTTTGGTGGCTGGCTGGTGTGGGGATCTGAACCCTTGACTTTGGTGTTACAACATCCTGCTCTAACAACTGAGCTAGCCAGCCAGCCTTTGTCTTGTAATTATTGAATCATTGTGGGGGTGGGATGCAATGTGAGTCATACTTCCCTAAGAGGAATCGTGCCTTGCTGGGCAGCAGGAGACCAATAGGGAAAGACTTAGAGAAGGAGAAATAGGGAAAGCCATCATCCCTGACTGCTCCTCCCCCAGGAGAACCAGTGGTAATAGTTTGGGGGTGTGTGTATGTTTCTCAATGTTTTTTCCCCATGCTTATATTAACATTATTTTTATTAAAATTTGGAACTGTAAATTACATATCACTCAGATCTTGCGCTGCCAGAGTGTGTGTTTCTGCCTCCTTCTTTGGCTTGCTACAGCTCCGTTGCACAGAGGTCCCTCCGTCATGGGCTTTGTTTGGTCACTTTCAGGATTTTGCTCGCTCTGTTGCCGCTATGAGTGTCCTTATGTGTCTCCCAGTGCTCACCGGGCCAGTATTTGTGTGGCATGTGCTCCTCTGGGTAGACCTGCCAGGGCCGAGGGCTTGAGAGTTACTTTAGAGAGAAGTTACACAACGACCTGGCTTTTCTCACGAGGTGATTGATGTATTCCCATTTCTTCTCCAGCCAGTAGTGTTCCTGTGGCCAGACTTCAGTGAATTAGCTTTATTCTTTGCATCCTTCCTTTCCTCAGATTTTACATTCTCCTAGTTTAAAAAAAAGAAAAAATATCTAGCCATCGAGATGTGTTTAGAACAAAGAGCTAAAGTTTTCCTTCATTCCTTCCCTTGCGCTCCTTCTGACGCCCCTCGCTGAAGGTATCTATGCTTAACGATTTGGGTTATGTTCCTCTAGACCTGCTGTCCAATATGGTGGCCACTAGACACATGTGGCTATTTAAATTAATTAAATAAAATTAAATTTCATATTTCATGTGCTCAACAGCCACACGTGGCTAGTGGCTACTGTGTTGGACAGTGCAGATATAGATACTTTCATCATCGTGTAAATTTATTGGACAGCACTGCTCTAGAGTAGGGTTCTTAACTTTTGGACTGTTGATATTTGGGGACAGCCCCTCTGTTGTCAGGGCTGGCCTGGGCTTTGTAGGATAGTTAGCGGCATCCCTGGCCTCTACCCACAAGATGCCTGCAGTCATGACAACCATATATATCTCTAGACGTTGCCAAGTGTCCCCAAGGGGCAAAGCACTTCCTTCTTTCCATTGAGAACCGCTGCTGTAGACTGTTCTCTCCATATTGCTTTTAATTTTTCTTAATATCCTTCCTGGTTCTCCTCAGTGTTGGAGCTGAGACTAATGCTTCCTGGACTCTCTGGCTTCAGGAGGTTGGCGAGTCAGGCAGGCAATTCAGCAAATATTTACTGATTGCTTACTGATTGCAGAGGCACTGAGTGGAGATGATCACTTCTGTGGAGGCCAACTCCTTGTTACATTAGTTACCTTTTTCAGAAACATTGTTCCCTTGTCCATTCTCCCTAATATTTACTTTTCCCTTGACTTTCAGCCAGGTGGCATGAAACCACCACACACCTGGTGAGCAGACTGTCTGCTGTCAAAACCTTTATTTGTTTTAGAGTCATATCATAAGAGAATCCACTTTGGTTTTCCTTTATATAAATGGTCTAAACTGGAAGCAGTGTAAATTAAATTATTTCTAGCCTTACATCTTAACTTAGTTGAGTAGCTGTTGCTATCAGCAGGTGAGAAAGTTGTTTCATGTTTTCTTTTTTATCTAGAAAAATAGCTTTTCCAGAAATAATATCATATCTACTGTTAACTGAGTACCTGTTATGTGCTAGGCACTGTCCTGTGCTTTTCATGTCTAAATTCTCTAATCTTCAAAGTAATTCAGCAAAGCAGGTCTTATTTTTGTCATTTTACACATAGAAAAAGTGGCAATCAAAGATGAGTTGCCCAATGCTACACAGCCCCTGTGGAGCAGGGCTGGGATTTGCACCCAAACCAAGACATGGTCCTGCTGTTTTCAAACTGTGTCTCTTGCCTGTTGTTTCTATTTCAGGCTCTTCCTTAATTTCTCACTCTTAAGGGATTGTGTCTTGTAGCCCATTTCCCCAGCCTGTCTAGAATGTGGGATAGGAGTTTCTTGGTTGTGGCAGACGACACTTCAGTTTGGTGTTAAGAAACAACAGCAGTGTCTATGACGACAAGATGAGAGTGGCCACAATAGAGCTCTGGGCTGAAGTCCACCCATTAGACACACAAGGTGTGGCAGCAGCTGCCAGGAGAAGAGAGTTTGCAGGTATAAAGCCGTCGATAGGGAGCCTGGCTGCCACCTCTTCTGTTTGGACAGATGTTGGAGAATTTGGTCACAGTTTGCCAAATTTGCCACCCAGCTCAAGGTTTCTACTGTAGGACAGCAGTTCCAAAAATGTGGGTGGGGGATGATGGAGTTTGGATGTGTTGTCCCCTCTAAAACTCGTGGAAATATGATCTCCAATGTGGCGGTGTTGGAAACTGATTGAGTCATGGGGGCGGATCCCTCATGAATGGATTAATGCTCTCCCTGGGGGAGGAGGGGTAGTGAGTGAGTTCTTCCTCTATTAATTCCTGCAAGACCTGATTGTTTAAAGGACCCTGGCACCTCCTCTCTCTCTCTTGCTTCCTCTTGCCATGTGATCTGCTTGTACGTGCCGGCTTCCTGCCACGTTCCACCATGAGTAGAAGCAGCCTGAGGCCCATGCCAGATGTAGCTGTCCCAGAATCATAAGCCAAATAAACCTCTTTTCCTTATAAATTACCCAGTCTCAGGTATTTCTGTTATAGCAACACAAAACGGACTAAAACAGGGGATGATTCTAGGTACTGTAGTGGTGAAGGTTAAGTAATTCATGGATAGGAACTAAATCACTTTAAGACGTTTAGTGAGACACTTAACTTCTTTTTTCAATTTTCCTTCTACTTTTTATTTTTATTTATTTTTATTTATTTATTTATTTATTTATTTTTGTCGTTTTTTCGTGACTGGCACTCAGCCAGTGAGTGCACCAGTCAGTCCTATATAGGATCCAAACCCGCGGCGGAGCGTCGCCGCGCTGCCAGCGCAGCACTCTACCAAGTGCGCCACAGGCTCGGCCCTTAGCACCAAACACTTGCTAATGTTTCTGTGATGAAGAAAGAGGAGCAGAGCAGGCTTCAGGCTCAGAGACACTGCCAGCCACAGCATCGTGCTGGAATTAACATCTTTTGCTTTTCATTGTGCAGAGGAGGCCAGGGCATGGGATAGCCATACTGAGAGGGCCCATGGAAGGTGACCACCAGGCCACGGTGGTGCTCGAGGTTGCTGAGGGGTATCACCTTCTGGGAGCAGGATTAGGGTGGAGCACTGTGGGGGGCACTCACAGTGAGGCCACAGGCCACTGACCACTGCACGCCAGCCTGGAAACCACTGGAGAGCCTTTTCCTATAGCAGTGCCCCTCCAGCACCCTCTAATGAGAGAGTTTAGCACTGCACTCTCATTGTAAGGGAGACAAGCAGACAGGAACTCCGTTCATTATCCCAGAGCAGGTATTGAAGGGTGACTTTGGTGCCGGGAGGCAATACATTAATAACTGGCATGAAGGTGAATGGGTGTGGGGCAGGAGAGCCCCTGATGACATGCAGAAGAGCTCCTGCATGGACAGGATGGTCACTCTTGCTGGCCTCCAGAGAGGCTTCCAATTTGTGAAGTGAGAGACTGGAACAAAACAGAGCTGCAAAATAATTGTGCAGACAAGACTGTTAATGGCATTGCAGGGTGCGGAGAGCTCTTAGCTTGGGGTCTTAGTCAGACACACCTGGGTTCCACTCCTGCTTCCACCACTCAGTAGCAGATGTAGCAGTAGATCTTGGGCAAGTCACAGAGTCCTCTAGGGCTTAGTGTATCCACTGTGAAGTGGGGGATGCTGCTAGTATCTTCCTTGCAGGATGGTTGTGAACATCAAATGAGGCCATGCATTTCTCTATCCTTAACATATTGATAATCTGTGCCCTTCTCATCACCCTCCACTGTCACCACCCTAGTCTGGACCCTAGTCTTTGCTGGTCTGGACCATGGCAACAGCCTGCTAAATGGTCCCCATTTACACTTATTTATTTATTTATTATTTTTGCTGCTGATCAGTTCTGAACCCTTGACCTTGATGTTATAATGCCATACTCTAACTGAGTTCACCAGCCAGCTCCCATTTTTTTGTTGTTAATAAAACAATTTTAGTAAGATATAATTCATATACCCTAAAATTTGACTATTTAAAGGGTACAATTCAGCAGGTTTTGGTATATTCATAGAGTTGTGCAGCCATCACCACAATCAACGTTAGAACATTTCGTTAC
The DNA here is from genome assembly GCF_027409185.1 of Cynocephalus volans. Classification (NCBI taxonomy): domain Eukaryota; kingdom Metazoa; phylum Chordata; class Mammalia; order Dermoptera; family Cynocephalidae; genus Cynocephalus; species Cynocephalus volans. Next base: position 46,167,887 of record NC_084460.1, on the reverse strand, counting down.
CCCAAAAAGAAACCCCATACCCATTACCTGCTTCTACTCTTGCCCACTGCAAGTCAGTGTCTTCTCTGCTCAGCAGCCAGGGAGACCCTTTAAAAATATAAATCTGGTCATGCCATTCCCCTGCTTATAACCCTCCAGTGATCCCCACTGTGGATGGAATAAAATCCAGACAACTTGCCTTGGTGACAAAGCCCTGTGTCATCTGCCCCACCCTCTCCTCCTCTGATCTCGTCTTTTACTCTCTCCCCTATGATTGGTGCATTCCTGCTGCACCAGTCTTCTTTGGATGCTTCCCGTCTGCTAGGCTACTTCCCACCTCTGGGTCTTTGCTTTTGCACATCCATCTGCCTGGATTGCACTTCTCTGCATGGTTGCATGGCTGCTCCTCCTTGTCACTCAGCTCAGCCGTCACCCTAGCCTACCTAACCACCCAATCTCCCCTCCTTGTCACTCAGCTCAGCCATCACCCTAGCCTACCTGACCACCCAATCTCCCGGAGCCACACCCCCTCCCCACTCATTCTCTTGCCCTTGGCCTTAGTTTCTTTGGGGTATTTGTTTACTGTCTCTCTCCCCTAGACTACAAACTCCACAAAAGGAAGACTTCTCTGTCTTGTTCAGCACTGAATGCCTGGTACCTAGGCGAGGGCCCGGCACTCTGTGAGCACTTGCGATGCTTGATGAATGAATGTGTGACAAAAAAGCAGCTGTGATTACTTGCCTTATTTTGTTGTTATTATTAAGCGTTCACTAAATACTATTGACCTGATAGTGAAATTAATCCTGTGTTGAAAATGTTCAAGTTATATTCAGTGCAGGTAGAAAGTGAATGATGTAGAAATCAAATTGATTAAATGAGATGGGCTTGGGGCAAATTACACTGGGCTGAGGTGACACAAAGTCCTTATTTTATCCTGTGCCAGAGATTTACCCCTGTTTTGTAGTGAGATTGTGAGGCAAGAGAAGGCAAGGGTCCTGCTCCAGTGTTTGGTCTCCACAGGACCTAGAGTAATACTTTGTACCAATACTTAATAAATGGATACTTACTATTATGAATTTAGCTGAAAAAACATGTAGTTCCATAGACAATATATGTACAATATAAAAAATGCAAATGTTACTAAAGAATATATAGGAAAAGTTCTCCCTACTCCTTCCTTCCCAAAAGGAGCCAGTGTTATGAGCTTATTGTGGAGATTTTCTGTGCTTGTGTGAGCATGTGTCTGCGTGCATCCCTGCTTGCTTTTGCGCAAAGAGTAGCATCCTGGACACACCTTTTAGCTCCTTGCTTTTCCATTTAGCACATCTTTCAGGTGTGGTCATTTTTGCATACAGCTCTAGCTCATCCTTTAAAGACTGCTGGGAATTCCATTTTATGGATGATCCCTGTTCATTTAACCAGTCTCCCTGTGATGAATGGTTAGCTTGTTTCCCGTCTTTTGCTACCACAGCACAGGCTGCGTAGAGTATCCCAGTGCTTTGTGTGCAGCGCACATCTGTAGGTTAATAATGAATAGTGTAACCAACAGCTTGACATGTGGAACCTTCTGCCAAGACGAAACAGGAAAAAAACCAAAAGTCATCTAAGCAGTCAGTCTGAACCACAATCTGCGGTTCTCTGAATTCGTTTTTCATCTTTCATTAGAAGTGTCAAGCTTATGGGCTTCATCGTTACACGATTGTGACGGGATGGGGAGAGAATTACTGGCTCCCTCATGAGTCAGTCATGATCATCAGGAGGGTTTCTGCACATGGAGTGATGTGCTTCCTGCCAGAGTCAGCTTATAAAGGGGCCCAAGGAATGAGTTACTGTCCTTGTCAGCGTTCCACTCCACACCAAGCACCAGTTTACTGGAATGAGGATGCTTTTTAAAGAAAGAGCATTGTCTTTCATCATGGAAATGTGAGCACCTGGGCAGGCAGCTTGCTAGCTCGCTCACCATTAGGGTCCTGGTGTCTGGGGACTGTGTCTGCTCAGCGCTGTGTTGCAGCAGCCCACGGGGGCCTGGCCTGGAGGAGGAAGGGGAGGAGGAGGGTCTGCAGCAGACAAGTCATATTATGTAAGTTGTAGTCACCATGGCTGGTTGGTTTCAGTTCAGCTGGCGACATCTCTGGCAGGGCTGGCAGGGCTGGGACTTTCTCCCTCCCAGCCTGTGTGTGCTGTGGCAGTGAATGGGCAATTCAGCATGGGGCCATTTTATTGCAGGGCTTAAGGGTGCTGGCAGTTCTTGAAATGCCTTGTTTATAAGTTCTCTTGAAAGACAAGCTGCCCTTTTGGGAGGGTCTCAGAGTGGTTTTGTTTTGCCGTAGTGGTCCAGATTCCCTGATGTTCCCTTGCCTTGCATGGGGGTGACTTGGGAGTGGGGTGCTGGTGGGTTGGCGCTAGTGAGCTGCCCTCAGGAGAGCCAGGTTGGAGGCGCCACTTGGAGTGAGTCTGCCTATAGCAGGCACACTGGCCCATCTCTAGGTTATGTTGGGCTCTGAGACATCGTCTTTCTGGCTTGCTCCTCCAGTATGTTGCTAAAAAGGAGAGCCAGGGGTGGAGAGGAGATTTTCCCCTCCTCCCTTACATAGTAATCTTGGGGTAACCAGCAGCTTTGAAAGCATGGGGTAGTGGAAAGACACTGGGCTTCGGAATAAGATCCACATTTTCAAGTCCAAACTCAGATGTTTCTCATGTCTTGGCAAACTTGGGTGCTTTATTTAAACAGTTCTGAGCTTCCCTCTCTCATCTGTAAAATGTGGAAGTGATAATAGTGCTTATTGCAATATCTTTAATGTCTTAAGTCTTTTTGTTTATAAATGAATTCTACTTTTTGAAATAACTAATTTGGGACTGGTGAGAAAGCATCTTGTACGTGGACCACAGCTTCTTACAAGCCTCTGCTGTGTTTTCCCATCTCATGAAAAGTGAAGCCTCAAATAGGGCTGTGGTCCTGACTCAGCACAGAAGCTTTAGAGAAAAACATTCTGAGAAGGGTGGACAGGTGTGGGCGTGGCCTTGGTTGTGTGGGCGTGGCCTTGGTTGTGTGGGCGTGGCTTGACTGTGTGGGCCTGTCTTTCCTACAGGTGCTGTGAGTGGCTGAGATGCTGTGGGAGAGGGGAGCCCAGGCCCCGCACTGTCTGGTTGGGGCACCCCGAGAAGAGGGACCAGAGGTATCCTCGAAATGTCATCAACAATCAGAAGTACAATTTCTTCACCTTTCTTCCTGGGGTATGTACAGGCAGGGACCATGCTCTTTTCTTTCTCCACCACAAATACATGTGATGGTACCAGTCTGAGAAGACTGAGGTCCTGGGGCAGATTTTGTGAATACCCTGTGTCTTCTCCATGACACCTCAGGCACTGGTCATTCATCCTCCGTGGCGTGAGGACCTGCAGGGGGCTGCCTTCTGTCTGCAAGGCTGTGAGACTCCACGTGGTTGGTTAGAATAACTTCACATTTATTTGATGTGTTGGGCCTAAGAGTGAAAAAGATATTTTGGGGACTGAGCAATTATAAGCAAAATATTGGAAAAGAATATCAGCAGTGCTTAAATATTTTCCTTTATCATCACGAAACATGTACTCAATATAGGAAAGTTGGGAGATTACAGTAGAGAGACAAAAATAAAGATACATTTTATTAATTTATTTATTTGTGGCTGGCTGGTGTGGGGATCTGAACCCTTGACCTTGGTGTTATAACACTGTGGTCTAACCCTTGGGCTAACCAGCCAGCCCTATTTATTTTCTCTCTTTTTAGCTTTTTCTCTGCAGACAGGTAAACACATTTTAATCCTACCATCTAGAGAGAGAATGTCTATGAACATTTTTGCTAATAAATGTGCCTGGAGCCATAACAGTCCCCACATAAACTTACACACGTCCATGGACTCATACTCAGCAACCCCCCCCCGCAACGCACGTATGCATTACATATCCATTTATGCAGCATGGCCTCCACATACACACCAGTTGACGTTGAGAAGCAGCAGCTGCCATCACCTTTGATGCAGGAAGGGAACAATGGTAGCATTAGATGTTGAGTGATCATGCAGAGACACAAATATACTGCAGCATAAGGTCCATTTGAATGTGTTTTTAACAGTGATTTCTGACTATATTCATTGCTTGCTGCCTCAGCCCACACCCTCTTCCACCCCAAATCTCAGTATCTTAAGTCAGGAGAAGAATTATTTCTCATCCAAGGAAAGTCTGATGCAGACTGGGACACCCTTCTCCATCTGGTAGCTATACCATCTGGAATACTTGACCATCAAAGTCGCCATGGTGGGGCAAAGGGCACGGTGGCTCTTAACTGCCTTAGCCTTGAACAGACACGATACTTCTGCTCATTGCTCATTGGCCACAGCTAGTCGTGTGGTCTCAGTCTCACTCCCCAGGCACATGCCAGCAGTTCCAACTCTGCCAGAATCCAACTGCCACCCTGAGTAGGATTGTACTATATTGTTTTATGGTGTTGAGATCATATTGTGGATATAACTTTTTGTTTTCCTATTTTAATTCAACCTTACAGTGTAAGCATTCCCCACTACAAGCTCTTCCTAAACAGCATGTCGAGTGGTCCACCTGTACTTACAAAATACACAGTTTAAGAAATAAAACATAACAGATATAGTTGATGCCCCCGCATGGCCCTCCCCAGTTGCATATCCCAGCCAGGAAGTAAAGCACTGTCCTGAAATTGGTGTTTACAATTTCCATGCATATCTGTATTTACCTTTTTACTGTTACAAATGATATTTTTATTACCCATATGTGTTTTCCTAAACAACATATGGATGGGCTGGCTGGTTAGCTCAGTTGGTTAGAGCCTGGGGCTGATGACACCAAGGTCCAGGGATCAATCCTTGTATCAGCCAGCCGCAAAAAAAAGAATAGGGAAAAAAAAAAAAAAATCATACCTAAACAACATATGGAAGTGTTGCAGCTTTATGTGAAAGGTATTATGTAAGTTGCATTCTTGTGTAGGAATGTTTTCAAATATTATTTACTTCCCTCTAAACCGTCCAAATCTCATCAGACAAGTCCTGAATGTCTCCTGTCTTTCTCTCTGTGTTCCAGGTACTGTTCAACCAGTTCAAATACTTTTTCAACCTCTACTTTTTACTTCTCGCTTGTTCTCAGTTCGTTCCTGAGATGAGACTTGGAGCACTCTACACCTACTGGGTTCCCCTGGTGAGTAAATCAGTGGTGTTGTTTGTTCAGTAACCTCAGAGGTTTGGTAATAGAAAGTTCTTTGTTTCTCTCACCCAAGCATCTGGAAAGGGATAGTGGCCCTTTAAGGGAAAGGATGCCCTCAAGCCCACACACTGGGAGTGCCTGGGATTTGACTGTTGCAGCCATTTGTGCACCACAGGGACAAACCAGAGCAAAGCCTGTGCAATTCATTTGGTCACTCGGTCAGCTGTTCACTCATTGGTTGTTTCAGCAAATATTTATTGCATGCTTATTGAAGAAGGTACAGTTCAAGACTCTGGGGACTCGGTAGCAAGTGAGAAGACAAAGCCTCTGTCCTCATGGATTATATTATTTGAACTGTTTTCTGAGATCCCATTTCCTGTTTGTAGAGTATTTCAGTGTGAGGGGTTGCAAAAGTAACAGAATCTGTGCTTTCATGTACACAAAGTGTAGCCAAACTAACTGGCTTCTCCATTCCATTCCTTCCCTTGTCTCCTTTTCTTTCTTCCTTCTTTTTGGCAAGCAGTTTTTGAGCACCTACTGTGTGCCAGGCACTGTGCTGGCTGCTGGGAGTGCAGCCATGAAGGAAATAGATGAAAATTCCTGCCCTCAAGGGCTGGCCCGTGGCTCACTCGGGAGAGTGTGGTGCTGATAACACCAAGCTGAGGGTTGAGATCCCCTTACTAGTCATCTTTAAAAAAAAAAAAAAAAAAATTCTTGCCCTCATGGAGCTGATATTCACAGGGGATAGACAATAAACAGAGCAACAAAATGGTTCCAAATTGTGGGAAATGCTATGAAGATAAGAAATTAAGGTCAGAGGATGGACGTGGAATCCCAGGCACATTTAGTATTTTTCTGATGGATGAAGGTAAAGGGTGGGAGATGTGGAGGGGGCAGCCTTAGCCAGGGTGGTCATGAAAGGCTGCCTGAGAAGGTCATGGGAATAGGCTGGGAGGGTTAAGAATATTCCAGGTGGCAGTGATGCAAAGGTCCCGTGGTAGGCAGACCATCTGAGGAACAGAAAGAAGCCCAGTGTGACTAAAATGTGGAGGGGATGGAACTGATATCCCTTTTCTTCAAACAGACACGTATCAAAGTATAGTTGCTGTTTATATCTCACCAAGCAGGACTCGGGGAACTCTTGGATTCTCTGCTCACAAATCTTATAAAATTTTTTAATTAAGAGAAAGTTGTAAAAATAGAAAAGATTTAAGCCTCCTTAAAGAAACAAAACCAAATAAACTTTTTTATTTTGGTAGCAGGTGAGAGATGATAAGGATTTGGTGCAGAGATACCTATGGAGTTGGGGTAGCCAGCTGCTAAGGGACCCGTAAATGGGTCTTTACACCTGTGCATGCCAAGTTAATCAGACAAGTTATGCCAGCAACTTTAGCCCTAGAAGAGGAGGGGGAATTATTTCTTCCACACTAGCAACGAAGGTACTTTTGGGATGCAAGAGCAGATCCTTCCTGCTCTGAGTCATTTGTGGATGAGGTAGGATGCTGGGAGCTAGAGAACCTTTGTCTGACCATCCTTCCCTGGGATAGCAGACGCTCCTGTCTGTGTCCGGTGGCATGCTTAACCAAATGCTAGGTGGTGCCTGTGCTTTTAGGCACTGAATGTTGTGATCATCTGGAAGCTGTTGTTGCCTTCACCCTGCAAAGGCTGCTAGAATGAAGCCTTGGGAGCGTATGTCCTGTCCAGGTGGAAGCAGGCACTGTGCTCATTTCCATCAGGGATACATGGACCAGGAGTTGCCAGGCCCAAGAGTTGGAAAGTTTAGAGTTTTACGTGAAACACCCTAACTTTATTTTAGTTTTTTAGTTCCACAGCTGTTTACTACATATTCATGTAAAATCAAACCATAAGTTACTTATTTTTAAAAATTTAGTCTATAATATATACAAAATATCATATATCACACTACCTTCTATTATCTTTTTAAAGTGTAAATTATTTGAGAGGTTATACAGTCACATGATTTAAGAAATGCAAAAATGTCTCTAGTGAAAATTCTGCTTCCATCCAGTTTTGCCCCCAACATATTGTCATTCATTTCTTGTCCATCCAGTTTCTTTATCAACAAACCAGCACAATGAATAAAAATTCTTACACCTTTTTTCCTTTTTAGAGAAAAGGTAACAGAATACACATAGTTCTAAGTCAGTTTTTCTTTTTAATTTCCAGTATGCCTTTCTCTTGATTTTTGAATGTTGACAACTCATTAAAAAAAAAAAAATTAAAGCACTATGTGAAGTGGACCCACTCCTGATGGTCTGTTGTTCAAGCTGCCCCTTTGTAATCTCTGCTCTGGTTGAAGATAGGAGTGTCTCTTACTCCTTCACCCTAGTGCTAGCATGGAACCCTCCAGACCCCATCTCTCAAGCCTTGTCCATTGGATTCTTCCCAAAACCAGTTCCTGCCACTCTCCCTACTGCCTCCAAAGTGGCTTCTGTTCATTTTTCTTTTCTTTTTTTTTTTTTTAATTACAAAGGATCTCATAATATTGGAACAAAAATTTGGAGAGCCAAAAAAACACACACAAAGAGGGGAATAAAAATGGCTGTGCAGCCACTACCCTGAGATACCCTGTTTATGATTCTGCTGTGTTTCCTTCCAGTCTCTTCTTACCTATGCATGTGTTTTATACACATTATAACATGCATTGTATTAAACTATATTCTGTGAGGGCACATGTTTTTAAAATTGAGATCCCAAGATGTCCATGAGGGCAGCCGTGTGTTTCCCTCTCCTTTCTGCCATTTGCATTTCAAGTACGATATACAATCTGGTCTGTGCTCTCTCCTCCCCTTGTCCATCTGCCCAGTTTGTAGTATAGTCCCATCATCTGAACAGTTCCTGAGGTACAGACATATTAGCATCCCCACAGTCTCATTTGCATTGTTAATTGGCATCTGTGGTGGACAGGGGACTTTAGCCACATTTGGCATAAATTTTTCCTTATCTTAACCAAGATTAATGTACATATGGCTAAGGGGAAGTGGAATTATGCAAGAATTTAAATGAGAAATAGCTAGGTAGGAAATAAGATCAGCTCTGTCGAATTCTTTGAAGGGTGGTTATTGGAGGCTCCTATTTACTAGAGGGAAAGGGGCTGGTAGGAAAAAAGAATTTCTCACTTGACAAAGAGAACTTGGGGCCTAAGGAGAATAAGGAGCTTGTCAAGATCACACTAGGATATAAATTATTAAAGGGACCAGGGACATTCTCTCTTTTTCCAAGGAGAGGAGTTTGGAATATATGGTGGGCTTTGGGGTATATGTGTGGTGTAGGGGGTACAAAGATGTTCCTTGCAGCATGGTTTATATAACTTCAACATTGCAAACAAGCAAATGTGCATCAAAAGCTACCTAAATGATGATATAACCATACTATGCAATGTTGCCTAGGAGTTGGAAACCACGAGGTGGCTCCATCTGTGTTAACATGGGAAGATATGAATCATATTTTTCTTTTCATGAAAAAAGTAAGTTGCAAAATAACATGGACAGCATTCTCCAATTTTTATGAGCCCCCTACCCCCAACACACACAACGAATATTTGTACATACTTAGACATGTAAATACATAGAGGTCTGGAAGGACCTTCACCAAAGCCAGTGGTTATCTTTGGAGCTGGGAGTTGCCTTTAATTCTTTTGTTTTTGATCTTACTTTATGGGGACTTCTATCTTAAGTCCCCTCAGCTCCCTTCTGGAAGTTGGTGAGTTATAGGAAACTAAATAGATAAGATGGGCACACAGGGTGTTTGAGGCCCTTTCGAATGAGGTTGTTCCCTTCTACAGCAGAGGCCAGATTGTACTTGGGGTTGGTGAGTCAGGAACAAGGGGTTAATTGTGACTTTATTGCAAGTGCCATTCCCTTTTCCCTTTTCCCTTACTAGTAATATTCCCTGCATCAGCAGTGGAGATGAAAAACTCCAGTGTCTGCAGTGGGGTGAAGCCGGTGGGCTGTGGTGGGGACTGGGACGAACTGGAGGGCTGGCACCCTTCTAAAGAGCCCTGCCCTTGGCTCCAGCCACTGTCTCCTTGCTAAACGATGCTCTGATTTTCCAAAACGTAGGACTTTCAATGTAGTCAGTAACTGTGATTTTTAAAAATTTTTTTTTTTTTGGTGAAGCCTCCCCCTACCCCCCACCTCTGCTGTCTCCCATCTGACTCACCTGGTTTCCTCTAACTATGACTTAGGATAGGAGTCAGGCAGGTTAATAGCTAGGTTTGGGCAACCTGTGGAGGTCTGGAGGTTTCTTTTCTAACTCCACATTGTGGGCTCTGTCATAGTCAGCTTTTCCTGTGATGGTTAAGTTGGGGCATATTTGTCTTGTATTTCTGCTTCTTTTCCCAGAGACTACAGAGAAGGAGGTTTGAGGTAAAACGTGAACTAGACAGCCTCCATTTCTAGGTGACCATAGCTGATTTCCCCTAATAGATGTTAACATAGATAATGAATTTCCAGTTCTTGCCTAGAACACATTTCAAAATGCCTTCTGACCACCCTGAAAGTCCTCTGTTTCCGAATCCAGCTGTAAGCACAGTGGCTCTGAATGAGGGGTGTGGAGGCAAAGGGTTTGGATTCAGCTCTTGACTTCACTTTGAGAAATTGTGTAGTTTGAACAAGCTTTAGTTTTCTGAACCTCAGTTTCCTCATCTGTAAAATAGGGGAGATCATGCTCACTTCCTTGGCTTGTTAGGAGGATTAAATGAATTACTGCAAGTAAAATGCATCATACAGCTCCTGACATATCGAAAATTCCCAGGAAATGTTCCCATTTCAGTTTTTAAATTCTGCCACTAATGAACGGATGTTTATTGTCCAGATTAAGGTTTAGCTTTTAATAACTTTTTTCTTGGTCCTAATATGTTAGGGGGAGAAATTCCTCAAGAGGTAGCTGGAATAATCCATAACATCGTTTGTGTGATGACCAAATAATCTAGGTTTTGTTGCTGCTGCTGTTGTTATTGAGATATAATCTACATACCATAAAATGCACAGATGTTAAGTTTTCAATTCAGTGAGTTTTGACATTTGTCAACACATGTGTAAACACCACCTCAATCAAGATATGGTACATTTCCATCACTCCAGAAAGTTCCTTAGGGCCCCTTTCCAGTCACTTCCCACTCTCCCTCTAAGCAAATGCTTTTCTGATTTCTATCTGCCATGGATTAATTTTGCTTTAGTAAGTCTATTTTGATGTACAATTTTACAGAAGAGGCTTAGCACCTTCAGAATTGCTTGTTTGTGTGTTATCAGTGCCTATGATTTCATTACAAGCCCAAACAACCTTAGGCACCCCCTATTAGAGCCACTTCCTAAATATCTGTGGATATTAAGGACGTCCTAAATTGGATGGTTGAAACTTATTTCTGGACTACTTTTGCATCTCTTTGTAAAGCAGTTTCAAGCCTAAGGGGCAGTATGTCCTCTAGGATTAATGAGACGTGTGTGCGCGTGTGTGTAGAGGCGGATATGATAACTTCGGAGGCTGTGTTTATTTGCAACAGGGAGGTTAGCTAGTAGCTCCTGTCTTTGTATGAGCACTTCCCATTAGTATCAATGGGATTTAGCCAGGCCCATGCACAGAGAAATAGAAATGGGAACATTTGAAAAAACAAACAACAAAAACTCAGGTTCTGGCACAGAACCACAAAACAGCAGCATGGGGGACAATGTCCACAAACCGGGTCTATGCTCCTTCCAGAACAGGTTTTCTCTTACCTCCCTATGTGGTCTGGTTATGCTTTTATTCTGAAATGTACCCGTTTTCCTTTGGCTGCAGTGTGTACTTTACATCTGATTGGAAACAGGAGTAATCCTTTGATTGTAAAGATGGATGAGTCTTGGAGGAGGTTCACAAAGCAGCACATCTCTGGATAGATTTACATAAGAGATTTAACGTCCTTTGAATTGAAGTTAATATATTTCACGGGGTAAACAGTATGAAAATGAAATCCTCAGAGAATCATGATTGCTAACCCCTGGGTGGTTATGCTTTCTGTGTTTAAAAAATAACTTCTGGCAAGCTTTAAAAGGATGCAGAGGAGAGGGATGGCAAAGAAAATGAATGAATGTAAGAAAAATGAATTAAAGTTTTTTTGCCTTTGTAAGACGAGATAGATTGGAAATAGATTCTTCCTGTGGGTGACCTTCCGCACTCCCCCAACCCCGCCTCCGATTTTATGAGGGGAAGGTTGGGCAGTTTTCAACTTCTGTGTGTAGTTGGTACTTATACAGTTAGTACTTTAGTATGGTTTCTTTATAAAAACTTAAAATATTAAGATAAGATTGACATCCCTTTCAGTCCCTCCCCACCCTAATCCTAGTTCCCTTCCTTGCAGAGGCATGTAACCAGTAGTTAAAGAAACTGGAAAACATTTAGTAGTATAGAGAATCTTTGGTGTTATTTATATAAGCGGTGTTACATTGTGTGTTCTGAAAGGTTGACTTCCCGGCTGGTCTCTGTCAATGCAACTTGGATGTATCTCCTTCTTTTTAACTATTGCCTGGTGATTCTTCTTATCGGCTTCATCCACCCAAATTTCTGGAGATGCAGAATAATGTGGCAGTTGAGAACAAGGTGATTTCCTGCATCCAAAATCCTGCTTATTACTTAGTAGCTTTATGTCCTTGGGCAAGATTACTCCACCTCTCTGTGCCTCAGTTTCCTCGTCTGCGTGGAGATCTCAGTAACAGGAGTGAATCTCATGGGGCTGTTGGTGAGGGTGAAGTGCACTCAGAATAGTGCCCGGCACGTGGCGAGTGAGAAACATATCAGTGTTACCATCACTCAGCCGTTGCCTGTGGATGGACAGTTTGGGTGTTTTTACGTTTTTTGCCCTTAACAAACCCCGTGCGGTGGATGTCCTTTTCTGTGTGTGTCAGTGAGGGTTTCTCTCGGGTAGCATTTCTCCAGGGAGCATGTGTTCCCTAAAAGATTTGAAGGGGATTTATAGGGGGGTGCATTTGAAGTAATTCGAGGGTTCTGCCCTGCTGCCCTCACCTTTTCTGTTCCCAGCACCAGGAGAAGACATTTGCTTTCAGCCGGGCTCACCCCCTGTCCCCTCTCTCCGCAGGGCTTCGTGCTGGCCGTCACCATCATCCGCGAGGCGGTGGAGGAGATCCGATGCTACATGAGGGATAAGGAAGTCAACTCCCAGGTCTACAGCCGGCTCACAGCAAGAGGTCAGCCTCCTGGCTCCGGGGGCCACAGGGTTTCAACTCAATCATGGGCCGCTGACAGTCAGGGGAGCAGAGTTCAAGGCCTGGGCCGCGGGTGTGCGGGTGCCGTGTGGTGGGACGGTCACTCAGTTGCCCCAGCCTGGGGAGGCCTCCATCTGCCAGGACCTGGTGGGCCTCGGGCAGCACCACCAGGCCACCGCTGGCCTCTTAGCATTGGTTCCGTCAAATAACTTGCACATCATCAATGTGGAATTAAATCCAGAGCATTTGGCATCCTCCTTTGCTAGTCCCGGCCCCTTTTTCCTCCTCCTCCAGTTCACACAGGAGCCTGCCAACTGCTTTAAAAGATAAACAGCTTTTGACTGTGATTACTTTACAAATCAAACCGTTGCAACATTAGTTTTAAAAAGGCAACAGATTTATATAAATACTGCATCCATGACGATTTCTTTGAAGACATCTTATAAATCCTTGAAATTGAAATGTGAGAGAAATGTAGTCTGATCTAAAGAGAAATGACCAGATAATCTTTAATCATTGACCTCCCCCCTTGCAAGACATGAACACTTTAAATGGTGGATGGAACTTAAAAACCCACCTGAAGACACACTTGGAGAAGCCACAAGACAATCCAGCCAACGTTGACCTCTTTTTCCAACTACAATAGATTTACTTTAAGGTTGCATTCAGAAATGAGAGACTGTTACCTAAAGTTTGCTAATCTGGCTGGGGAAAAACGTAATTGATTGTCCCCTAAGATTACTGATCCCATTCAGGGATTAGTACTGTTTTAGCAGAGGCTGAAGGGAATAAAAGCTATGCCTTGCCTGCAGGAAATTGAGAATTCAGAGAGATAAGATAGATGCCTAAGGGACTTAGCACCTGAGCCAGAGTCCAACTGCTTTATGTTAGAAGCTTTAGCTTCCAAAGCAGCAGTCCGTCTATGGTTTCAGGGTTTTGAGTAGTATTCCTTCTAGGAAGAATGTTGAAGGAATATGTTTTGGGTTCAAAAACAAAAAAATTAGAATTTTAATAACATTTCTTGAGAGCATGAAAATATTTTGTTTTAGTGCATTTGAACACATTTTCATGGTTGGTGGTCTTAAAAATTTGCAAGTCTCTGGGAGAAGGGGGAATTTAGAGTTGCTATGGAAATGCTTTATTAATGCTAAACTACTGTATTGAAGACATTTTGCTACCTAAAGAAGAAAAATCAGCATAATCTTTACAAAGGCAGGTGGCTTGAGCTTTCCACGTGGGTAGTCAGAAGACCGCTCTGGAGGGTTTTTTTGTGTGTGTGGTTTGTGTATATTAAATCCTCCCTTAATAACATATTCTTACTATAACATTTAAAATGCTTGGCAACCGACAAAAGCCCCGTCGGAGAGGGTGTGGCGGATCTCTTTAGAGCTCAAGAGAAGGGGCCTTTGGACTCCATTCATTCATCTATCCAGCTCCAACTTTCCTTTGGTTCTTTTCATATTGCAATTGCTCTTCCTGTGAATGATTTTTCTGCCCTCTGCTGCACACCCTTTTCCAGCTCTTGCTCACTCAGTTCTTGAAAAGATACTAAGGGGAATTGGCAGATGGCTCTAGCATTAAAAACTTGTCTTCCTTTGTTGGCCTCCTTTTGTGGCCCTTGGTCTCTATTGTCATGTCAATGGCATGGTGGAGGAAAACAGAACACAGTTCTGAATATTAACCTAGGCCCCAGCTCTGCAATTTGCCTTGAAAATGAAAACCAAACAAAACACTGAGGAAACCGTCAGCTCAGAAAGTGATCCAGGCGAGTTGAGTTATTCGATACACTTTGTGGGGAGAGGGCCAGAGTAATAAGCCCACACTGGAAGGTTGCAGGGAGAGGAGGAAAAAGAAGCCTTTTTGGCCTTACTGTTGAATTACTAAATAATATTTCCTTGAGCAAAGCTTTTCACTACTATCTTCACTTAGTAAGTTCAAAAGCAAAATGAAGCAAATACTGTATGTGTATGTATATTCATGAAGGTCTGCTTTCCTTTTTATCACTTGAGATCTTAAAATATACTTTTCAGCACTACTCTTGGGATTCAGAATGTTCAGAAACCAGAATACTTTGATCACTAAATTATGATATTTACCTCCATGCCACATCATTTCCTGATTAATAATAGCAGTACTTGTATTATTATGGTTAAAATTTGTTTGTTTTGTAATAATTTCTAACTAGCAAAAAAAGTTGCAGAAGTCATACAGAGAACTCCTATATGCTTTTAACCCAGATTCACTAATTGTTACATTTTACCACATCTCTTTCTCACTCTCTCTCTCCTTTTTTTTTTTTGGCAGCTCACCAGTACAGGGATTGAACCTTAGACCCTGCTGTTATCAGCACCACACTCTAACCAGCTGAGCTAACCGGCCAGACCGTTTAATATTCTCTCTCTAGAGAGAGAGAGTGAGAGATAGATAGAAGTACATATCTAAAGTCACTAGAGAGGGCTGGCCTGTGGCTCACTCAGGAGAGTGTGGTGCTGATAACACCAAGGCCGCGGGTTCGGATCCTATATAGGGATGGCCGGTTCGCTCACTGGCTGAGTGTGGTGCTGACAACACCAAGTCAAGGGTTAAGATCCCCTTACCAGTCATCTTTAAAAAAATAAAAATAAAAAAAAATAAAGTCACTAGAGAGTAAAATTGCAAACATCATTTCCTTTTACCCCTGAATACTTCAGTGTTTAATTCCTAATGAGACGTTTTTCTTATATAACAATACAATTATCAACATCAGGAAATATCATATTGATACATTACTGTTAATCTTACTTACAGTCCTTACTCAGATTTTGCCATTCGTCCCTCAAATGTCCTTTTATAGCATTTTATTTCCCTGGTCCAGGAGACAATCTGGGTTTGCCAGTTGCATTTCGTCATCCTCTGTGCTTGGTCTCCTCTAACCTGGCATAACTCCTTGGTTTTGTCTTTCATGACATTGACATTTTTGAAGAGGACAGGATAGTTTCAGGCCCATTGCTCTGTAGCCTGGCCCTCGATTTTTGTGTGTTTGATGTTGTCTCAAAATTAGATTTTCACAACATGCATTTTTGGCAGGAATTAATGTAGTTTTAGGAATGCAGGTGGCACAGATTCTTGTTGGGACATTGCCAGAGTTTTAGAGGCTTTAATTTAATCAAAGTGAAAAACTTCCAAACTTTGAGAAAAAAGATTTCTATTTTAAACAGCTGAACTAAAAGCCTTGCTAATAAGGAATTCACCAGTGGGAGGAAAAATGCAGGACATTTTTTTTTTTTTTTTTTTAATGGCTGCTTCCAACATTCCTAGATCATCTTATTTCATTAAGGTATAACTTAACAACATATCAATTGGATTAATTTTTAGTGTAACTGTCATGGCTTCATAATAAGTACTGGAAGTATTTTGATAATAAAATTAGCCATCCACATGGAAATTACCTTTTATTCATTTTTTTAAAGAAATATTAGAGACTTTATCATGTGCCAAGTGTATGAAAGTTTTCTGCATTACAGAATCTGAGGCATCAGGGAAATCATAGTCCGTGGGGTGGTATCCAGGCGTGTTAACAGGTAATTACAAAAAAGTAACTAATAATTATACTTTGGTGGCATGAGTGTGGTGGTTCTCATAATTAATGTCCTCCTTTTTCACCACTGTATTTCTGGTCCTGCGTGTAGTTCCTAGAAGTCGAAAGTAGTAGTTTCAAGTTTATGCTCTGCCTGGGTTCGAGAGTCCCGCTTCCATCTCTCCTTACTGTGTGGGTGGATCCCTTAAGCTCTCAGCAAATGTAAATCAGGGATAATAATAGCACCTGCCTTAGAGGGTTGCTATAATGTAACTCTTGCATAGGAAGAGCTTAGCACTGTGCCTTGGGACTCAGCCTGTGCTGAAGAGAGGCCAGTGCTGGTGGTATTTCAGCAGGAGTTTGTCCATTGGGTGTTGGTGGTTAAATAAATGGAGGTATGAGCCAGGGGTAGTGGGAGGTTATGGGAGCCCATCAGAAAGGAGCCAATGATGTCTTTCCAAAGAGGTGACCTTCTTCCAGAAGTTTATTGGATGGAAGAGAGCAGGACTGGCTACAAGCTTCATGGGGCCCAGTGCAAAATGAAGATGTGGAGTCTTTCTTCAAAAATTAAGAATTTCAGGGTGGCTACAGGAGAGCATTAAACCAAGTATGGCACTCTTCTGAACATAGGGACTGCGCCAGTGCCCAGACGGCATGCCCATGAAGCTGGCCCTGGAAAAGATTTTTCCAAAAAGACCATCAGGTTGAGCACGAGGCCACAGCTTGTGGTGTTTGGGAGTGCGGGCTGCAGAACCCCAGGTTCTGGATCCATCTCATTCTTCTCAATTAGGCCATGTTTTCTGAGCCCCTTTCTCCTGGGCAAACAGAAGAACAGACCAGGTAGGCCAGTGAGAACCTGAGGCTTGGGGAAGGTTGATTCTGAGATCCAAGAATTTGCATACAAGGCATGCTACAGTAAGAAGGTGGCTTTGAGCTGTTTGAAAAAATGTCCAAATAGAAAAGCAGGAGAAAAAAGGAAGGACAACCTACCATAAGCCAGGCAGGTGCTGGATGAGGTCTGGTCTATAATTTTTGAAACAGCCCTGTGGAGGTAGCTTTTACAGATGAAGTGGTAGGGAAGGGAAAGGTTTCTGTTTTTCACCCATCACTAGGTTCATAGCCTAGGCCCCTATGACAAGAGAACATCTTGTCTGAGATGATGTGGCCAGTCAAGGGGCAGAGCTGACATTTGAATCCAGGCATGCTGGGAAATAAAACCTCAGCCTTTAAGTCTAGACACCTACTGGGTACCAGGAGCTGAGCTCAGCACTTCTGCTTATAATATCTCAGTGACTGCCAGTGTTCAGCCTTAATACATATGCAACAGAAAGACTTTTAAGATTTAAGTCATCTTATTTATTTATTTCCCTTTATTTGGGCATCAGTAAAGTCATTTTAAAACACATTTCTGAGTCCACAGAAACCTATCAATCCAGCCTTCTCGTTCTAAGGTGGACAGACCGCTGAAAGCCACAAAGGAGAAATGCCTTTGGATAAACAAGCGTCACCTTTCCTCCTACTCAAAATTCACATTTAAAAGTATGACCGGAGACTTAAGAGCAGTTCTTAGACCTTTATGAGTTTCTATGGTTTTAATTATAGAGCTGTCTTCCCAAATTAATAGCAGTCAGTGGCTCTGGAAAGAAAGCCCCCAGAAGAGAAGGTCTTGAAGTAGTAACAGACACAGCAAAACTTAGTTGTGTTGCTTAAAAGATTTGGGTTGGGACAGGAAAGAATAATTGGTGAATAAATTATTTCTCTTCTTTCTTGTCTTCCCCAAACCAAAAGTTTAATTCTGGAGGTGGGGGGCGGGGGGGGTGGTGGACTGCTTCGATTATCACAGGTAGTGAGGGAAACTGGTTTCACATTTTCGCAAGATGAATTCCCTGTGTCTTCATACCAGGAATGCTTTCCCATACTAACTTCTGATCAGGGGCTAAATGAAGCAAGCTGATAATTAGCCTTGAAAGAAAGTGCAAACAGAAGCATAATTAACGCAATTGCGGATGCTTCTTTCCTGCTGGGGACATCTGTGCAGACAGTTAGCTGTAAGTCATAAGCCAGAATTCTGTGCAAGAGGGAGAGACTCCCTCTCGTCTTCAGCTGTTTTGTACATATGTAGTATGAAAATCCAACCTGATTGATATCTGTCCTCTTCTAGTGCTTTTAGGTAGTTCAGTAAAGCACTGTGCTCACCCTTTCCCAGTTACAGAATCACCTATAAACTCAGGATCTCGTTTCCATTTGAAGATATCTTTTTTCCAACTTAATTCAAAATCCACTTTGGACCATGATCTAGGATTGCAATTAGTGTGACTATGTTTTGAGACCTAAGGATATGCATGCTTTTCTTTTTGGGAGTTATATTCCGTTGGAGTTAATCAAAAGGTAGAATAGTGTAGGGAACATGGATTCGTTAATGGAGAATTGTTTAGCTAATAGTTAATTATCTACAGTGAAGCTCTGTATTCTTAAACACGGTACTATTTATGTTTTCAAAGTATGGACTCTATTGTCTGAACAGAGTTCTCCCATGTCTATGGGGAACACTAAGATATGCTTTGTGATTTTTTTAATGAAGAGAGTTTTTAAAGAAGGGATGGACTTTCTGATGTCACTGCAGCAGAATTACTGCAAAGGTCTTTTATGAAGGATTTCAAATTCAGCTCAGCGACAAAGAGTTCTCCTTCCCAAACTTCCCTCACTAAGATTCAGAGCATCAGCATTAATGAGTCTTATTTAAAATAGATTTTGTCAAATACTTTCTCATGCAGTCTCTGACAGATGCAGAGTTATTTCAGATCCATAAACTTCAGTTTTTTTCTTTCAAAGTACTCAGTTTCACTTTATCACAAATCATTGATGAAGTGGTGTATGGTTTAATTAAAAAAAAACCCAACAATCTGAAAAATCTCACATGCAAATCACACTATTATCTTTCCCAAAAGATCTTTGCCCCCGACAAGGTGTTAGTCTGTTTCATCGTTTTTTGGGCACCATAAGCTGGCTAGACCATTTATATATTTATTTTAAAAGCCTCTGTCAGTTATAAACTTCTTACATTTAAACTTCATCTTTTTTTTTTTTTTTTTTGTTCACATTGCCCCTACTTTAAACAAAAGCCCAGGAAGTGGTAGTGATATTTATAATACTTTTCAACCCTTTGCCTGTTTTCATATAACAGTCTTTTCTTAGGTTCTGGGGAATGCAGACAACTCTATTTGAATATGAAAATTTCAACTTTAAACCTCTGAACTCTGCTGGATCTGCAGAGGCGTTTTAATGTCAACCCCAGGAAATGTACACATGGAGCAGAATTTACAACTCATCATTGTCACAGTTAGATTAGAGTGTGAGTTAAAGAGTAATACATTAACCAGGGTTAGCGCATGGAGACTGTTGTTAGAGATCTACAAAAGCAGTCAATGCCCTGCGTGCACAATGAAAAATAGAAGTATAGCTGGAGGTGTTCGGGGTCAAAAAATAGGCCCACACAGACTAGAGCCTGGAATTTATTAAAAAAAATTCTTTTTTTTGGCAGGCTGTTCTGCAGTTTGACTGAATTGTCATTTGCTTGTTTCGACTCAAGGGAAACATCTGGTTTCTCCCTGCAACGTAGACAAACTGCTCTTATTCTGAAGCTGTCATCCATGAAAGGCATGGTTTGGGCTCAATAGGTTTGCTTATGAAAGGCTTGGGGTCCCTCTCTATAGAAATAAACAGCTCTAGTCACTGGAAGCTTGTTCCCTGTTATAAACTCCAACTGAGAGATGACTTAGGTGAAGAGACGGAAGTTGAAAGGGGTAAATTTACTAGAAGACATTTAATGATTTAGGATGTGGTGGGCAAAGAATTTTCCACTTAACTTTTGCAAAAGTCTCTTACCTAGCTTCTGTAGAGTGTCTGCAAATGTATTTAAAAATCCTCAAGCCTTGAGTTTAGCCATGTGGTGTTACGGGATCCAGAAGAGAAGAAAGATCTTAGGGGAAGATTCAAAGTTCTGTTTCTCCAGTTCATAGGACAGGGCCAAGCTTTCCTGTGTACTTTATAAAGAAGATGATACTGGGTGTTTTTCCTTACCTTTCCGACCAGCTACATAGTTATGGGGCCAGTGTGAAATGAAAATGTGGGGCATTTAAAAAAAATTACTGAGAATTTTAGGATGATAGCAATAGTGCATTTATGCAAGCAGGGGGCTTTAGTAGGCTCTGAGGGAGCCAGACGAATGAGTAAAATAGGGGTGCTTGGGAAGTGTGCCTTCCCAGTGGAGTGTTGGGAGAATGTTGTCTTTCCAATTGAATGAGCTGCAAGGAGAGTTCCTGCTCTCTTTGGAGATGGGTAATAATCACTGCAAATGGGCTGTTTTTTCTTTCTTGTGTCACTTTTTGAAGAGGCTCTGCCAGATTGCTTCTCTGTATCCTGGTTTGTTCCCCCCCCCCCCCAAGAACATTTATAGAAAGCTTAGAATAGTGGTTGATGTGATGTTAGAAATTGTGTTTTGGGCCCTTTCTACAATCTTAAGCGTTTTCTCACTGTGTGAGTCAGTCAGTCCTAGCCACTGAATGCTCGGCTCTTCCAACATATTTTTGATCACAAAATACTGACTTCTAGAAAGCAACCTGGCATGCAAAGTCTTCATTTATGGTCAGCACCTTGCATTAGCTCAGTAGAATGGGAGTCTGGGGGTCCATCTTTGTTGAAGCTGCAAAGCCAAGGCTCATCCCCCTAAAACACTGAAATGCTAATGAGTGAGCCATGGCTAGGAAATACAAACGACCTCCTGATGGTGTGGCTCCCGCGGGCCTCCTGAGATGGAGCCAGAGACCTGCTGGCTGACTGTCAGGTACAGTAGGAGTGTTGCCATGAAGGATCGGCCTGCTGGGGTTACTCAGAAACTGCTCTGCAAACACAGCGGATTAAAGGGTTTTTGTTGAGGTAGAGCAGATGGACAGAAAGAGGCAGAGTTCAAATTAACTGATCATAAATCAGGGCTCAGTTGCAGAAGGGAAAAATCTGGGCCTGGTCACTTAAAAATTTCAGCTAATTTAATTTGTTATTATTTTTCTTTTTAGAAATGCAACCTCATGCTTATTGTAAGAAAATTAATGTGAAGAATTTAGAAAATATCTATGCCAGAGAAAGAGATGAATCCCTCATATCCTCAGAAAGAATCACTGCCAGTCCTTTCAGTATAATCCTCCTGATTTTGTCCTCTGTCCTGCTAACATACACATGTATACAAAGGCAATTATTATTTAGTAAGAATTAAAACATACTCTCTTCTTTGAGTTAGATTTTAAGAGAAAACTCATAACTAGGGCTTGATGATCTGAACACAGGTGTGATCGTTTAGGTCAGGCCAGCAGCATAAATTTTAGTAATAAAACCAAAGGCAATGTGTAAATTTATGTTCGGGAAAGTTGGGGCAAGCTCAGGTGAAGGAAAAGTTCATTGGCGCTGAAGGCCATGTTGAATTTACGATCTTCCTCCCTTAAGCGCACCAGAACGGTTCATCCACGTGTGTTCTTTCTGTCGCCCCCTAGTGGAACAAGCGGAGTGGTTCAAGCAGTCAAAGAATTCTGCCGATCAGTCCCTCTCTCTTTACTCATTTCTAATCATCTAACTGTTTGGTTTAGTGGATGTTCTCCTGTCCCTCTGTAAATATAAAGACTGAAGCCCAAGATATAATGAAACTTGAGGCTTAGTGGGTCTGTCTGTAGCACACCAGGGTTCAGGCCATAGGGCTGAATTTAGCATCATATTTTATGAAAATGAGGCATCATGAGATGCTAGATGTTCACTTAGTAGCATGATATCCTCACACCAGGGGAGTCCAGAAGTCCTAGCAGCAATTGTGGGTTGGTCTAGCTCGTCACCAAGCTTTCTACAAATTGAGTGCTTCTTGCTGAGTGCTTTCTAGAAGTCAGTAGTATTCGTATGCAGACCCTTTGGTGCCAGTTCTACTTATAATGACAAAATTTAATGAAATACAAAAATGAGTTAAGATCAAACCCGGTGGAACCTATTGAAGAGAGTTGTGTCAATAGAAATAATTTGAATGCTTTGAAAAATCTCAGTAGTGGTGAATTAAAAAACACATGGCATTAAATTATGTTCAAAGTGTAGAACTGTGAGAAATTGTGGAAATGTAGAGTTGTGCACTCAGATTATTTCATAAGTGTCAAGCTCTTCATAAAGCTAGAGAAGCAGAGGTAGGAGTCCTAGTGAGTGAGCACTGGGTATTTGTTGAATGAATGACTACACTGAGGGGAGCGCAGGTTCCTGATTCCCATTTCGCTCTTGCTATGGGACATGTACTTACTGAAGGGGTTTGAAGATCATTGTTTATAATGTCTCAGCTGAACATTTGCAAGTTAAATGTGCTTACTACAAGACACCAGGAATGTAAAGATTTTACAGTGCTCCCTTGTGTAAAAATTGGGCCCATCCCTAGAATAAAGGCCCATGTCCTCTCCGGCCTTGCTCACAGGGGGCTGCATCACCTGGCCCCGACCAGCGCCTCCACCTTCATCTTTTGCTGTTCCTTGCCTTCCACGTGGTGCTTCAGGTCTTGCTGGAGGTGTCCAGCCTTGGGTCATGTGCATGCCATGCCCCCCTCGCAGGCACCCCTTTCTCGCATCTCACGCCACCTCCTCACCTGTTATTGGCACCCAGGGTGTCATTTGTCTGGTTAATTCCAATCTAAGCTCTGATGCAGAGAGTTTGTTGACACCTACCCCTCCAGGTCCCCACTCCCATCTGTTCCCTGTGTGTTTATTGCCTCCTGCTCTCCACTTGAATCTGAGTTCTGGGTATCCCTAGCTTTAGAACACCTGGCATATAGCAGGCTCTCAGTTAATATTGCTTGAATGTTGAGTGAATAATCAGTGCCTTCTGTGTGCTGGGCACTGCTCCAGGTCCACCTTCAGAGGGGGAAGTTTCCCCCCTTTCTGCTCCCCGAGGACCCAGGACTCACTGCTGTCGCATCATGTGCCACTTTGCACCGACAGCATCTCTCTGGCTGGTGTTCTCACCAGGTCGTGTGCTGCCAACCAGAGCCTGCGCACCATAGTCAGCTCTCCATTTGTTTTTGTATGGCCAGAGAGCTAAGGGTGATTTTCACATTTTAAAATGTAAAATGTAAATGTACAGAAGACTATCAGAACAGTTGTTGCAGGAGTCAAGGACATTGTCTCTTGGCACTCTTCAGTTTCTGGCCCTTCACAGGACAAGTGTGTCCACTCCTGTGCCAGGCTCTGGGCTTTTTAAGGCTTTGGGGACTTTCATCTTTGAACCCCCAGGATGTAGCACTCAATGGTGTTTTTTGAGTTGAACTGAACTCATGACTTCTTACTCCATACTCGGAGTTAGATGTGAGTGTGATTCCTGGTGCTGATGGGTTCTAGCTCTGAGACTTGGGGAGGATGGAGTGTCCTAGGCCTGCTTTCCTTCTCTGAAAACTGGAGATGATAATAGTACCTTCTTCTGATTGCTGTTGATGGATTGAACGAAGCCATCAATCTCTGTACAGTGCTTAGCACAGAATGAGTGTGTTTGATGTTAGCTTTTAATGTTTATCCAGATAAACATTCAGCAAAAGTTACATAGTCTGATCGTAATCCTATAAACCAAACTGTAGAGCAATTGTAAATTAAAAAGTAAATCAGTCCTTTTGGGTTAGCTTCTTTCTTTGTGGTGGTGTTGAAAATTAAGAGTTGACTTTTTCCTCATGGATCTGACTCTTAATTTTCAGCCCTATTTCTGGTTTTTTTTTTTTTTTTTTTTTTTGAGGCTGATTAGAGTCTTATGGTGCTGATTTTAAAAAGCTTCTAAGTCACTGTTAAGACAGACTGTCTTTCTCAAAGGGCATGGGTTATTCCAGTGCCCTGTGAAGTGGGGATTTAATTTTTGGAGCCGTCACTGCAGCAGGTTAACTTTTGCTTAGAGAGACAGGAGATAATGACACTGGGGGAGAGGGAAGTGGCAGGTGGGGGCACACACACTTCTGGGTGTACTGTAAATATGACTTTGTGACTGGTGGATGCTCAACAAAGACATACTGAATTGAAGCGAATTAAGACAGTGATGTGTCTTTGCAGGGACGGTAAAGGTGAAGAGTTCCAGCATCCAAGTTGGAGATCTCATCATTGTTGAAAAGGTGAGTGGAGCCTCCAAGCTTGTCACAGGCTGGGCTGCTGTCAGTATGTGCAGCCAGGATGTCTTTGCCACCACTGCATGGATCCTAACATGTAATTTGTGTATCTGGTAGACAAATTGAATGATGCTTTTTGGGATTCCATCCAGCAGCTTTGCCTGGGGAGAATAATTTCTTTCCCAAGCAACACATACAAGATACTTTTTTAAAGTTTGTGTGAGCTGATTAGCCAGCATTCCTGTTTACGAACACAAGTACAAGTTTTGATTTCCTGTTCGATGTGTTTGTTTTGGGATTTAAAAAAAATAATAATCCATCATAAAATCTTTCCTAGAATACTGCTTGCTACATAGACACTTAAAAATATTTACCTAATTTACCTTTTGAGCAGTTTCAGCCTGCATTTTCTGACTTAAACATTGTGCTTGTCTACTGTTTTATAGGGAGCAGAGGTTAAGTGTAACACGAGAACGTTAAAAAGGCCAAAAATGCACTTTTAAAAATAGCAGTGTTAATATGTTTGTTACTTCAGCAAACACTCGTATCTTTTTCTTCTGTGTATATTTGGAAGGTATTGGATTTTGGGGTGGCCCTGGAGAGTCTTGGAATAATATTTGATTAGAAAAGAGTTGTGTCTTAACTTGTTTCTGTAGGAATTGAACTCTGTGCTCTTTTAAAAGGATTAAATCCAAGAACTCAAAGTCGATTTGAGGTGAAGTGAAATGCTTTCGGGTGGCAGCTCAGAACCACACAAACCCTCTTTATGTTATCAAGTACTTTTCTGTTCATGATTAAACGGGGGCTTCTGTTGGCTTCTCTCTTTTTTTGAGAATGGCTTGTGTTACTTCTTACTACTTTACTTCCTTATTAAAATTCCACTGCAAGCCAGACATCAAGCTGGAAAATTGGTGGAAACAGAAAGCATGAGCAGAGCGTGTCTGTCTTGAATATCAGCAGACACCCTGGAAGACAGCCAGCCGGGGTAGTGGGCTTTCGCTCCCGTGTCCCCTGGCTGTAATTTCAGGAGGGAATGGTTGGACTCGCCAGCAAACTAGAAGCTCTCTTTCCAAGATAAGATTTTAGTAGAGGATTAGTAAAGTAACAGCTGTGTGCAAGATTTTTCAGATTCAAAACAAAATAAATCCCCAAATCTGCCTTTGACAAAGGAAGAGACTTAAAAGAGGCTGTGGATTTGGGTCGTTCCCCACCTCCTCCGACCTGAGGGGTTGGGGTAGGGGCGTACAAACCCTTGCACATAGATATTCACAGTAACAGGCTTTCTATTCATAACAGAACCAGCGGGTCCCTGCTGACATGATCTTCCTGAGGACATCAGAAAAAAATGGTAAACATCTGAGATCAATTTGGAAAATAACCATTAACCTTTCAGTGGTAATTTGGCAAAATAGTCATTTGACAGAAGTTGATTATCATTTTGGAGCCCTAGAGGTGAGTCAGAAACATCTTTTTTAATAGAACAGTTGTCTTTTCAGAAAGTGTTTTTGGGGCTCGCAAGCCAATAGATTTTGATCATGTAAAAGATACAGTGACTTGGATGCCCATGGACTCACAGCTGGTAAAATCACACATGCAGTTGCCTGGGTTTTTCTCTCTGGGCTACGTTAAACCCAACTTCAGGAGGTGGTGGAACGAGGAAGTGTCTGTAATAATAGAAGCAAACAGAAATCCTCTCTCTTCTAAGGCCACACCAGGCAGTGTGGGATGAGATGGGGCAGGAGAGAAACTGGGCAGAGAGGTGGGTGCCTTTTTTGTCCTTGCTCATGAGTTGCGGAGCTGTGCCCACCGCGCCCACCGATTGATTTATTGTCACAACCAGTGTTTGCGGGAGTGAATCTCTCTCACTCCTGGCTGTCACCATTGTCTGCCCACCCTATCCATTGACTCAAAATTGCCATACTTTTAATTTTTGTTATTTAAGTTGTTCTGAGGAAACAAGGTTGTTTCCTTTTTCTTGCTTATCTGACACAATTGGAGGTTTCTCAACATCTGAAAAATTTCCATTCATGTTCCTTTGAGATTGCTGTGACCTATTTTATTATGAATCAAATGAAAGTACAAATAACATTTTATGGCAATAATATATTAGAAGTTAGGAGACGGGATGGAAGGCACTAGATTAAAACAGTCTTCTTTTAAAAACCGCAGCTTTGTCCTCAAATTGGTTCTTGTGTCCTATGCAATGAAGACGGAGGATTGTGGATCAGGGCCCCCAATTATGGATTAGGACACCTGATATGCTCTCCCTTTCTTCCAAAAAAAGAGTATTTTACCTTAATAGTTCTTAGAAGTCTTACCTGCAGTGTCAGTGAATTGAATACATTTTCTGTCTGATGAAATACATAGCTAATTGCATGGGCTTGTGTGTAAGACTGAAATACACATCTACAAAACGTGTAGGCCAATGATAACAGCGGACCCTGTGGTACCACCATCCCTGGGTCAGTGCTGTTCTGAGCACTTTGCACAGATCAACTATTTTATTCTCATAACATTCTTGCGAGGTTGATGCTGTTACTATCCCCATTTTTACACAGGAGGAAACAGGTTCAGAGAGGATAAGTAACTGCCTAAGGCACAAAGCTACTAGTAAGCAGTAGAGCCCAGACCTGCACCCAGGCAGCCTGACTCCTGAGAATGTGCTCAGAACCCTTGCCCAGGATGACCTCTAATGCTGCTTGCCTTGTGCTGGCCACCCAACCCTTACAGCAAGCTTGTGAGGTCTATGTTTCTCCCCATTTTATAGACCAGGACACACTGTGGCTTAGCAAGTTCAGAAACTAGCCTAGCATCCTGCTGTGAGTGAGCAGTGGAAGGAAGATTTGAACTGAGATCCCTCTGACCCCAGAGCTTATGGGGGAAGGAGCAAATAGTGTATTCATTTTTCCTATTGTTCCCTGGCCATTGACTGGCTGTTTTTACAAGGACCAGAGCAGGAGCTGCCCAGAGCTGGTAAGGGAAGGATTCTCAACTTGCAGGTGAGCAGATGGTCCCCAACTTCCTCCTACAGGGTCTTGCTTCTTGCGGACGGATCAGCTGGATGGGGAGACAGACTGGAAGCTGCGGCTTCCCGTGGCATGCACGCAGAGGCTCCCCACGGCTGCCGTGAGTAACTCTCCCTGTGCAGAAGCAGCCCCTGCCAACCGTGTCCTTGCAGGGCTCTCAAACTCAGATATGCCCTTGGGGGCCAGACGGTGGGGGTGGGTGGGGGGATGAGGAGACTCAAATGTGAAGTGGGGCCAGTTGGGGAGTGTGGGGTCCTGAAGAGCCTTGAGTGCTTCTTGGTTTTCATTAGTGTGAACATGCCAAATACAGACCCTGCATGCAGGGAAGCTCAAAATCCTAAGAAACTCTGGCAAGGTACCTGGGAAAAAAGAAAAGATAAGAGCATGTCCTTCCTCTGTCCAAAGCTTCCAAAGGCTTCTCATCTTAGTGAGAATCAATTCTAGGGTCCATGCTGTTGTCCTCAGCCCCGTGCAGTCTGTTCTCAGGGTTCTTCCATGTTGTAGCATATATCAGATGGTTGTTCCTGAGTAGCATTCCATTGCATATTGAATGGATAACATTTTGTTTATTTGTTCATCCATCAGTGGATTCTCGGTTGCTTCTACCTCTTGGCTATTGTGAATAATGCACATGCTGTGCAAATATCTCTTCGAGTCCCTGCTTTCAGTTCTTTTGGGTTTATACACAGAAGAGGAGCTGCTGGGTCATATGGACTTTCCTTTCTTGTCTAAGGGGATGGCCACAGTAGTTGGCCAAATGTAATTTAAATGCTCAGAATTGGCATGCCCACATGTAGTCTGGAAGGATTAAGTGGAACATGGAAGCTTTTCCTGTGTTTGTGTCACATGCATTGATGCTACTCCTTATCCGTGAGGAAGGAGCAGGAGGGAGAAAGTTCTGTGTCTTAATATTGAGTTAACATAATAATAGATGTGGCCACGGTACTAATGATTTTTCATGGCTAATAAAAAGTGAAAGAGCACGATCATTGCTGTTAATTTTTAAACCAGGAATTCTAGAGCAGTGAGTTTCTTTCTTTCTTTTTTTTTTTTTTTGTCTTTTTCGTGACTGGCACTCAGGCAGTGAGTGCACCGGCCATTCCTATATAGGATCCAGGATCCGAACCCGCGGCGGGAGCATCGCCGCGCTCCCAGCGCCGCACTCTCCCGAGTGCGCCACGGGCTCGGCCCAAGCAGTGAGTTTCTAACTGCAGTCCAGGAGCCCCTGGGAACTTTTAGAAGGCACCGTCATGCCCGTGAGATGGAGCTAACCTAATGAGCAGGCTCTGATTTTGTCTGGGGAATGTGTTTACTTCCTGGTTAGAGTTCACCAAGAGAAAGATTCTGGTCCTCAAAATGACTTGAAGGTTCTAGAGACAGTTTAGAAGAGCTTCAGATTGAAGATGCCATTACCTTCCTCAGCATGGAGTTGCATTTCTTGGTGTGTGCTTTGGAAGTGTCACCCAGTTTAATAAATGCTCACTTTGCCCTTCGTCTGGTCCAGGCCTTGGCTGGGGCTCAGAGAGAGGTGAGGTACCGCTGTGTCTATGGCAGGGAGCTCTTGGCCTTGTGGGCTTAGGGGGCCTGAGTGGGGAGCAGCATTTCATTTAACTTTTAAATATAAAATTTTAGATGAAAAAATTATATAAAATGCTTACACAAGTAATACACGAGTGTATTCTTGTTAAAAGAAAAAAATCAAACTGTACAGAAAGCTATTGAAAAAAAAGTGAAAAGTCTTGCTCACTGTCTCTACCCCAGATCTTTTCCTCCCAGAGGGGATCATGTAAAGTTGGTGGTGGTCTTTCCAGATCTTTTTCAGTGAACTGACTTATAAACATGCACACGCAGAGTGTTTGCGGGTTGTGGTTTTACGTAAATAGGATCAGACTGTATTTGTTGTTTTGCAGCTTTTTTCCCCTCCACATTTAACGTGTCTCTGGGCCTTTTCTTACCAGTACACAGAGGCTGCAGCGCAAACATGTATGCATAAGGTGCCTCCTAGTTAGTTATCGGGAGTGCAGGCTCTGTCTGAGGGGTGGCTAGTAGCTTTTACTCAACTCCAACCCTTGTTGCCAAGTGTGTCATTGGCCCGAGTTAGCCTGACCACCTGATTGTTTTTGGATGAGAACCCAGAAACCCAGATTTTCATGCAAAGTCACTCAAATTTTACATGTTGGTAGTTAATTGAAAATTCAGAGCACACTCTTATTCTTTTTTGCATCTGCATAATATTGAAGATGTGGACATCATAATGTATCCATTTTCTATCCCTTAATATTTTGGGGCAATTTCTATCCCTTAATATATTTGGACAATTTTATCTAGCACTTTATAATCAGGTATCTTGGTGATAAAGTAAGATTTATCTAGAAGGGAATCCTTGCTTCCCTTTTTTCTATAAACTATCCTACCTCTCTTTTAAGAGGTCGGGTGAGGGTGAGGTAAAAAGAAACTTCCAGATGTCAGGGCTGGGACATGTCACAACAGGCTACCAGCAGGAACTGTAGTTTTTGGATGAGAGAAGTGCTGGTAGCTCCGCAGGCTCGCGTGAAGGGCCAGGATGCCCTGTGCCTGCAGAGGTTGTGGACTTGGGTCACGTTGTCAGGATGAGCAGTGCTGGTTCTGAAAGAATTTTGTTAAAGCGAAAAGGAAGTAAGAAGAATCAGGAAAGGGGAGAGAGGAGAAGGAACAGAGCAGGTAAGTAGGTGGAAGGTCAGAGTTGGGTTCAGCGACAGCAGAAAGGGCCTCAGGGTCCCTGGTTGGATACATGTCCTGCTGTAGATGATGCTGGTGATAATGGCCACTGCCTCCCACCGCATGCAGATGTAGTACCTGGCTCTCCACAGTGTCTCTGTTAGTCTATACTGGTCACCTAAAATGTAGTGGTGGTGTGGCTATTTCATAGGTAAGGAGCCTGAGGCCAGAGGGGGTTAGTAATTTCTCCAGACTCTCATGGCTGGTATGAGGGGTTGGGATTTGCTCTCAGCTCTGTTTGTGCAAAGCCTTATCTTGGACCAGCAGTTGATTGGCCAACGAGCCATCTTCAAGATCCTTCCTGTTAGGTAGCAAAAGCCACTGAGAAAAATTGGCTGAAGATATACCCCCTGTCATCATGCCATCTATATGTGTGAGTGTGTGTGTATACACGACATCATAACAGTACGTTTTAGCTGGGCCGTTAGCTTGTTACGTGAGCTGGGCCCCACATTGCCATTTCCTCCTGGAACTCCCTGAGCCAGTGCGTGGTCATTCCCTGTTCCTGCTCCCCGGGGCTCTCTGTTTCTGGACTTTGCCCTTCCATGCTGTGTTTTGGCCTTCCTTTCTTCCTCCCGGGCTTTACTTCTATCCCCTCCCCTGCCGTTCTCTTTCCGGCTGCCCACTGCCCCTTCCTCTTCCTTCATTCCTTGTTCTAGCAGTGACTGCCTGTACCTGTCATAGGCCACTTCACATGTCCTGCTTTGAAGTGCAGTTTTTGCCAAGGTATTTTACTTCTACGCTGTCTTATCACCTAAGGTTGGCTTCTTGTTTGCTTTGCTTTTTTTTAATTGTGGCAAAATACATATGAAATTTACCACTGAGCAATTTTTTTTTTTTTTTTAAAAGATGACCGGTAAGGGGATCTTAACCCTTGACTTGGTGTTGTCAGCACCACGCTCACCCAAGTGAGCGAACTGGCCATCCCTATATGGGATCCGAACCCGTGACCTTGGTGTTATCAGCACCACACTCTCCCGAGTGAGCCACAGGCCAGCCCCCCACTGAGCAATTTTTAAGTGCACAGTTCAGTGGCACTAAGTACATTAATACCATTGTGCAGCCATCACTGCCATCCAACTCCAGAACTCTTCATCTTGCAAAACTAGAACTTTGTTTGCATTAAACAATAACTCTTCATTCCTCCCTCCACCCAGTCCCGGCAACCACCCTTCTGCTTTTTGTCTCTATGAATTGACTACTCTAAGTACCTCATATAAGTGAAATCATGTCATCCTTTGTGTCTGGCTTATTTCACTCAATGTAAGGTTCTCAAGGTTCTTCCATGTTGTAGCATGTGTCAGAATTTCCTCCCTTTTCGAGGCTAGTATTCCACTGTGTGTATATACCACATTTCGTTTATCCGTTCTTTCATTGATGGGCATGTGGGTTGCTTCTGCCTCTTGGCTATTGTGAATAATGCACGTGGGTGTACAGATATCTCTTTGAGTCCCTGCTTTTGGTTCTTTTGAGTATATACCCAGAAATGGAATTGTTGGATCATATGGTAAATCAGTGTTTAATTTTTTGAGGTACTGTCATACTGTTTTCTGGAGTGACCAAACTATTTTATGTTACCACCACCAGTGCACAAGGGTTCCAATTTCTATACATTTTTGCCAGCTCTTGCTATTTTATGTTTGTTTTCTGATAGAAGTCATTGAATGGATCTGACATGTCTTATTCCTTTTTCAGCCCTTTCTAGGGCTTTGCACAGAGTAGATGTCCAATAACCATTTGTTGATTGAGCGAGTATTTTCTTTGGCACAAACAAATCTTGGAAGCCAGAGTTTAGCAAAAGGGGATCTGCCCATTTCAAGGGTATTAATAGCTGTGTAGTGTCACCTGTCCCATCAAGTTTGGAAAATGCTGGATGAATACAGATTAACAGGTGTCTTTGCTGTAGAGTCTCTCAGAGTGTCTTGGGATATTATATGTAACAACTCCTAAACTTATTTACTAAATGGAGGTTTTTCTTCTTGTTTCCACCTGCCCTGTAATTTTGAGAGCCCGTTGCTCTGTTTGGAAAATACAGTTGCTTCTGAAAAATAGTGGGTGCCTCCTGAAATCTTTTGAATCATAAGCTGACATTGTTTTAATTCTGAAATGTTACCTCTGTTGAACAGGATCTTCTTCAGATTCGATCGTATGTATATGCAGAAGAGCCACATATTGACATTCACAACTTTGTGGGAACTTTTACCAGGGTAAGTAAGCTTATCTTAATAGAATCCTGTTTTAAAGTATGCATGGGTGAGGAAGGCCTGCAAAGTGGTGTTGACAGTTCTTTGTCAGGAAGTCGTTTTATGCCAGATTGGAGATGAGATTTCTATAAGGAGGCCCTTCCTTAAAAGCTGACATATTGTTTCTTAGTAAGGTAGACACAGTTCTTTGTCAGGAAGTCATTTTATGCCAGATTGGAGGTGAGATTTGTAAGAAGGCCTCACCTTGAAAGCTGACATTATTTCTCAGTGAGGTAGACACAACTGGAATTTTCTTCCAGGCTCAGAGCAGCTTGAGTTACCTGACAAGGTAGAGAGGCAAGTGTTATTATAATTAATGTTAACTCTGCTGTCTGAACACAGTTACTCTGTCTCCTTCAGATGGGACCGTGTCCTTTTTTATTCATGCAAATCCTCTGCCATTTTTGTAACTTATGAGCCACTTCCAGATCTTTCCAAATAGAAATTAAATTCAAATTTAAATTATTTGAGGAATATGGGGCAATAGACTTATAGAATCCATGTTAAATGGTCTGTGTTCTCTTTCTGTGCACATAAGACTGGTCTGCAAAGAGCCTAATGGATTTGCTTATGCATCTTAGTTCTTACCTTGTAAAATATCCCTTTGGTATTAGTGACCTGCACTTCTTAAATATGAGCCAGCTTTGACCAGTATTTCTGTGGGAGATGAACTCTGCAAGGACAGTAGTTGGTGAGCCTGGCCCTCCTCTCCTGGCTGAGCTATAGGCTTCCACACTGCTGCGCCCAGTCTGATCGGGTAGAGCACTTCTCCTGTGTTGGGAGGAGGAGGCTAGAAGCAGCCTGCGGATCCGGACCAAACCTTGGTAGAACGTGTATCTGTTTGGTCTTTTTCAGGAAGACAGCGACCCTCCCATCAGCGAGAGCCTGAGCATCGAGAACACGCTGTGGGCAGGCACCGTCATCGCATCGGGTGAGGCGCCAGTTTTAAGGAATGTGTTAGCAATTTGAAAAGGAAAGAAAATCCTTTAGTAATTAGAATAATCACCTGTCAGTTGGGAAAATTGGTTGCTGGGCAAATGGCATTTTCCACTTGTTCCGGCACCTCCAGGGAATTAAGCTGATACCTAATTGCAGCTCGGACCCTCGTAGACCTTTGGAGGAGATGCTGCTGGGGCCTTTTCTGCAGCATCCACTCTGGGAATAGCTCCTAATTGCCACTTCAGATTGACATTCTAATCTGTACCAGAAACTGAGTTGGCCTGGATGCTCTGGCCTGAAGGTGTGTCCATGCGTGCTGCCAAGTGACAGAAAAGGGCCCGGGCCTGATTTGGAGACAAGATGAAGTGGACATCAGTGCCTTTCACTATTTTGTTTTTGGGGGGCGGCTGGTCAGTACAGGGATCTGAACCCTTGACCTTGGTGTTACAACACTGCCCTCTAACCAACTGGGCTAATTGGCCGACCCTACCTTCCAATTTTGATTGCTGGGATGACACTGAGCAGAAGGTTCCCGGGGCTGAGTGTGGTCTACAGTAGCAGTGGGTGATCTTGGTGGCATGCAGCTGTGTGTCAGGCACTGTGCTGAGCGCTCTGTGTGTTTCACACACTTCACTTGACCCTATCAGCCCCTCGAGGGTGGTTACTACTACTGTACTCGTCCTGTACACAAAGGAGATGAGGATCAGTGAGGTTCAGTAACTTGACCCAAGATCACCCAGTGGGTAAAAAGCAGAGTTGGCACCTGAACCCAGGCACTTTGCTTCAGAAGCAGAACTCATTGTGCAGTTATTATATTATTATTATTAACATAATGTTATAATTAATATGTTTTATAATTCCACCACTGGCAATTTTCTTTTCTTTTTTTTTTTGAAAACTTTCTGTGTTTACTATTAGAGCATCAATTTTTTTCCCCTCCTCAAACATGGTATCTTTCCCCTCGATCCATTTTCCTCTGCTTGATGTTTCTTTGTGGGTCTTTAATGCAACACTCAGTCGGAATCCTGTGTGACAAGGAGGAAAAGAACCAGCTCAAACTACACCCAGATTACTATCTGTCACCATTCACAGACTCACTACTTACTACTTAATGCAAAGGGTACAGATTAGCTCTCCCTTGAGGCTTTTTTTGGCAGCTGGAGGGTACAGGGATCTGAACTCTTGACCTTGGTGTTATGACACCACACTCTAACCAACTGAGCAACCGGCCAGCCCTCCCTTGAGGTTTTTGCCACGTGTGTTTTCCACTGCCTGCCTGTATTTGCATCACAATCTGGAACATCTCTCAGTTCCAGTGATAACTAAAGAAGTGAGAAATTGGTCCGTAAGATTCTGCATAGCCACGCCACAGCCACGGCCACGGCCACGGCCACAGCCACAGCCACGGCCGCCCAGGGCATGCACAACCTGTTCACACTCTGCCTCTCCCCTCCTCCCCTCCCACTTACTTGTCCACCCAAATCTCTGAACTGGTTACTCTTCCTCACCGGTTTTTCTTCACTTTTAAGTTATTTACTAACAAGTACTTATTCTTTTTATTCTTTGATAATTTGACTCAAAAATAAGCATCTCGTTTCAATTTGCATTTCCCACACTGTGTAGGAGGTTGGTCATCTTTCATCCGTTTTGTTTCTTCCCTTGTCAGTTACTTACTCCTGTCCATCGGTCATCTTTCTATTGTAGTCTTTATCTCTTTCTTATTCATTTGTAGGAGTTTCTCATTTCTCGTGCATATGCCTTGTATTCTTTTTTCCCACTCAAATTTGTCATTTTTTTAAAACTTTATTGTGTATTTTATAAAGAGTTAAAAATATTATTTTTATTCTTCTGTAGTCTGTTGGGTGGTAAATGGAATCTTGTTATTGTCAGTTTTGATTTAATTGTGAATATGGTTGGACATCTTTCCACAAATGAGCCATTTCGTAATATTTTGGTCTGCTTTCCTTTTGGGTTCTTCTTTTTTCTTATTAATTTGTAAGAGTGTTTTGTAGAAGAAAGAATATCAAACTGTCACCTGTCGTGGGTTACAAATATTTTTCTCACGGTTTATTCTTTGTTTTTGTTTTTGTGTGTGATAGGCTTTGTTTGATTTTATCATATAGAAGGTTAAAATTTTTATATTGTCAGCATTTTCATAGAAACAGGATTACTAGGTCAAAAGGGTATATGTACATTTTACGTTTTGATTTACACGGCAAGATTCCTTTTCTAATTCATACTCCTGATAATCTTAACTTACCTACGTGTCCTAGCCAGTACCATGTCTGACTTGTTAATTTTTTTCTAGGTAGTAGACATTAAATAAATATCTAACACGTTGACTTGCCTTTTAAAAAATTGTTTGTGAAGTTGAACATCTTTCTTTATGTTACTGTTCATTTGTATTTTCTTAAATATGTGTGTGAATTGCCAGTTTGTGTTCTGTGCCCATTTGTTCTGTTTATGGGTTGATTTTTAAAAAAATGACTTGAGAGGACTCTCTATGTCCTGAGGGTATTACCCTTCTGTTTGTCATCTTAATTGCAATTACTACTCCACTTTATCTCATTTGTATTTTGGCATACAGTTTGTAATTTTTATCTAGTCAGACCTGTTGGTCTTTTTCCCTTTATGGTTTCTGGTTTTTGTGCCATGCTTAGAGAAATCTTCTCTGCTTTAAAATTATAAAAGTATATATACTGACATCTTCTTACAGTGTTTATATAGTTTTGTGTTAGAATATTTGATGCATCTGGAATTTATCTTGGTTTAAGGGGTGGAGTTAGGACAACTAACTAGCAAGGATATCTTACCTTGGCTCAAATCTCAAGCTCTAGACACTTGTGCCCAGTC
Source organism: Cynocephalus volans (assembly GCF_027409185.1). NCBI lineage: Eukaryota > Metazoa > Chordata > Mammalia > Dermoptera > Cynocephalidae > Cynocephalus > Cynocephalus volans. The sequence continues at coordinate 46,131,954 of NC_084460.1, read as the reverse complement.
TGTGTTTGCCGCCTTGTGTGAAGAGGCAGCCTTGTGGGGAATTGAGACGTGAAATGAAAAAGCAATGCACTGAGGGGTGGAGAACATCTGTGTCAGATGCCTGTCTCTGCGGGTGGAATAGAGAAGTGTTAAAGGAGATCAGAACAAGATGAGGTTAAAATCACCATGTCCTGCTGGACTTGGCATGGGCAGGGCTGGAGTGCCTGGAAGCATGCGATGCGCCCATCTTCTCACCAGGCAGAAAAGTACATAAATCCTAAATATAGCACTTGATGGATGATAGAGTTTGGATATGTTGTCCCCTCCAAAACTTATGTGGAAATTTGATCCCCTGTGTGGCAGTGTTGGAAACTGATTGAGTCTTGGGGGTGGATCCCTCGTGAATGGATTCATGCTCTCACTGGGGGAGGGGGGAGTAATGAGTGAGTTCTCCCTCTGTTAGTTCCTGCGAGAGCTGGTTGTTTATAGGACCCTGGCACCTTCTTTCTCTCTCTCTTGCTTCCTCTCGCCATGTGATCTCCTTGTACTCACCAGTTGCCTGCCACTTTTCCGCCATGAGTAGAAGCAGCCTGAGGCCCGTGCCAGATGCAACAGTCCCAGAATCGTAAGCCAAATAAACCTCTCTTCTTTATAAATCACCCAGTCTCAGGTATTTCTGTCATAGCAACACAAAATGGACTAATGCAGTGGATTTTAACAGGGAATGCCCCATGTGACCAATAGTCAAATCAAGAAACAGGATATGGTCAGCCCCCCAAAGCTCCCCTCAACCCTCTTCCAGTCCCCCCAGCTCTACCTACAAGGTAACCGTTACCTTGACTTCTCATAGCCTAGATTCATTTGGTTAGGCACTTGTTTTGATGATACTAACATTTCAATAATAGATACGTTTGGTTTTCCTTCTGGCAATTTTCTTTTTCCTTCCTGCTTTCCTTCTCTCCATGCAGCAAACCTTTATTGAGCACCTATTGTATGCCAAGCTCCATTGCTAGGTCCCAGGGCTACAGTGGTGCATTAGGAGATGCTTGTCTCTACCCTTGTGAGATGGTTCGCTGGGAGTTTGAGATGGGAGGAAATGGGAGACAGTTCCATGTGTTTCCTCTGAAATGAGTAAAAAGGAAAATGATTTTGGTGAAAATGAGAATTCTGAAGTGTAATTCAAGTGAGGTTGAAAGGGTTTTTATCAGTCTTTTTTCACGTTTTTTTTTTTTTTTTTTGCGGAGGTGGCTGGCTGGTCTGGGATCTGAACCCTTGACCTTGGTGTTACAACACCGCATTCTAACCACGTGGGCTAACCAGCCAGCCCAGGGTTTGTCAGTCTTAATCTCAGAGATTAAAATAATAATTCATCTTTTATTTGTTTTATTTACCAAGTATTTTGCTGCCATTCTCTTGTTTTGGTCTCACAGCATTAAATGAGGACATCTAATGGAATGAGGAACTGAGTTTCAGAGAGGTTAAGCAACTAGCCCAAAGTCACACAGCCTTAGAGAGGTTATCTCCTGGGAGGAGAGGAGTGGAAGGCAAATTGGCACGTTGAAGATGCAGTCAAGATTTCAGAGTTCATGGGAAGCACATTGTGGGGTTGAAGTGGCATTTTCTTTTATCTGAATTCCTCTCTTTGTGCTTGGTTATGTGGGGGGTAGGGGGAGAGAGACAGAGAGGGAGATGGAGAGCAGTGATTCCATTATCCGATGACATTGCCATGCCCTTCAGTGGGCATAGAAACACGAACATATGAGGAGCTGGGCATTTAGTCTTTCCTTAATTGGCCTTAGTTTCCCCTGCATCTCACTGAGTAGACATGTAACTGTGCTCTGATTCTATTGGAAACGTGGAGCTAAACGCAAGCCATTTCCTTCTGGTGCTCAACTCAAGAAACAGCCAGCAAGAGTAATCTTAATTATGTAAGATTTCGTTTCTGTGTTCCCCTTAGAATTTAACCCGCCGTTATCCTTTGAAAGAGAAATAAGAAAGCTTGCTGAGCAGTGCTGAGGGTCCACCTGCATTGGCCAGCATCACTCTGCAGAGGATGCGGTTGCCATGGTAATCCGCACACTTCTGCAAAGCTGAGGAGTCCCTGGAGCGATGGAAAGGGAAGGGATGGGGAGGCCCAGGGCCTGGCAGAGAAGGTGGCCTGGCTGTTACGGAGCCCAGCCTTCTAGCCCAGTTCTTCTCAAACTCTCAGTGGTGAGGGGCCAGTTTGTTGGGATTTCCCCCAATCTGTCACAGATCGATTTGTGGTCTTACTACTGTGCAGGATCAGCATGCAGTCACACTGTGTGCTCCTTGCCACACGAATTTGATAATGCCCATCTGGTCTATACCCAGTCAATGAGATTTGTCCTCTGATCACATGCTCAAGTGCAGCAGCAGTGTCACATTGCTCAAAAAGTTTCTGGATGCTCACCCTCAGGGTTCAGCATTTATCTCATTGTGGATGAGGTACAAAAGGGTCATAGGGTAGCCTTGACCCCAGCAGAACCGTGTTGTTCTGGATAGTTAGTAAGAACGTCGTGAAATGCCCAACGATGATCACCCAACCTGTTGGGGAAACCAGGTGGGGACTGGGTGGGATTATCAAAGGAGTTCCGTGGTCTGCGGGCTGTGGAGGGTGAGAGTGAAGAGAATGCTGACAGCAAAGAGGGACCTCAGAGGTGACAACATAGGGAAAGGGGATCAGAGGCCCGAGGGTGGAGAGGTTGGGGTCAAGAGTTGCAAATTGGGCAGGGGACTTAACAGCTTTGAGTAGGCTGGGTTGGATGGGGACGGCAGTGAGCTAAAGTACGTGCCCGTCTAAAGGGGTGACTGTCACTCAACACCAGCTGGTTATACTGTGAGGAATGTGGACCCGGTGTCACTGAATCCTCCACTTTTCCAGGAGAAGCCAGAGATGTCAGATTTTTTTTTTTTTTATATGAAAGCTCCTGAATTTAAAAGTTGGCAACCAATTCAAAACCTTGGGAACATGGTGCAGACCAAGCCGATGAGCACACGTGGGCTGCGGGGTGTGCTTTCTCTTGGAGTGGTAGTCACGCTCAGGATGAGCTCAGGGTTTGGGTCTCCTGGAGGCAGAGCTTCGGTCCTGAGCACAGGGAGGTGTTGGGTGGGAAGGGCCATTTTTAGCAGCATTCGATGGCATCAGGGTGGGCTGAGCCCATGTGGGAGACACACCCCTTGTTATTACAGCTCACTCTAACCTGGGCATCGGGGACCGAAGCTGAGCTGCGTCTGCTCAGGAGTGGATACAGTGGCCGTATATCCACCTGAGCTCAGCCCAAGCTTGATTCCCACTGTCCAGCCATCTGCTACAGCAACAGGGGCCGCCTGCTTTCACAGGAGCCTGCCATCTGCCGAGTGCTGCTCTGGCAGGGGCCCGCCTTAAGCAGGAGAACACTGTTTGCATTAAACTTGAGAGGAACTTTGGTGGCTCCTCCTAGGGCTCTTTGTCCAGAGACATAGTCACAGCACTGCATTAGGGTCGGGGTTTTTTTTTACCGCAGAGGTGTTGGAAGCTCTTTGAGTGTTGGTGTCTCCCTCTCATGGTGCCATCCCTGAGAGTGAGGGGGGACAGGAGCAAGGGTAGATGTCTTCTCTTACCAGCAGAGACTGAAATGTTTGTGTTCCTGGACTTTCCCTGAGAGCGCGGCAGGGCTGGCCCCTTCTCATGTTTCAGGTGTCAGCTCAGATGTCGTCAACTCAGAAGCTTCTCTGACTGCCCAGTACGAGCCGAGCTGTGTTCTCCCTCCTACCTCCCTGTCTCATCTGTGCCTCTGCCTGCATTTTGTATGAACCCCACCCACTTGCCCTGCTGGTCTTGTTTCTTGGTTTCCTTCTTTATTGTCTGTCTTCCCTACTGTATTGAACGTTTTCTTGGCATACACTGAAAAGTGGAGACAGGCACATTTTTGATAGATATTGCTGAATTTTCCCCCAAATAGATTGTACCAATATACACTTCAGCCAATGGAGTGTGTGATAAGACCCATTTCCCTGCCTCGTGGCTAACACTGGATGTTGTCAGTCCTCTGACTTTTTGCCAATCTAATGGGGATAGACTGTTTTATTTTGCATTTCTTTGATTATTCACTGGATTGAGCATCTTTTCTAACGTTAACTGGCTGTTTGTATTTCTTCTGTAAATTGTTTATTTTTAGAAGAATTGATGCCTTTCCTTATTGTGCCTGGAGGATGGGAGAGGGTGGGGAAGTTTTCAAGAAAGGGGTGTCATCTGGTCAAGTTAGGCACAGAATCTGAAAGGAATCAGACTCACCAGGAAGAATGTGCTCTAAAAAGAAAGGTGTGTTCATAAGTTTCCATAATAGTTTATGAAGATAGGAATGTTCTGGGCACTGCTGGAAACCTCTAAGGCCAGGGGTGCAAAGGACAAACCACTCTTCCCCCGACTCTCCTGCTAGTAGAGCCTGCTGGACCCCATAGACCGGATGCCCTATATCTTTGCTGTCCCCTGAGGCAGTCAGTAGCCTATGTAGTTATTGAATACTTCAAATGTGACTAGTAAGAGTGGGGAACTGTATTTAATTTTAATGGAACTTAAATAGTTGCATGTGGCTCGTGTCTATTCTGCTGGTCAGTGTAGCCATAGATCATTGGCCCCAATGTAGAATTTCTGACATTCTGGTGTGGCTGTTGGATTTAGCAAACATTCTCTCAAGCAGGCCAGACTCTTCTACTTGCAAGCCTGACTTAATATTTCTTTGTAAGCCTCTATATTTCTTTGGGTTTTGTTTTCTCATTTTAGGTACTGTTGTGGGTGTCGTTCTCTATACCGGCAGAGAACTCCGGAGCGTCATGAATACCTCAAATCCCCGAAGTAAGGTCTGTAAGAGGTCGTGGGATGTGTTGATCCCATGTCTATTGATGACCCATGTTGGTGGGGTCAGCAACTAGATTTAGAACAGAAATCCCGAACAGTGGTATTTCATTTATACAAACATACTATCTTTTCATGCATATACAAGGGTACTTCACAAAGTTTGTGGAAAAAAGGAGCTAAAAAATAATGAGTCTTTCCATGACTTTTTTGAAGTGCCCTCATGTGTGTATACACACATACATAATACAGTATGTAAATTTGTACTCACGTGTATATGAATACATGAAACTTTAAAAGCTTTTTGAATCGTTAGAGCAAATGACTGAGGGTGTGCTACTTGCCAGGTGGTGTTATTTCCTTCACCTGTGTCTTACCTGATGCTTGCGGCAGCCCTGGAGTGCAGGTGCTTTGGCGCCCTTCTTCACCTTACAGGCAAGGCATGCTCTGTCCAGGCCGTGCAGCAGGAGGGGCTGGCCCGCAGGACCCAAACCCATGTTGAGTGACGGGCTGGGGCCTGGCTGCGGGGTCGTAGCTGTGGTCTGATGCCTCCATCATCGCTCGTTTCCCACCAAGACCCTCCCTCCCAGCCCCACCCCCTCAATTTTTAAGGGTCAGAACATTGCAGAATGATGTCCTTTGTCAGTAGCATGAAGGAATGCTGTTTCCCAAACTTTGTTCTATTGGCCACACTGTCACAACCATCATTACAACAATAACGTCATTTATTTGATGCTTTAGCCCTATCCTGGGCTGTATTTCTGTGGCATTATGGATTTGATGTGCTAGTTAAATTTTTTTGTACTACATGTGACAATAAATATATAAGTATTAAGATACCAATGTTCATTAATACAGCACCTAAAAATCACATGCCACAGGGGTATGTGCCCCCAACTTTTGGCAGTAGTGAATTAATGTGTGACACCATGATGAGAGTGTAGGAGCCGAGTCATTTTATGGGGCCACAGTGTAGGGTGCTAGGGGCTAGGCAGCACACAGTGCAACCCGCCGCAGCAGAAAATTGTTCATGTGTTTTTAAGTCTAAATCTTCTTAAGTTACCAAGAAACTTGGAAATCGGAATTCCTTGAGGTCCCTTCGATGTCTGATCTGAACTCCAGCCTATGGAGCCTAGTCTTCTCAGACCAGAGACAGGAGGATCGGTGGATTCCATTGTCTCACCTGGGGTGGAGGTGTTCATAGGTGAAGGACCAGCTTGCCAGGTAGGCTGTGGGCTGTACCCAGTAGTCTCAAGCTGCCCCTTGTGCTTGGTGCCACAGATTGGCCTCTTTGACCTGGAAGTGAACTGCCTCACCAAGATCCTATTTGGCGCTTTGGTGGTGGTCTCGCTGGTCATGGTTGCCCTTCAGCACTTCGCGGGTCGTTGGTACCTGCAGATCATCCGCTTCCTCCTCCTGTTTTCCAACATCATTCCCATCAGGTAAGCAGGGGTTGAGTTTGTATTTGGGGGCTGTGATGATTTCTTTACTCATTCAAAGATCATGGTTGTGGTTTTTAGAAGGAGCTGGTGTCTTTGTAGAGTGGTGACCAGGAACCAGCAGGGTCAGGAGTATGAACCACGCTCTGTGGCTATAGCATTGGAGGGGCACGTTCTTCCATAAAGTATCCTTTCTTGAATCACTCTCTGCTCAAAACATCTTTCCTTGCCTTGACCAGTCTATGCTACGGATGCCGTTTAGGGTTCATCTTACCTGCCGGTCCTGTGCAGTTGGTAGTGGCTGTTGGGAATGCTGTGTTGAGAAGGATTCTGAATCTGAGTCTAGGCACAAAAAGAAATAATATTGTGATTGATTAGCACTGTCTGCCATAGATAGCAATGGAAGCTTGGTGGTGCATGCCAATCATTTGCATACCTAATTTGGAAGCAGAATAAATGGTTTTTAAAAATGATGTAAGTAGTGGATTTTCATAGTAGAAAATAAATGAAGATCCGCATTAGTAAAAGAAGAAAATAAAAATCACCTCTAATCTCATGACCAAACAAAAATCATGGTTAATAATTTGGGATATATCTTTTTTCTAGACTGCTTTCTATTTTAGAGAAAGGAGATTTTGTTCTACATAAATCTGCCTTTTAAAAAAAATTAGAGCAGTATGTTGTAAATAACTTTTCACATCAAATGTACCCCATCACTTTTTATTTTCTTTATTGTTTTGTGGCTGGCCAGAAAGGGGATCCGAAACCTTGACCTTGGTATTGTAACACGATGCTCTAACTGACTGAGCCAACCAGCCAGTTTCCCCATCATTTTTTAGAGATGTTCTGTTATATATTCTAGATACAGCAATCTGTTTTTTTCCCATATTGTTGAATACTTGTTTCTACTTTTTCCCTGTAGTAATCAGTAAATATTTCTTAAACAAAATATCTTTTTTCTTGAAACTTTCAGTGCTATATTCTCTCTTATATTTGATATATATTATCTTATATATTGTCTTGCTGTTTTGCATATTTATATCATCCTGGTTAGAATCTGTCTTTTTCTGAGGACAGAGATTGTAGTTTTTGGCATGAGAGCGTGACTCACACAAGGGGATTGTGCCTTAACCAACGTGCTTGGGATGATGGTATCCAAGAATAAATCAATCTACCCGATTGCTAGCAAAACATGTTTATTATGGTGTGCTGCTTGGTGAAATTGTAGGCTTTAAAGTTCTGTCTATAACATGGTTAAAAATTAGTGGATTGAATCTTCATATGGCCTAGGGCTAGCCAGTAAAATGGCAAGCAGTTTGATTAGTTTACAGGATTATGAGTCAATTTGAAGATTTGTTTATTCTTTTGCAACAAAATAATATTTAAAAAATGAATATAGCACATACGGTGGAATATTGTTCAGCCATACAAAGGAAGGGAATTCTGGCATATACACTAAGGTGAATGAACCTTTAGAACATTATGCTCATTATGAAATGAGCCAGACACAAAAGGACAGGTAGTGTGAGCTTCCACTTATGTGAGGTACCTAGAGTAGTCAGATTCATAGAGACATAAGTAGGATGGAGCTCCCCAGGGGATTCATGGGTGGGGTGGCGATGGGGAGTTATTGTGTAATGGGTATGGAGTTTCATTTTGGGAAGATGAAAAAGTTCTGGAGGGGGATGATGGTGATGGTTGCACTGCAGTGTGAATGTACTTAACACCACCGAACTGTACACTTACAATGATTAAAATGGTAAAATTTATGTATATGTTACCACAATTTAAAAAATGAATAGAGCATGAAAAATATTTATTAAAAAAAAAAGTAAGATTGAAACAGCTGCCCTTTCTATATTTTAAGTGACTTTGGTCCATAACGGAATCAATTCATGAAAATAATGATTTGTTTAGTGCATTATTTGATGATGGGTTAATTCTTGTTAAATCTGTGGATTCAGCCCCAGCAGTGCACTTCTGTAGGGTGTGAGTCCAGATGTTATGGCACAAACGTATTTAGAGTCCCTGTCATTCACAGAAAGATACCAGGAACCTCACATCTGTCCTGCTAATCTGTGTGCTCTGGTTTTCTGACTAGTTTGCGCGTGAACCTGGACATGGGCAAGATTGTGTACAGCTGGGTGATTCGGAGGGATTCAAAGATCCCTGGCACCGTGGTCCGCTCCAGCACGATTCCTGAGCAGCTGGGCAGGATTTCTTACTTACTCACAGACAAGACAGGTGAGCTGCTTCCTGGGCCTGTGTGGGATTCCAGGTGAAGGAAGGTGCACCAGGGCTTTGACCAAAATCTTGGATTCTCTCTCTGGACGTAGGAGAGATGCATGAATGCTGCTATTTTATTCTCTTCACCTTTTGGCAGAGATTGATTACTTGTTGATGACAGTGGTGATTATAGCAAACCCTTACATAGGACTGTGTGCAAAGCACTGTTCTGGGGTGTTAATATGCAGTTTACCTGGTTAGTCCCCACCCTAACCTTGTGAGTTAAGTTGTGTTTCCTCCTGTAACATGTGACACAGAGAGGTTAAGTGACGTGTCACAGCACATAGTGGCTGAAACAGGGTTGAACTCAGGCAGTCTGGCTTTCAGTCCTGGTCTCACAACAACACCCGATACTGCTCCACAGTTTAGCGTCTGTCAAGCTATGAGGTTATCATAATGGCAAAGAGCAAAGATCGGGGAGTTGGGGAGTCTGGCTTGAAGCTTCATCTCTACCATTTAGTGGCCATGGCGTGGAAGGGAAGCCGTTGCAGAGATCCTGGGTGGCTCACCAAATCAGAGAAAAGGGAGGTTTCAGGAAGGAGAGGAACCAGGAAAGTTGTGGACATGTCAGCCTCAGGACCCCCGGAATGGTCACTGTAGGGCTCTGCTGTTGGGGTGGCTGGACTCTACTCATCTTCCATCTGTGTGTCTTTCTGCTCAAGGTTCAGGTTCCTTCAAGATAGAATCTGATTGGCCTAGTATGTCATGTGTCACCCTCTTGGCCAATGGAACGAGTCAGGCACCCTGACTGAGAGTCCTCCTGGGTCACCCCAGGGAATGGCATGGTAATTTCCCCGTGGAAGTTTAGGATGCCATTTTCAAGGGGAATGGGATTCTAGGCAGACAAAATACCACGGATCCTACTCCAGCGGGGCAGTACTGAAGCCTGCGTGTGATGTATAGTGAACTCTCAGAAAGCAGCAGCTGTCGTTACTGTTAATGGTAATAATGCCCTGGGACGCAGGCACAATTACTCATTTGTCCTGTGTTTCAGGAACTCTTACGCAGAATGAGATGGTTTTCAAACGGCTGCACTTGGGAACAGTGGCCTATGGCCTCGACTCAATGGACGAAGTACAGAGCCACATTTTTAGCATTTACACCCAGGTAAAGCCCTCTGTTTCCATACCCGGAGCAATTGATTTGCGTTTTTTAACAGCTGAATTGAGATATAATTCCCAATACCCTTCTCTTCTCAGCACACGCGGCCTCCCGGCCTTTAGGGCAGGGTGAGCCACCTCATTTCCGTGTCCTGTACAGGCTCTTCCCTCTGAGCCACCAACCCAGCTCCTTCTGAGGGGGTTTGTTGTTTGGCCTGTGGTGCTTATCAACACCCGGCTACGTATCTGCTTCCCTGTCAAACACATGTGTTGACAGTTATATAGACAGTTTCATGGGCGGTGGTGTGTGCTCCTGGCCAGATACACACCCTCGCCCATTTTGGTGGTATTTTTAAGAGCTTGTGGGATTTGCAGAAGCCATCCTGCCAGGATATTTGCATATTTCAGCTTTTATGGGTCATTTTTGATTTACCACCGATACCACTCCTTGTAAAGTGTTAAAAGTCAGAAAACAACATTTCTGACCATGAACTCTACCTCAGACTCTTTCCTTTGTGGAAGCTCATAAATTGATTTGCCCATTCTGGTGGTGGGTCTAAAATAGCTAATTTTGTAGGGTTAGGTCTTAGGCTGGTGTGAGCTCAGAATTCTAGTACAAGTTCACCCCAGCGAGGCCATGTACATCTTTCTCTCATGACATCTAAATATCCTGCAGGAAGCACATGAATACTTTTGTGATGAGACCTATGAAGGCTTTCTCATGTGTTTTTTTAACAGCTTTATTGAGTTAAAATTTATATCCCATAAAATTGAGCCATGTTTATCATAATTCAATGGTTTTTAGTAAATCTGCAGAGTTGTGGAACCATCACAACCATCCAATCTTAGAATGTGGCCACCACCCGAAGAATATCTTCTCTGGCCATTGCAGTCACTCCTCTAACTTTTGGAGTTTCATAGTAGGATTTTATAACAGTGTTTCTTAAAGCATGAGAAATCTGGGCCAGATTGCTTGGGCCAGAGTCAGGAGCCCTCAGAGTTGTGCCCAGACCTGCAGTTTTAATAGGTGAACCAAGTGATCCAGAGGACAGCAGAGTTTGAGAACAGTCTCTGTGAAGGTGAGGTTCGCCCTTCTTTTTCAGAACGTGAGTATCTGAGTCTGTGGACTCCAAGGTGGAGTTTGCAAGATGACTGTGGGCAGGAAGAAAAGATGAGAGCGTCTGTTTACATTTCATTTTCATCCCCAGAATTAATGCAAAATTTAAATCTTATGAATAGTATTCAGGATTGACCCAGGGACCATCACTCCATATATATCAGACAAGCCTTTGTTAGGTCCAGTCCTTTTTTTTTAATTTTAAAGATGATCTGTAAGGGGATCTTAACCTTTGACTTGGTGTTGTCAGCACCACGCTCTCCCAAGTGAGCTAACCGGCCATCCCTATATAGGGATCCGAACCCGTGGCCTTGGTGTTATCAGCACCACACTCTCCCGAGTGAGCCATGGGCCGGCCCTTAGGTCCGGTCCTTGAGGTGTCCTGTGGAAGGAGCTGGGACTCTACCATTGTTTGTTCTCAAAGCATTGAAATGTAGATGGCAGTTTATGAGTGTCCAGGTGACTGGTTTAAGGATGTTATTTAACTGAACTAACCTCATAAAGGGAGCAGCTGGTTTTAAAAGATTCCTGCAGGAGAACTCCAGGTTATTAATACAAGGCCAAGTAAACAACAAGAAAATGGCAAACACATTGTGAGAGAAAACAGTAACAGGGTGATCCCCCACCCCCCAGCTTATTTGTTTATTGGTACCTTTTTAAAAAAAAAATTGAGATATAATTTAAAACCCATAACAACTGCCCTTTTAAAATGTGATTCAGTGTTTTTAGTATATTTACAACCCTGTGCAACCATTGCAACTATCTAATTTCAGAACATTTTCATCACCCCAAAAAGAAACCTCACATACCTTAAATCCCAAAACCCCTTTCTCCACTCCCGCAGCCCCTGGCAGCCACCAGTCATCTACTTTCTGTCTCTATGAATTTGCTTATTCTGGAGGTTTCATATAAATGAATTTATATTTCATATAAACATGTGGCCTTTTTTTATCTGGCCTCTTTCATTTAGCATAATGTTTTAAAGTTCTTCCAGGTTGTAGCATGTATTCGTACTTCATTCTTTTTTATGGTTAAATAACAGATATGATGATTTGAAATGTAAATTTAAATCTGTCATTCTCAGTGCCCTTTACCCTGACTATATGTTATTTCGAGATATAGCAAATTGTGTGAGAGATGCTGTTTTTCATTTTTATCATATTATTTTAGAATCTCATTTATTGTTACAGAGTGCACGGTAGTACAATACAATATATATGCGAAGTTAAATATGCATATGTAGAGGGTACTCAGAAATTTTTGTCCCAATGTGTTATGTGATCACAATATTTTGAGACAATTGGTCTGTATTACTTAGAGTTTGCAGTAGTCTGTTTTGCTTTTACCTCTCCTGCCCCCAGCAAGTGGAAATACCTTTGTTTAACTCTTGTTGACCTGTGCATCTGAGAGAAAAATAAACGACTGTGGATGGAACTTTGTGGCACCTGCTTCACAGATGCCCACCACTGGTGCTTGTGTATGCCCTTCTAGCCTGCTTTGTAGACATAAATTCATGTTTTTCAAAAAACATAATTGGGATTATTCCACGCACTTTGATCTGTGAACTGTCATTTTTCACTTAATATTTTGTCTCCAATATTGTTTTAGGATTTGTTCTTAGGATTGGAATACACTGAGATTTTTTTTTTTTTTTAATGAGCATATGAGTTTGTGGTTTATTTTCTTGCCCAAGACACGCATGCATCTGATACATTTAGTTTGTCATTACTTATTGTGTGCCATACAGTATTCTTCTCACTTTCTACACCCATAGGAAACACATGGACGGGTCAGTTTATGTCTTCTCGAGGAAGAGTTTTTCTTAATCACTGTTATATTATTTTTGCTCATTTAAAACAATCTCTGTTATTTATTTATGATACTTTTTTTTTTGCTGCAGAAAAAAGTAATAATATAGATAACCATGAAGAGAAAACATTAAAGTCACGTGTATTCACATCACTCAGCAATAACCAATATTAAACACTTGGGTGTATAAAATGCCAAACCAGGTGTTCTGCATTTGTGTATCTGGACAGATGTGTGCTTTGTTTCTCTGTGTGTTTGTTTTTCTTTTCAACAGGAAGACATCATATTCTTGTCATGCTTCTTTTTTTTTAAATTTAATTTTATTTAATTTTTGGCGGCTAGCCTGTACAGGGATCTGAACCTATGACTTAGATGTTATAAAGCTGTGCTCTAAGCAACTGAGCTAAGTGGCCAGCCTCCTTGTCATGCTTTTTAACTAGAGTGGAGCACTAGAATTGCCTGTAAAGTTTAAAAATAAAACAAAACAAACAAACAAAAACTGTGTGTGTGTGTGTGTGTGTGTGTGTGTTTAAAAATCTTTATTGGTTATTCTAAGCCTCCTTGGTTAAGAACTGCTGCTAGAATAATACTATCCAACTTCCTTCTTTTCCGTCATGTCTCTCATTGTGATTATTTTTAATGGTTTTGTAATAGGACCCATACTAAGGTAAGTCAAGTAAGAAACTTGCCTAGGAAGCAAATTTAATGGGGTGCCAAAACTCAGTGATCAAAGTAAATCATATTTTAATACAATATTTTTAAAAACCCTAATGCAAAAAAATCTATGAGGAACAAAATATTGAAATTTTAGATGAAGACAGGTTCCAACCTTGCGCTAGCAAAATTCAGCTTCGTTTGTTTACCCTAGTCCTGGCTCTGGGTTTATCGATCAGTGGCTTTGTATCAGGATTCCCAGCGTTACATCAGGATTCTTACTGTTGACATTTGGGGTGAGATCATTCTTTGTCGTGGTGACGCTGTCCTGTGCACTGTAGGATGTTTAGCAGCATACCTGGCCTCTGCCATCTGGATGGCTATAGTGTCCCTCCCCTCTCCCAGTTGTGATAACCAAAAATATCCCCAGACATTACCAAATGAGGGGTAAAATCATCCAAGCTGAGAACCCTTCTGGTATATAGATGAATATTCAATAGTAAACATAGCATTTACTCAGTCACTTGATCTGTCTGTAACTCAGCTGATTCATTTGGAAGTAGCAGCTCCGAGCCTGTCTCTGTCATGGTGACCCTTTGAGGTTATTGAATCATCAGCTTGGAGCTTTTCGGGAGGGGCAGGGTAGGGCTCTCATAACAGAAATTCCTTCTCTTTTGTAGTGTGCTTCTACCAGTCGCAGCCCATTCATAACATCCATTCATATGATGAATGCCCATACATGAAGGTTTAACTGCATTTAGAAAGAAAACTGGTATTCATGGTGACTCAACATTTAATTTTTGTAGTAATCTTTCCTGTAATTCAGCTTGGAGTTCTCACTGAGAAATGGCCCTGCTGTGGATCATTAATGGGAAATGGAAGCCAGTTTTTCATCAGGTTTCATTTGTTGGCTGGGATGGTGTAGAATGACTCTGCAGCATCATGTCATGCGAGATTCCCACCCACAGGCCCAAGGCAGGGGCCTTTGTCTATGGAGACCTTAATTTCTCTCCTAACATTGACTTATGAAATCACTTCTGACCTCATGTGGAGCAGGTTTTGTCTTCCCTCCCTTCTTCCCTCCATAAGAGGACCAGTGGTTTTTCCCCCGGGGCAGAAAGAGTCATAACCTGCCTCTGTGGATACCACATCTGTTTTTGTTTTCCCCTGGTATTTTTTAAGTAAGAAGAAATGTGTGTAGGTTAAAGGGCCGATGGGGAGGAGGTTACAGATAAACACTGTACAAAGTGAAACTCTTCCATATGGGGAATGTGAGGGTGTTTGAAGACCGGGCCAAACACGAGGCATCGTCCTAGCCGAGGCCCTGGTAAGTGTCAGTGCCTTAATGATGGACGTGGATTCCCACTCGGTGTGCAAATGAGCCTTTATTTGACAATTAAAAGAGACAGTTTCAGCACCAATGGTTATTTCCTCTCCTCCCCGAAACATCTTAGTAGGAAAGGGACACAAGTGTTAATTTAAAAGAGAAATAAACGGATGTGGAGACCTTAAACCTGTCACCTGTGATGTCTTCTGATTTGTTGTCAAATGGTCCCCTGATCTGAACGTGAGACCTTTGCGAAAATCTGCCTGTCCGTGGTTCTTTTTTTTTTTGTCTTTTTCGTGACCAGCACTCAGCCAGTGAGCGCACTGGTCATTCCTATATGGGATCCGAACCCGCGGCGGGAGAGTCGCCGCGCTCCCAGCACAGCACTCTACCAAGTGCGCCACGGGCTCGGCCCCTGTCCGTGTTTCTTTTTGCCTTGCTTGGAAGTTGTTTCACCTGGAATGCAAAAACCCAAAGCTCTGTGTTATCCCACATTTGAAACATTAGAGGAAGTATTTGATTTCTGTGGACATGAAATCAGATTGCTTTACCAAATCCAGAAGTTTGTGAGGGATGTCCTTAGCTCAGCCTTTCATTCCAACACTCCATTAACTGTAACTTGTCAACCACAGCAATTACTTCGTCAAAGGTCTTGTTATTGCCTCTAATGTTAAATAATGATTTGGCCCAGGTGCTGAGGAATGTGGGCAAAAATGAAGACACGTGTCTGTGGCTAGAACATAAATTACAGAACTTAAAAAAAAAAAAAGTTTCTTGATTTAGTCTCACCCGTGGAGAGAACCTTTCTGTAAATCTTCAGTCCTCTTTATAATTTCAGAGTAAAATTCTTTGTAATTAAAAGCACTTGGCAAATCATGATTCATTTAAACCAGAGTTCTGATTCATTACTCTAATTATTGTTACCATGCAGTGCCCTTTGGCCTGGAAGTGAAACTCGTGTGCTCTTGACACCAGAGGTTAACAGAGCAGGAAGCCAGAGCATTGTGTGTCCCCTCAGTGACCAGAATAATTTAGTAATTGTCTAATTACCTGAGGAGTCTAATGCCACTACTAAAAATAGTATTAAAAAATTAAATGAAAGTCATTTTGTTTCTTGTAACACATCTGTTCTCCATTTTGGGCAACCATGTGTCGTGGGTATAAAAATGTGATTAATTCTGAAGGATCAGGTTGCTTCTTTACTGTTGGATAAATATGTTTTTAATGGAATGTAGAATCCAGTATCTCCATAAACATTTCCAGTTTCTGGAATTCAGTTAACTGTGGAGGCAGTCAGACTGTTGCAGGTGATCCTTTGTCCAAAATTGATTTAAAATCTGGCACTGATGTTGGTGAATTTTATATTTATTTATTCTTGGAAATGGGGGAAGAAAATTCACGTTAATTGAGGACTCCCCATCACTATCTCAGGAATATTAAGTTATTAATTTGTTCATTCATTCAGCAAATATCTGCTGCATGCCAGGCACTTCCCTGGGTATTAAGAATACAGTGATGACTAACACACAGAGACATGTTCTCTGTTCCTGTGGTGTGATGGAACAGAGGATCATCAAGGAAACAAGCCACTTTTTTCACTTTCCTGACAGTGAAGACAGTGATGCAGAGGGTGATGAGGAAGCTTGACTTGCAGTGAGGAGGGTAACGAGCAACATGATTGGGGGCCTCAGGGAAGGCCACTGGGAGGAGGTAACATTTGAATTCAGACCTCAACAATGAGACCGAGCAAGCCAGCCCTGTGTAGAGATCAGGGGGATGGAGTTCCAGGCAGAGGGTACAGCAGGTGCAAAGGCCCTGAGGCAGGAAGAAGCTTGGCAGGGTTCAAAGAACAGAAAGGCCAGTGTGGCTAGAGCAGAGTGAATGAGGAGAAAGATGGTGGGGGTGGAGGCAAAGCTAGAGAGATGGGCTGGGCTGATTGGGTGGACCCTGTGGGCCATGGGAGGACATCTGGATTTTATTGAATGCTGAGCCATAGACTATTAACAAGTGGTTTTTATCACCAGTGGTCTTAATTTTTGAAATTATATTACAAGGCAGTAGAATCTTTTCTTCAAAGGAAGGCCTAGATGGTGCCCGATGGTAGCACAGGTAGGAATGGGGCTGTCCGCGGCCGTCTCCCATTTCGTATACACCTGAGCAGGGTTCTTGGGATCCTTGGAAGTTGGTGTGGAGCTTGGGTTGAAAACCACCTCTCTAGCCCACTCCTCCCATTTACAGGAAACTGAAACTCAAAGAGCAGACCTGACTTGCTTGAGGTTGCACAGCTGTTAACAACCCATCCAAGAATAAGGCTCAGATTTCCTAACCTTCAGTGCTCTTTTTACCATGCTGCTTGAAACCATTTTGCCAAGACAACCCATTTCTTGGCCCTTCAGAGACTCAGCCATGTGTTGAAAGGTGTGGAAGAGGCCGTGTAGGCAGTGGAGCTGCTCCTTAGGCAAGAGTCGGGGTCTGAAGTCAGCATGGAAGGGAAAAATTAAGCCCAGTTAAAATTACTCTTAAAATACTCTCAAAGTCTACCTTCAGTGGAGAGCTAGGTACCGTTTTGCAGTAAGTTCCGACTGGCCAGGTTTTCTTCCAGTTGTTTCTGATGATGCCTTGCTGGGCCTGTCCTGGGTTGCTGGTTACTGTTGGTTACTTCCGTAGGGCATCTGTTGAAGATGTTGCCTTCTACTGTAAACCAAGAAGAATGTACCTTTAAAACAGCAGCTCTAAACCAAGGATGATTTTGGCTTCCACAGGATGTTTGGCGATGTCTAAAGACATTTGGTCTTGGTTCAACTAGGGGAATGGTGCTGGCCTGTGGTGGGTGGGGGTGAGGGATGCTGCTAACATCCTCCAATGCACAGGATGGTCCCCACAACAGAGAGCTGCCCACTCCCAATGTCAGTAGTACCCAGGTAGAGAATCCTTCCTCTACAATGCCAGTGCAGTGGGGACATCATTCTGTTGGAGGCCCGTGACACCACCCCAAAGAAGACAGATTCACACTGTCCACAGGTAGAGTTATCCCCATTCATTCAATTGTTATGCCTTACTTTCCTCATTTTGCTTTTTTTTTTTTTTTGCCAAGCATAAATGATCAGAACTCTGGAAGTTACATGTCATTTCCCGCAGCATCACCAAAGATATACTGAGTTACGTGTGTTGAACACGGAAGAAAGAAAAGCACTAACTCTGTGGTTGTTCTTCCATCCTTCTCAGACTCTTCCTTTCTCTGGTCCTCTTCCTTATTCATTTCTCCTTCCCATAGCAATCCCAGGACCCCCCAGCTCAGAAGGGCCCCACGGTCACTACCAAGGTCCGGCGGA
Source organism: Cynocephalus volans (assembly GCF_027409185.1). Lineage (NCBI taxonomy): Eukaryota > Metazoa > Chordata > Mammalia > Dermoptera > Cynocephalidae > Cynocephalus > Cynocephalus volans. The sequence continues at coordinate 46,114,056 of NC_084460.1, read as the reverse complement.
CCATGAGCAGCCGTGTGCATGAAGCCGTGAAGGCCATCGCGCTGTGCCACAACGTGACTCCCGTGTATGAGTCCAACGGGGTGACCGACCAGGCCGAGGCCGAGAAGCAGTACGAAGATTCCTGCCGTGTGTACCAGGCGTCCAGCCCAGACGAGGTGAGACACGGAGATGCCCTGCCCACTTTCCACATGCCCCTAATGGGGGTTTCCTAGGGAAGCGACTTGTCAGGGTAGACAGGAGTCAGGGTAGTGCCGTGCTGCCAGGGAGGCACGTTTTCAGATACAGAAAGGGATTGCTCTTTTGAAAGTAGTAGTCACAGGCTTGAGATATGTCCTGAACTAGGGTAGTGTGAGAGGTCTTGATTTGTAGCTCAGATGGCCAGCACAACAGGGGCACAAGGTCCCATTTAAGCCACATACTTTTTTTTTTTTTTTAAATAAAAGCTTTATTAAGATATAATTCATGTACCATATAATGTACCCATTTAATGTATACAGCTCAGTGGTTTTTTTTTAGTATATTTGCAGCGTTATGCAACCCTCCCCACAATCAATTTTAGAATATTTTCATCACCCCAAAAGCAAACCCCATACCCATTTTCCCACTTCTCCTTCCTCTACCCTCACCCTAAGCAACCACTAATCTACTTTCTGTCTCTACAGATTTACCTATTTCAGACATTCTATGCAAATGGGACCATGTAATATGTGGATATTTGGAATTAGCTTCTTTCACTTAGCATGTGTTTTCAGGATTCATCCATATAGCAACATGTATCAATACTTCATTCCTTTTTATGGCTGAATAATATTTCATTGTATGGATATACTATGTTTTGTTTATTCATCGATTAATCGACACTTGGGTTGTTTTTGTTTTTTGTCTATTATGGATAATGCTGCTATGAACATTTGTGTTCAAGTCTTTGAGTGGGTGTAGATTTCCATTTCTCTTGAGTATTCATCTAGGAATGGAATGTCTGGGTCATGTGGTAACTCTGTGTTTAACCTTTTGGGGCACTTTCAGACAGTTCTCCAAAGTGGCTGCACCATTTTACATTCCCTACAGCAATGTGTGAGGCTTTTAATTTCTCTACATCTTTTCCAATACTCGTTATTGTCAGTCCTTTTGATTCTAGACGTTCTAGTGAATATTAAGTGGTGTCTCATTGTGATTTTGATTTGTATTTCTCTGATGGCTAATAATGTTGAGCATCTTTTCATGTGCTTACCAGCCATTTGTATATCTTCTTTGGAGAAATGTCTTCCCATATTCTTTGCCAATTTCTGATTGGTTTATTTTTGTCTTTTTGTTGTTGAGTTTTAAGAGTTCTTTAAGGTACAGGTCCCTAATCAGATACATAATTTGCAAATATTTTCTCCCATTCTGAGGGATATCTTTTTACTTTTTTGATGGTGTCCTTTGAAGCACAAAAGTTTGTAATTTTGATGAAGTCCAGTAAGCCATGTATGTTTGAATTGTCATTCATATCTAAGCATCTTCTGTTGCTGAAACCAAGAGGATTCATTTGATTCCATGTTCAAAAGCATGGCCCTGGCAGCACAGTTGCCCCTTTAATATTTGTCTATTGTAAGCCCCTAATTGCTTTCCCTTTTGGGATGTCATAGTAGAAACACTCCCTGCATACGTGTAGGCGGAGAACTCACCCAGCATGAGAGCTGCACCTGTCCTTTCTCCCTAACTCAAGTGTAGTTCAGACACAGGTCCGTGTTTCACTGATCTGTTAACATTTTGGTCTTTTTCCTTCTAGTTTCCCTCCCTTCCTCCTAGGAAACATTTTTTTTTTTTTTTTAAATTATACACATTTATTTATTTTTGGCAGCTGGCTGGTATGGGGATCCGAACCCGTGACCTTGGTGTTATAAGGCCACGTTCTAACCAACTAAGCTAACTGGCCGGCTCATCCTAGGAAACTTGTTCTGCTTATGGGAGCAATTTTTATTCAGTGTAGAAAATTAGGAAATTTCAGAAAACTCTAAAGAGGAAAATGAGTCCGTTGCCATCTCACTCATAAAAGGTGGCAGTAGCTACCATCCCTCCAGCACTTGGTGTGCAGAGGGCCCCATTCAAAAGGCTTTCTGTGTGTTATCTCATTTCATCCTCCCAGCAACTGCAGAGGCACTGTTATTTCCAGAAAAGGAAGTCAGTGGCAGGTTAAATATTTATCCTGAAGTCACCTGGATTTTTTTTAAAAATTTTAATTTTGAAATAATTTCAGAACTTAAAAAATTTGCAAAATTAGTACAAGGAATTCCCCTTTACCGAAGCCCAGATTCCTCAGATGTTAACATTTTCCCATATTTGATTTATCATTCTTTCTCTTACCATCGAAGTGTAAACTGCAGACAAGATCTTCTTTTACTCCTACATGTTTCACGGTTTTTCCTATGAAAACAAGGGCATTCGTCAGAATCAGGAAATTAACATTGATACAGTACTATTATCTAACTTGCAGATCTTACTCAAATTTCATCAACTGTCCCACTGACTTACTTTTTTAAAAAGAAAAAAATACTGTCCTCCTGATCGGGTGCCAGCCCAGGATCACAGGTCCACTGAGTTGTCCTGCCTTTTAGACTCTTAACCTGGAACAGTTTCTCAGCTGTCCTTCCCTCTAATGACATTGACATTTTTGAAGATTACAATTATTTTGTAGAATGTCCCTCAATTATGTCTGTCTGACATTTTCTTATGCTGTGGACTCTGGGTTTTGCATGCGTGGCTTGTCTTTGTGCATGCTCTCAAGAGGTGCCTGATACTGGTGCATCTCCAATGATGTTGTTAACTTTGATTCCTTGCCTAAGGTGGTGTCTCCCAGGTAGCTTCATGATAAAGTTACCATTTTCTTTTGCTAATTAATCTTGTGGCACTAGCCAGGGCCAGGAATTTAACCCAAGGAATTCATTTTCAGAGCCCAAATGCTTAATTATTGAACTAAGTCATTTTTCAGAAGCCATGAAGAACATTTTGATACATAGCTTTCCAATATCTTTTCATACATTTTTTTCTTTAAAGATGGCAATTTTAATATGTCTTTTTGTATCTTCCTTTTTTCACCTAATATTTTATCATTTCTGCTTTCCAATTTTCTCAAATATTAAAAACAGTTTGTTTTAGAATTACTGCATATATATGCACCCTAGTATCTTTAACTGTTCTCATATTGTTGGAACTTGGGTTAGTCCTAATTTTTCACAACAGTATTTATAAACATTTTGCCATGAGCATCCTTATACCTAATATTTCTAGAAATGGTGCAATTGGGTTCATTAATTCAGCAGGGATTTTTAGGTGGGCTAGGCGCTGTGCAGTCAACACTAAACAAGCCAGCAGCCCATGTCTCTAGGTCGGTGGCCTGAGTGAGACAGTGTGGCACCTGAGTCGGGGGATCCCAGCTCCCCACCTGGGCGGCTCCTCCTCCTTGCTGTGTCTCTACTCTTCTGTGACATGGGACCCACAATAGGGTTGTCATGAGGCCTTTAATAGGTAGTCAGTAAATCCTGTGGGTCAAACTGAATGAGTATTTTTTAGGCTCATGATACCAATTACCAGAGTGCTTCCAGAATTTTTTTATTATTATTATTTTTTTACTATTTTACTCTTCTCTCTTCTACCAACGTTACAAGGGCTCCCAATTTGTTGTTGTTATTGTTGTTGATTTTAAGAAGGAGGAGGCTTCTCTGAGTGAATGAAGTGTGTTAAAGGTCTGGACTAAATTAGCTGTGGCCATCAGTGAGCCTGTGGTTAATGGTGATTGTGGGGAGCAACGCAATGAGACCCTTTTCCAAATTTCACAAATAAAAGGACGCTTGGACGTCACCTTCCCTGACGTGTTGCTTCTTTCTCCTTTTCTGGGGCAGTGGAATTTGTCACCTGGGAGACTCCTCCTTCCAGCCAGCAGGGTGTTTGTGGAACAGCTCAAGCTGTAAAACCCAGTTCATCCGTGACTGTTGACATTTGAACCAGGCTTTTTAGGACTGGAAAACATTGCAGCCCCAGCCAACTTCTGAGATGGGAATTGTGTGTAGAAGAGAGATGGGGAGGGAGGGCGGGTCTGGCGAGCCTACTGATCTACTCAGACTTGCCCTGCAGTGACTGGAAATCTTGCAGGTTTATCATCGTTTCTTCTCTGTGCAGCTCATTGGGTTTAGTCTGCTGGATCTGGTTTTTCCCATTGGGAACGGGAGCATGGAGTGATAGACGTGAGAAAGGACCATATTCTTGATAGTTACCATGGGGAATCAGTAGGTTATGGGCATTTAATGGAATTCAAATTCTGATCAGCACTTCTGTCTGTGGGCTCCTGATATTCGTGCTGGCTATTGACATGCATCTCTGGAGGCCTTTAGTGCCTGTCCCACACCCTGTTCCCACTGAACTTTGATATATTTGTTTTAGGGCTGTGCAAAGATTTTTCCATGAGGGTAAATCTTTCATGGAATGCTTTGTGCTTCTCGGCTCCTTTTTCTTGAAGAGAATAGTGCTTTATCTCTTCTGTCCATTAATTACACTTGCATTCAGACTTGCCTTGTTTTTCTAAGATTCAGAGTCATGATTTAAAAAGAAGAAAAGGTGTTTTCCTTTGGCTTTTGGTGTCTTCAGAGAGGCCAGTGTTACCTTACTGCTATCTTTTTTTTCTTTTACAACTTTATTATTTTTTATTGCAGTTATCTCATGTTTATGGAAGAACATGTAAAGAGACAGATAAGAAAAGAAGTAAACCATGATCCTATTAACTAAACGGGTAGCCACTGTTAATATCTTACTGATCAGCCTTCCAAACGGCTTGAGAGTATGTGTACTACAAAATACAACTATGTTTATATAAATACAACATGGGACACAAAAGAAGCTAAATCCAGTTTATGCAAAATCTTTCAGAAAGCCGTACTGTTTCCAAATCTCTGTGGAATTCCACGTAGTCTGGGCTGACTGAGAATCTTAGCTTTGAAATTCAATATCAATAAAACATTACTAGTCTAGGCAAGGTCAGTTTACAGAGTACATGCAGAAACCAGTATTCATTTTACTTTGGAGCTACTGGAGGAATTTCTACCGGTTGGCATAGGATTCATTTCCTGTAACACAAAGCAGGATTTCCTAAATTTGTTTCCTGTGCAGATTCCACTTCGGAAGTCTTGAAGTGTCTTTATTCAGCTATCGGTTACAGCTCAAGGGACGCTAGGTCCTCCCTGCCACCACACAGTAACTCACAGGGAAATGGGATCGATACAATCTGACCAGAGGGAAACACTGCTCGGAGGCCTCAGCAAGCAGGTCTCAGCCTGACAGCATTTCATCATTTCCAGGACATTTAAATGGCAGCGTTGGAGGTGGGGTACAGTGGGGGGCAGGGGGTCCTGGTGTTGACACAGTGTTTAAAGCACTGGTTTCTTGGTGTGAGTGGTCAAGGAGATATAGTCCTGGGAGCATCTAGAATGAACCCTATGACTCATTCATTTGTCTTTTCCGTGGGTTCTTTTCTATTAAAAAACTTTTTAAAGCTTTTAAAATCACAAGTACTAATGTCCTCACTACAGGAAAGGTAGAAATGGTAGTAGAATCAAAAAGAAGTTGATAAAAATAACCCGTAATCCTCACCAACTAGCGATAACTACCGTTTATGTTCTGGAGTAGATTTTCCCAGATTTTTTCTAAATTTGTGCATGTACTCGTATATGTAGAAACATAATTGGAATACAGAATCATCCTGTAGTATGTATCATTAAAGAGGAAGGAAGGTGAATTGAGTTAAGTAACATCCTTTAAAAGGTCATATGATTTTTATATTTCTGTAGGATTTGTGCATATGTATGCATGTGTGTGTTTGGGTGTGAACCCGTGTGTATATGTGTGATGTGCCATGTGAGTGTGTGTATGGACATGCATGGATGTGTGTTTGTGATGTATGTGTACATGTGCCATATGAGTATGTGTGTGTGTATGGATATGCGTGCATGCATGTGTTTGTGTGTTGTGTGTGTTTGTGTGTATGAAAGCTTCTTGCTGTATTTGGCCCTGTCTTGAAGAACTCAGTAATTTCAGAGCAATGAATGTTGAGGTCTAGATAATATGTAGAATATTTTGCATGGCTACCATGTGCTCATGGCACAGAGTGAGAAGTCTGTCTCCCTCCTGTCCTAAACCTTCATTCTCCCATGTCTCTTCCTCGGAAGCACCTATTGTTATCAATATCTGAGTATCCTTGCAGAGGTAATTCTTTGCATATGTTATAATTTCTTTTGTTCTTTATTAAAATATTTTTTAAAATTCAAAAACACATTTGTAAATTATAGATGCAGTTTTACACCTTGCTTTTAGTAGCTTGTTTTTTAGAAGTATATCAGGACATGGAGGATCACTGCACTGTGACCTCAGCAGAGGGCCGAGTTTTACTAAAACATTTGCTGTGGTCTCCTGAAGTCTCTCAGTAGCATAAACCAAAGTCTGCACTTTAAGACCCATCTTTCCACTAACTTTGATGAAAGGTGAGGGCATCACATTGACCCTCCGTGCTCCACCACTGCGACTGCTGGTGTTGAACTTCTACGTTCTGACTCGATTAACTGGGTGATTTTAAGCAAATCATTGCCACACCTTGGGCTCCTCATAGGAAAGAAGGGGCTATTCCCACCAACCTCCTGGGCCCTCAATGAAGTTAGAGTAGTCATGGTGACGACAGTGTTGCTGACAGCAGTAAGAAATGACCACCTGTTAAATACCCGCTCTAGTCCAGGTCCTGGGCGATGGGCCTCTCTTATGACATTGAGTTACTACGATTGTGCCCATTTTGCAGATGAAGTGTAAGTTGCTAAGGAATTTTCCTAAAATCACATGGTTGGCAAGATTAAAACCAGGCAGCTTCAACCATAGGCTGGATTTGTAACTTTAGACCACTTTCTACCCATGGGATGATGGCTCGAAAGCACTTTGTAAACTCATGAAGTGCTACAGAGAGCTGGGGTGCCTGCATTTGGGGAACTCAGGTATGATAGTGTCTGACTATTCTTAGTTACTCTAGTCCCCTTGGGTCCCCGTTTTGAGCTAGTGTTCAGAGACTATGTGTGTAACACATTCAGTGGAACATTTGTTTTTTGTCCTTTCCCTCTTTTCTTATCTTGGGAAGCTTCCAAGCTTGGTGAAAATAAACCTTTTACCATACCCTGGAAGCCTACCTTCTGAGTGTCTTGCCTTTACCACCCATCTCTCCAGGATTCTTCCCTTAGAAAGGAAAACCGAAAGGAGTGTGTTTCCTCTCTAGCCCACATATAACCTTGAGACAACCCCTTGCATGTGGCCATTGAGAGCGGGGAGTGGGGTGGGGGTGTCTCTCCCCTCGACAGCAGAGCCTGCAGGTGGAGAGCCTGCCTGCATCCATCTGGGATGTCAGGGTGCTGGCAGCAATTCAGGCGGGTGATAGAAGAATGAAGACACAGCTAATCCAGAAGCACATGTTAGTTTAGTTTTTTCCCCCTAATTATAGGAGTAATACAAGCTTACAGAAAAGGTGCCTTCTAGAAAAAGTAAAAAAAATTAGAGAAAAAAATAAAATCATCCATAATCCCCAAACTCAGCAATGATCACAGTTAACATTTTGATATTTTTTCTTCTTCTCTTTTATGCATACAATTGAAATATTTAGTATCATTCCACATTCCATCTCCATTCGATCACTTAGTAATAGATTGCATTAGCCCTTTTCAGTAACCATCTATGTATGATAAGAAGATTTTTAATGGCTACAGTATATTCTGCTGCTTAGATACACCACAGATTATATATTCTATCCCCCAAGCTTACCATTTAGGAGGTCTCCCAGTTTTAATGATCATAAATAATGCCCCAATGTATTAACACGCTCTGCACATCTCTGACAGTATGTGTAAAAGGTCCCAGTGGTCTCCTTTTGCATTTTCTTGAACTTGTCACTGAGAGTTAGTGTCAAAACCACTCTGGATACTGGATCACAAGGGCTAGGGGAGGGCCAGCAATCCACGGTCCTTTTGCAGCCATGAGGTGGTTTTTCCTCCCTTGACCACGTTCCTATCTCAGTGCACATAAGGTATATACAGTTCCCCTGAGTGCCTTGGCGTGCTCTCAGCCTCAGCCTCACGCCCGGACAATGCCAGCATTCAGACGTGTGCGCAGATGACCGCGGGGTGTTGAGTCAGAAAGACTCAGGCGGGTGGGGGGGGGTTTTACCATCACGTTGTCGTGCCCTCAGACCCAAAGGCTAAGGTCAGAGAGCACAGGTCAGGAACTATAGAAAAAAAACTCCTCTATTAATGGTATTTATTAGCCACAGAGGTAGAATCTTGAAATAGGATTCTGGTTGTTTAGAAGAGATCGGGGGCTGTCTGAGGCAGGACTGGCCAGTGTTTTGGGACAGTGTAGAAAACTGTCAAATGAGCTTCCTTGATGTGAGCTCATCTATGGGCCATTGATGTCGAGTTCTGGACCATATAACATTAGCGTTGGCCCAGAATGGACTTAAGGGGTAGTCATTTTCAAGTGACTAAGTTTTTATGGAGATGGTGTTATTCTTTTTTCTTAGGTATTAAGTTTTATCAGAGTTAAGTTATAGGAGGCTGAATTTCAAGGGCAGGAAATTTGGGTCAAGGAGTGGGCTTTTATACCACTGTCTTGCCCATCGATTCCCAAATGCAGAGGGCTGTGTTGTTTGCTTCATGCTGCCTTTTAAGAAAAATGTAAAGCAATATTTAAAAATCACTTGATTTTATATAAAAATCAGCTTCTCTTGAGAAAGATCAGATATGGAAATAGTGGGCCCAATTTCTACCTTGCAGTGGTTGGCCAAGCTGGGCAGCTACTGCCTCAGTTTACCCCGGCCCCCACATGGTCTGTCCTTCTCCTGTCCGCTATCTTCCCAACCCCTGTTGGCATTCGAACCTGCACCCGCCATCTGGCACATTGTCGAATGTATTTCCTTATTAGGTAATGAAAACCTTAGGTCTGTGGAAAGATTTATAATCTTGAAAGGCTGGATTAGGACTGACTGGCTACTCTTTGTAAGCTTGGGTATTTATCTTATTGAATGCCACCAAAATCCCCTATAATCAGATGTCAGAGTCCTGTCTTCATGTCATACAGGCTCTTATGATTAGTATGTCTCCTGCTTTTGACAAGAATTCAAGGCTCCTGAGCGTGATCTGGCATATGTCCCAAGCACACAGTCCCAGGTACAAAGGGAAAATGATGAAAACTTGTCACGGGGGGTTCATTGCTGACCAACAAATGATGAAAAAGCCCTTTCATGGGTGGTTTCTGGCATGAGCTCTTCAGGTGGGCATTTTAGGAAGGGAAAATAGTAGTGCCTTTTTGATTTTCTTCCTCGACTCAAAGCAGAACATGCAGCAGACTCATGAGACAAGATTCCCTCCCTGGCCCCGTCTTCTTTCCCACACATGATCTAGTTCACTTCTCATGTGTTCATTCACTCATCTGCACGAGGTTTCTTTTTTGGCTGCTCTTCTGACCTGAGGGCCCCTGAGACCCCACCTCAGGCTGTTAAGGGTGGTGAGACACAAGACCCTGAATTCTTGATGATTTTGTGATATGGAGGGATTGCTTTGAACCGAAGCTTGGAACTGCCATGATGATAAGTAGCCTTGTTTTACGTCATTTCGTTCTGGAAGGGAGTGCAGTTATCTCACCCCTCGCGTGTTGTCTCACCCGCAGTTGAGTAGTGCTAGCAAACACCGCGCTTCTTAACTGGTCTCCCCCATAGGTCTGTGGGGGTTCTATGTGTTCCATGGGAAAGGAGCTTTCAATTAACGCGAACCAATGTTAAAGTTAGGAGGGTGGAAGGTGCAAATGAAAGCCCCCTGCAAGGCTCATATCCTGTTGGAATCAGCCCTCCCGGGAGACTGATGGTTTTGATTAGGGTGTTGGATCCTTGGGGCGGGCAGGGAATTGGGGTGGGGAGCTGGCAGGGGGGCAGCAGCGTCTCCTTACTCCATTGAGAGGTTTTGCTGGAAGAAAGCACGGTTAAAAGATGTTTGCATGCAGTTGTCATTCATCCTTCCTCAGGAACATGTGCCACTTTAGACCTCTTGAGATGCAGAGCTCGACTCCTCCTCTCACACAGACCTGTGGGGTCCATGACCTGGCCGGCCGGGTTGGCCAGAAATCACTTCCCAGCCCTGGAAGCCACCTCCTGTCCTGGAGTTCTGGATTCTTTCTCAGTTGAAGTTCAGAGCAGGGTTTTGGGGAGTTAGGATATCTATGGGGAGCCTAATATTTTCACATCTTTTCAGGGCAATTAAATAGGTTTTTAAGGGGTGAAGGAACAGCCGTTTAAAAATAAGAATGAAAAAATCCTTTCACTAACAATGTTTTGAAAGCACCCAAAGAATAATTTTCATTTTTTTTTTGTTACCAAATTGGCATGTAATGGAGAATGTAAATTTCGTCAAGCTTTTGTGCTTGTGCGGAACTAGGTATTTGTTATATCTTGAATTGTGTTGGGATATTTACTTAATTAAAAACTTTTTAAAAATGCGCATGCATGTTCACAATATTTCAGTGGTACAGAAAGATAGAAATAAAATCTAGAAGTATTTCTCTGCAAGTGTGTCACTCCATGAACATCTTTACACATATACCTAAGCTTTTTTTTTTTTACAAATTCAGATTATTTTATATATATGGATATTTACCAATTTGTTTATTTTAAAATTTGAAAGAAAATTGTTAGCTGACAAAAGAGGCTATATTGAAAGCCAGAGTGTCTTAATTTGTTTGGCCTGCCACAACAAACTACCATAAACTGGGTGGGTTATCAACAACAGAAATGCATTTTTCACAGTTCTGCAGGCTGGAAGTCCTAAATCAAAACACTGGCAGGTTTGGTGTCTGGTGAGAGCCACTTTCTGGTTCATCGAAGGTTGTTTCGTTTCTGGGTCTCATATGACAGAAGGAGTGAGAGAGCTCTCTGGGGTATCTTTTATAAGGGCACTAATCTGTTCATGAAGGTCCCACCCTCATGGCCTGATCACCTTCCGAAGTCCCCACCTCCAAATACTATCACCTTGGGGATTAGGTTTCAGCATATGAATCTGGAAGAACATAAACATTCAGTCTATAGCACAGTCATTAAATTAAACAAATAAATGAGTGGGTTTTCAAAGACTTATGCAGCCAATAGCATAAAATCATTACTATTAGCCCTTTCTTTCAAAGGTGGAGGTCAGTATGACAGTCTCTTCCATTGGTCAAAGTTGAAATCTAGTCAATCTTGGTTGACTCATTATGACATTAATTAAAACAGGGTAGAGTATTGAAAAAATAACTTCTTGCTAATGGAAGTTCAGTTAATAGCAACAGAAACCAAATTAAATATCTGAGCATAGCTGACTAAGGATGCATAAAGATACGTTTTCAGAGCTGGAACAGAAGTGAGAAGTAATCTACTTTTAAGCCCCTTATTTTGCAGAGGTCTAGTGGGGAACAGGGCTGGTGGTAGAGTTGGGACCAGAACCCAGTTTTGAGCTCTACCTTGTAGAGTAGCAGTTCAGCCAAGATGACATCTTGGGGTTCCAGAAACAGGACCATGGATCAGCAATCCACAGGTGTCCTCCTTATGGCTTTGCAGAGCTCTCTTGGTGAAAGGAATGGGGACTTAGGAAGAACCCGATAAAATAGAAGTACCTGGGGTGGTGAGCACTGCTACAGGAGTCTCTTGAAAAGTGACTCTGTTTACCTTCCACTGCCCTCAGTGAAAAAGTAATCATTATGAAATAGTTCTGGAGTGCAGAAAGTTATATACTATACAGTACCCGCTACTGGGCTTGAAGATAGTGTAACATTTCCAGTGGAATTAAGGACTTTTGGAGACCCTCTTCCCCTAACACCTACCCTTAGTCCCCCAAGTCAGCACTCCCCTAAAACCTGCCTCCTTTTTTCCCTCTGAAGATTAAGCTTCATAAGAAGAAAGTGTGAGGGGCTACTTTGTCTTTCTCTTTATTTGGACACCGAGCCTTTGGACTTGGATCAGAATGACAGCTTGTTTGGCATTAAAGTTGGAAGCCCTCCTGTATTTGTTTCCTGTCACAACTGTAGCAAATGCCTGCACATCTGATGTTTTAAAGTGACACAAATTTATTATCTTACAGTTCTGTTGGTCAGAGGACCACTCATGTCTCTCTGAGAGATGAGCATGGTGTCAGCAGTTCCACGTCGCTCCTGGAGGCTCTGGGGAGGATCTGTCCCCTTGCCTTTTCTAGCGCCACACTCCTTAGCTTATGGCCCCGTCCTCCATCTCCGAAGTCAGCAGCATCACATCTCTCTGACTCTGCTTCTGTCCTCTCTCTCCAACCACAGCCAGGAAAGGCTGCCTTTTGAGGCCTCGTGTGATTACATTGGGCCTACCTGGATAATCCGGGATGATCTCTCCATTTTAAGGTCCTTATTCTTGGTCACGTCTGCAGAGTCCCTTTTGCCATGGAAGGTAACGTATCCCCAAGTTCCAGAGATTAACATGTGGGCATTTTTGGCAGGCGTTATTCTGCTGACCACACCTTCCATCGACTTTCCAGCGGTGGCAGTGGGCTGGGGTGGCACCTGCTGAGGGTGTGATTCAAGCAGGGGCATCTGGATAACCAGATTGGCACTTTCCCTTGGGCCTCTTACTTGGGCCAGCTAGACCTAGGATCAGATCCTGTCCCATCCTGTCTCAGCTGCCAACCAAGAGCAACTCACCTGGCCTTACTGAGTCTCGGATTCTTCATCCCCCATGTGGCCTTGGCACTTCCTACCCCAGTGGGCTGCTCTGAGCAGTAAGCACGGTGGCCCTGCCATTGGCTCATCTGGCACATGTGGGCTCTGCATACTTGTTCATGCCTTCCCCACCCCCATTGTGGCCTCCTTCCTGTGGCAATAGGGGTGGGGGGCAAGCAGGGGTGGGGGCTCAGTGGTCTCCAATTCCTCCCCCACCCCTCTCTTTCCCCACCTTTTCTCTCCTTTTCCTCTCCTATTTCCTTCTTTTCCTGGAGACCCCAGGCCAGATTCATCTGCAGGTGTGTTTTATTTTCTTCATGGGCTCTTAAAACATACAAATTAATTGCTTACATTTGTTTTATTTCTATCATATTTTTTTTTTTTTTTGCAGTACGGAAATCCAAACCTTTCACCTCAGTGTTATAACACCAGGCTCTAACTAACCAGCCTGGTGTTTATAAGTGAACTAACCAGCCAGCCCTTAATTGCTTACGTTTAAAAGTTGGGAGATCTCAGGGACAAGTCCAGATCTTTGGTTTTTCATGAGAAATCTGAAGCTCTGGCCACCTGGTGCCCACATTCCTCGGGGTGACATCCTGCACAGTGTGTCATGGTGGTGGCAGCCCCTTCAGACGTGGGGGGCACCTGCTTGCCCCTAGCCCTGCCCCCTTCATTCGCTTGCGCCACCAGTCTGGCCTGTCTTGGCATTTGTGACCCACGTGCCTTTGGGCTTAGGTGGAGTCAGCCTGGTTGAGGCTGTGAGAAGGTTCTGACTTGAGACCCAGATGGTGCCTCCTGGAAGTGAAGAGTTTTGTGGTGCAGATCTTCGCATCAGGCAGACCCAGATGTCACCAGGCCTAGCCTTTGTCACTTCCCAGCACTGTCACTTTGGGCAACTGCATTGACTTCTCTGAGTCTCATTTTCCTCATCTGCATAGACCAGTGTTTTCAACCTCAGTGCCATTGCATTTGAGGCTGGGTAATTGTGATGGGGGCCGCCCTGTGCACTGCAGGATGTTTAGCAGCATCCCTGGCCTTTACCCCCTAGACACCTGTAGTTCCTCCTTCCCAGTTGTGAGGAGCAAAAATGTCCCGACATTGCTGCGTGCCCCCTGAGGGCAGAATCGACCAGTTGGGGACCAGTGTAGATACTCACGCAGTGGAGCATGTGCGAGGCTGACAGGAGAGGCAGGAGGTGAAGCACTGAACTGGCGTCCTGTTCTTTTGGTTCCTGTGTGTTATGTTGCTTGGCTTGTGCAGATTCTTCCAGAAATAATCTGTGCTTTGTGCCAATCCCTCTTAACACCGTGCACTCTCTCTGCCATGCCACTCGCATGCGGCCTGCTTTGGAACCTGGAGGAGGAGGAGAAGTATGCCTTATGGAGGGGCAGCTCTGAGTGTGGGAGCCCCGCAGGCCCAGAAGAACAGACACTGTCACCACCAGCACAGCCTCGGGAAAAGCCCTTGCCTTCCTCAGGGAAAGTGACTGTTGTGTTCGCCTGCCTCTGCTCCCCCTTCTGCCTTTGTGTTCACGTGCATACCCTGTGAACCAGGACCCTCGGCCGCGTGTCTGACCTTCGACTCTGTGTTACATTTAGGTGGCCCTGGTCCAGTGGACCGAAAGTGTGGGTTTAACCCTGGTGGGCCGAGACCAGTCTTCTGTGCAGCTGAGGACCCCTGGCGACCAGATCCTGAACTTCACCATCTTGCAGATCTTCCCTTTTACCTATGAAAGCAAGCGCATGGGCATCATCGTGAGGGTGAGTTGTTTTCATTCGTGACTTAAAAGGGCTAAAAACCTCAAGTACGCTGCACTGCATATGTCCTGTGGCTTGACGTTCTTTCATACCCCTTTCTCACCCTGTTGATTGTGGCATCTGCCGCCCAGACTAACAAGGGAATATAATCCCTTAAACAGAAAGGACGTTAGCTCATCAGTTGGACTAGATTGATGATCAGATTATGGTCATCAGTTGTTGACTAGATTGTGGATCAGCTTAAGGTGATTCCAGTTCTAGAGTGAAAATTCTGCTGAATATAAATTGGGCATTTCCTGGTAACATTTCTCATTCTCTTTTCTTTAATTAAACATATTTTTTTTATTGAGGCGAGGTTCACATGACATAAAACAGTCACTTTAAAGCAAACAATTTGGTGGCATTTAGTACATTCACCATTGTGTGACTACCACTTCTGTCAGGTTTCAAAACATTTTCACGACTCCAAAAGAAAATCATTAAGCAGCCACTCTGCATTCTCCCCTGTCCCTCGGCCGCTGTCAGCCACCAGTCTGCATCTGTCTCTATGGATTTTTCTATTCTGGACATTTCATATAAGTGGAATCATACATTATGTGGTCTTCTGCGTCTGGCTCCTTTCACTTAGCATAATGTTTTCAAGGTTCATCCATGTTGTAACATGGGTCAGTATTTCATTCCTTTTTATGGCTGGCTAGTATTTCATTATATGTATATACCAAATTTTGTTTGTTCATTCATCCATGGATGGACATTTGGGTTGTTTCTACCTGTTGACTATTGTGACTAGTGCCGCTATGACCATTCACGTATAAATATTTGAGTAGCTATTTTCAATTCTTTTGGGTACAGACCGAGGAGTGGAATTGCTGAGTTATGCTGGGTCATTTTCCCAGCTGCTGGATAGTTCTATCTTCAGCTTTACGAGGAACCTCCAAACTGTTTTCTCCAAGCTGCACCATTTTACATTCCCACCAGCAATGTATGAGGGTTCCAATTTCTCCACATCCTCACCAATACTTGTTGTTTTCCATTTTTTGATTATCACTGTCCTAGTGGTTATGAAGTAGTATTTCATTGTGTTTTTATTTGCATTTTCCTAATGGCTAATGATATTGAGTACCTTTTCATACGCTATGGCCATTTGTATATCTTCCATGGAGAAATGTCTATTCAAATCCCATTTTAATTTGCCCAATTTTAATTGGGTAGTTTGCCCATTTTTAATTGGGTTGTCTTTTTGTTGTTGAGTTGTAAGGGTTCTTTATATGTTCTGGATACTGGACCCATATCGGACGTATGATTTGCAAATGTTTTCTCTCATTCTACAGTTTGTCTTTCACATTCATGATAATGATCTTTGATATATAGAGATTCTAATTCTGATGTAGTCTAATTGATCTATTTTCATTGTTGTTGCTCTTGACTTTGGTGTCATATCTAGGAATCCATTGCTAACTCCAAAGTGATGAAGACTTACCCCTATATGTTCTCGTAAGAGTTTTATAGTTTCAGCTCATGATCGCTTTGAGTTAATTCTTACGTGTGGTGTGAGGTAGGGGGTTCACTTTATTCCTCTGCATGTGGGTATGCAGTTGTCCTAGCACCATTTGTTAAAGAGACTATTATTTCCCCTTTGACTGCTTTAGTTACACTTGTAATTAAACATTCTCAATGGTTTTTTAATTCATACAATAACAAAGTTAGCAAAAAAATATAGCGACCACTCAGCATCATCATTTTGCCATGTTTATTTCAGATTTTCTCTTTATATTTTTTGAAACTTTTATTGGCATACAACATCACAGAGAAAAGTGTAAGTATCATAAGTGTATAGCTTAACCCTTTTTCACAAAGTTAACACACCTGTGAAACCAGCGTCCGTCTGGTGGGAGGAGCAGAACCCGACCCCTTCACCTCTTCTGCTCCTGTGCTACTTTCGATTTGCTACAGTTCTCCCCACAAGGATATAACCCCTGTCCTGATTTCTATTAGGATTAATTGTGTCTGTTTGTATTTTATATAAATGGAATCATACAATAGATACCTGTTTGTATATTCATTTGCTCATATTTATATTTGTGAGATTTATCTATATTTTTGCATGTATTGTAGTTAAAAAGAATTTTTTTTAAAGAAACCAAACATTATGGATTCAGTTGAACCCCCAGCTGTACCTCCTAGATGCCCTTCCTCTCCATCCCTACTCCAAGTTCATCATTCTTATTTTAAAATACTATTATCATGATGGAAATTGGAAGTGCAATATCTTATTTGGATTAAATTACTGATTATTTTTAAAAAATACTATCATCAGACATGTTTCGATATGAACAATATGTATTATGGGTTTACATGTTTTTGTTCTCTATGTAAATGGCATCGTAGTCTGTGTGTCATTACTGCAATTCTTGTTTTTTGCTTAACATTAAAAACCTTTATCTTCATACATTTAACCCTACTTCATTAATTATAGCTATGTTATAGTACTGCATTGTGTGAATATACCTCTACTCCTTTGGTCTATTGCAGTTGCCTTTTGATAGACATTCAGATAATTGCCACTTTTTTTTTTTTTTTTTTTTTTTTGCTATTAGAAACAGTGCTGCCATGCGTATCCATGTCTGTTCTGGTCTCCTTTGCACGTATGTGAATGTTTCTCTACGGAGTATACCTAGAGATTGCTGGGTTGTAGCATATATATACTTTCAACTTCATCAGATATTGTCAACTTTTTCTCCAAAGTGGTTGTACTAATCTCCATCCCAGCATTCCTCCACCCCTCACCAGCATTCGATAGTGTTAGGCTTTTTAAAATATTGCCAATCGGAAGAGTCTGAATTAAGGTCCTGCTTTTCTATTTAAATAGCTCTTTTACTTACAGAGATCACACTTGCGTTCTGGGAAGCTTGGGAAACCTGGTGTTCACCCTGCACTTTGTTCAGTAGTTCTTAAGCCTGGATGATCATGCGAATTACCAAGGAAGGTTAGAAAACACAGATGACTTGGTTCCATCCCAAACCTATCTTGGTACTGGTATAGTTCCCTGATATTTGTAAAGGTTCTTCACATTATTTGGCTTGGTTGGAGAACACTCTGCCTCAAATCATACAAATCTTTGGAATAAAACTCTTTCATCTTTTCTGGATTTTTTTTTTTTTTAAACAAATGAGAATCCTCCCCATCCTGATCTACCCAAGTGTTTCATGCCTTAGGGAGCAAAAAGTTGTGGATTCTACTATAGTAAATTAGTAACAGTAAAAATTGCTGTGCAGACCGTTGGGCATACAGCCCTCCCGCTTTGTGCTGGGACTTGCAGCTGGCAGTGGGCTCATCACCCACAGCTCTGCAAGTTCCTCAACTTCACAGGACCCGTTGTAGCCTCTTGCTCGTTTCTTTCATCGTGTTTATCACACGATGAAACACAAAGTTCTTTATTTATTGTGGGTTTACTTGTCAAAGTCTGTCTTTTCTATTGGTTGGTGAGAACAAGGACCAGGACCGTTTCGTTCATCCTGCTGGCCCCTGTGTCCTGCATTCTCGCCTGGCACATGGTAGACTCTCAGTAGGTGCTGAAGTTAATGGTCTTCAACGGTGATCGTCAGTCATCTTTTTTGTGGTGGTGTTGTTAGGGCAGCTCTCAGAAAGGATAATTAAAAGAAACAACTCACAACTTTTTCTGGCCCTCCTGGATTTTCACCATTGTCCTTGATCATTTACCTTGTAGCCTCAGTGCTTGGGGTGGTTCCATGTTAGTAGTAGTAGTAATAGTAGTACTAGCAGCAGTAGTAAGGGTAGTAGCGGTGGGAACAACAAAAGTAGTCAATGATAGGTAACATTTAAATGGCGCTTATTGGGTGCCAGCAGCTGTTCTAAGTGAGTTGCATAAACTAACTCATTTAATTCTTACCATAACCTAGTGGGGGTAGGTACCGTTATAACTGGCATTTGACAGAGGAGAAAATTGAGATATAGAGAGGCTGAGAAACCTGCCCAAGTTCACACAGCTAGGGGCTGAGATCAGCCCTCAGGCCAACTGGCTCCCAAGTGCATGCCCCTTACCCCCAGGACCTGCTGGTTTGGGTGAAGGGAGGAGCATCATGAAGCTCACAGAGCACCTGTAATAATGTTGGAGCAGTGAATTAATTGCATATTGCTGCATAACAGATTACCCCACAGTAATGACTTAAAACAACGATGTATGTATTTCTGGTAGTTTCTGTGGGCCAGGAATCTGGGTGTGGCTTACTGGGATTCTCTGGCTCGGGGTCTCTCACAGGCTGAGGTCAAGGGGTTGGCCAGGGCAGCTGTCATCCAAGGTTCTGTTGGGGCAGGATCAACTTCCAGACAACATCAGCGTTGTTGGCAGGATTCAGTTTCTTGGGGGTTGTCAGACTGAGGGCCTTAGTTCTTTACTGGCTCTTTGCCAGAGGCCACCCTCAGTTCATTGCCACATGGGCCTCTTCATCAGCTACCTCCCATGTCAATTGGCTTCATCAGAGAGAGGAGGTGGGAGTGTGAGCAAGACAGAAGTCATGGTCTATTGTAACCCAGTCTCGGAAGCAACATGCCTTCACTCTAGCCTTATTCTATTATCAGGAGCAAGTCATACGTCCAACCCCACACCAGTGGGGTGGATGACACAAGGGCATGAATACCAGGAGGTGGGGACCATTGAGACTCATTTTGGAGATTGCCTACCCAGGCAGAAGATAAAGGCAGCTGCATGAGCCGCTCTTCTGATCCAGTGATGCAGCATCGACATGCTTTGAAACGGCACTTTTTAAGGGACTTTTTGTCCCAGATGCGAGTAGGTACTTTCAGACTGTGTAGGACATGCGTCCATGGTAACTTTCGAGGAGGGAGGGAGGCTTTCCTCCCACCCAGCTGCTGCTTTCCCCACTGGCCCACACCTGGCCTGACCCCTGGCTCCTAAGCCATATCTTGAGTACACATCTGATATCAAGAACATCATGGCTGGAAGCAACACCATAAATCCTTGGGGGTGGGGGGGGGTTGTTTCCTGGAGCATTAGAGTCATTATCTCCTATGGAATTACTTTAGTTTTGTTCCAGCCTTTATTTTCTCAAGTTCTGGGGCTGTGGGCTGTGGGCTGTGCTGAGGTCATTTGAGGGTTGAATCATCGTTGAATAGTCCCCAAGAGCAGCCATGCTAGACCAAGTGAGCGGCATACACCACCCTTTGTTTAGTCGTAAGCGACTCTCATCCCCAGGGACGTGTCATGTTTTATGAGCTGTGACCCCTGTGTCTTCCCATGGCAAGACAGGGACTCTATGTCTGGAAGTATGGGATACTGTTGGATGGGCATAGCTATTTTTATTTTAAAATAGCGTGCCTCTCCTTCCCAGGTTTTATAAAAAAAAAAAAAAATCAACATTTACAGTTAAGGCATTTAGAACAACTGAGTAGGTAAACGAGTGGGCATCAAAGCTATTCATCTCCTTTTTCACCACCCAAGATAACCAATTATCTTTTCAGGGGGTTTTCCTTTCAGTCTTTTTCAAAGCATGTACAAGTGTAAATTTTATACACATTTTTATAAAATTGGCATCAAACTTCCTATAAAGCTTTCTGAGCTGCCCCCCACCCACTAAACTATATGTATACAATGAAAATGTTCTCATATAAGTAGAATATGATTTTTATGATTTTTAAAGTATGCCTGGTGTTTTCATGAAAGAATGTACTGCTATTTCATGAACTTTTCTTATTTTGGATGCTTAAGCTGTTTCTCATTTTTGACTGCTAAAAATAACGCTGTGAGCATCCATCTTTGCAAAGCTGTCTTCAGTGAAATACATATTATTTTGCTAAGTTTTCTTATTTCCTGACCTGTTTCTTTGATTTGGGTGGGTGGAAGGAAATCAGGGTCCAGGGTTTTGAACTAGTTTTCTACTTTGCACAAATATCACTATACTCCTCTAATGCAACAATTCTCCTCCTGTGGGGCATTGGAAAATGTCTGGAGACATTTGTGATTGTCACAACCCTGGGTAGGTGGTCCTACTGGCATCTAGTGGGTGGAGACCAGGGATGCTGCTTAGCATGGATAGTTCCTATGACAAAGAATGATCTGGTCTCATAAGTTAATTGTGCTGAGGCTGAGAAGCCCAGTTCTGATGTGTTCATATAGCCAACCTGTTATATGCAAATGACTGTTCAATTACCTGATGGGGAAGTTTTAGCTTAGTTACAACACTGCTCTCGGCTTGGTTTACCATCTGTTGACATTTACAGTTTTGCTTTCCCATGTCTGTTTCATCAAGCTTTTTGAACATGTGTGAGTTCATGCATGATACTTGGCAGCATCTTTTTGCATCCACAAAGTAAGATATTTTCTTCGCATGGATCTCTGTCTCCTAAGCAGTTAGGTAAGCTTAGAGAAGCCAGTTGCTCTGAGACTCTTGAGTCTGTCTTTCTGAAGGAAGGTTGTGTCGCCTGTTTTTGTTTTGTACAGGATGCCTCAATGCCATTGCCCACTTCCCATGTGGAATGGTGAAGTTGGGCCACTGGTGTAGATCACACCGTTGTCATTGTTTGAATAAAGGAGGCCTTTGAACGGGTGCCAGCCACAGACCAGTGGGAAAACATGAGGCTTGAAAACAATACAGCACAACCAGCCCATCTCTGTAGATTTATAGCGTAATCTTGCCATAATATGGGAACAAAGTAAACTTGTGATGAACTTGGTGGGAGGAAATGACTCATGGGAGGAGATAGTTGATACAGTATTTATATTGGACAAAACTCTGAACTTGCTTGAGCCCCATCTATAATAAAGGAAGCTGGGCGGGGGGTGTGTGATTTCCTACAGCCACGTTGTTAAGCATCATTTGGGTAAAGGGGAAAGGAAGAGAAACCTCTGATGCTTTCATGTTCAGACCCCACAGCTTTCTTTGGCCTGAGTCACACGCAGGCTACAGCAGCAATTCATCAAAGATAACACATGCCATTGAATGTGTTTAAAACACGGGTGCCTCTTCTTGCCCGGGGGTGATTTTAATGAGTCAGCGAGTGGTTCTAAAAGATTGTCAGTGATTAGAGAGCATCAAAAGTTGTTTTAAATGCAGAAACTGTAGTACTAACCTGGCTTTATTTCATATTGAATGAAGACTTTGTAGACATTCATTCTGGGCTTCCTGGGGTAGCAGAATTTAGGCACAAGATGTTGATGGCCGTACACGGTTTCCTTGCCCGTCTCTACTCTCTCCTTCTTGGTTGTGGAGCTGTCCTGCACGTTGTAGGATGTGTGGCAGCTTCTCTGGCCTCTACCTACTAGATGCCAGTAGCTCACACCCCGAGTTGTGACATTCAGAAGCATCTCCAGGCATTGACTGCCAGGTGTCCCTGGGGACAAGATCACTCCTGTTGAGAGTCACTGGGCTAAGCCTTGTTTTCTACATGCAGTAGACCCAGGGACTTAAGAAATTATGATCATCCCACCAGAAATAATATCATTGAGGGACACTTTCTGTGCATCTGCCCTGCGCCAACTGCTTTGTGTGGATTATCTAGTTTCAGCCACCACAGTTTAGGTAGTAAGGATTGTTGGTATCCTGTTTCAGATGAGGAAACTGGGGTTTAGAGAAGAGAAGCGACTGTGCACGTGCACACAGCTGGAGCTGGTGCCAGGTCTGAGCACTTGGTGCCTGTGGAGGTGCCACCTACCACCCAGAAAGTCTGGTCAGGGTGAACTGGAACTCTGGGTGATTTGATATCTAGGTAAGTCCTTGGACAGACATAGAGGTCTGGAAGTTTCTAGATTAGTGATTCTCAGCTGAGACAGTTGCCCCCCCAGGGAACATTTTTGATTGTCACCAGTGGGGCTGCTGCTGGCATCTAGTGGGTAGAGGCCAGGGGTGCTGCTAAAAGTCCTACAAGGCACCAGACAGTCCCTACAACAAAGATTGATACAGCCCAAAGGTCAATAGTGCCGAGGGTGAGAAACCCTGATCCAGATTGTTATCTTCCCTGCTCTTTTGGTGATACTGGCAGTCCTACATGTAAATTTAAAATTATCTTAGAGCGTAGGAAGCCATTCCTGTTGGAATAGCAATAACTTTGAAAACAAAGGTCTTAATCCTTTTGATCTTGCTCTCATCATTTAATAATTTTCCAAATAAATGCTTTGAATTTTCTTCTGATTTCTGTGGCCTTTGCCCCAAAGTGAGGCCCCCTCTTGCTTTTTATCTCTGGCCAAGTGAAAGAACGCTGGCGTCTGTGACGTACACTCCGTACACCCTCCATCGTGGGTAGCGGGCGCTGGAGCAGAAAGCGTGTTCCTTTTGGTTACTCATTCTTCCTGGCCTCCCTCTCTAGGATGAATCAACTGGAGAAATTACGTTTTACATGAAGGGAGCGGATGTTGTCATGGCTGGCATCGTGCAGTACAACGACTGGCTGGAGGAAGAGGTAAGCAAGACGTGGGCCATGAAAACCGGGCCTTGAAAGCAGTTCTGAAGCGGCATTGCCTTGCATGGGATAGTGAGGTGGGCCTCTGTATTCGTTGTCTGTGGTGGTGGAACAGACCACCCTGAGACTTAGCTGTTTGAAACAACACATGTTGATTCCTCATGGTTTCTGTGGGTCAGAAAGCCAGGCATGGCCTAGCTGGGTCCTGTGCTTCAGGGCCCCCCGATGCTGCAGTCAAGGTGTCAGCTGGGGCTGTGGTCTCATTTCAAGGCTTGACTGGGGCAGGATCCACTCTGAGCTCCGTCAGTGGTTGTGGGCAGCCTTCAGCCCCTCCTGTTCCTTGCCACGTGGGCCTCACCAGAGGGCAGCTCACACCTGGCTGCTGGCTTCATCAAAGTGAGCAAGTCAGGGAGCAGGAGAGGCTGCTAAATAAGACAGAAGTCACCGTCTTCCGTAACCTCATCTCAGAGGTGATGTCCCCTCACTCTTGCTGCTGTCTGTTTGTTAGGAGTAAGTCATGAGGTCCAGCTCACACTCAAGGGGACGTTGTCACACAAGGGCATGAGTTCCAGGAGGCAGGGACCCTTGGGGGCCATATCAGAGGCTGTTTACCCCAGTTTGTGACATGTACAGTTGGCCGGCAGCCAGAGGGGAGGAGCTCTCAGGTTTATCAGGCTATTTTGTTTCCTTTCTCAGCTCCAGGTGGGGAATTCACATTTTACATTTAGTAACATGACGTTTTCAATTTGGGGGTTGCAAACCCATGTACCTACAGAGGCCAGGCAGGTAACGCAAATGGATGAAATAGGCCTGGGTGTGTTTTCCTGGCACTTTGCGTGTTAAATGTATTGGAAGGTTCTTCACTTGACAACTGTGTTTTCTGGGAACACACAGGAGCAGCCACTTCTTAGCCATCACTGACTGTGGTTATTTGGGAAAGTGCACCTGGTTTTGTCAGATGTTCAGTGTTTCTACCGAACCTGTGATCTAGATTTGGGGTGACTTACAATGTTGACTTAAATTTCAAAACATATACTGTGCCAGTCAAAGAAAACCTACATGTGGGTCATACTGGGTCTATGGGCTGCCCCTCTGCGGCCTTCCCTGTAGACGGTTTGCTTCAGGGAAGATCATTTTAGGGGAAAGCAATTGTCTGATTTTCCATTTTCCCTGTCCCCTTGGAAGGGGCACATCCATGTCAGCGTCCTCAGTGAGAGTCACAGCTCCCCGCTGACTTGGGTCTGTTTTTCAGTGTGGCAACATGGCCCGAGAAGGGCTGCGGGTGCTCGTGGTGGCGAAGAAGTCTCTAGCAGAGGAGCAGTATCAAGACTTTGAAGTAAGTCATTTTGTGACCTTTCCCATGTGTTTGCAGCCCTACTCACCTTCCCGGTGACATCTCCTGCCAGCACCCCCTGGCTTATTCTCCTCAAGCCCTGCTGCCATCATTTCTGAGCACATTAGGTTCACTCTTGTGTGGGGCCTTTGCACCTGCTCTTCTCTCTGCCTGGAACTCTCTTCCCTCACAGAGCTCCATGGCCCACTCCCTCACTTCCTTTGGGTCTTGGTTCAAATGCCACCTCCTCCGAGAAGTCTTCCTGGACCACCTGTCTAATGCATCCCCACCCTTTTGCTTTCCATCCTTCACCCCGTTTAACTTTCTGCATGACACTTAACACCATCTTTAATGACCTTGTTTGTATTTTTTAACATTCATCTTACCCATCTCCTCTCTGGAATGCAATCTTTTTAAGGGCAAGGGCTTCATCAGTCTGGTTTGCTCTTATATCCCCAATGCACATAGTATACCTTCTGAAAAATTTGTCATAAATCACCCTCTTGGAGCCCAAATTTCTTTAAGTATAAAAAATGTTGGAGTTGAACTAGATCATTGACTCATCTGTTGTCATCTCATCCTATAGATTGTGCATTCCCTGAGGGAAGGGTCCTTGTCTTGTTCACTGCTGTGTGCCTGGCATGAAGCCAATGTGCATGAATGCAGGGGAGGGGCAGGGGGCTGGGGGACAGGCTCTTGGGTCCTTGCCCAGCTCTTCCCGGAGAATTCTGTGTGGGTCTGTCTCGTCTGTGTGGTTGGGTTCCTGCTTTATTTTTTTTTTTTTTTAATCAAGAGTTCTACCCCTGATAAATAACACCTGCCTTTCAATTTTTAAAAGTATTTGCTTTGAATGGGCCCATGAAGGGACTTTTGGTTTTCTTTCATGTTTTTGCTAACATGGTAAAGATGGAATATGCAGAAGAATTGGGTTAGTGGTCTTCAGACGTGGGACTTTAGAAAACCTGGCAATCCAGAGTTTTGGTTATGCAGTGCATGGTATGTGTGGCAGCACCTACTGTTTTTTGAGGTCTTGGGTTGTGCTAGTCCTCGAGACAGCCCAGTGTGATTGGTGCTGTTATTGTCATTTCGTGGAGGAAAGCAAGTGAGGCTGGGAGAAGTTAAGGGACCTGCTGGAAGTCTCACAGTGGGGGAGGGTAGAGCAGAGGGTGGGACTCAAGTCCTTTCCAGCTCCAGCGTCTGTACTGGTGACTCAGGAGGAGGCCAAAAGCCTGTTTCCCCCCGCTAGGGTCCAGCCCACCTGTTGGAGTCCCCCCACCCTGTGTTCCTCGCTCAGCAGGGTGTGGGCAGCCCTGCCTCCCCCTTCCCCGCCCTGAGCGGTGACTGCATCTCCTGCTGTGTTCCAGGCCCGCTATGTCCAGGCCAAGCTGAGTGTGCACGACCGCTCCCTCAAAGTGGCCACTGTGATCGAGAGCCTGGAGATGGAGATGGAGCTGCTGTGCCTGACGGGCGTGGAGGACCAGCTGCAGGCTGACGTGCGGCCCACCCTGGAGACCCTGCGCAACGCTGGCATCAAGGTAGGGCGGGCCTGCCTGTGGCCTGGTCACGGTGTGGGAAGGAGCTCCCACGCCAAAGGGGCCATCATTTCCACCCTCACGCCCTGGTTTTGGGAGACGTCTTGTGTGGCGTTTGCTTTTGCCGTCTGCCTCCTCTAAGCACCCTGGGCTCCCTGAAGGTGAGGACCATGTGTGTCTCCTGATGGCTCAGGGCCAAGCACAGGGTCTAGTGCACCGCTGCTCATTATGTTCTAGTTGAGTGACTGGTCAGTCAGCCATCTGTCATCTGACTGACCACCCAACAGAGTGACCACCAGCACCAGCAAACTGCCACACAGTTGTGCCCCCCACCGTATCCATGGGTTCTACCCACCAATTGTGAACCAATTGTGGACTGAAAATATATTTTTGAAGTCAATAGGGAAAAAAACAAAACAGTACAACAGCTATTTACATAGCACTTACATTGTATTAGGTATCATAAGTACTCTAGAGATGATTTAAAGTATACGGCAGGATGTGTGTAGGTTGTGTGCAAATACTACGCTATTTTATGTCAGGGACTCGAGCATCTGTGGATTTTGGTATCTGTGAGGGTCCTGGAACCAGTCTCCCACAGATACTGGAGGACAACTTCATGTACATTTTGTACTCTATTCTTTGGGGCCCAAAGCCTCTATCTAGTAGTTTAGTGTAGAGAGGCCGGCAGAGGGCGTCTGAGGACCAGGCTCTGTCTCAGTGAGCCCAGGCAAAGCGTTAGCAGACTTACGGCCTGAAGCTCCTGTAAATGTGTGTGTTTGCCACTTGCCTCCACTCAAAGCAGCTCTCGCTGAGTCCTGGAGCCTGCATATGGCAAAAGCGCCTGCCCTTTGACCAGGGCCACGTAGGAGCACAGAGCAGTCTCGGCACTCAGGCCCTGGGAGGTCACATGCATGGGTCATGTTTCCTACTCAACCATTCTGTCATGTACCTTTGGCTCAGAGGCCTGGTTCATCACAAGGAAATTGCCAGCAGGATCCCGTCTGTGGACATCTGGTGGCAGCAGGCCCATTTCTGCTGCACGCATTGTAGTGTTTAAAATTGGGCACTGGCAATTTCTGAGATTTTCTCTTAGACTTTTGAAGATTCCACTTTCTGCTTCCAGCTTTGTCTTGGCATTTTTCTCCTTCTCAAAATTGTTCTATCCAAGAAGAGCTGTTTTATTCAAGGATGGCCACAACTTCTCTTTCTGGCTTCCCCTGTTGGATGTGAACCGGGGGAGAGCATGTGGAAGGGTGGCAGGCTAGTTTGTAATTAAGGTCTAAGGTACCATCATTCACAGGAAAATCTCTACTTCAGCCCCTTTTACAGATGCAGAAACTGAGGCTGAGGGAGGCGGTCACACTCCCCAGGTTCTCACGCTGGGAGGTGGCAGAACTGGGGCTGGAGTTTGGGTCTTGGCACTTCCCGCAGCACCTTCCTCTTGTCCCAGCATGGGAGATGGCCACGTGAAGAGCCGGATAATTCTTTTCATGGTTTTCTAGGACTTGAGCCTCCTAGCTCCTTTCCCAGCCCAGAGTTTGTTCTCTTACACTGAGCCCTGAGAGCTGGTACTAAACCAGGATTACTTTAAAGAATACTGATTTTAGGCCAGATGGGATATTGAAGGGAAACACTGACCCAAACTGGGGTCAAACCCAGAGGAGTGGGCCCGGGACACTCAGCCCCAGGGGTGCCTGGCACCTCCGTCTGCCCGTCTCCCTGCCCAGATCCCCATTCCTGCTGCTCCATCTGTTGCTTCTGTGACCCTTGGCAAGTGACTAACCACTCAGTGCTTCTGTTTTCTGCCTCACAAAGTTGTCGTCAGGGTGAACGCGTCTCACCACGGGCAGCACTTAACAGGCGCCTGGCGCTCAGTGCACACCCGAAGTGTCTGTTGTTGTTTTCTTTCCTATCCTTCCCCGCTGTCCAGATGTCCTTTGTCTGATGACTCTAAGTCTCCTCCCTGCTGGGAGCAAAGAGAGCAGAAGGGTTCATGAGTTAATGAGGTAAAACAGCAGAGCAGGAAGCACAATCCGGTTGGACTCAGAGGACCCGGGTGCTGAGCCTGGTTGGGACGAGAGCTAGCTGTATGGCTTTAGGGCAAGTCACCTCCTCTCTCTGGGCCCACAGCAGTGAAATACAGAACAATCTGATGTAAGAGCTGGAAGAACCTGGCACATTTATGGTCAGCATTTTCTAGGCAGGGTTAACCCCCAAGAAAGTCTGTTCCGAGCATCTGACATGTAAAAGACCATAACATCACAAATCATGGTTTCCTATAGGACACGGAAGTGACCCCCACGCAACCTTTCTCTTCTTTTAGGTTATTTCTTGCTTTTGGACAAATTCCCAGAAGGGGATTGCGAGGTCTAACTCTGCATTCTGTAGTGTGTGGCCAAGTGGCACTTTCTAGAAGTGTCCCACCCTCTTTTGCTGCCACCAGCAGTGGTTGCCCAGGGTCCCAAAGCCCTTGAACTGGGTGTTTCCTGTGGTGTGTTGGGGACACTATGAGTGTCAAGGAGGTAAACAAAGCATACCAAGTTCAGCTCGATGTTGTTGGAAACTCAGCTGATGCAGATGGCAGGTCAACCCCAAAGACGAACAGGACCTTTTTCATGCTGTGATTTCAGGTTTGGATGCTGACAGGGGACAAGCTGGAGACGGCAACGTGCACAGCGAAGAATGCACATCTGGTGACTAGAAACCAAGACATCCACATTTTTCGACTGGTAAAGCCTTGTCTGTGTCGGGGCACTGTGGGGGTTATGCTTTGGTTTGTCCTGTAACCCCACAACTTCAAGTGGGCCCCTAAAGATGGGAGGGGAAGCATGTGAGCCACCTAGGTGGGGCAGCTTTTAGACCGTCACTGGTCTGGGTGGGATTACTGAATGACCGGGTGCAGGCTGAGGAATTCCTTCTGGTAGTGGTTTAGGAGCACCTTGTCACAGCCCTGTGCTAATATTGCTGTGCGCTTGACCTTCTGGAGGGTCACGGTTCCCTTTAAGAAGCTGGTGAAAGTTAGGCACTGTCTCCGGAAAGAGGCAGATCAGCTCATGCACGTGAAATTGTGCGTTTGATTCTCAGGATCTCACTGAACCCCTGGAGGCCAACTCCTTGGATAAGAAAAAATCCCAGGCCACAGATAGTGGCCTGTCTGCCTTCCTGAGGGGAAGCATTTAGGACCATTGAGGAGCCTTCTGAAGGAGGTGAATTGGGTGGGCAAATGAGGAATTGCCCGCCCTTGTGGCAAGCACTTGAGCAAAACAATGCACTCATTGGGAGCTTCTCCCAGCAAGGACTGTACTGAGCTTATTGAGGGAGGGCAGTGAGGGCCACCAGCTCCGCTTTGGGGCAGGATGCAGCAACCCTATGTATCTGAAACCAGAGCCACCATCCCAAACAACCAGAGGGGTTCTAGATGTTTTGTGGGTCTCCCCTTCACCCCTGCCTTTGGTCCATAGCACATAGAAGCTTCAAGAAATCCAGCAATTTTTGGAACAGCACAGTGTTACGTAAAGGCAGATACAATTGATTCTCATTATTTGTGGATTCTGTATTTGTGAATTTGTCTACTCACTAAAATCTATTTGTGACCTCAAAATCAATACTCATGGCACATTCACAGTCATTCACAGATATGTTTGGAGTGGCGAAAAGTTTTAGTTGCCCAACGTGCACATTCCTAGCTGAGGTTGAACACCGTAGCCTTCTGCCTTCTCGTTTCAGCTCACAAACAGTAAACTAGCGTCCTTTTTGTGGTCCATTTAAGTATCAGGTTTTGGGCATTTTTCTGCTTTCTGTTGGCAGTTTGCTGTTTTAAACAGCCCCCCAGCAGAGTGCTGAAGTGCTGCTGTCTAGTGTTCCTAAGTGCAAGAAGACTGTGATGTGCCCTGTGGAGAAAAAGCATGTGGTAGATGAGTTTCCTTCAGGCACCAGTGGTAGTGCTGTTGGCTGCAAGTTCAATGTGAATGAATCAAGTGTCTTTATACAGAAACACACATAAGTCAGGGTTACATATTGACGAAGATATTGTGACCAGAGGCTTGCAGGAACCTAACCTTGTGTTTCCTCTAGAGACAATGATTCAATATTTGCTAATTCAGTGTTTGCAGTGACTTTATAGAACTTAGCTTAAAACATAAGAATTGACTGTACATTCTAGAATTCAGGGGATTGCAAACTATGGCCCACGTGCTAGCCACCTGTTTTTTGTACATAACAGGTGTTTTATTTTATTGGAATATAGACCTAGCCCCTTGTTTACGTATTGTCTATGGCTGCTTTTGTGCTACAACAACAGAGTTGGGTAGTTTTGATTGAGACCGTATGGTCGGCAAAGCCTGCAGTGTTTAACATCTGGTCCTTTACAGAAAAAGTTGGTCACCCCTGCCAGGTGCATGGCTTCAAATACCTGCTCCACAACTTACTTGCCGTGTTACTTTAGACAGGATGACAGATCTCACCATGCTTCAGTTTCCTTAGGTGTAAAGTAGAGTTGTTTTCAGTATGCACCTGGTAGAGTGGTCGTGAGAAATAAATGATAAAAAAAATCCATGAAAAGTGCCCAGCACGGTGCCTGGCACATAATGAAAGTGCAGTCGCTTTTTGTCCTGGGGGAAGTGGAAGGTGATGGTTGGGGCACAGGCCTCCCAATTCCTAACACAATCGTAACAAACAGGATTTCATTTGGCTCTGGGTCAGGTGTCAGGAGAGGGGCCAAGGTCCTTGGCTGGGGTGGCCATTGTCCTCAGACCGGCTCCAGGAAGCCGTTGTTTATTGTTCTATCATCTCTGGAAAGCAGTGCCTTCTCCATCTCTCTGTTCCCTTCCAGGTGACCAACCGTGGGGAGGCCCACCTCGAGCTGAACGCCTTCCGCCGGAAGCATGACTGCGCCCTGGTCATCTCCGGAGACTCCCTGGAGGTAGGCGTGGGGACCCTGATAGCCACCTCCTCCCAGGAGCACAGGCCTCTTCCTGCTGCCGTGGGGGGAGCTGCGGGCCGGGAGGAGACATGGGCTGAGCCACCGCCTCTCCCTCCAGGTTTGCCTCAAGTACTACGAGTACGAGTTCATGGAGCTGGCCTGCCAGTGCCCGGCCGTGGTCTGCTGCCGCTGCGCCCCGACCCAGAAGGCCCAGATCGTGCGCCTGCTCCAGGAACGCACCGGGAAGCTCACCTGTGCAGTGGGTAGGCGACTGCCCGGGCCCATCCTGCTGGCACACTGGGTTTACTTTCCATAGGATAATTGGATTCTACTGCTACATTCTTCCAATTCCCCAGCCACTTTACTCGGGTCATGATTTTTTCCTCCCCGTGGATGTTGGTCATCTACTGGTTATTTTTAATATTTGCATTTGAGAGAGAGTAGATAAGTGTCCAAGGGCCTCCCTGCCTTTCTAGTGACACGGGAACTGAGCATCACAGAGGGGTGAAGACCATACACTGCAGAGTTGGATCTGGGTTCAAATCTCTCCGCCGATTCTCACTAGCTGGCTGCTCCATGCTGGAGCCCCGGGCCAGTCGCCTGGTCTCTCTGAGGCTCAGCAGCTTTGCCTGTGAGATCGGATCCTGATAGCACAGGTGGTTGGAGAGATTACGCTAAGATTACTTAGTAGGCACTCAGCAAAAGGTCGAAAATGGATTGTTATTTAAAGGAGGAATGCGATGTGGGGGCTGTCTTTTCTTGCCTCTCCTCACTTTCCTGTCTTTTCTCTCCGATCACAACCCGCAGGTGATGGAGGCAATGATGTCAGTATGATTCAGGAGTCCGATTGTGGCGTGGGGGTGGAAGGAAAGGTGAGCAAGCTGCCTGCCACGAGCTGGAGTCTGTCTACCTGTTTCTTTCCCCCCAAAGACACAGCTTTAATGCTCCCGGAAGTTCTAGATAAGAATCCATGTATCTAGATAAGGAACCGTGTCTCACGGTTTCCTTGGTTCACCTGGAAGTCCTTATCACTGTATCTTACAAATGGACAAATGCTGACTGTTTGCTTGTCAAAACCTAAATTTTAAAAACAGGTGTTCTGCTATATTTTTGGGGTAAGATAAATGTACTTCAGACTTTTTGGTGGTAGTCAGCATTGTCACTTAAAGCCTTGGTTATCAGGCCACGTGCTGATCTCCTGGGGTTTATGGAAGAACATGGTGTGGTTTCCCCTCACAACAGGCCTTGGCAGCTATGATTTTTTAAAAAGTTTGTGTTATAAAATAATTTTGCTGTCTTTCCCTCCTTGTCGACTGTGTAACTGCCTCTTACAATTTACTTTGCCCTCTCTAATTCGTAATCTGTAAGTTACTATATGCAAGAAGATTGGTCACCAAGTTTGTTAGAACTATGTGTTGAGTAAGAGTACATTGGGCTTGAGGGAGGACCAGAAATGCTTTCCCGTATATTTTGTTGCAGATCTTCATGAATTTGGCTAATCTATAGGCCTTTTTTTCTTTTTTTTCCTTTTTTTCCTTCCCACCCTTTCTGGCTCTCAGCCAGATGACTTGAGGTTGCAGAGATAAATGATTCTTGAATGAGATGATATGTTTGAAATCCGTATAGGTTACTAGAATGTTGGTTTTGAGAAAGGATGCTTGAGTTTAATAGAATTCTTTACCAGTTCTATATAGAACTAAAACATTCCCTTTCTATTAAAAAATTATATCCTGATCTCTTTGTTTATTAGAGTATAAAATAAGTGCTCACTACAGAAAATTAAAACAATTTGGAAGTAAAGTGCATCATTTCTTTTAGACAGCTGCATCAAACTAGTAACATTGGTTATTCTTCCAAAATTTTTTCTATGTGTATATAACTGGTTATGGGCGTGTATATATTTGTTATATATACATATGTCTTACATGTGTATATATATATTATTTTCAAGTATAATTTTAAATTAAAAACATACTGTGCATTTTGTTATGGAGCTTGTTTTAAATCTGTTATATCTTGGATTTCTTTCTACATCAGGGCATGTAGAGCCATCACTTTTATCCTCCCTCTGACTTTTTATTTTGAAAAATGTCACCCCTTCAGAAAAGTTGAAATAGAACGAGCTTCCGTGTGCCCTTCACTTCAGTTTACCGGTTGTTAACATTTGCCACATTTTCTCTCTGAATCAGTTGAAAGTATGTGTCAGACATAATATGTTTCCCCTAAATACTTCAACACGTATCACCTAAGAACAAGGATATTCTCCTACCTACACAAAATAATATTATCACTGCCAGCCAAAAGTAACATTGATATGATGGTAATATATAATATTCATAGTCAGATTTCTCTAATTGTCTTCAGATGTCTTTGTAGCTTAAAAAAAAAAAGCCGCAGGAGCCAATCAAGGGTCACAAAGTGCATTTCTTAGCATGCTTTTGTGTCTCCTTAATCTTCCTTAATGTAGAACACTTTCTCCGTCCATTTTTGAGGAGGGGTGTTTTTCACTATGTTTGGGGAGGGGTCTTTTTCACGACATTGCTTTGTTTTTTTCTTTTGGTAGCTGTCTGGTCCGGAGATCTGAACCCTTGACCTTGGTGTTATAATACTGCATTCTAACCAATTGAGCTAACTGGCCAACCCTGTGACACTGGTGTTTTTGAAGCATTCGGGACAGCTGTAGAATGTCCCCAATATCTGTTAGATTGATTTGATTCAGATTCTGTTTTTGGTGTGAGTACCACATAAGGGGAATTTGTGTTCTCCCAGTTGTACCACATCAGGAAGCCCTAAGTTCCCTCTGTCCCATTATTGGCATCCAACAAGGATCTTTTAAAATGAGAGAATTCCATTAAAGATTGCCCTATAAGTTTTCTATTCTATAAATGTGCAGAGCTGTATGTTCAGGAATATTTCATTTAATATTGTTACTAGCATCAGTTTATTTTATTTATTTTATTTTTTTATTTTATCATGTACATATGTATGGGGTACATTGTGCTTTTTCAGTACATGCATATATTGCACAATGATTCACTTAGGGTAGACAGCTAAGTTTTGTACCCGTTAGTCTACCTCTTCTCCTCCCCTCCACCCCCAGTAGCATCAGGTCATTTCTCCTGTTACATTTAATTCTTAAGGGAGCTGAATTTTATGGAACACCCACTTTTGAGTCATACTTTGCTGCTTATGGGGTTGGCCAAACCCTCAAGACTTAATACAAGATCCACTTGTCCTCCAAATTATAAGTATCTGTGATTCAGAATGTTTTTTATTTAAATAAATTCTTCTTTTAGAACCAAATTTAGACTTGGACCATCAACTGCATACGGCTCGAAACCAAATAATCTCTTTATTGAAGTTCCTCAAAGATCTCTTTACAGTGTCTTACTTTTTCAATTAAAAAAGATGTGTTTGCCTTGACCCCTTGTGCTTCTGACAGTGCCTGATTTCATTGGATTTTAGGAAGGAAAACAGGCTTCCCTGGCTGCAGACTTCTCCATCACTCAATTTAAGCATCTTGGCCGGTTACTCATGGTGCATGGCCGGAACAGCTATAAGCGATCAGCTGCCCTCAGCCAGTTTGTGATCCACAGGAGCCTCTGTATCAGTACCATGCAGGTGGGTGGGCACCCAGCAACCTCTGCACAGATACACATGCCTACAGCATGCAGGTGGGCGGGCAGCTCTTTCCTTTACCCAGGTGCATATGGCCATGTGGTTGTCATGGAAAAAGCCTGGGAATTAGACGATGCTTTAGAAATGTTACCCTTACCTGGCCAGTTTAAATCCCCCACCTAGCCACGTTCCAGCTGATAGACCTTGGGTAAGTCACTTAATCTTGGTTCTCCAGATTCTTCCTCTATTAGGTGGCTGTCCATTTTCTGTTGCTTATAACAGAATACCCGAAACTGTGTAATTTATAAAGAAATGAAATGTATTTCTTACCGTTTTGGAGTCTGGGAAGTCCATGGTTCAGGGGGTATATCTGGTGAGGGCCTTCTTCTATGTGGGACTCTCTACAGAGTCCCATGGTGACTAGGGTGTCACATGGCAAGAGAAATGTTCATGAGCAAGAGAGAGCTAACCTTCTCACTCACTGTCCTCATAAAGCCATCAGAACCACACCCATTCCTCCATGAATGGATCAATCCATTCACAAGGGCACAGTCCTCACTGTCCAATCACCTCTTGAAGGCCCCCCTTTTCAAATACTGTGATTGGATTTCTCACCCTCTTAGTCCTGTTACAGTGTGGGTCAAGCTTCAGTGAGTTTTGGGGGGACATTCAGTCCACAGCAGTGGTGACGGCCATCCTTTCCATGTGGCAGTGATGCCCATCCAGTGCTTGGCATGAAGCGGGTGGAGTATAACTGATGGGAATTAATAGAATTAGGGGTGCGTTATTATAATTGGTTTGCCAGAGTGAGAGACGCAGAGTTGAATGCTGAATGAATATTCTGGCCCTGATGTTTTCACTTGCAGAGGCAAGGGTCACAGAGAGGAACCACAAAAAAAGAATAACTGACTTTTCTTGAACTCTTCCTATGCCCTGGGCATCAGGCTAAGTGTTCACAGTGCACTGTCTCATTTAATTTTCACAATAGCCTGAGTCCATTTTACAGATGGGGAGGCTGAGGCCCAGTAAAGGTGAGAAATTTGTGCAGTGTCCCACAGAGATTTATTCTACCCAGGAAGGTAGATCCTGAAGCCTGCACTTAAAGTCAAAATTCTCCTCCCTAAGTGCCCTCAACATTGGAGGGCTGAGGCCACCTCGACTTGCAAGGGTCAGCGTGTCTCATGGTGCGGAGGTTGTCACAGTGTCACGGTTTCCAGCAGAGCCTGGCTGGGAGTCGATCCTGGTTATCATGATTATTGATACCCTTGAGGATTAACATCTTACTCCCATTTAGCTTTTTCCCAAAAGGATTCTAGGGTGTATATTTTCCCACCTTCTCTTTCACCAGCTACTTCAAAATCTGTTGTCAGGCTGTAGCAGTTAAGGGAGGGAAAGAAAACATTTTGGGTTTTGAAAAGCTGATTTTCCTCTGGGAGGTGACAATACTCCCAGTTAGGTGGTGAGAACATAGGAATGGCAGATCCTGAACCCACATCTCTTTCTGACTAAACCACTTAGTATCTATGAGGCCTTGAGCACATCACTTTACCATTCCAGGTCTCAGTCTTCCCGCCTATAAAATGGAAAGATCTGCCTTGCCTTTGGACACGGCCTCTTTGAAACAGTTTTTTCTAAGGCATCAGTGCTGAAGGCATCCTTTCCGTTGTTAATAAAAGCAAAACAGGATAATGTATAAACATAAGGTGATATTTTAATTTATAGGGAAGGTGTGTAATCATATGTCAAGGGCAGTCTGCCCTGCAGAATGCGTCCAGTGGTGCTGCTTTATGTACTTGAGAATTCTCCCTCCACTGGCCTCATGCAGGCCTTCTGGAGGTGATTTTACGTTTTAAATATCTATTCATTTGTGAGTGGAAGGAGCTTTAAAGTGATTTTCATCAAAATGATCTAAAGCCAAACAGCTGGTGTGCTTCATCAGACCACATCTGTACTTTTAATTTATGTTAATTAATCAGTTGAACTGGATAATGCTGTGGCTTTAATCACTGGGAGATTAATCAGCTTGTCCCTGAGCAAACTGACTTCTGGAGTGCCCGGATGTTACCATTAATGTCGATTCAGAAAAACATTTGTAGGATGAGGCATAGTTCTTAAGGGAAACAATGCCTTTAACCCCTGTCTGCTGTGTTGAAAGTGGCTGAATGAAAGCAGGTCCCAGCTGGAGTTGAACCTGGACAGTGGTCTCCCACAGACGTGGACATAGTGTTTTTATTTACCCCAATGTGTGCTTGTCAAGATGAAGGCTCTCTGGGCAGTGTGGCCCTTTAAGAGGAAGGGGCTTCTGATGTTGATTTGCACAACAAACACCAGATTGTTGACATTTTTACAACCATCCTTCCTGTGCAGCAGCCCAACCTGGGTGAGACATCATTAAAAGGTGGTTTTCCTGGTGCTTTGATTCTGAAGTCATGACCCGGGTGAACCTGTCGCTGCATGTGGCCACAGCACTCAGTGGCACCTGCGTTCTGAGCTCAGTGCCACGGAAGGAAGTGTGTGTCATTCATGTGCCTTCTTGCTCTGCCCATTGCAGGGGATAAGTGGGAGACAGCTCTGGGTAGACACTGTTTCTAGTCACTAGGATGGTTCAGCCTTTCTCTCACTGTTTAGGTTTTAAAAAGCCTTCAGGCAGTGCTTGCCCCGGCTGTCTTTTGGTTTTATACGAATAGAAATGAGCTTGGGGGACACCTTCCTCCCATTACTCAGTATATGTCCTGAGGAGGAACTCACTGAGATCCAGCCTGATTTGGTCTCCGCAGTATTTTCCAAATCAGGAAGCAGACATCTTGGTGAATGTTTGTAAATACCTTCATTGTTTTTGTCTAATTGCATGAGTAGACTGTCATGTGCTCTTTGTAAAAAATTCCAAAATTACTAGAATGTGTAATGTGAGAAGTAAAGCCTTCTCTGCCTGCCAGCCTCCCAGGTGACTGGTGTGGAAACGCTGGAGGCTCTTTCCATGTGTTTCCACACATGTGCCAACTCGCTCACCAGTGAGTGCACTGGGAGAGGCAGTAATCACAAGCTGTTACGAGTGGGCTCTGGAGACAGAGCTGGGGGACTGCTCAGTTTCCCCTTCTGTAAAATGTGGGTGATACCACGACTCGATCTCATGGGTTGTTCTGGAGACTCGCTGAGATCTTATGCAAAGCATTCCTGGGTCAGCACACAGAACTTAATACATGTTCACAAAGGCAGTGAGGTTCCCTCTGCTTTAACCCCTACTCAGTGGCGCTGTGGAGTACGTGCTGCATAAGTGGTGGGCGTTATTTTTTTATGTGAACAAAAGGGCTTTCATCACGATCCTTGCTGACGTCCTGCTTTCTCCCTGGCACAGGCTGTCTTTTCTTCCGTGTTTTACTTTGCCTCCGTTCCTCTCTATCAAGGATTCCTCATCATCGGGTAAGGAAATCCAGGCATGGTATTAATTTTTTATGAAACCTCCATACAGTGCCACAGAAGAGAGAAGAGACATCTGTGTAGAGACTCTTCAGTCCCCAAGTCACCTTGTACCCCTGGCCCCAGTGAGGCAGGCCCAGCAATGTGGTTTAGAACCTTTTTGAATTAAATAAGGTTTTGAATCGTCAAGATCTTGACCAAACTGAAGAAGTAGAGTCCAATACGTTTGTGGTTTATAGGACTTTGCCATTTGTAACTGGTAACAAGAAAATACCCACCCCGGAGAGTCCAAGGTTATCAGCTGATTTGTGAGAGAGAGATGGAACGTTTGCAGACTCTGTGATTCCACTGGGGTCTTAGGAGAAGGGACAGGGGATCTGGAAACTGCCCTCCTGGCCATAGCTGAGCCCAAAGGAGGGCCAGAGCCTGCTCTCAAGGATAATGGAGCATTCCTGCTGGAGGTCACAGTGATAGAGTGTCACTTGGACATTAGCCACTATCAAACCCATCCTCATTCCTGACCTGGAACTTCACAGTGTTCCATTTGGCCTTTCAGAGAATGTGCTCAGTGTTTGAATTTCACAAGTGGGTGGAGTCTGGTTACCAAATGCCCTAGATGTGGATGCACGCAGGGTTGACTTGGTTATGAAGACCTGGAAGGCATAGACCAGCTAGTCTCCAGGGAGAGTCTTACAAAGTCCACTTTCCATCTTATTCTGTTTTGCCAGTTAGTCTATCCTGAGAGCAGGCACTGGAATTCTACCTGCTGCTATTGGAAAAACGGACTGTCCTTTGGTCCTGGAAGAGTGCAAGAATATGCCAAATATAGCTGGGGTGCCCTGAGCCACGCTCCATGTGACCTTCCATAATCTGGCCCTCTGGGTCCTCATCTCCTCCCCTGTTACCTTCAGATTCAGTCACATTGGCCTCCTCACTGTTCTGCCAACATGACAGCCACACCCCACCTCAGGGCCTTTGCACCTGCTGTTTCCCTGCCCGGTATGCTCTTCCTCCCTGTATCGGCATGGCTGCCCTCGCCTCTGGTGGGCATTTATGCAAATGTCTTTTTCCCTGGCCAGCCTCTCTAATAAACACACACACACACACGTACATGTACACGTCTTACTCCTCTGCCCCATTATACTTTCCCCCTTAGCAGTTATCTCTAATGCACCTAAGTTCACTTTATTTGTTCAGTGACTCACTAAATAGTATGGAGGCTTTCGAGGGCAGATGGTTTTGTCTGTTTTTCATCATGAATCTCCAGTGCTTAAAGCTGGCCCTGGCACATGACAGGCACTCAGTAAATACTAGTTGGAGGAACGCGTGGAAACTGGGCTGCAGAGGCTGGCATAGCGGTTGCTCCTATTCCACTGGCTGGGTCTTACCTGTGGCGATTTTCTCTCCCAGGTACTCCACAATTTATACTATGTTTCCTGTATTTTCTCTGGTCCTGGACAAAGATGTTAAGTCGGAAGTTGCAATGCTGTATCCCGAGCTCTATAAGGATCTCCTCAAGGTTTTATTCACTCCTCTCTCCCTCCCTTCCTCTTCCCCCTTCCTTCCCCTCCCTCCCTCTTCCCCCTTCCTTCCCCTCCCTCCTATTTCTTCCCTCCCTCCCTCCTTTTTTCCTTTTAGTTGATTTCACACAGACCCTCCATATCTGAGTTGAACACCCTTGAACTGGTGGCTTTCTGACTGTTGTGGGGGAGGCATGGGAGTTTATGTTTTTTTCTTAAAACAGTAATATACGCACACATAAAGAATGTGAAACAGTCGAGTAATATATACACCAAAAACAAACCAACCAACGGCTTTTATTTATTTTTTTTTTTTTGTCTTTTTCGTGACCGGCACTCAGCCAGTGAGTGCACCGGCCATTCCTATATAGGATCCGAACCCGCGGCGGGAGCGTCGCTGTGCTGCCAGCGCAGCACGCTACCGAGTGCGCCACGGGCTCGGCCCCAACCAACGGCTTTTAAAAAGCCCCGGACAGCTCTGTATTGCAGCTGCAGCTGTGTCTGCTCCTAGAAACATTCCTGTGCACACTCCCAGAAAGTGTGCATGGTGCAAGTGTGTGCACACGTGTGTCTGATTTTGTTCATTTGTCTTCAAGGGACTTTAACTAACGGGCAGATTTATTCCCATCTAATATCAATTCTCTTTCAAAAATGTAATTTCTCTACTGTACACAGATGTGTGTCAGCCACTTTTTTGATGAAAATGGGCAGGTTATTTCATCTGGTGGGAGAGTGATGTGAGTGTTAGAAGAGTGATGTGCAAGCCGGCGGCACACTGCTGGGCCACGTGTGGTACCCTGTGCTAATCTCTCTCTGTCTCTCACTTAGGGGCGACCGTTGTCCTATAAGACATTCTTAATATGGGTTTTGATTAGCATCTATCAAGGTAAGGACAGGCAAAGCCATCTGTTTGACTTGTGCTCTGGTGTTGACCCAAGGGAGTCCCTTCACTGCCCGTAGGACATGATGAGTCTGAACTTAAATAGCAGTGGAGGGTGGGGGGTGACAGCACGTCTCATGGGAAACCCTGCTCAGTGAGTTATAAGAACTCAAACATTCAATGAAAAGCGGCTACTTTCTGGGATGTTCTAATACCTTTTCTGAGTTAGGTCAAGTTGTAGTTTCTTTTTTTTTTTGTCACGCGCACAGCGTTTCAGCCCCCACATCAGCCCAAGTTGTAGTTTTTGAAAACGTATATTTGGACCCTCCAGGCAGGGTCCCAAAGACTATAGGGGCTTTGTAAAATGATCTACTGGAGAAAACAGGAAGAAAATTCAAGACTTCAATTTGAATCTATTTTTTCCTTACTCTGTAGAATTTCTTTTCTTATGTATGTTGTATAACACACATAACATTTGTACAGTGGTCCTAATATCTTTATATATCCAAACAGGTACATATATATAATTTACAAATAAACATGTATATTTGGGATTCATTCTCAATTTTTTTTAGCAGTGGGTTGTACAATCAAAATGTTCAGAGACCACTGAATTTGTTGGCAGAGGGTTAAATTGTTAAAATTTCTTTGGTGTTTTTAAGAAATATATCAAGGTGTAATACATGCATCTGGTTAAAAAAGCAAATCCTGCATGAAAGTTTATAATAATAAGTAGTGGTCCTCCATTCCGCCCCCTCCATCCTCAGTCCTGTTTGTAAAAGGCAGTCACTGGAAGAGTTTTTACCCTCAGTGTCTCCAGGGTACCTCCTCTAAGTAATACCCTCGTGTGCTGCTAATGTCTGTGACCAGCAGGAGGCGTTATCAGTTCAGTTCCTGTGATGTTAGGGAAAGATGGACTTATGCTAACCTCCTCCACTTCTCTCAGGAGAGGTGCATAATTCTTTCAGTTTCTTGGTTATGTTTACCGTTTGTGTGTGTGTGTGTGTGTGTGTGTGTGTGTGTGTGTGTGTGTGTGTGTGTATGTGTGTGTGTGTGTGTTTAAAAACATAACATAAAATTTGCCATCTTGACCGTTTTTGTGTCCAGTTCAGTTGTGTCAAGTATATTCACGTTGTTGTGAAACTGATCTCCAGAACTTTCCCATCGTGTGAAACTTTATCCACATTAACTGATCCGCCCCCGCCCCCAGCAGCCACTGCTGTACTTTCTGTCTCTGTGAGTTTGCTGCTGACACCTCCTCTGAATGGGAATCACACAGCGTTTGTCCTTCTGTGACCAACTACCTCTATCATTTTAAATAATATGTTTAAATTTCTATTTCTTCCATCATTTCCAGATAGTTACTCCCTCCCTCTGTTCCCTCGTCCTTTTTCTTCTCTGTACAGTTTTAGATTATTTATTCTGTGAGGCCAAAGGGGAAAATAGGAAATCCGTAGGGTTAAAACCCCATAAAGCAACATTCACTAACCTCATTGTACAAGTGGTGCCTTTCATGTCGAAATGAACAGTCAGGACAGGGTGTCGAATGTGGGGGGCAGAGGGAGCCTTGGGCACGAAGGGTGTGAGGGCCACTCCTCTCCGGCCTTTCCAGGGAGCACCATCATGTATGGGGCGCTGCTGTTGTTCGAGTCGGAGTTCGTGCACATCGTGGCCATCTCCTTCACGTCGCTGATCCTCACCGAGCTGCTGATGGTGGCACTGACCATCCAGACCTGGCACTGGCTCATGACGGTGGCTGAGTTGCTCAGCCTGGCCTGCTACATCGCCTCCCTGGTGTTCCTACATGAATTCATCGGTAAGACCCCGAGTGTGTAGATCCCAGAGGTGTCACCCACGTGTGCAGGAAGGTGGCCTCCCCAGCACGCGGCTGGGGCCTGGCTCTGTCCAGCAGTCTTTTGCACTTGCTGTCTACCTTTTCTTACAAGTGGCAATTGTGAATCAGCATGTGGAGTTGAGGAGTGAGGATATAGGGCACGATCTCCATGTAGAGGGTTTTCTTTTTTAAAATTACGCAGAGCTAACTGGCTTAGAAGGAGAATCCATTTGATTCAGTGAATCCACTTAATTAGTTATTGGGTTTCTCCAGTGAGCAGGCCACTGTGCTGAGCTCTAAGGAGCTATGGGGATGTCGGGTATCCAGGTCTTACTTTCTAGTAAATGATAGACTAGGATGGGTCCTTAAACAATGCCCCAGAAACAACAAAAGAGAGGCAGTGGCTTCTTCAGCATCATGCCTGAGCTGATGACTTTTTAAGCTTTTTTTTTTTTTTTTTTTTTTGGCCTCAAACCCCTTTGTGCCCATTGACATCTTAATCAGAAGGCCAGTCTATAAAAGTGGTAGAATTGACCTGGATATGGCCAAGTGGCGGGGCTGGGAGGCGCCAAGCCCTGGAGCTTTGCCCGTGGGACCCTTCCTTTGCTGCTTCGTCCTCATCTAGCTCCTATCAAACCAAGAAGTGACACGTGTCATCAGCAGTGGGCATTGGTCCATTCAGTGAATACGTGGGAGCTCCTGCTGTGTGCCAGGGCTATGATGGCAAACGAGGTGGGTGGGCTTACGCAGAACTTCCCTTCTGATCGGGAAGACACACAGTGAGCAGGTCAGTGGATTTGTGAGCACAGGAATGTCAGATGCAATCAAAGCTGCAGAGAGAGAAAAACGGTGAGGTGATAGAGACCCGGGCAGACCCCAGATAAAAACGTCATAGAAATTTACAGATGGGCAAGTGTAGGCCCCACCCCAGCTCATTTCTCTGACCACAGAGGTGATGCCAGTTACTCCTGGCTCACTCATCACCAGCCACCATCTCTAGAGGGACTAGCCTGGGTTTCTTGCTCCTCCAAGCTGGCCTCTTGCTTGCTACAAGGTGTTGCTGTATCATTTCCATTCAGCCAATACTTACGCCTTGATTGTGAGCCACAGGTCCCTGCAGGGCCACCAAGGTGACCCCCATGCCACGCTGGACCCACTGTGCTGCTGAGCCCCCAGGTGCTGACACAGGCTCCAGTTCCTGTCCAGAAGCCAGTTTCTAGCTCAGCTTCATAAACTCGCAGCACAGTCGTAACTCAGGTGGTCCCGCACTTTCTGTGTTGTGCTGTGGACAGTCTCAGGGGACTCTACTGTGGTTTTCCCAGTGCAGGGCAAACTCAAGCTTCCCCAAGCTTCGAAACTTCCAGGCCGGGGTCACTATCTTAAAAGCCCAGCAAGGAGGCAGCAGAGAATCCTCTTTATTATTGCAAAGCCTCATACACCTCCTTCCTCTTCAGTAGGAACATTTAAGTTTCTGTCCGTGTTTTTTAATCAAAACAAAACTGAACATCCTCAGAACCCAGAGGCTGCTTCCCTACTAAGATGCTCCTCTCTGCTCAGAATTGCAGACAGACTCCCTCTGGGGGAAGTTTTCAGTTATAGGACACCCCCTTCACATACTCCTCCTGCCCCGCGGGAGGCCTGCGGGAGCCAGGGGTTCTCTAGCAGCTGC
This sequence comes from Cynocephalus volans, assembly GCF_027409185.1. NCBI lineage: Eukaryota > Metazoa > Chordata > Mammalia > Dermoptera > Cynocephalidae > Cynocephalus > Cynocephalus volans. The sequence continues at coordinate 46,070,380 of NC_084460.1, read as the reverse complement.
TGTAGTGTAGCCTGGCTGCTGGACCCCTGCGCCTTTGCCATGGGCATTCTCAGCTGGGGGTGATGTGGCCCCACCAAGAAGGGAGCAAAAATTGGTTTGGGCTGGGGTGTGAACAGGTCTTGCTCCATTTGTGTATTAAGTGCAGACTATTCACAATACTATAAACATATATACAGGATACCTGTGGCATTAAAATTTCATGGAGTAGGTCAATTAGAAAAAAAAAAGTCTAAAAAGGCTCCTTAGGGGGTGATTCTGAGGAAAAGGCTGAGAAACTTTACCTTACTGTGGAAGCATGTTTGATCACGGCTCTTTTATCAGCTTTAAAACTCTTGGAGAAGGTTTTAGTAAAGGTAACAGGAGCATCCCTGTGAAAAGTGAAGTTTCAGAACAGCTTCACATTGGTCCCCAGTCTCTCAGAAAGGGTTTTGTGAGCACCTACTGTGTGCTTAAGGGCTTGGTCCTGAGGGGGTCCCAGAGATGTGTTCCCTGCCCTCAGGAGGCTCAGGCTGCCTTTGACGTGGGCCAGCCACAGGGCTGCGGAGGGGCACATGGTGAGACTGCATGGTGGATTGGGCCCTGGACCCAGCCCTGCGCGTAGTAGGTGCTTAATCTGTGCCAGCTGCATTTCTGCATCCTGTGCTCAGGAAGTGGGAAAGGGGTTTACTTTGGCATCTGCTGTGTTAAAAACCACAAGTTTTTATTCCTCTCTCTTGAAAAGCCGGTAACTGCCAGGTTTACTATCCCTCATCAGGGAAGGGAGCACTCCATCCTTAGGTCACGGTCCCCAAGGGTATGCCTGCTTCTGACAGTAGGGTGTCAGACTTGTACCGTGCCTCAGATCCATCTCGTGGCTTTCTGTGACTGCCACTGAGACAAAGAGAAAATGTTTCTGGGAAGCAGAAATGTGCATTTGAATGTCACTTTCTGCTGTCCAGGGGTTGGGGTTTAGAAAGAAACTCCAACTGTCAGATTCCAAATCAAAAACACTATCTCCCACTCCACCTACCCCACCCAAGTTTTCTTTTCCTAGTTGTTAAAAATAGCATTTCACTAAATATCAGGAAGCTACAGAGACAGGTCAGAGAGAGGAGGCAAGAACAAGGGAAATAAGCTGACAGCAGAGGTCATGTGTTTGTGACATGAGACAACTTCCCCTTTGATAGCTGTGACTACTGTTTTTGGACCACATGCACCTTCCAGAACATTCCCACCTGTTCACCGCTGTCTTCCCTGTTTGCTTTCAGATGTGTACTTCATCGCCACCTTGTCGTTCTTGTGGAAAGTCTCCGTCATCACTCTGGTCAGCTGCCTCCCCCTCTACGTCCTCAAATACTTGCGAAGACGGTTCTCTCCCCCCAGCTACTCGAAGCTCACATCATAGGCTCTGCGCTTGGTGGAGGGGACCCTGGTCTCTGCACTTTCCTGATGGACAGAGTTCAAGTTCCATTCATATTAACCACCTCCTGTGGATTTTGCAGTAATTGATAACACGTGCAGTTTTGATGTGACAAGGCTCTGCATTCACACGGAGTCCTAACGCTGAATAAACAGGAGGGAGGTTCCTAAAAGGCACCCACGCAGGCCTGGCTCAACCCCTGGTTATTCATATTTGAGTGGATGTGAATATGTTAAAACTGGTGGCTCAGCTGAGAGATTTATGTGGGTCACTGTGCAAGCTTCCTTATGACTTGAATTTCGTTGTCATGTGATAAAAGTTTCTGTCTAGTTGAAGGTCGTAGAAGGCTTGTTTTGTGTGTTTTTTCTTACCACTCTTAATGTGTGTGTACTCTTTAAGTCTTTCCTGCTCTTAAAAAGTGGTTTCAGAAAATATAGAGCTCTTGATGTAGGTTTGGGAGGACAATGCAGTGACATTTGGTAAAAATGTATCCAAACAATCATCTCCATTTGGAAATGCTAAATATCCTCTCTAAAGTTAGCTCTCCTTATTGAAGCTGCACTGGCTTTCTAGGATTATAAAAAGTAAATGAGAGGGAGAGCGGGTGCCATAAATCCAGTATTATCCTTGATCGGATTTGACATCCATGGTACTTGAGTTAATTTCACCCGCCACCTTGTGAAAGAATTTCAGAGGTGTGATCCTGCTTTGCCGGGACCTGGTATCAATTACAAAGACAGTGGCTAGCTGAGGACACCCTCGACATATTCAGCAGAGTTGTTTTAGCAGGAAACTTGCCACTGAATGGCCCCTAAATGTGTCGACAGTGTGATAAGAGACTCAACTAATTCTTTAGACAACATAGCAGGTGTGACTCAATCCTCTGAGTCCAAGGCAGAAAGGTCAGGGAGCTGGGGCTCTTCTCTTCCACAGAAATCTGTTTCCTGTTAGAGAAATTATTGAGGAGGGATGGACAAAGACAGGCATCTTGCCACGTGGCCATTCATTGGTGGCAGCTTTTAAAGCAAGGATCCCTGGTGACATAAGGCCCAGGCTGCATCTTAGGGATCTGGGATCTGTTCCACCACCTGCAGATTTCAAGGGGAACTTGATGAAAGGCAGCCAGTAGTAAAGATTTCTCCCCTACCAGGATGGACAACATGCATGTGTGTTTCTTATAAAGCTGTGGATTCTCATTTCAGAGGAAGCAGGGAGTTTGCAAGCACTGGGTGTGGCAGGGGAAGGCGTTCTTGGGTTTTCAAGTCACTTCTTGCAGAAGTCACATACGCACGCCATAAGGGTTAAGTTGGTGGGTCTTCAAGAACGGAGTGTGGTTGATATCTTGGATTTATGATTAATTCTTTATGAGTACATACCGGTCAGATCTTCAGCATGACACTACTGGTGTGTGCTTCAGAGATGTAAGATGCTGATGCCTACCAGCTTACCTTAGGGAGAGTTGGGGACTCAAGGATCAGACAGTTCCTTGTCTTTGGAGTCCTCCTGAATGCACATGTATTTTGTGTTGTCCTTTTAAGACTTTCTAGAATGACAGTACGTTGCAAGCACTGATAAATTATCTATTGACATCACTTCTATTTTGTTTTAAGATTCTGTAGTTTTGCAGTATTTCCCTCTTCCGGATTCAACCATTTCTGCCAGACAGAAAAGGTCTACAGAAAAGATGTATTGCTTTAAATGAAGGGTTGTTTAGGAATAGGATCTTTGTCCAAAAATTTCAGAAAGTTGAGCAAGTCTGACTTCTTCATGGAGTGATTTTTATGTGGTTTCAAAGGTAGTGGAAGAGAAAGTTGTTCTCAAATTTTTTGAGCCTCCGTTTGCTTTCTCGGAAGTCAGTCTGTAAACTGGAAGTCTTAAGCTAGTTCCGTTCTGAGTTCGCAAACCCTGAACCTGGCCTTGTTTACAGAGATGGGCAATGGCTTCTGCAGGTCAGTCACGTGGAACCCTTGTGAGGAGATTTTAGATGTTTCCAGCAGGTATAGAGACTGAAGATGACCTCTCTGCTCTTTTTATTAATTCCCAATTTTGGTTGAGGTGCACAAGTTGACTATTCACGTCAACACTTAAGATACCGCTTGACATCTCGAAGGGAGAAAGCTTCCCAAAGAGGCTGAAAAAGCCATACGTGGAAATCAAAGATGCTTGCCCATGTCCACCACGAACCTCCTTGTTCTCTTGTCTCGGCCACACTTGGGTGGAGGCAGTCAGGGGCGAGAAGGACCGAAAGCCAAGTGGAAACAACCTTGTCATAGGATCATCTGGCCAGTGGGCAGTTTGCTGCCGCCACCCGCTGGGGGGTCCCCAAGTGTCTAGGAACGGGCACACCATGCTTCTCAAACACTGGGTCACAGGGGGCATCCAGTTGGTTGAGAGAGTACCTGACCCTTACCTGAACAGATGGAACTGTAATCCCAATAGAGCACCTGGGAGTGCTCAGGCACTTCCAGGGGGTGATCTTAGTTGTAGGGGGGGGAGTAAAGAAACAGCTGACGAGAAACCCGAGCTATTATATAAGCAACTCTCCTGAGTGTATACAGCTTAAGCATAAGATTATAGTTGACCTTTTTCTTGGTTCACCAATCTGGAAAGTGCTCATATGAAGCACCATGGACACTCTCGCCTTGGAAGGGACTTAGGTTTCTGACAGCCAATTTAATTTGAGGTCAGAGGGCCTCGAGGCACAGTCAGCACTGTTTGACACGTTACCCCATGCCCTTTGATATACCTTTTGATGATGTTTGTTTTGTCTTTTTTCCCTCCTCCCTTCTCTAAGAAAATGACCAGATAGGTTTCTCCATCTCGAGTCATTTCTCAAATTAGACAGTCCTGGTCCTAGTTTTGTGAGCACGCGTGCACACATGTGTGTTGTCTATGGTGCTAGGTGAGACAGGTGGCACTAACTTCTTGGAGGGCATCCCTGGGCGCATTTTAAAGTTGAAGCAAACCACCTGTTTCCAGCTGCCTTGAGCTGGTAGGCCACATACTGGCGTTTCTCCCACTTGTAGCATTGTTATATCCCATCCCAGTCGAGCTCACCTTGAGTGGAATTCTTTTTTGTAACAATTATCTTAAATATCATCATCTCTTTACCAACATTTCCTCTGTTTGTTCTCTGCTGAAAATTTAAATTGTACTGACAAAACTTTTTAATGTATTTTGAATTCTGTGCTCATTGGAAATTGACAAGTTAATGCCTATTTTTTTTTTTTTTTTTCCTCTAGACTTTTGTTTTTATACTTTGTCTTGTTTTTACTGGGGCGGGGGTGGGCATGCACAGATGCCTTTACATGCATCATTTAAAGTCTTTGCCAAAATTGCAAATGGGACATACACATTCTGCTTTATCCTGTTTAAAGCAAACACCTGTCGGTCACTTTTACCTTTTACGTGTGTTTGAAATGTGTGTGTGAGAGTGTATCTCAAGTTTTTCTTAAGAGATATTGGGTTTCCATTGTATTAAAATTTTATCACTCCCAACTCTGTTTTCATTTTAAAAATATGCAAGGAGCTTTGTAAATACAACAGATTTTATTTCTCCCCCCTTCTTATAATGTAAAGCTATTTGTCATTTATATATACTTGAAGTATTTCCATTAATGATGTCCATTTCTGTTTGGAAAAAAAATTATGTTTTTGAGTGGAACTGAAAAGTATCCCACCGTGTGAGCAGCGCTTCTCCCTGGAGCTCCAAAGCATCTTCTCATGCCAAAGCCCCATTACCTGTGAATCTGTCTTCTCCGTCACAGCATGGTTTGAGATGCATTCTGTTAATATAGCTGGGCAGTGTCAGTGACTATTGTGTTTGTGGGGTCAGGTAGGGGAGAGGGTGTGGTATTTGCAAAAAAGAAAAAAAATTGTGGCTAATTTATTATTTTGTTGCAGTGGGGTTAACTGTAAACTCATCTGGGAGTCCATGATTTCCTTATTAGTAAATCTCTCTACATGTAATCCTCATTGCAAATATTCATCAGGACAGAGTTTTTTGATTAGAAGGGAAGCTGTGGTACAGTATGCTTTAATTTAGCAGGAACTTCCAGATGATTTAAATTCTCGATTCTATGATGACACACATGTGATCATTCGTGTTTCGGAGAGATTCTACTTTCATTGTTTGCCAGCGTGGCCCATTCCTGTTGCCCAATAAAGCTCGTGTACTTTCTGCCTTGAGGGGTCATTTTAATTTGTACAGAAACATGAATTCTGGTGTCAAAATGAAGACTTTTTATTGTAATGCTCCTATTTTATGCTTATCTTGTGGTACATGAAAATGTAACAAACTTGTTTTCCAGTTAAAAAAATTATATTCATTTTGGCAAAACAACCCCAAACCAATGCATGTTATTTATTATTCTGTACTATTGCCCGTTCCAAACATGTCAGAATTTCAAAAAGTAATTGATATAAAATGGGAAAAAAAGGTGAAAAACATAAGATTCATATTGTATTTATACATACAGTTCTTGTTGACTTTGGAATCTTTTCGGGTTTTTTTTTTTAATCAAGGGATGAAGATTTGGGAATGCAGTCACTTAAGTTTTAGAACGAAAAAGGTTTTTAAGTTGTTGTGTAGGAAGCAGGGGACATCATGTTTTATTAATTTAATCTGATTTCAACCAGGGGTGATTTGGGCCCCCAGGGGATTTGTAACAATATCTGAAGGCATTTTTGGTTATAACTGGGGGTGGAGGGGGTGCTGCTGGCATCTGGTGGTGTTGAGGCCAGGGGTCCTGCTGAACTGCCTGCAATACACAGGGCAGCTCCCACAACAAAGAATTATCCAACCCAAAATGTCAGAAGTGCCGAGGCTGAGAAACCCTAACTTAATCAGCACATGTCAGTTTTACCATTTGTCTGTCTTCATTTGTAAAAGGGCCCAGCGGTATAAGGTATAAGTTCACTGTCTCAGGAAGCAAGTTATGCACGCAGCTGGCCAAATGGTTTCATTCATAGCTCTCTGCAGTGTACGCTGCTGGTTTCTTTTCATTGATTCTCAACGGAAAGGGCCATTCTCAGATTATCAATTAGAGAATTGTCATTTGCTTGTGTTTTTATCGACCGTGGCTCCCCTAAGTGCAAGGAGGGCATGTGCTCTCAAAGGTGGAGGCCAAAGTACTTTTCCTTAAACGTGCTCTGTCAGTCCAGTCTTAGGACCGCACGTTTGCCTGCAGTGAAATTCCATTAATTTGCAGACACTCTTCCATTGCAGCCACTAGGGGGAACTTGAGGATTGAAATACACGTCCGTTTCCTGTTTTCAACAAGAGCCAGGCCCAGCATGCCCAACTGCCCTGAGTTTTAAGACGTTGCTTTCATAGCTTCAGAATTTATTTCATGGCCAACAGTTCCGTTAAAAACAGACATTTCTTTTCATGTTGTTGACCAGAATATTTTGCTGGACTTAGTTTTTTCTTTCTTTTTTTTTTAAAAAAGAGTAGGGTGGGATGGGAGATGAATATTTATTTGATCTTGGATATTTGCATTTTTTAATAATTGGCAACTGGGAAGCCTTGCCCAACTCACTGTTCAGGCTAATAAGGTTTCGAGACGAAATGTTCCAAGTACTTTTAACTGTTTTTGTTATGAAACTTTTCAGGGTGACATGAAACCCTGCGGTATTTGTGAGGAGGTCTATAAATGATGGATTTGCTCACCTCAAAATAGAACTGTAGTCGCTCCAAACTTTCCAGAAGTGGGAGCACAGTAACAGAATTCATTCAGGACCTGCAAATTTCCTACTTTAAATGGGTTACATAACAGAACGGCCCCGCCTTTGCGCCTCTCAAAACTGCCCATGAAGTGGTGGTGAAGTGTATCATTAAAGCTAGAAATAGCTCTGCTAAACGCTGGCAAAAAGATAGGCTTTTTCTGATGTCCCTCCCCCCTTTTTTTTCACCCAAACATTGCATAATGTTAAAAAAGTCAGATCTTTCCATGGGATTTCATTTCATTCTCCATGTGGCTGTGGTCGAAGGGGTAACTTAAGCACTTTGGGGGCTGGCGGATTTTTTGAGGATCACGCATTGCCGGATCAGTTTTCGCCTAAAGCCTTAGCCGAGAAATACGCCCAGTCCTAGGGTTTCTCCCCTTCTTTCCTGCCCCCCTTTTGTGGGTGAGTTATCTACAACATAGCATCTTTTCAGAAAGCCTGCTTTCTTGCAGGAATGCTGAAACAAAGCCACCCTCCACTTTCCATGTTGAGGTTTTGATTTTGAAATTGATTCACCCTGAAATTTGGGGTAACTGAGTCACACACGAATCACCAGCCCCACAACCTCTACTCAATGACAATCCAGGTCTCTATGTCTTAGAATTCAGCCTGCAGGTTCTCTGTGCTCATTCTAAGAACTTGGTGTTCTGGAGCCTCTGCTGTCCATTTTCAAGAGATTTAAGAGAAAAACATATTTTCTTTTATGAGGTGCAGATAAACCCAGGAATATTTTTTATTTCCATTGAGAAAGACTGCAGAGTCCAGAAGAAAGAGAAAAGGGGGGGGCGGTATTTGGAATATGCAGACGATTTCATTGGTTCATTCACCAAATATTTTCTGAGCACCTACTGTGTGTTAGGCACTATTCTTTGTGCTGGAGGCATGGCAGAGAACAAGACAGACATAGTTCCTGCCCTCATAGTGATTATATTCTTATACAAGGATACTTCAGACAGTTCATGGGAAAATAGAATTTAAAGATAATATGAATATTTCCATGAACTCTTAAAAGTACCCTTGTATGTGTGTGAGAGGGAGACAATAAACAGATACAGACTCTACTATCAGGTGGAGATGAGGCCTGCAAGGATGAATAAAGCTGGGCAAGGGTTAGGCAGAGGTGGGGGGAGGTGGGGGGACAGTCAGGTAAGAATAAGAGTGGACAAAGTGGGAGTCTGAGAAGGGCCCTCTGGGGATGGGCTATTGGAGCAGAGGCCTGAAGGATGAGAAGGAGGGAGGTGTGGAGCCATCTGGGGGAAGTGGCATTCAGGCAGTGGTGTGTGCAAAGGCCCTGGGGTAGGAGCAGCTGGGTATGTTGGAGCGGCACATGGCTGGAATGCTGAGACCAAGGGGGAGCGTGCATGGAGATGAGATCAGGGAGACAGGTAGGGTCTGCAGGTGTTGGCATTTAGGCTGAGGGTCTTGTAGCAGCACCGAGCAAGCATTACTAAAGTTAGCCCTCTGCTCTTCACCTATGCCCGAGGGTTGCCTTTCACCCCTCCTCCTACCCTGCCTCACTGACCCATCCCCACCCGTTCTCATTTTCTCTCTGGTGCCCAAGGAGTCTCAAGTGAAACCCCTCCCACTGGAACCGACCCACTCTCATGCCTGGTATTTCTTCATGATTTTATTGGCAGAAACCACACTAGCTACTAAAGAAAGGGCAGAGGGAGCCAGTCCTTGGGTGAAGTTCTTGCTTCTCCTGCAAATAATATGAAGGATCTCTGTGGAGGCCTGGAGCCTGGGGTGCCATTGGCAGAGGCAACTGTTCACTGGAGAGTCCCAGAAAGCACAAATCAGCCACCTAGAAGTGGGAGATGAGTCTGGAGGAAGAACAGGTAGAGAAAAGTTAAGTGGGTCATGTTCTTTAAGCTGCACATTTCCTGAATGTACCCACTTGGGTCAAATTTCGAAGATGAAGCCGTTTGCAGTCATGAGCTGCAGGATTGCAAGCTGTGTTCAAATTCCTCCTGAAGAAAGAAAGAATAACAAGAACAGTCTGTGGAAAAGAATGTAGTTAGTGTCTTAAAGATGGCCAAATATTCATTCTCATTTGTCCTTTTATGTGAAACAGATTTTTAAAAAGGCAATTGGAGTAGCTAACGACATCCAGAACCCAGTTGACTCGAGTGGAGCTGGGGGAGGGGGCTTAAATTGGCACAGACAGCTAATCAGGCCCCAAGAAAGAGGTGAGTTGATTACCCTGGAAATTGCACAGGAATTCTTCAAAGACGTGGCCAATAATTAGAGTTTAAGATGCTACTCTTTATGCACATAACTTAGCATAATTTTATTAGGCAGCTCATCACTACCAGAATTAGAGAAAATCAAGCCAGAAAAAAATCCAAGAGCCAGGCTGGTTTATGCAAACATGGAGACTTGTGCTCCAAAATGGCCTGCTTGAGGAAGACACCACCGGAAAGTGCTTCCTTCCACCCGGGTCTTGGGGGATAGTGGAAATGGAAATAAAAGCAGTGTCATTTTAGGGGGCTGGGCTGCAGCTGGGGAGAGGGCAGCATAGGGCCATGTGTGGACGTGGCTGGGACTGACACAGGCCTGGTTTGAAAGCCAGCTCCCCAGTGGCTAGCTGAGTGATTTGGGGCCAATTCCTTAAATTCTCTGAGTTTACTGTTCCTGGGAGTGGGATCCCCATGTGTGAGCCCCATCAGCTGGGGACAGTGCAGATACGGGAATGGGAGCCGTTGTTACCACTCGAGGCCTCTGTCAATGGAGGGAGGCGGCGTCTTTTGGCAGCTCACAAGTTCTTCGTAAAAGTGCATTTGTGCACATGGTTTCCCCAAACACTGTGTCACCCATCTGGCCAGAATTCTTAGAAGATGTCAAAGTTTGGGGGCAGAGGCAGTATCCGACCTTGAATCTTTCCATGCACCTTACATCAACTTTGCAGGTGCCGTGCCTTTGCTTATCTGGGCCCCGTTCCCCCAGCCTTTGCTCTGAGTTGGAAGTGAACCTGCTTCTGAGAGGTGGGGCTCGCCTGGGCCTCCCTAACTGGGGTACCATACACTTTCAGGGCTGGGTGTATGTAGCCAAAAGAGAAAGTGCAGGGTACCTCCCTGTTTACTTGGGGACATGGGAGGGAGAATGAAAGTAATAGAATTGGCAGATCATTTAAAACATTTTTTTTTTTTACATCGAAACAAATTTATCAATAGGATAGATGGTGGAATTTGCTTGAGTTTTAAGAAATAAATCTCAAGGCTTGAGAGAAGTGATGGGGGAGGGATGGCTGGTGCCCACTGGGGAAGGGTCTTTGTTCCTAGTTTCTACTCTTCAAGGAGACAGGGGGACAGCTGGGGAGAATTGGCTTCTGGTTTTATCCTTAGCCAGCCCAGCATCTGGCCCAAGGCTAGAGCTCAGTAAACTTTTGTGATGTTTGAAGTTTTGTTTTGTTTTTAAATTCCAGTAAAATATATATAACATGAAATTCACCGTTTTAGCCATTTTTAAGTATATGGTTCAGTGCCATTAAGTCATTGAGTTTTCAGAGTAGATTCTAGAAGATTCAGGAAACCAACTGAACAAAGTGGGCCTTGTCTTTTTGTGGCATTTTACAGTTGCAAAGTGCTTTCCCATGTACACCTCACAGTCCCGTGGGGCTGGTGTGATTATCCCCATTTTGCAGATGAGAAAAACAACCCTGAGAGAAGCTGAGGTTGAACCAGCCCCACACAGCACCTGAGAAGGTTCTGTGGTTAAATTTTGACAGAGAATGTATCTGTGAGAAAAAACATCCAGCTGTGTTATAATAGAAAACTCCCAGACAACAGTTTGAGTAAGATAGAAGGTTCTTTCTTTCTCCTGTAAAAGAAGGCTGGGGTTAGGAAGTCCAGGGGAGGGACACTGGCTGGGACAATCGTTGGAAACTAAAGCTGCTTCAACTCTCCATTGTCCAGTCCCAAGGCTGCTGCCTTTATCCTCACGGTTCAGGATGGCTGCTGGAGATCCAGACTTCCTCCAGGCAGCAGGAAGGAGCAAAGAAAGCCAGCCCCGTCCCTTGAGGGAAACTTCCCAGAATTCCCACACATTATTTCTGCTGACATCTCAGGCAAATGAGCACATAGCCGCACCTGGCTTATAAAGAGGCTGGGAAATGCAGCTTGTTTCACTGGGCACCCTGATGAAAACTGAGGTTCTGTTTCTGAGGCAGGAGGGGAGTGTTTGGGGTGGGCACATAGCAGTCTCCACGCTAGAGAGCGGAAAGATGTGGGGTCCTAAGGAACCCTTTCCTTAAAAGACTCATCCACTTACCCCACACTTAAAGTTCACTGGATGCCAGAGGTGTGTGAACAGGTATGAGGTGTGAGCTCGCCCGTGTGTGAGAGAGACAGTTGCAACTCACAAGGCATGACCTGGCCCAAGACACCATTCCTTTTTTTCCTCTTCCTTTCCTTTGGCTTTCCTTATCCATCCATCTTAATTTTCATAGAAACCTTTAATTTTTCATCTTCTCCATTGAACCTTTAATTTTTCATCTTCTCTGTTGCATCTTCATTTTTTAAAAAAATATAAGTATAGCAAAGTATACTTTACATACAGCAAAGTAACTAGTAGGCTAATATTAAATGCATATTTGATGAATCTCTTCATAGGTTTACACCCTTGAGAGCACCGTTGAGATCATATGGGAACTGTCACTTCATAAGAAACTACAAACAAACTTGCAGTGAGATACCACTTCACACTCTCTAGGGTGATTATAATTTTAAAAAGACACGATAAGTGTCGGTGAGGATGTGGAAAACTCAGAACCCTCCTAACCTGCTGGTGGATTGTAAAATGGTGCGTCTGCTTTAGAAAAGTCTGCATTTCCTCAAATAGTTAAACACAGAGTTACCGTATGATCTAGCAATTCCACTTCTAGGTATATACCAAGAGAAATGAAAACATACATCCACAAAAAAATCATACATAAATATTTATAACAGCAATATTCATAAAAGCCAAAAAGTGGAGACAACCCAAATCTCCATCAACTGATGAAATGGATAGATAACATACGGTATGTCTACCCAATAGACTGTTACTCAGCCATAGGAAGAAATGAAGTATTGATACATGCTACAGCATGCATGAACCTTGAAAACATTATGCTAAGTGAAAAAAGCCAGACACAGAAGACCACGTGTTACATGATTCCATTTATACGAAATGTCCAGACTGGATAAATCCATGGAGACAGAATGCAGACTGGTGGTTGCAGGGGCTAAGGAAGATAGGGGGATTAGGGGTGACTGCTAATGGGTACTGAGTTTCTTTTTGGGGTGATGAAAATGTTCTAAAAATAGATTGTGGTGATTGTTGCACAACTCTAAATGTACTAAAAACCATTGAGTTATACACTTTAAATGGGTGAATTTCATGGTATGTATCTTATATCTCAATAAAGCTGTTTTAAAAAAAATCCTGCAAAACCATTTTTCTGATTGGCTATATCATTTTGCACTCCACGCCACCACGTGTGAGAGTTCAAGTTGTTCCATGTCCTCATCTGCACTTGGCATTGTCAGTATTACTTGTTTTAGCCATTCTAATAGGTGTGAAGTGGTACCTCATCATGGTTTTAAATTGCATTTCCTTAATGGTTAATAACATTGAAGATCTTTTCACGTGTGTCTTTGCCAGCTGTATATCTTGTTTGGTGAAGTGTTCATGTCTTTTGCCCATTTTTAAAAATTAGGTTGTTTTCTTAAAGTTTAGTTTTGAGAGTTCCTTATCTTTTCTGGATACAAGTATGTTGTTGGATAAGTGATCTGCAAAATCTCCTCCCCACAACCCAAAACATGTCTTTTTATTCTCTTTATTGTCAATATTTTTAATTTTAGGCATTCTGGCGGATGTGTTGTGGTCTATCATTGTGGTTTTAATTTGCATCGAATCATTTCTTAGTCTGGTTTGTGGGGTCTTGGTTCAACAACAGCTATGGCTATATGCAAAGTGCTTTACCTGTGTAATCTTTTTGAAGAGGGGGACGTTCATTGTATTTTCTATAGATGAGGTTTTAAGAGAAGTGGTGACTTGTTCAAGGTCATACAACTTGTAGGTAAGAGGCGGAACCAGGATTGCGGCCTGGGTCTCTTGTCTGAGGGGCAGCTGCCTTTTTTAATTCGATTCCACTTCAAGGCTCCTGGTAAAAGCCACTACTCACTTCTCTCCAGTAAACTGCATTCTTTTCTGGCACGTCACGGAGGTTGAGAAATGCCAGCGAAGATGACGAATGAACGCTCTATTTATTCTGAATCCCATCTTCCCCAAGGACCGTCCTCGTCTCCATCCCTGACATAGCAGTTCCCAGGGAATTGCCACATTCTCTAGCTGCTGTCATTGTGGCTGTTCCCAACTCCTAATTATGAGCAGAGCCAACCTCAGGATGGGGCAGAGGCCTCGAACCATGACTCATTGCAGGATGTCGTCACTCTGGGGGAAGAGAGCCCCTGAGTTGGCTGGAGGGACCATTTGACATCCATTGCATGAGTGTTTATTGAGTGCCTACTGTGTGCCAGGCAGCTCCTAGGCACCGGGGATGTGATGATCCAGACATTCATGGGCCCTGCTTTCTTATGGAGCTTCTGCCTTAGGTAGAGGAGAAACGAACAAGCACCCATCAGGTCTTTGCTGAGATGCCCTTTATCAGAGAGGTTTTCCTTGCCTTTCCCATCTGACATTGCAGCCCAGTCACTTCCTAGCCCCTGACTGTGCTGTGTTTCACCCCAGCACTTAGCCTCTGCCTTATTCACTAAAATGTAAGCTCTGTGAGGACAGGGGCTTTGACTTATTTGCTATTATGAGTGCATAGAAAAAGGTGGCACATAGTGGTGTTCAATAAAATTGAAATGAATAAATAAAGTAAATGAGATAATTACATGGCACTGTTGAGATCCCACTATAACCTTGTAGGTAAAGTGAAATTAAACTTGTCTGACAGATAAAGAGAAGATACACTTAAATTCCAGACTTAGCAACTATTAATTGTGAAATGCTCAGTGAACATTGCACTCTGAGCCTGAAGCCTTTTCAGCTGTTAAGTGGGTATGTGTCTGTGTGCTTGTTTTCTAATTGATGGTATTTGTTGGGAGAAATAAGTGTGGTGATGTATGTGACGTGCCTGGCATGGTGCATGAACGTATCACGGAATATCAGCTGTAGGTCTGTAGTTGCATGCAACAGAAATCAGCACTGGCAAAGTTAAGCCAAGAGGGGGAATTCATTGCCAGGATGTGGAGTGGCTCCCAGGCCAGAACTTTGGCTTGGAACCAACAAGAACGAGGACGTGCTAGGGATGCATTTAGCTATTGCACCACATAGCCAGGTCCCTGAAGCTTGTTTTGTTACCTCCAGCCATCTTGTCACCCCACCCCTACTCCATCACCTCCACCTTACATCATTCAAGAGTCAAAGTCCTGGTGTGAGAATCAGATGGGCCAAGCTTGGGTCACGTGGCAGAGCATTTTGATTGACAGTTCCTCCAAAACTATCTGCTATGGGGAAAAGGTAATTCCCCAAAGGGATCGTTTTTGTTTTTCCCAGAAGAAAAGGTGAATGAATACTTGGTGGTCAGTGAATAACACATGTCCACTGCAGTAATAATGTTGGCTTTACCACTGAGCTCTCTGGTCAGGACAATCACCTCTCCAGGCTTCAGTTCCTATTCTGAAAAATGCAGATGCTGAGCTCCACACCAGGGTGACCCTCAGAATCTCTGGCGGAACTTTAGAAAAGTGAGGACACTCTCTTCTAAGCCATCTTTTTTGATCAGCTTTGAAACCTTTTCCCTGAAATCCTCTTACGTCTCATTGGCCAGTACTGGGAGACACACCCACCCCTAAACCAATCACTGGCGAGAGGGGAATGGATAAAGACCAATCAGAGTTGACCCCTAGTCTTTCTGAAGCCAGGGAGAAGGGGTGGCAGGTGGCAGGCACCACAGTGCTCTGCTAGGCTTTTGCTCTCTCAAGGATAGTGGGTTCTGTTGAGAGAATTCTCCAAGCCAGTAAAACTTGTAAATGGGGGTCAGAGTGTCCTTTTTGGTTTAGAAGATGTTCTTAAAGGTTGGTTCGTGTTGCCACTGCCCCATGGAGCACCTCAGAGAGAGGCCATCTGTTACCCCACCAGGTAGCTCAGCCACCCCAGGTATCGAACCTAAAATGTGCCAAAGTGAGGCATGAACCTTAAGACGAAAGAAACACCAGGTGTTAACATCCAATAAATAAATAAGGTTGAGACTGAATTGAAAAAAAAAAAAAAAATCTTGCCAGGCACTGTGGCCATGTCAGTGTTGACTTAAGGCAGGTTTTAATTATGGTGCCAGGTAAGCTCTGCTCTGGCCATTTGGGGCTGTCCCTATCTCAGCTGTCAACTCAGCTTACCTTCCAGAGAGTTGACAATTACATGGTGGCACTTTTCCACTTATGTGTAACCTAACACAGTCACTCTTCTCAAGAGTTGGTAACGAAATTGGAGGTGCTGAAAGAAATATTGCAATTGAAATAATGTTTCAGGGAATGTTTATATGCCTCGGAGTGAATTAATGTCTCGGGACAAAAAAGCCCCTTCTCTAAGCACAAATACATACATTTCATGTTCCTTTTTAGGCACCAAGGATTTTAACAGCAGTGTAAATCAGATTTTACAGGCCACATATTTCAAGTATGGAGTTCATTAAACGTGTGAAGTTTGACATTTGCTTCAGGGCATGGGTAAGGGTCTCTGGTAATGAATCACAAATTGCATTGGGCTTTCTGATCAAGTTCAATATGCCAATACCCCCTCAGAGTTGCACAAAGAGGCAATTTCTCTTCAAGTCTTCCCAACGCTGTCTCTCTCTGGAGCCCTCCTTCAGTGGATGATGTACTAGTAAGATATGTGATTCCGTTATCTTTATTCAAGTTGAGAAACATGGGGGACATATTCTTGTAACTGACTCTTGACTTGTGCCAGTACATTTGTCAATTCTATAGCCATTTACTGAGCACCTGCTATGCCAGGCTCTGTGCTGGGCTCTGAGAACCTAGTTTCTGTGTGAGGCCTGATAGAGTTTGCAGTTTTGGGGGATACAGACATAGAATACTTAATTGCAGCAATAATTATGCAATCTCCAACTATGAGATGTGCTATGAAAGAAAACCTGGAGTGTTACGGGGAGACCTAATTTTTTTCTGGGAATATCAGGAAAGGTCTTTCTGGGAGTAATAGTTAACATGAGACTTGAAGGATGAGTGGGTCTTAGCTGGAGTAAGAATTCGGAATGAGCCATGGAGGGCCAGGGAATGGTAACAAGGTGGAGAACGAACCTTGCCCTCAGTCAGTTGATGACTAAATATGTAAAGCCACCTGATGTGCTCTGGGTTAGGCATAAGGATGCAGAGAAAGACTTAGAACTTATCCATTTAGACTCATGGTTGCAGATGACAGAACACAATTCATTGGGAATTTATTGGCTTATGTACCTAAAAAGTATTGAGTAGTCTGTCTTTAGGCATGGCTGGATCAAGGATGCAAATGCTATCAGCCATCTGCCTCTGTCTCCTGGTTCTGTTTTGCTTTACATTTGCTTCTTTTCAGGCAGAACCTCTCTATTGGGTGGCCCCAACAGCCCAGACTCACATCCTATTTTCTTATCTCAGCCCACAGAGTATCACGCTCTCAACAGTTTCAGCAAAAGTTCTAGGTTTGAATCTCATTAACCTTGGTTATGTGTCCAACTGTGAGATAATCACTCTGGGTAGGAGAATGCAATGCCCCAGATGACCAGGTCTGGGTCACATGCCATCTGTGGAGCCACAGAGAGGTTGGGATGAGTTCCTCCTAAGCCTCAAGAATGAGAATGGAGATGGAGTGGTTCCCCAGAGGAAAACTGGGGTGCTGGTATGAAAAGACAAGGTAGTGGATGTGGAGCAGGTAGAACTTCTGTGTCAAAATTAAGGCTTC
Source organism: Cynocephalus volans (assembly GCF_027409185.1). Lineage (NCBI taxonomy): Eukaryota > Metazoa > Chordata > Mammalia > Dermoptera > Cynocephalidae > Cynocephalus > Cynocephalus volans. The sequence goes on along the minus strand of NC_084460.1, from coordinate 46,053,309 downwards.
AAGTGAGTGAGTCTTGGGACGCTCTGCTGGGTAGCTGTGAGTACAAAGGTGCCTTTCTGGGGTTTCTGTTCTGTGTCGTGCATTGTGCTTAGAAAGAACTGGCCATGGATGTCCCCTTGTCCTCAAAGTCCCTGTCTCTGAGAAGGGAAAGGAGATAAACAAGTGACCAAAATTCAAGGAAGGGTGGTAAACTCATCCACAGCATTATAGGGACAGAAAGTAAGGAAATGACAGCTATGACGCTCTCATGCAAGACAGACCTGCTGGAGAAAGACCTTAAAGAAGAAAGAGTGTTTCAGCAGGCAGTAATGTAAAGAGGGCATTTCAGTGAAGCCAACAGCAGGACTAGAGGCATGGAGGCTGCAATGCGGGATGTGTTTCACCAACTGTTCAAGGGGCCTCTTCCCAGAAGCATAAAGACATGTAGGAAAATGGGAGTAGAGCTAGAAAAGGAAGTTGGAGTCTGTTGTGGGGGCTACAATAATTAGAATTCCTTTGGCTGCCAGTGATAGAAACTCATCTCACACTAGTTTAAACCTAAAGAAAGAGGCATGTTAGTGGGTGGGTAGTGCTGGCTTCAGGCGTAGCAGTATCCAGGGACTTAGTGATGTTTTAGATACCAGTTCTTTCTTGATCTCACAGCTTTGTTTTCCCCTGAGTTGAGTCTCCTCTTTTTTTTTTTTTTTTTCCTGACTGGTACGGGGATCGCAACCCTCGGCATGGTGTGGTCCACACCACGCTCAGCCAGTGAATGCACTGGCCATCCTTATATAGGATCTGAACCCGCGGCCTCGGCGCTCCCAGCGCCACACTCTCCCGAGTGAGCCACGGGGCCGGCGCGAGTCTCCCCTTTTGATGGCAAGATGACCCTCAGACACTCCTAACCTGCATCTTCTCAGCCTGGAAGAGAGAGAGAGAGACAGAAAGACAGACAACCCCTCTTTCTCAGTAATTCCAGACAGGGATCTAGGGCTGACCTGGGTCATGTGGCCAACCCCAAACCAACTGTTTGTTCAAGGGAATGTCACACCTACTGACCCAGTCTGGGTCCCACAACCTCTTCCTGGACTTGGGATTGAGGGCAGCCCCCAAACCACATAGACTCAAAGTTGGAGTGGTATAATTCCCTGAAAACTATCAACAGTGGAGTTACCAAAGGAAGAGAAAAGGAATGCTGGAAAAACCAAAACAACAGACATCCATCATAGGAAGGGTTAACATCACAGTGAGGAGCTGGTATTTAATTCAGGAGACAATGGGGAGCCATCGAAGGTTGTTGAGCAGAGGAGGGGTATTATGATCTGAGCTGTTTTAGGGGACGATGCCTTGAGCCGTGGTGAGGGGGAAGGGTCAGTTGGAGTGGAAGGAGAACAGGTGGAGTGAGGGGAGAAGAGGCTTTTGTGATGGACCAGGAGAAATGAGATACAAGTCCGAGATAAGGCAATGGCTGGCAGAGCGGAAAAGAGAGACCCAAGTGGGAGGGATATTGATGGGGAGGTGTCATGGACGTGCTGGGTGTGAGGCAGGCCCAGGAACCTGCTGGACACTTGGTCAGGGCTGCAGAATGGGGGCTGGAAGTCATGCCCCTGGAGGTGGTGGCGATTTTGGAAAGACATGACCCCAGGGGAAGCTAGGGTGGTGGTAGGAGAACAGAAGGGCCTTGCTTCTCCTCTGAGAGCACTTGGGGGCCAGTTGCAAGTCCCATGGGCACTTGCGTTCTGACTCCAGGGAGGGTGGGTCCTCAGAGCAAGATGCCATTTTCCACAAAGCTTTCCAGATGTTTGCTTTGTTGGTTTGCTTTATTTATATATATTTTTTAAGTGGTAACAACAAAGGAAAAATTTTTAAAAAAACAAAGCAAAACAGAAGTTGAGAGAGAGAGAGAGGAGCCTGGGAAAGGCCAAGGAGGCTGGAAGTGGGAGGTGTGGCACCTGCCCCCAGGTGACCCCCAGGCTTCCTCTGCTGCCCCTGCTGTCTGAGGATAGCTTGTTCGATGTCCTTCCATTTTCTTGGGCCCAGGCCCTTTAAGTCCCTCATGGAAGGAGCCCCCTCGGCTTTCTGCTGATCCCACGCCCTCCCTTCCAAGCCACACAGTGACTCAGAGCTCCCCAGGCTTCCCGACTCTACCCAGAGGGTGACCATGGGGCTTCCTCCAAACAACTCATGGGGAGGGAGGCATCGACTGCAGAAGTATAATCCCTAGGACCTGGGCTTGGTAGGAAACATGGCCCTCTCTCTTTTCAGCTGTGTGACCCTGGGTGAGTCACAAAACCTGTGAGCTTCAGTTTGCTCATCTATAAAATGAGAATGGTAGTTTGTCTACCTCCTAGAATAGCGCTATGGGGAGGAAGCGAGAGGATGTAGGTCAGGCCCTTGATCTTGGTCTGTGGAGGAAGAAGGCCCAGAGGGTACTTCTATGCCCTGTTGAAGGGGCCAGGGTGGGGGCATCAGTTCAGACTCTCTTGGGTTCAAGTAATCAGATACCTAGCCCAAACTAGTAGGGTTGCTGGATAAAACACAGTATGCCTAGTTAAATTAGAATTTCAAATAAATAATTTTCTTTTTGGTGTAAGTATATCCCAAATATTGCATGGGACATACTTATACTAAAAATATTATTTGTTGTTTATCTGAAGTTCACATTTAGCCCATGTCCTGTATTTTTATTTGCTAAATTTAGCAACCTTACAAACTGATCTAAGCAAAAAGAGGGAGTTTATTATGGAAAAGTCCAAAGCTGGACTTCAGGCTTGGTTGGATTCAGGGGTTTGAACACTGGGACTAGGATTTAGTTTCTGTCTCACTCTCTTGGCTCTGCTTTTGCTGTACTGACTGGACTCTAGCTTACTCCTCCTGTTTCCATGTCAGCCACAGCCTTCCATCTTCATTTCCAGCAGGGAAGAGAGTCTGCCCAGAGCCCAGCTAAAGGCTCCTTGTATAACTGGCCTTGTCTGGTTCACGTGCCCATCTCTGAACAAATCACTGTGGTCAGGGGAATTCAGTGTGTTGATTGGCTTAGACTTTGGTCACAAGACCTAACATGAAATGGGGTGAAGCCCCCTCAAAGTGTACAAATGGAAGGTGGGAACAGGTGGACCTCCAGAGAGAAACCAGGGAACTGTTTTACCAGAAGAAAGGAACTGACATGCGCTACTGTGGGTCCGGGTGAAGTCCCAGCTCCAGTTTCCCCCAGCCTGTTCTTACAGTGTCCCATGTGGTTTCATCGGAGGGACCAGTAACTGCTGCACCTGGAGGCCCCATCCTACCTGGCCCAACTCAGTAGCAACACGGCCTTCAGGCTGCCCTGCGTGGGGCCAGCAGCAAGGAAGCGGGAGAAGCGAAGGGAAGCGTTTGAGGAGACCCTGCGTTGTCTGTGGGGCTCTGGGCAGGAGCCTTTGCACATCTGGTCTCTATTCGTCACAACTGCTGTTTGAGATGAATGTGACTATCTCTGTGTTACACAGCACAAAACTGAGTGTATCACTTGGGGCACTTTTGGCCATGAGTAGTACAAAACCTGACTCAAAATGGCTTAAACCTTAAGGAACAGAATCGTCTCACTCTCAGGAATTTCAGTGGAAAGGTGGGTTTCAGGAATTGCATGATCGAATCTCTGACTCCATTTCTCTGCATTTCCCTTGGTTTGCTCCCCTCCAGATGCTGGTCTCGTCCTCAGACTGGCCTTATTCGTGGTAGTGAGGTAGCTGCTATTAGCAGCTCCAGATGCTTAGATCTCTAACTCCTGCGGATGAAATAGAGGATTGTTGCAAGTGACAAAACATCCAATTCAAAGTAGCTTAAGCAAAATAGAAGTGTTTTCATATAAGTGAGAAGCTATGGAAGCTTCTTTCGGCTTCAGGTATGGCTGGATCCAGGCACTCAAATGTTGTTGGCAGCACTTACTCCTTTTTATCTCTTGACTCCACTCTCCTCTGTGCTGGTTACATCCTCTGACATCTTGCTGTGTAGAGAGCAAAGCACCAAGATGCTTGAGAACAATTCCCAGCTTCCATCCCATATCTCAGGAGGAAAGAGAGAGAATGTTGATGTGAATGTGCTTCTCTTCCCTAACAGCTCAAACTGTGGTCCCAGGGCTGATTCTCATTGGCCTCAGCCAATCACTCTGAATGCTGATTAGCTGGACCTGGGTCACTTGACTATCCCAAGAGCTGGGGGTAGAGACAGCCCCTCCTGAACTGTGTGAGCTGAGAGTCAGGTCTGGTACCAAAATAAAAATTAGAGGGAAGGGGCTAGGTGCAAAAACCAGTGAATATTTAGAGGGGCCTTTCCACAGAGAGGATCCCCCTCTATCCTTCATGCCATAGCACAAGGCCCCTCCTTCCCAGTCAGGGTTTAGGGTCTGTCAGGATTGAGACTCTGAGATTGTCTCCTGCTGTTTCATGCTCTAACTTTTCAGGTTTAGGTGGGGAGGCCAGTGGCAGGCAGCTACCCTCCTGCAGCCTTTTACTTGTTATTCTCATTTTGTTTTTAAATTAGTTTTGCTCTTAAGGCTGGTTACAGTGCAATTTCATACTGCCCACCTGACGACAGATTGAGTCAGCACTGTGAAAAAGAATCACTTTGAGAGAATCTGGCCCATACAGCCAATCTGGTAGACCAGCATGTCTTTGAAGAAAGAAAGAGAGAGAGAGAGAGAGAGGAGAGGGAGGGAGGGAGGGAGGGAGAGAGGGAGGGAGAGGGAGGGAGGGAGAGGGAGGGAGGGAGGGAGCTAGACAGCAATCAAACATAATTCATGGAATGTAAACAACCCCCAAAAAGTGCCGCCACTGTCTCCCGCTCCATGGGTCAGGGTCTATTTTAGGGCTCCCTCTTGATTCACCAGCTCAGGCAGGGGCTCCCAGATACTAAAGGGTGGGCTGCAGAAAGTGCTTCTAAGAAAATGCCAAATGGTTCCCAAATGGGGGCAAATCATGGGATCTTCTAAGAGGACTCAGATCTTTCCACATCGTCTACTGCTGGGAGGAGTGGCTGTGTACACATGTGAGCTGGGAGCTGTAGGAGTTTTTGGGTAAAACGATTGAGAAATTGGCATCCATTTGGCCCTGAAAACAGATGCATCTAAAGTAGCTTCAAGCTTCTAGTTTTTCTCTAGAGCTGGGGTCAGCAAACTTTTTTTTTTTTTGTAAAAGACCAGATAATAAGCATTTTCAGCTTTGCGGCCATATGGTCTCCATTGCAACCACTCAATTGTACCACTCTGCCACCACAGCACAAAAGCAGCCATAGATAATCCTTCAACAAATGTGCATGGCTGTGTGCCAATAACACTTTCTTTACAAAAACAAGCAATGGGCCAGATTTGGTAAAAGTTTGTTAACCTCTGACCTAGACCAAAGAAATTGTAGGAATGGTTGGTACCCTGAGTCAGGAAGCTGGTATTTTAAAAATCAACTTTACTAAATCATACTTCACATACAATGAAATGCACATTTCAAGGGTACAGTTCAATCTGTTTTGACCACCACCTGAGTCAACATACAGAACATCTCATTGTCCTTTGCAGTTGACCATCCCACCCCCACTCAGACAACTATTGATTTGACTTCTAGCCTAAAGATTGATTTGGACTGTTCCAGAGTTTCATGTAAGTGGACTCTTACAGGGTGCACTTTTTTTTTCTTTTTGGTCTGGGGAAGCTAGTATTTGAGACCCTTCTGGTCTGTTTAGGGAATCTATTTGGTCATTGTCATAAAAACTATACCTGTAATTTTTTGACATTCCACCCTTCAAAAGGCAAAGGGGAAGCCTAATTCCTTTGCCCTTGAAGGTGGGCTGGACTTAGTGACTTGCTTCTGAGGAAGAGGATGTGGTTGGAGTGACAGTGTGTGACTTCACAATTGGTCACAGCCTCTGGTACTGCCTATTTCTCTTTCTCTTCAGTCACTCACCCTGGGGAAAGCCAACTGCCATGTTGAGAGCACACTCAAGCAGCCCTGAGGAGAGGCCCACAGGGAGAAACTGAGCCCTCCTCCCAATGACCAGCACCAGCTTGCCAGCAATATGAGGGAGCCACCTTGGAAGTAGATCCTCCAGCCCCAGTCAAGCCTTTGGATGAGGCAGCCCTGGCTGACATTTTAACTCCAACACAATAAAGGACCCTGAGCCCAACTAAGCAGCTCTTGAATTTCTGACTCATTGAAACTATGAGAAATAATAAATGCTTATTGTTGCATTAAGACACTAAGTTTTGAGTGACTTATTATGCAGCAATAGATTACTAACACAGTCACTTAACATTCACTCCATCCATTCATCCATCCATCCATCATCCACCCATCATCTTTCTATCCATCCATCATCCATCCATCCACCCACCCACCCATCATCTATCTGTCCATCCATCATCTGTCCATCCATCATCTATCCATTCATCATCCATAATCTATCCATCCATCATCCATTGTCTATCCATTCATCCATCCATCCACCAATCACCCATCCATTTACCCATCATCTATCAATTCATCCATTCATCATCTATCCATCCATCATCCATCCATCATCTGTCCATTCATCCATCATCATCCATTCATTCACTTTCTCCTTCATGCATGCATGCATTAATTAATTAATTCTTTTAACAAATGATTTCTTTGACAATGATTTAATAGCTAACACTTCTGCACTGTGTACAATTCTCTTTTAAGCATGTTCCTTACATTAATTTAAATTAGTTTCCCCATTTTGCAGATGAGCGGACTGACTTCTGAAAGGTTGAGTCACTTGCCCATGGTCCAGTGAGTGGTAGAGCTGGATTTGAACACAGAGCCCAAAGTGTTCCCTGCTGCACTGTGTGCTTCTCTCCTCTCTGCCCTAGCTTGTTTCCAGGGAGACATCTACCATGGCACCTGTGGGCTTACGTGCTTCCACATTTGTTGCCCTGCAAGGCCTGTGCTCCTCCAGGGCAGAGACTATACCTTTTTTGTGTGATGCTGGCCCAGAGCAGGACCTCAACAGATGTGTGTTGACTGATCAACTGGGGGGATGGATGGGTGTGGCGTGCCTGGCATACACAAGCCTAGGGGACCCTGAAGAGCAATGGCGCTGTCCTCTGCTCTAGACAGGGTGGACAGTCCCAGAGCTTGCGCTCCCAGGCCAGATCACAGTTCGGAACACAGCCCCAGGATAAGAACGACTGCTCCCATGCTCTGTGGCCCAGAGCCTGTGGCCAGGGCTGGGGATGAGCTCTGTTTACCTTGGAAGGCCCAACCTCTTTTATAACACTCATTGTTGCTGGGAGCCCAGAAATACTTTTATTAATGGAAAAACAGGGATGGCTCCACAAAGAAATATTTTGACAAGCCCAAAGAAGCCAGTGGGAGTGTTCAAAGCATATCCTCAGGAAGCTTGGGTTTCTTATCTTCCAGGGAGCCCCCTGCGGGAAAAGTGCAGCTTCTCCAGGCAGGGCGCCTGCCCCATTTCCATGTGGGGCTCCCAGACATGGCTTCCTGGGCCAAATTGTGCTGAGATGGCTTTCTGCAATGTGGCCTGGTCCCAGTCCATGCCTCATTCTGAAGATAGCCCCCTGGGGTCCAGTGGTCTTATTCTGGGTTACAGCCTCATCCAGGTGTTCTCCCTCATGACCCATTTCCCATGAGTGCAAATGAAGGCACAGCACCCTGTGACACATTTCTGGGCTCCCTGTGGTCTCAGACGCACTGCTAGGAATGGGCGGTTCCATCAACATGCTTTTCCAGCTCTGCATCAATACTAAAGGGTTCAGGTAACGGATGTCCCACTACAGCTGCACTCCCAGAGCCTAAGGTTCTTAAAGTGTGCCAGGTGCTATTTTAAGCCCCTTTACATGTGCTAAATCATTTAATCCTCACAGTAGCTCTCCAGATGGCTCATGTTACCGTCATTTTGCAGATGAGGAAACCAAGGCGCAGAGAGGTTAAATGCCTTGCCCAAGGCCACAAAGCTAGGGAGAGGCAGAGCTGAGATTTGAACCCAGGTCAGCTGGCTCTAGAGTCTGACTCAACACCAGTTATGGCCATCTTTCTAAAGTGTGTATCTAACCATGTCACTTAGTGTCTCCGTACTTGATGATTTCCCATTACTGTTAAAATCCATATTGATTAGGACATAGGTTTAGCTGTTATACTAAAGATCCCAAATAGCAGTGGCTTACCAAGTTAGATATTTATTTTTCTCTTATGAAAGCATCTTGGTAGGAGATCCAGGGTTGCTATGGAGGCTCCATGATCATTAGGGACCTGAGCTCCTTCTATCTGGCAGCTCTGTCTTCCTTAACACAGTTTCTACCTCATGGCCCCAGATGGCTGCTTGAGCTCCTACCATCAAAGCCTCATTTTAGCATGAAGGGGAGAATGGGTAGTGGAGAGAGTGTCACGCTTCTTTAGGGGTTTGATTCCAGGCTCCTCCATTATGTGGCCTAGGGCAAGTCATTCAGCCTCCCTGAAGAGGAGCACTTGTGTGTGTTTTCCCACTGTATATCCCTAGCATCAAGTTTAGGGCCACATAGCAGGTGCCTAGAAAACTTGTCAATTGCATGAAGGAATGAATATTTTCAGTGAAAGCAAGCTCACTACTTTGCAGGATGCTTCCCCAGGGCCTTTGCACATGCCATTCTCTTTGCCTGCAATGAGTGTCACCTCTTTAGTGAAGCCTTTCCGACCACCCTGGCTCACCCTAGCTCCTTCTCCCATCCCTCTACAGCTTCCTGCTTTGCTTTAGGTTCTGTCTTGGCACACATCACCAAACAGCGTCATCTGCATTTGCGTGTGTATTCTCAGTCTCACCACTGGACTGAATACTCAGCAAGGGCAGCACCTGCGTCTGTTTGTTCACAGCTGCATCTGCAGGGCCCAGAACATCGTAGGCATGTGGCAGTGTTTGCTGAATGAACAAACAGAGGAACAAGATACCCATTTGATTTTTAAAATATGAGAAGAAAAATTCTAGTTATATGCATCTTAGTTCCTTCCTTTACCATGAGAAAGACTTGATGTTTCAAGCTTTACTCTCAAACGAGTGCAAAGGAGATAACCCCCCTCCTTTCTTCCCACAGAAGCAGAAATCCAGGCCAAGCCGATTGCAGCCTCAAGAGCCAGGAGCCAAGTCCCTTTCCCTCCACGTCAGCTCTCCAGCCTCTAGGAAAATCTTCCCCATCTCCGAGGGCCTGGGGCATTCCAAGGGCTGCCTTGGCCTCCTATCACATCCAAGTTCAGCAGCCTGGAGCAGTGGAGGCAGCCCCGTGGACAGGCAGGCTCTCCCTGGAAACTTGCTGTCAGTAGCCCTGTGAGCTGGCAGGGAGCGTTGGGGTTCTCTCCAAATGCCTTGGAAACCTCCCTGTTGGGTCACATTCCATCTTGGGGGACCCTGGGATTACCACGGCTCTCGGTGGCAGCCAGCAGCTGATTGGGAGGTAGCAAGATTCAGCACTTCTGAGTTGGAAAAAGCGGCGCTGGGTATTATTTTGGGAACAGCCAGTCATGAGAACCTCCAAGAGCAGATCAGGCAGGCTATTAAAAGCAAGACAATGTATTTTGAAATGAACCAGGCCAGGGAGACACCTCACTCCCTGCCACAACGGCGGATGAGGTGAACCTTTCCATCTCTCAGAAATGGGGAAGGCCTTCCCTGCTGCCAGCCACCGCCCCGTTCCTTCTCCTCTGCCAACCCCAGCCAAGCACCTTGCCCACCTCCTCGTCCATATGACAGGGTGAGGGTCGTCCTCAGCCAGCTGAGCAGGTGGCCAGTTATGCCTACCTATTATTTATTCATTCAACAAGCATTGACAAAACCTAGGAGTAAGGCTCTGGAGCCAGGCCATCACTGTCCAAATCCACACTCTGTCTTCTGTGGCTATTTGGTGGCCTTGGGTCTCCATGCCTCAGTTTCCTTACCTGCAAAATGGGGAAAGTAATAGCCTTCATCTCAGAGAGTTATTGTGGCTTGGGGGAGCGTCTGTCACATAGTCACCACTCAGTAGACATCAGATAGGATTATTTACCGAGTACCCACCAGTTCCAGACATCATGCCAAGCCCCGAGTAAGACAGATGTGCCCCTATTTTTCTAGTCTAGCAGGGAGATGAGTCATAACCAAGTAAACAAACAGATGAGACAATGTCATACTCTGTTATTCATTTGACAAACATTTTTGAGGTCCCACCATACACCAGGCATCATTCTGGCTGCTGAGGACACAGAGGATAAAACAAAGTCCCTGTCCTCATGAGTTGATATTGCATTTGGGAGGCAGGAGAGACATATATTACACAAATGAATATGTAACTTATTTGTGGGGTATGATAAATGCTATAAAGAAATACAACAGGGTGACGTGATTGAGATTTGTGGGGTAGAGCAGAGGAGCCACTTTCAGAGATGAGGGTCATGGAAGAGTGCTATTCGAGGATGACATTTGAATTGAGGCCAAAAAGATGAGAGAAGGCAGCCATGGAGATCTAGGGACAAAGGGTTCCAGGCAAAGGGGTAAGGATGGACACAGGCCACCTGGTGGCTTTAGCAGGGGGAGCAGGTGGGAGATTAGTCAGGTGGGTAGGGCTGGGCCTTGGAGGCCATCATATTAGTTTTCTGTTGCTTCCCTCAAATTTAGTGGCTTAAAGGAGTGTTTATTATCACACAGTTTCAGTGGGTTGGGAGCAGCTTAGTTGGGTGGTTCAAGGTCTTCCCCGAGTTAAGCCATTGGCTGTAGCTACAGTCACCTGAACACTTGACTGGGACTTTCAAGATGGGCTGTTGGCAGGGGGCCTCAGTTCCTCAGCACATGGGCCTCTCCAAAGGGCTGCAGCAGCCACATGCCTTTTATGCCTGGCCTTTCTAGATCATGCACCATCATTCTCCAATATCCCAGTGTTCCATGGTCGGGAGGAAATCACACAGGAGCAGGAATGCTAAGGTGGGCACCACTGGGTTCTTCATGGAGGCTGGCTACGTCAGCTGTGGTGAGGAATTTGGATTTAATTCTAAGAGGGATGGGAACCCCTGAAATATTATATTTGGTTGATCTGGCTGGGTACTTGCATGATGGCTGTATGTAGTGGCAAGATGATAGTAATCATTACTACCATTACTGAGTGCTTACTGTGTACCAGGCACTGTACTTAGAGGTTCATTTGACACAATGGCATCAGATCCTCATGTCTCCCTAAGAGGTGGGTACAGCTCCATTTTACATATGCGGAAGCTGAGACTTCTCCCGAAAAAACGTTATCCAAAGCAAGACTGGGAGGCCAGTAGAATTACCCAAGTAAAGAGAGAAGATTAGAGGTGGGAGGAGAGAGACAACAGCCTGGTGGAAGGCCCAGAAGTGAGGGAGGACATGAAAAGTTTGGGGAGCGCTGAGTATTTTTGTAGGGCAGGAACATGGAGTTCAAGGGTGTAAGAGGTGAGTGGTGAGGCTGGAGGAGGCGGGTAGATTTTATGGGTCTTTCTTTGTTGGGCACAGGTGGGATTTTGGGCTCTTTTTTAAAATGTAACTATAATCCAATAGAGGGGTTTTTTTTGTTTTTTTTTTTTTGGCAGCTGGCCAATATAGGGATCTGAACTCACAACCTTGGTGTTATAAGGCTGCGCTCTAACCGACTGAGCTAACCAGCCAGCCTTCAATGGAAGGTTTTAAGCAGGGGGAAATGATATGATCAGATGTCCTCCTTAGATTCTAAAGTTTAAAATAATTATGTTGGTCGTGCTGGAGAGAGCAGACCTTAGGGGAGAGAAGCAGAGAGAGCAGCAAGGAGTCTGCAGAGTCACCCAGGAGGGAGATGTCAGGGGCATGGGGGCCTGGCAAGCTGGTAAGGTAAGGAGAAGACAGGTGGACAGATTCAAGGTTTTTAGGAGGGAAGCTGTTTTGTAGGATGTGGCAATGGAAGGGGAGGAAAGAGTCAAGGATGGCCACCAGCAGGCTCCTGACTGAGGCCGCTGGGAGGAGAAAAGCCCCTGGTCGAAGCTCACCAGGCCCCGCTGACCACCTTCTGTGAGTGTCTCCAGCATTTACAGCCATGCAAGCAGTTCCTGCTGCTGCTGTCATTGACTCCCACTCCCTTGGCATTGCAGTGTCCTTGTCAACCAAGTAGAAGGCAAGGACCACGTCTTCTATTCCTATTGCCCATGCCACCATCCAGCCAGGCCCATGGAATAAGCCCAACAAATGAATAGATTTTTGATCAGAGGCTAACTAGAGCAACTGAGAAGACACTTGAGAGGCAGTGTCATCTCATGGCCGAGAACATGGGCTCTAGAGCCACGTGGCTGGGGTTCAAATCCCACCTGTGCCACTTACTGGCTGTGCAACCTTGGGCAAGCTGCATAACCTCTCTGTGCTGCAGTTTCCTCCTCTATAAAATGATCATCAGAAGATTGTTATGAGGATTCAAGAGGTTAATGCCTGGCACATGGTGAGTGCTTTGTAAATGTTCATTGTTATTCTAGGTAGGTCAATAAACCTCACAATTCCGGTTTTCATATAGCTACTTTCTGTGTTTGAGACATATGCAAATCCAGACTAATTCTCAATGGCTGTCTACATTTCAGCCAGGAAGAGGTTGGCAGTCAAGGTGACCAGCAGGTGCAGAGATGACACCTGGGCTATAAATTCAGTGAAGGGACAGTGAGGTGTCCTCATCTAAGCTGCCCCAGTGCTTTGTAATATTCCTGCTGTTGAATCAGTTGTTTGGGGCAGCATCAGTGAGTGGTGTCTCAGCAGAAATATCTGTGTTTCTTATTTATGAGGCTGTCAGAGGGAAGAAAATCTAATAAAAGGCTTCCCCGGTGATTCAAGGTCTCCTTGAGCCCAGATGTCTCTGCAGCCTCCTGGACCGTCCCCTCCGTGGCCACCTGGACGCCTTCTCTTTGCTTTGATTCAGCTTCTCTTTTGCTTTTTCCTCACTTGCTGGCACATTCCCACCCCAGCTGAGAGCTTCTATTTTGGGGAGTTTTCGTGGATAATTTAGTGGGTGGAAGCTCCCCACCCACCCCCCTTGGAGCATCCCTTAAAAAAGCGAGAGTGCTCTAGAGAAGTGAAAAACAGTGGGTGGTTCAGTTCAAAAGGACAAAATATTTCTTGCCCTGGCATTGGGAGAGGAAAGAAATTGTCTGAGGAACCAAAGAACAGCTAAACTAAGAAGTCGAAAGCTGCGGCCCATAAGGGCAAATTAGGTGACTCAGCTGTGACTCCCCCCGCTTCAGCCCTGGTAGTATTAATGTGCTTTAAAAGGGAAAAACACTTAACTGTGACAAAGAGTGGGCTCTATAAAAATGTGGCTAATGCTGATTTTACCGAGTTCCAAAAGGCATCCCCCGCTCAGCAACACTGGGCACCTGCAGAGATGAGGACTTGCTGCAGAGGCCTGAGCCTGGGTAGGACTGAGTCTAAAATTATCCCCAATAATGAGTCTGCCAGATGAGGGCCCAGCAAGCTTGTTCCCTGCCTCACTTCTTGCCTGTAAGACCTCGACTCTGAGGGAGTCCCAGGTGAAGCAGGGGTTGTGGTGTCAAGATCATGGGCTCTGTTGCCAAACAGAGTGGGTTCAGCCCTGGGCTGGCCATTTACTGACTGTGTGTGTGAACATCAACTCATGGAGCCTCAGTCTGCTCATCTGCAAATGGGGCTCACAGCATCAAGCTCAGTGGGAGGGCGAAAGGAACTAGATCTTGCAAAGAGATTGCTTCATGCCCTGGACGAGGCAGTTGTTAAAGGGAGGTCTGGAGGTGAAGGGCATGAATACAGAGTCAGTCTTACTCCTGGCTTAATCACTGCTCACTCCTTGACCATGGGAAGGCTTTTTAAAAAACATATATTTCTAACGCTTATCATGGGCCTTACTGTTCTTGGCACTTCAATTAAATAAACTCATGTAACCTTTACATCAGCTCTCTGAGGAGGGCATTCAGTGTCCCCATTTTACAGAGCAGGTAAGTGGTTACATGGCAGGGCTCAGAATCTGATTCAAGCCTGAGCTTTATGTCACCTCTCAGGTTGTCTGCTCCAGTGCTGCCCAGGAGAACTTCCTACAGGGATGGAATGTTCTATTCTGTGTTGTCCAGTGTGGTGGCCACCAGCCACATGTGGTTTCTGAGTACTTGAAATGTGGCTTGTGCAACCGAAAAACTGACTTCTACATTTTACTTAATTGTTAATTACTTTATTTATTTATTTGTTTATTGTTTTGGTGAATGTTTTTTTTTTTGTTTTGTTTTTATTGGTTATGAATATTCATGGGGTACAAAGCTGAGTGTCCCCACTCGTGCCCAAGATATGATGGTCAGATCCATATTGGCAGCATGCCCATTACCACAAATTGTGATTATACCATGTGTACCCCACCCAATTATCCCTGACCACCTCCCCCCCCCTTTGTATCCCTAGGTATGCTCTCTGCCTCTGCAAGTCCAATGCACCACTGTGGTATTTTCTTCCTTCCTTTTCTCTTAGCTCCCACTTATGAGTGAGGACATGTGATATTTTCACCTCTGTGCTTTCCTTATTTCACTCATAATTGTTAATTACTTTAAATGTTAACATGGCTGGTGGCTACCACATGGGACGGTGCAGGGTTAACTCCTTCCAGCTTCAGCGTTCTACTTTGCAGGGAAGTCGTGAGCAGGAATTTAGAGATGAGCCTAGCTCAGGGCCTGGCACGTAGTAGGTGCTGAGTGAGGGGTTGCTACTCATAGTGTGACTAAGTGCAGCAACTGCCTTCAGAAGACAGTGGTGTGCAGGCTGCCTTGGTATCTGGACATTGGCAAAAGGAAGTTGAGGTCTACTCGTGCCTAGGATGACGAACTTGTCCCAACTTGCCTGGGACTTTCTTGGCTTTAAAACTGGGAGTCCTGCATTCTGGGAACCCCCTCAATCCCAGGCAAACCAGGACAGTTGGTCACTCTGTTCTTGCTTCAGATGATTGGATAAAGAGGCCTCAGGGAATGGGGCTTTCTCTATAGGTTCCACTGAAAAGAACCACCTCCATGGCCTTATAGGCTGCACTCTAGAATTTGCCAAGTAAACCAACAGGCAAGCTACCTGCCCTGTATGTGCCTCAGTTTCCCTTTTAGAAAGTGGGGAGAGGATCTCCTGCTTGCAGGGTGGCTGCAAGGAATTCAGTGGCTCCAAGATTGGCCTTACTCAAGAGGCTATGAGACTTGCTTACCTTGGATTCCTTGGTGCACAGTAGGTGGACAGATAATGCTTGCTATTGGGGGGAAGAGCATTCCTTAAGCTCTACTGCCTTGACACAGGCTTGGGAGAGAGTCCTCTGGGCGGGGATGGGGCTTTCTCAGGACCAGTTCCAGCTGATCTGAGGGGAGCAGCACCTCCAGCAGGAGTGGTTACGTCTGAGAGCCGCCCAGCGAGGCTACTGTGGGCTGAGGCGTGGAAAGTGAGTGGTCCCATGAATGGAGCCAGCTCGCTCTCAATGCCTCTTTAAGTTCAAGTCTCTCTCTGAGAGAGTCGGGGGGTGGGGAATGAGTCACCAGCCTTGGTTGCTACCCACAGTTTTATCAGAGCTCACAACAGTATCTGAAATGTCCATTTTCAAAGCTGGCTTTATCTGTGGGCCAACATTTCCCACCCTGCATGCAGGTGTTCAGTCAAATCTAGTCTAAGTCCAGAAAAGGCAACTTGACAGCCGCACCTCTCCTTCCTCATGCCCCTTCCCCACTGGCCTTCTGGGGTCCACGGCCTGTTGATGGGAACCACGCGTGGCATCCCACGGACCTCGTTCTGGAGGCTGTGCAAAGTTCATGACATCCCTTCCCTTTATTTTCCTGTTTATTCAGAGCATGTGTAAACACATGGGTTGCCTGGTTTCGGCGTCTCGTTGGCCATTTCATTATTGCTGGAGCCTCTGAGCATCACTGGAAACCTTGGATTTTCTAAATGAATCTAAAAATAAACTCTTTGAAAAAAAAAAATCTTGAAGTTGGAGAGTTGACACAAGGCACCGTTATTTATTTCTTTCCTTTCCTCCTCCCCACCACCCCTGAACACACAAAAATCTGGGCAGCCAGAGGCCTCGAGGGACCGAGAAGGGCCCCTGGGCTAGTGTCCAGGGGCCTCGGCGACCTGGGTATTGGTCTGAACCCTGGGAAGCTTTCTCTGAGAGGTGCCCGCTTGGAAAATGGGGGGCTTGGGAGTCTTGGGCATGATTTATTAAAAGGGGCAGCGGGCTAGGGAAGGCGGTGGCTGGGGCAGCCCTTGCAAACAGGAGCCTTGGACACCCGCGCGCCCCCACCCCCTGCTCGCCGTCGCCTGCCCGCTTCGCTCCCTCTCCCTAACTTTTCTCCCGAACAATCAGGGACTTGTGCTGGCGGCCGAAGGAGCCACGGAGCTGGCTGGCTGAGGAGGAGGCGACGTCATGGATTCCTGAGTGTGAAGTTTGCAGGAAAGCCCTTAGTTTTGGAGATGGACGGGATCCAGCGGTTTCCATGGCGCTGGATAAACAGGAGGAAACAGTGAGGGAATCCCGTTATTTTACTGCATTGAAAGCCTATAAACACGGAGCGCGGGGAAGGAAGTCGCGTTGCCTCTGGAGTAAGCCCGACCGCGGAGCCGCGCCGACTCCGCCGCGCCCGGAGTCGGGAGCCGGGAGGCGCGCAGCCCCCGGGCCGCTCGGAGGCTCCTCGGCTGGGGCAGCCCCGCGGGCGTGCTGCAGAGAGGACGGCGCCCCCCTGGCTGCTGGTCTATAAAAACAGACCCCCCTCTCCCAACACGCGCCGGGCCCCCATCCCCTCCGGATGCACAGAGAGGCTGCGTGCAGACTGGGGCACTGCCGTCCCCTCCGCATCATGGGGTCTGTGGACCAAGGTAACCGACTCGCGATCCCTCCCGGCCCTTTCCCTTCTGCTCGCGTCCCGGGAGGCACTTTCTGCTCCGGCCCGAGGTCGGTGCGGGAGGCCCCGGGGATCCCGCTGTCCCTGGGCTCCCAGGTAGGGTGGCCAGAGGAGAGGCGCCCGCGCCCTGGCCAGGGAGGGACAATTTGGGAAGCCGGACTTTCGACCACTTTTGCGCGGGGGCAGGGAAGCGTCCCAAGGCGGGATTCCCTAGGCGAGTCTGTCGGGAGGATTTTCCCCTCCACGGGACACCGGGAGGGATTCTCGCTACTAACCGCTGGCTGCTTAACCATTTCAGCACCGGGCTTTTGACAGCAAATGCCGTTCAGAGGCAACATCACCATCGCTTCTATGATTATTTAGCTTTTTGTTGTTGTTTTTGAAAGAACAGGGTTGGCATTTTACTATATTGTAAATATAGTCAGGAAGACCTTGCTTTCTAACAGTTACAGCAGCAGATGCTCTGGGACATTTACACAATTTTCTTCCCCTTTTTTGATGTGCCTGATGGATAAAGTCCTCCAGCTCCCCCTTTAAAGTGCAATGTACCATCAGTTTGTTCTGCGATCCGATTACGTTCTACTTTCCGTGTATTCTGCTGCTTTCCCCTTCCTCTTGGATTTAGTCTTGGAATTATACTACTTGGATCTTATAGGGGTGGTTAATATATAAGAACATGATATGAAAATATCCCATCTGGTTGGGATCGTGGAGGGGTTTGGGCTGTACGATAATGAATTGGTTTTTAAAGGTGAAAACTGGGCGGTGCGATGTATTTTTCAGAGGCGAGCCCTGCGTTGGGCGTGGGGGGGTTACTGCCAAGCGGGAGGGCTGCAAGAGTTAAGTGAAATAAACTTGTGTAGGAGGAGTTAGCCTGGTGTCATAAAATCAGAGCTGAATGTAGGTTTTGTGCTCTGCGTGGCTGATTAAAGTTCGGGGGGGGGGGCAGAAATGAGAAATGACAATTTCAGTAAATAAACCTGAGGGACTTTTTTTTTTTTTTTTTTTTTTTTTAACTAGATTAAAGCCAAATGCCTTGGGTTAGGTAAATGGTGTGCTTTGCCACAGCGGACCTCAATGACACATATTTTTAGCTGAGTTGCACTTTTGAAAGCAAGACCCTGCCAACACTTTGAACGTTTTAACTGGTACCAGTTTATCCTGTCCTCTGCTAGTGGTCAAGCCTATGACATAACAGCAAAAAATTTTTTACTAATATCACATCATCTGTAAAAGTGATGCTCTCAGACAGGAGACAGATATATTAAGGACGTGAAATGGTTTTTACTGTCATAAATACTGAAACTGAGTGTTTGATGTTCTGATGGTGGTGGCCAGCGGAGACTAATGCCAAATTTAGCTCTATTTGGAAAGAGAGAAAACATAGAAGAGAAATTGGGCTTCTGTTTTACTGTGTGATCTAACACAGCCCCAAATTTTATTCGGGCTGCCAAATCTCTTTTCCAGGTTTATGAACTTGTTGCTCTGTTAAGGTTTCCAAGCATGTGTATTTTGTGTGTGCACGTGCATTGGCTACACACCCCAGTCCACATTTCTGTGTGCAGGGGTTGTGTGTATGTTCATGCCAGTGTGTGTCTGTGTACACATGTGGGAGACAAGGGCACCAGATTTTTC
Organism: Cynocephalus volans; assembly: GCF_027409185.1. Classification (NCBI taxonomy): domain Eukaryota; kingdom Metazoa; phylum Chordata; class Mammalia; order Dermoptera; family Cynocephalidae; genus Cynocephalus; species Cynocephalus volans. The sequence goes on along the minus strand of NC_084460.1, from coordinate 46,034,836 downwards.
CTGGCAAACCACACTTGGCATGCCAAGGCAACTGGGCACACAGAATGCAATTATAGGCATCAAAGACAGCTGGCTTTGAAATGGGCTATCCAAATGCTTCAACAATGCCCTGCATAGGAGTCTCTTGAGGGAAAGCCTAACTCTCCTTTAAACTCAAATATGCCAGCATGACCACAGACACAGACCTACGGTGTGCATGCAGATGGGTGGGGTCATTAGATAGAGAATAGAAATATTTGCATGGTAAAAAATTACTGAACTTTCTGTGCAGCTTTGGGCTGAGGCGCTGGGAAACACTGAAGATTTGAAAGAGGTGTGTTCAGTTTTATCTGAAGTGAGATGATGGAAAGTATTTCAGGAATAAACAAACCCAGGGTGAGCTTAGTTCACCCTCATACTCAAACTCCTTGCCTTCTGCTTGAATTGGAATTTCTGCTTGGCTGTATCACAATTATATAATCTTGGGCAAGTGACTTGACTTCTCTGTGCCTTAGTTTCTTCATCTGTAAAATGGAGCCAATAATAATGCCTCCCTTTAGGGTTGTTTTGAGTTTCAGGTGTCTTGCTTATAGTCAACGCTCCATAAATGTTAGCTGCAATTACTATTATATTAAAAAAGCAAAGCAATAACTGATGTTGTATTGAAACTGGATTTCACGGCAAAAATTTTTTGAAAAGATGCAGCACTTCATACCTCTCAAGGTACTTCTAAGAAAGTATTTATTTTTAATCGACACATCATTGCACATATTCATGGGATACAGTGTGATGTTTCAATACATGTATACAATGTGTAATAATCAAATTAGAGTAACTGGCATATCCATCACCTCAGACATTTATCCCTTCTTTGTAGTGAGAACATTCAAAATCCTCTCTTCTTGCTATTTTGAAATATACTGTTAACTATAGTCACCCCACTGTGCAATGGAACACTAGAGCTTATTCTTCCTATCTGACTAACTTTGTACCATCCTCATCCTCCCCACTCTCTTCAAGGCGCTTTTTAACTTACTGGAACTTCACGATGACATAGTTTGGGTTAAGATCATGTCTTATGAAGCTTCAATTTCCTCATTTTCAAAAAAGGAATAATGATGCTGTCGATTTCATAGGGTGGTCACAAACACCCTATGAAATCACACACGTGAAAGACTTAGCTCTGTGCTAACATGCAGAAAGTACTGCTGTTATTATTGTCTGACAGTTGAGGACAGTGAGACTGAGCTTTGCCTAAGATCACACAACAGAGTAGTGGCATGGTGCTGGCGTGCAGTGAGGGCTCCATTGCTCTCGGAGATGGTGAAAGCAAATATGTATTCACCATTGATTTCCAGGTGGGCACCCCAAGTGCTTTGCAGGTATGAAGTCTTTTAATTGTCACAGCCACTGTTTGTGATCATTGCCTTCTTCATGGCTGAGGGGAATGAGGCACAGAGAGGTGCTGTAACTGGCCAAGTGTTACCCAGTGTGGAAGGGGTGGAGCCTTAATTTGAACCCAGGCTCTCGATAATATGCTCTGCTGTCTCGGAGACTCACCAACATTCTCATAATTTTTAAATAATACCGTCTGACAGATGAGGTAACTGAGGGAGGATGTGGAGGGGATTAGCATCATTGTTACAGATGGGGAAACTGAGGCAGCATCTGATTGTGAGTCAGGGAAATGAAAGCACAATGTTTCCACTTCCACTTGAGGAAGAAAAGTCCCCAGCCTGCCATCAAGGAGGCTCCAAAGCCAGCACTGTTTTCTGTACTTGCAGACCTGAGAGCCCCCCAAGGTTCTCTCCTCCTGTCCAGTCCCTCCCTTGCTACCCAGATGACTGCTCCTCCAGTGAGTTCTTCCATCCCACAGGCCTCTCCTCTTCTCAGAATATCAGAGATAATCACTCAGTTCCCAGACATTCCTCTGTCTAGTTTTATTAAGAACTTTCCTTAGCTTGATTGTAAACCCCCTAAGGACAGGGACCAGGTCACCTCTTTCTGTGAGTCCCCATGGGTCCCAGATAACATTTCTGCAACCCAAGAGGTTAACAGCTTGAGCTCTGAGTCAGAAGTTCAAACCCTGGCTCTGCCCCTTGCTAGCTGCATATCCTTGTGCAAGTAACTTCTCTTTTCTGTGCCTCAGTTTCCCCACGTGTAAAAGAGTGATAGTAATGTTTGCCTGTTAATAAATGTAACAACCAGGTATAAACCAATCAGAACAGTAGGAGCTGGGTCCCAAGACACTCTCCTGCTGGGCCAGGCTTTAATCCATTATTTGCTGAATTGTAGGGAGGGTCCCAGGCAGTAGAAGTCCATGGGGTTGGGGGGACAGCAATTTTAACAATCTATGGAAGTTCTCAATCTTTTAATAACCAGTATGACCCTCACAGTACCCACTCAATAAATAATTGCTGTCACTATTATTGTACAATTCATTAATTCAACATTTACCTTCCCCCCTCCAAAAACAAACCCCCCACCAATAACCAACTGCTTTTTTCTTATGCATTTTCCCATTGGATAGCTCACACTTCATACGTAAGTGAGGAATTGAGTATTTCACGTCTTACCTGGAAGAAGCCATTCAGGTTCCTACATTTGTTTCTTTGCTAGAATGGGAACCAGAGAGTCTCTGACTGACCGGCTTGGACTGGAGATCTTCTCAGGGCTCTCAGGCCTCTGCCCTGTGCTGCCGCCATCCTGGTCCTGGTCACACTGAGGGCAATTGTCTGACCCTTCATCCATGTCTGATGCCCCCCTTGACCATTTAATTTGTTTTCATCAACAGTTTTAGAGCATCTGCCATGTGCCCATTGCTGTCCAAGATGCTTGGGGTAGGGTGGTGAAGACAGACTCTGTCCTCAGGAGGCTTGCATTCTGGACCAAGTGAGCTAAGAAGTATCCAAGATGATTTCAAACAGTGCTCAATGCTGGAGACTGAAATAGGAGAACAGGGAGTGAATGAGTAGGGGCATGTGTGCGTGCGGTGGGTGGGTGGACGTATTAGTTTCCTATGGTTGCTGTAAAAAATCGCCACAAATTGGGTGGCTTAAAACAGCAGAAATTTATTCTCTCATGGTTCTGGAGGCCAGAAGTCTAAAATCAAGGTGTCGGCAGGACTGTGTTCTCTCAGAAGGCTCTAGGGGAGGATTCTTTCTTGTCTCTTCCAGCTTCTAGTGGCTCCTAGAAATCCTTCCGTGGCTTGTAGCTGCATCACTCCAGTCTCTGCCCCGGTCTTCATGTGACCTTGTGTGTATGTGTGTTCACTCACCTTCCTATAAGGACACCAGTCATTGGATTAGACCCCTTAGCTCTCTTATGACCTCATCTGAACTTAATTACATCTGCAAGGACCCTTTTCCAAATAAGGTCCCATTCACGGGTATCTAGGGCTAGGACTTGAATACACTTTTTGGGATGGGGCAGGGACAATTCTACCCACAACAGTAGGACTGCTAATTCAGACTGGATGGCCCCTTCCTCTCTAAGGAGATGTCTTTCTTTTTGTTGTTGACTCCTGAATGGCAAGGAATCTGCCTGCAAAATGTCTCGGGGAAGAACATTCTAGACAGAAGTTACCGTGAGTGCAAAGGCCCAGAGGAGAGGTGCTTGGGATGTTCAAGGAACAGCAGCAGGAAGCCCAGTGTGGCTAGAACAGAAAGGGCGGGGAGAGGGGGGAGTGTGATAGGAGATGAGACCGTGGAAGCAGACCAGGGCCTGATCGCTAGGATCTTGTAAGGAGTTTGAAGTTCACTGGCAGGGCAATGGAGAGCCCCTGGAGGAACTTTAAGCAGCAGAGTGCATGGTCTCATTAATCTTTTTAAGGGATCATATTGACTTTTCAGTGAACAGCCTGGAGCCGGGTAAGAGTGGAAGCTGGGGAAGCAGGAGAGGGTGGGGGCTGGGACTGGCGTGGGGCAGAAGAGGCGATCGGAAGCAGCGGCTCCCAGTCCATAGAGCTTTCTCCTTTGGAGTTCTCGAACTGTGTTTCCTTGGGCCCTGGGGTTCTGCAGGGATGGTCCTGTCTTTGGCACCTGAGGGTAGCTGCCGTTATTCCTGTGAATACATGACCCACTTCAGATATGTCTTCCTCTTGGCCCGGCCTCGTTCTCTGTGTGAGCTTCTGTTTTGCCCTCTGCTATCACTGGGAGTCATCAGACTTTTTTCAGTGTTTCATCTTGGTCCAGAAATGTCCCTCGGCAAACCCATCCTTTACTAATAACCCAGGAATAGTGTGACTCAGTAATGAGTATCAGACTTGTGTGGGATAAACCATTTCCAGGGTGGCATGTGTGACTTTGCAATAACATCACAACCTGCTCTATGCCTTAGTTTCCTTAACTGAAAAGTGGGGGTAACTGTAATTCTTACACATGGGGCTGCTTTGAGCTTTAAAAAAGATATGTCTGTGAAGTGTTTGGCATAAGCAAAGTGGTCCATTCATGTTTGCTGCCATTTTAACTAATACTTTACTGTTTTAAATTCAAGTTATTACTATCCTTCAGCCAAATACCCTTCAAGAGCCCTTCCTAAAGGAGATAAATCCATATTCTACCAAATCTCGGGGGTCTTTTCTGGATGGGCTCTGGATGACCTGCTTCAGTCTTTCAGACAGTGAGTCCAGAGGTGTTGGAGAGTCTAACGGATGCGAAGCGCTTGGCTAGTGGCGTATGGAGAAAGTCCAGGATGTACCAGACATGCTCATTTGCATTTGAAAGATAAAGATTTTTTTGTGAAGTTGGGGCAGACACAATCATGCAAAGTCATTCACATGCTAGGTTACTAAACGTTTAGGTGAAATCTAGCAACTGCGTTGATGGAGGAATGGAGGTGAGAGAGAAAAGCAGATGCCATATGCTTTTCTGGAGGGGGAGGAGGAGAACGTGCTCCAGGGTTTTGTCGTGTTGACGGGAGGCTGGTGGTAAGTAGCTTTGAGGTCCCTGAAATCGGTACACTTGTCCTCATCATTCCCTGCCTTCAAAGATTGTGAAATTGATAGATGTTCGAGTCTGCAAAGAATATGGCAGGAGAATGGAGAAGAGAAACACAACCCTGGGGGTGCAGTTATCTAGGAAGGCAGCCTGGAGGACAGAGGGGTGACAGTGGGCTGAGAGTGACAGATAGATGGCTGAGAACGGGTGTGGGGGTGGGCAAAGACTAAGCAACCCTCCCCTGCCTACCCCTAAGGGCTCTGCATTAGTAGAAGATGGCACCTCCCTGGTGGAGGGATGCTGGCATCTCCTGTTCATTTAGGGGTGAGGACAGTTTAAGGAAAGGGCAAGTTTGCTAAACCTGCTCTCCTTCTAAACTTTGGTTCCATAAGGCATAGGGGAGTGTGCTATGAAGCAAGGAAAAAAGAAGAGAAACAAAACCAGGACAAAACAGGGGCTCAGGGACCAGGTAGAAGGCACGAAGAACCTGGAGACCAGGGACTCAGGCATGCACGCTCACCTGGAGCTGGCAGGTATCGTGAATGAATGAGGCAGCCAGGCGGGGGTGGTGCAAACCCAGAGCTGCAGAATCATCCCCCTGGGTCAGCCTCTGCTCAGCTCCAGCTGATTGGTCCACATGGGAATATGGGCCCAGTGCGGCCAGATCTTCCCACTTTTTTGAGGAGAAGTTGGAAATTTGGATTTTTATATGAAATCTCCCAATTTAAAAATGTTAGTTCTGATTTAAAAAAAAAAATTACCAGATAGGCCACACATAACATGCCTGCAGGATGGATTTGGCTGAGCTTTTGCAAACCTGGACTTCTGCTGCTGTCAAATGGGGCATCTTTTTACACTCCAAACCTTGATTTGGGTTCTGGCTTTTTGTAGAACCCTGCTCTCTTTAGAAGGTGCTGGTCAATGTCTGCATGGTGGGAGGTGGATTTTAATTGCCTTTTGCTGCCATCCCCTCCTGGAAAATCGTTTTCTCACAGCAGAAGCCTGTTAAGGCTTTAAATGATAATATATGAGATGGTAGATTGAAATGAATGTCAGGTTTGATATTGTCTTCCTGTTTCCCCAATCTACAGGGATCTCATTCCTGGAAGTGGCTTTGCAAGAGTGTGGGGGGAGGAGTTTAGTAAGGTATTCGAGGGAGCAAACTGTAAGGGGGTCCCCAAAACCACAGTAATCCAGATGAATCATATTTTATGGTAATATTTTAAAAATCAATATTAATGCCAAAAATCCATGATAAATTTAAAAATAAAAATAAAAATTTTGAATAAAGATGGGATCAGTATTACTCATTTTCCATTTGGCCTTGGCTCCAATATGGCTCTGCATGGTCTGTTACTGATCACGTCTTTATTAAAGTTCTAATAGTTCACCAAGTTTGTGTGTGTGTGTGTGTGTTCATTTTGGTTTTTTAAAATGCTACATGAAAATATAATTTATTTGATAGCCGAGTTTTATGGTGCCCTCTTGAATTTTGCCTCTCTTGCCTGACCCTAGTGCCAGCCCTATAGGAATCAAATGCATCCTGTAAATTATAATATTAACATCTAGAGTGACAATGAAACCCAGGGTGTGCTTAAGTTGGGGGCAGATTGTTTCTGGGATCTGGTAAAGAATGTTCCTACTTTTTAGATTAGATTTAAAAACATTTCAGTGTCTGCATCTTATAGTCAGGGTTTTATTGTAGTGAGGATTGTCAGGATGTGGGGTTTGTGATGAGAACTTGGGACTTATTCAGTACATACTTCTGTCAGGACTGGCTGCATAATTTTCAGGGCATAGTGCAAAATGAAAACACACAGCCCCTTGTTCAAAAATTATGAAGAATTTTAAGATGGTGACAGTGGAGCATTAAACCAAGTATGGGGTCCTTCTAAGTATGGAGTCTTCCAAGTGTGGGGTGCTATGCATGTCAGAACCCGTGATGACATGCTATGCATGTCAGCCCTGGCTGCTGCAAGTTTAGTTTGCTTTTCCTCATTAGTGTTAAAGAATCCTTGAATATTAGAGCTGGAATGGGAACTCAGGTATTCCTTAATTCACCCTCCCCTTTCATTCTGCAGATGGGAAAACTGAGGCACAAACAAGTCAGGTGTCTTGCTTAAAGGTCACAAGTGAGTTAGAGGAAGAATTTAAATTGGATCCTGGGCCTCCCAACTTTGGGCTGTTCCTTATTATAGTACAAGATCACTCCAGCCTTGGCCAAACATTTGTATCTTCAGGAAGGTCAGCTAGGAAGGGGTTGAAGGAGGATTTAAATCTACCAATCTTGTTATAATGACTTCAGGAACATATTTTCTATAACAGGACATGTTCCTTTACAAAGAAAAGTCTTTCTTTTCCTTTTTTAAAAAAAATACATGTAGGCAGAATTTCCCTGAAGCCATTGAGTCAGATAAAATGTTGTTTATATAAAAACGATTACAGGTATTATGACCATGCTGGAGGTTGGGCTGCCAACGGTGCAGAACACCACTAAATTTCACAACATTGCTGTCGAGTTCCATCGAACCAAGCAAAGCAGGGACTTGGGTTCTTCTTTCCATACAGTTTCATTTACTGATTAATCTCTCGGGTGGAAACTGTTTGGCATCATTCTTCCATTCATTCCTCTAGCTACTTTTTAGTGAGTACCTACCATTTACTGGGTACAGAATACAGCCAGGGTTGCCAGATAAAGATTTGAGTTTCAGGAAAACAATGAATAACTTTTTAGTTTAAGTAAGTCCCGTACAATATTTGGGACATACTTGTATTTAAAAAAAAAAAAAAAAACACCCAAAAACATTGTCTAAAAATTCAAATTTTACTGGGTGTCCTATATTTTTATTTGCTAAACTTGACAACCTTAGATACTCTCATAAAGAAAAGAGATAAAAACCCCTGCCCTTGTGGGGCTTCCATTCAAGTGAGAGGAACAGCTATAAGCAGATGAACAACTACACACATAGATAAATTATACCATACAGATAAGGGCTATGAGGATCAGAAAGTGGGAGAGGGGACAGGGAATGCCAGGGGTACCATTTTTATTGGGATAGGTAGGGAAGGTCTCTCTGAGGAGGTGGCATTTGAGCTGAGAAATGAACAAAGCAAGGTAGCCGCCAGGCAAATATCAGAGGGAATGACAGGTGCACAGGCCCTGGGATGGGGTCATGCTGGGTGTTTTCAAGAAACAGGTGCACGATCCGGGTGGCAGAGGGAGCAAGAGAAGGGAGAATACACCCAAAGAGAGCTGGGGTGGGAGCAGCTTTTGTAGGGCCTTGTAGAACAAGGTCTTTGTGTTTAATTCTAAATTTGATGGGAAGCCACTGGAGGGCTTGTTGGACATATATTTTTAAAGGATCCTGCTGGCTGCTCTGTGCAGGGGCAAAAGTGGAAGTAGCAAGTTGAGGGAGGTGGCTACTGACTCTTCTGGTTGAGAGATGATGGCACTTGGATTATTGGGGTGGGAGGAAGGAGAGTGAAGTTGGTGAGAAAGTGTTGGATTGGGGTTACATTTTGAAGATAGAGCTGCCTGCATTTGCTGAGGGTTTGCATGTGGGTATGAGAAAAGGAGAGGAATCAAGGACCACTCCTTGATTTTTGGTCGGGGAACTGGACTAAGAGGGTGAAGCATGAGCTGAGGGAGCAGTGGGAGTGAGTTCAGAGGACAATGTGGTTTGGCTTTGGACATGTTCACTCTGAGATGCCTGTTAGATACCCACATGGAGATGTGAGTCGGCTGTTGGATGTACAAGCCTGGATTTCTGGGGAGAGGCCCAGGCTGCAGATAAAAATGAGCTTTATGCCAGAAGGTGGGAAGGAGGGCAGTGGGTAGTGGTAAGTCCAGAGCCATCGTGAAGGAGCCTGGAGACTCATTGCCACCTGGGGTGGTGGGGGGAGCCCAGGAGTCAGTGTTTCTCAAGTATTTCTATTCAGGCAGAACCAAATTATGCTGCATTTTAAGGGGTAGCCTAGAAGAAGAACAGAGAGCACTCAAGGAGGGACCACAGGGTGAGAGTGTGTGTCTTTTGTGTCCTTCCACTTTTTTCTATCTCCATGGCTACCACCATAGTCCAAGCTCCCATTATCTCCTGCCTGGATGGCTGTAAGAACCTCCTAACTGGTTTCCCTGTTTCAACCCTTGACCCCCACAGATTCTTCTCCATACAGGACCAAGAGCAATGGTTTGAAAACTCATATATGATCATGTCATGTGCTGCCTATTACTCTATAGTCATTCCTCATTGCTTTTAGGTTCAAAATTCTCAACATTCCCCCTGGGCCCCACTTACCTCCCCAGTCTTACTCTACACCATCTTCTTATCCATCCCTGAGCACCTGCCACTCTAGTCTTCTTTCAGGTCTTCCAACACTTCACACTTCCTCCTACCTCAGGGCCTTTGCACATGCTTTCTCGTCTGCTCATTAGTTCTTCCTTCCCATCCCAGCTTAAACATCCCCTCCCTAGGGAAGCCTTTCCTGGATTCGCTGTCTACATCAGGTTTTCTTGATATAAGTTCTGTAACACTTTCTCCTTTCCTTTCATGGCATGGATCTCATGTAACTATATCCCATGTAACTATACACTGGGGTATGTGCTTGTTCAATTGAGCTGAATTCCTGGGCCAGGGTCAAATAGTACCAATGTATGCTAGAAGTTTCACTCTCAGTGGCATCCCATTGCACTTTTGTTGGAGAGGCTGGAGAAAGACTAAAAGGTCAGGCCCTTTGCAAGAAGGTCAGCCACAGGGCACAGAGAAGGTTGGCAGAGCTGTACTGTCAATGTCTCCATCCCTGCCCCCACCCCCTGGAGTGGCCTCTCAGTGCATAAAGTTCATGCAATCTGCTCCTGGGCCTTGCTCCTAAGAGCACAAATTATTTATTTTGGAATTGAAAATATATCTTCCCTCAACCCCAACCGCACCCCAAACCTCCACCTTTAAGGTGACCTTTAGAGAAGAAAACCCTCTCTTCTCCACTGCTACAGCAGAAACTCTTTTATGGGTCGGGAACTAGTCTGAACCCCTTCCCTTTGAAGAACTCTGCTTTGGTGTAGACTTCAAATCCTAGAAGCTTTGAAAATATATCAGGTGTTCAGAGTGAGAGCTAAGGTAATTAGAATCTTATTTAAAATGTCCTGAACTGTCCTTCCTAAGGCTGAAGTTATTGTAGCCCTTAACCAGTTGTGATCTTCCCTTTATTACTTCATCTTATTATTGGGTATTGCAAGAACATGTTGAGTTGGGGGTAAGAATTTGGGTTTCTGCCCTAGCAATTGGGTGGCCAGGGTAAGCTTCAAGACGGAGGACCCTTAAAGAGAAATCTAAGGATCTTATATATACAAGGAGAGTCAAACTCCTCCATCCACCCATCCATAATCTGTTCAACCACGCATCCATCCACCCATCCTCCATTCACCCACAGATCCATCCATCCACCCACCCACCCTCCATTCATCCGCACATCCACTGTACATATTGAAGCTGTGAATGAGGAAATCATGGCCCCTGCCTTAGTGAATCTCATAAGCTAGTGGAGATAAAATTCTCCGATTGGCCCAGCCTGGGTCATTTGTCCACTTTCTTTGCCAGGGGATTTTGGGACAACTGGGTTAATTGTTCTATCAGGATTATGTTTAGAGTAGTTTCCCAAGGAACCCACTAGGGTGCTGTTATGAAAAGAAGTGGGGGAATGATTCTGGACAGGCACGATCAACATGTGTCTACTAGATTAGAGGCATTTAGTCATTATGGGATGGAGAGATGAGAAAAGATGTGTGTGGGGGTGTCACCAGCTTTTCTCTTTATCTACAGGACAAGGGAAGCCTGATTCGTTTCTTTACTCTGGCCAAATTTGGGGGTCTGGACCTTTGGTCCCTGTCATAAGGACCTAAGAGTCCATCTCCTTCTAGATACTTAGCTAAAAGTATCTCAGCTGGGGTCGTTGCTCTCTCTTCCTCCACCTAAATTTATTGGCCATCCTTAAGATGCTTGTTGGATACACACATTCTAGCTGTGAGTATGGTTAGGAAACAAAGCAAGGGATTTCTTTATGTTCTGAGAACCAGAAAGTGTTTCCCAAGACTCTGAAATGAGTCCTGAGCCAGGCCCAGGCCCCTGCAATGGAGTTTGATTCTAAACCAATGGTTCGCACCTCTGGCCACACATTGGAAACAACCAGGGAGATTTTACAAAATGCTAATGCCTGGGCCCCACCCCCCAAACATTCTGATTAAATTGGTGTCTGGTGGGGCCCAGGCATTTGAATTTTTTCACAGCTCACTAGGTGATTCTCTTGCGTAGCCTGGGTCAAGGACCAAGGTTCTAAGTGCAGTTTGAAAACCCTATTCATAGCTGTGCTTCTTTGCTGCAGGGTTTTAATTATGAGGAGGGTGGAGATTGTGCCTTGTGCTAGATCCCCAACATCTGTAGCGGTGCCAGGCGCTCAATAAGTATGTGCAGGATGCATGGTGATGGATGACTGACAGCTTTGCACAAATCCCTTTAATGCAGCAGAGAAGGCTTCCCCCAGAGGGTGCACATCCTCATTCTCCTGGCACTTGGGGAAGGATTCTAGTGACCTGAGGCAAGCTGTGGTTTTAATGGGGATCTTAGGACCTCTCCCACCTAATATTCTGACCCTTAACACCGGCTGCACTTTAAATTCAGCTGAAGTCTTTCAAAAAAATATCTTCAGACATTCTGGTTCAGTGTTTGGATTGCCACCTGGGCACAGGCATTTAAAAGCTGTCCCAGGTGATTCTAATGTGCTGTAAGGGTTGAAGGCCACTTTCTAACCTCCTTTTCTCCTTCTGTGAGTCTGTTTTCTGACTTCAGCTAACTTGGTCTGAGATCGCTGGAAGTATTTTACTGGGGGGTAGGAGGTACTGGGTTCTTAAGTGGTGTTTGCCAAGCATACTGGTTCATAACACTCACTTTGGGTGCTTGATTAAAAATACACATTCCTGAGCCCATACTCCAGACTTTTGGAATTGGAAGCTCCAGGGAGGGGCCTGGGAATCCATGGTTTTAAACAGCATCCAGGTGCACTTGTTACTGCCAACCTTTCCAACAGTACTGCACTCCTGGCTCTGCCTCCAACAAACCAAGCCCTTCTATCTCTTGCTCTTTCTCTTGGTTCTCATTGCCAGGCACACTTCCCCCAGATCTTTCCACCATTCGGGTTCGTTCAAAGGCCACCTCCCCAGGAAAGCTCTCCTTGACCACCCAAGGGACTGAAGCCTCCCCAGCCTTTACCCCATGCCCCTGGTGAGCTCTCTCCTGGCACCCTAAGGAGATGATCCCTTGTTCCCTTGTTTATCTCCTTCATGCCTCTCCTCCTTCCAGAACCTGAGCCTCCCAGGGCAACAGTGTCTGGTTCATGCTGGGTCCCCAGCATCTGGCACATGGTAGGTGGCCAAGAAGTGCAGATATAAGGATGGGACTTGTGCTTTCCGAGTATCTGTGACTCTTTCCAGGCCCTAGGCAATTGAGTTCAGGGGCACGCAGGTGTCTGAAGTGCCAGTGAAAATCACGCCACAGCTGTGGGTACACAGCGGCGCCTGGAGACAGGTGGGCGATGGAAGGGAGTAGGTGACTCCCTACCCCCTTGGAGAAGAAAAGCTGGGAGAAGGGTGGGATCAGATGGTCCCTTAGGGCAAAACTACTAATGGCAGCAGCTTTCTTGTCCAGACCCTGGCTCTTGCAGGGCGCGCCGCACTCTCCCCGGGGAGGAGAAAGTGTGACCGACGGCGATGGCACCGGCCGGTTGCTAAGCGCGGTGGCGGGCGCGCGGCCTCCTTCCTCCCGGGCCAGCCCCGGCCATGCGCCCCTCCCCCCAGCCCGCCCCGGTCCCCGGTGGCGGCCCCGCCCCCGCCGGCCTGGCCGCCCTGTCCCCGCCTCCCCCCTCCCCGGGCTGCAGCAGGTGCCTCCCGGAGCAGGAAGCTCGCGCCGCCGCCGCTCAGCTCCCCCGAGCACGTCCAGGACCCGCCGCGCCATCTCCGGACACGGCGTGCGTCCCCACGAGGAAAGTGACCCCGCCGCGCGAGCCGCCCCTCGGCCCCGCGTCCTGCCGCCTTCGCCACCCCCGGCGAAGGCCACGAAGACAGCCGCGCCTGTCCTCGCCCCCGGCCCTGCAAACCTCCCGCCACCTTGCGCGGCATGGACGCCCCGGAGCAGCAGCCCGACCCCGACGGCGGGGGCGCCCCGGGCCACGAGCCCGGGGGCAGCTCCCAAGACGAATTCGACTTCTCCATCCTCTTCGACTATGACTATTTGAATCCCATCGAAGGTCGGTGCAGGCTCCCTCCGGCCTGGCCCTCGAGCCCGGGCAGGGGCTTGGGCTTGGGCCTGGGGCGTGGGCACAGTCTCCTGTCTGCCCCAGATGTCACACTGACTCGGGGGCCTGGAGGGGGGGTGCCCTACTCAGGTGAGAGGGAGGGGAGGCGGCGTCGGTGACCGCTGCCTCCCTTAGGGGGCGGTAGGCTCACTCTTGCCCTGTCGCTGCGTCGGTTTCCAGTTACTTGTGACTTCTTCCTGAGGCTCAGTGTTAGCAAAGCAATAGGTGGCAGGTACCAAGGCTGGGATGGCGGGCTCTGCTGGCCCTTCGCCTGGGACCTTGTGCTCAGACGGCAATGGAAGTGATTTATTTGCCTTTGGAGTGAAGAGGCGAGGAAGCAAAAGAACAGAGTACAGAGGGGGCCTATGCGACTGAACCTGATGTTCAGGGCAGGGGACTGCTTCTCCTTCTCTCCAGGCACTTAAGTGAGACAGCACTGCCCCCAGCACCTCGTGTGAGCAGCAGTTGTTGGGGACTTTGTGTTGAAACTAAGGAAGAGGTTGTCTGTGTCTAATGCTGGAGAGTGGTTTTACTTTGGTTTATGAGGCCGGCCCATTTCCTCCCTGGGTTCTGCTGCTGCTACGTTTGCAAATCATCCTCAAGTGGATCAGTCTGAACTTTATCAAGGGATCTTCTACTCCTGAGGCATAATGGATGGGGGAAGGGGTGGGGTGGGGAGAGCAGGAGTGTGGATTCAGGAAGACACAGGCTATTTCTGCCTAAACTCAGCGGTCTGTGCCTGCAACTGCCCTCTGTTGCTGGGGGCTGGGGACTTCCCCAGGCTGGGCCCAGTGTTCATCTGTCATTTCACGTGTTCAGCAGGAGCATTCATGAGGAGGTGGAGGTAACGTGCCCAACCTCACTGTATTTTTCTGGTTAGCAGGTTGTCTTGGAAAAAAACAAAAAAAAACCCAACCAAGCTTACTAATTTTCACAGCCCAGCCCAGCCCTTGCTTGCTGAAGGCTCAGGAGCAAGCCCAGTGGTAACTTCCAGATGCACTCTGGGCCTGCCTGCATCTGGTGTGTAGGAAGGGCTTGGGCTGGCTGGCTGGTGCAGGAAGTCTGTCAGGGATACTCAGTGGCTGTTTCCCACAGATGCTGTGTTGGGCAGATGAATGAAGTTTTAATTTTCCTTCCATCACTGTCCTCACTGGCCACCTTAGGTGAGGGGCTTGCTTTGACTTTGGGTATTGTCTTCACTTGAATACCTGAAGATGGTAAATAGTAATAATTTTGTGTTTTGGCAGGAGATGGAAATAATTAGCCAGCCAAAGAGACTAGTCTTCTAGAGTTGCAATCTGGACGACATCCTTTGCTTTGAAAAGATTCAATTAAGAATCTGCAAACGATCCATGCTAACATCAGTGGTCTTTCTGTTCATTAAGATTAAAGTCATGTTTTGCAGTGAACTAATACTTAAACCCCTCCCAGATTTGCAATCAGCTAACATTTGTGTGTATGTGAAGTGGGGGGATGGGGGTGATTTCCGGGGAAATAGTTTCCAAGCCAAATTTGATGGGAGGTATTTTTTATAGTTTTTCTTGGCAAGCAGTGCTTGGTGGCCACCAGATGGGTGTCTAAATGACCAGTGAAAGTCTGGAATCTGTTTTTTTCTTTTTTTTGAAGTGAAATTATTTTTTTAAAGTTTCAGATTTACAAAAAAGTTGTAAAGATAGCACAAAGAGTTCCCATATACCCAGCACCCAATTTCTGCATATTATTAGCATTTACATTAGTATGCTATGGTTGTTATAATTAATGAACTAGTGTGGACACA
The DNA here is from genome assembly GCF_027409185.1 of Cynocephalus volans. Lineage (NCBI taxonomy): Eukaryota > Metazoa > Chordata > Mammalia > Dermoptera > Cynocephalidae > Cynocephalus > Cynocephalus volans. The sequence continues at coordinate 46,019,803 of NC_084460.1, read as the reverse complement.
TTATTATTAATTAAAGTCCGTACTTTATTCAGATTCAGAGTCTGACTTTTATGACCTTGACGTTTTTGAGAAGTACTGGTTAGGTATATCGTGGACTTTTCCTCAATTAGGGTCCTTCTGATGTTTTTTTTCCATAATTAGAATAGGGCTATGGGTTTTTTGGAGGAGGGTCACAAGGGCAAAATACCTTCTCATCACATCATGGCAAAGGTGCATACTGTCTACATGATTTATCACTTTTGATGTTTATCCCGATGACCTGGCCCAAGTAGTATTTGTCAGCTTTCTCCACTGTACTCCTTTCCAAACTGCTCTTTGGAAGGAAGTTATTATGTGAAGCCCATAGTAATCTGTTTGTAAAATAATGACTCTGGAATCTGTTTGTAAAATGATGACTCTTTGCTGGGAGGTAGAGAGAAAGGAGTGTCAGCTTTGGGAGGCTAATGTGAGATGTCCCAGATGTGGCTCTGGTTTACCCAGGTGTTAATTGCAGTCACCTCTCTTTGCTTCCACATGGTGGAACTCCCCAAGGGCCAACACCAGCCTTTATCTTGCTCTTGGGCTTTGTCCCAGATGACAGCATATTGGTGACTTATGTGACATGTTGTCCTTAACTCTGAACATGAGCTTGGCAAAAACCAAGTAGTGCAAAGGACTGCTAATGGGATAGACATCATTGTCAGAATTGGTGAAGGTACTTAAGGAATTTTGGGGAAGTTGGGTGCTCATTTTATGATATTTTAGAATGTAGTAGATATTTATTAGCCCATATAGTACCCCTCCAACCCTAGCAGTTAGGAACTATTATTAGCCCCATTTTATAGAGGAGGACACTAAGGCACAGAGGTAAACTAATTTTTCCCAAGAAAACAGAGCTGGTAAATGCAGAGTTGAAATATGACCTCAGGAAGCCTGCTCCAGAGCCTGTGTCCCAAACTACTATGTGATGGTTCCTTACTCCTTCATGGGATGACAGACACACGTAAAGCACTGGCAAGGTGCCTGGGGCCATGTCGAGGCTAGACTTGAACATTTACCAACAGGTTCATCTTAAGCAAGATCTCTGGACCTCTGTTTGCTTATCTGTAAAATGGCTGAATAACTACTTACCTCATAGGGTCGTTGTCTGCCTTGAATGGGTTAACCCATTTAATTTTAGTTAATTAACACAGGGTGTGATTTGTTGGTAGCATTTTATTAAACTCTTGTATTTGTTAAGAGGTGCTCAATTAATGTGAGCCATTATTCGTTTACTCATCCAACTGACTATTTATTGAGCACCTATTATGATGGAACCTAGGGCTACAATGGGGAATAAGATCCAGCTCCTGCTCTCACTGAGCTTGTGCCTCTAGTTATGCCTCTATTCTTTTCTCTTATCTAACTGTGTTGACTAATATCTCTGGTAGAATGTTACATAATAGTGGAAATGATAGGCATCGTTGCCTTGTTCTTGACCATAGCAGGAGTGCTTCTACTGTTGGCTTTAAGACTGAGGTATATGTATCTTATTATGTTTAAGAAGTATCCATCCATTCTTCTTGAGAGTTTTTATTAGGAATGGGAGTTGAATTACAACAAAGGCTTTTTAGCATCTAGGGAAAAATATGATTTTATTCTTCTTAGACCTATTAATATGTTGGCTTATATTAACAGATTACCTAATATTGAGACATTCCTGGTATAAACCCCACTTGGTAACTGTGCATTATTATTAGTTTTTTTTATGGTGGTGGTAGCATTTTTTGATAATATTTTATTTGGGATTTTTTTTTCAGTAATATTTATGAGTAATATTTGTCTGTAACATCCTTTTTTGTGTGCTATCAGGTTTAGGTTTTTTTCCTTTTCCATGCTCAGGAACAAACTGGTACTCTCTGGTGTCTAAAGGTGGGATAGAATTCTTCTGTAAAGCGATTGGAACCTGGTGCTTTTTGTGGAGCTGTTTTTTGATAGCTTTCTCTACTGTGTCCGTGGGAATTAGCTATTTATACTTTCTATTTCTACTGAAGTCAATTTTGGTAAATTGTGTCTTTCTAAGAAATTATCCATTTCATCTCTCTAGGTTTTCAAATTTATTTGCCTAGAGATGTGCAAAGTGGACTCCTATTTTTTTCTAGTGAAGGAGACAGCCAAGTTCATAGTGATAGAAAAAGTGGGTGCAGGGGTGGGGGAGTCCTTACTGGGGCCACTGATGCCCCTTTGGAGGAGGAAGATGTGTGGCTGTCAGCAAACCACTCAGAAGTTGAGCTCTGTGTGTGCTTGTTGATTAAATGGATTCTTGCTGCTCCCAACTTGTAATACACTAGGAGAGACAGGTGAGTACTGGGAATCCCTGGTCACCTCCAGAGGTGCCAAATCTCCTGTGTACTATGTTGGGGACAGACATGTTGGGCGTGCTCACTTCTGGTCTTCCTCAATAGGTCTGGTGCGTCCCTCCTTTGATTGGAATATAGCACCAACTTTGGCCTTTCAGAAGGGAAAACAGACTCTTCCTGGTCATTGCTTGTTGCTTTATGGAATGTTTCCTGTGATCCTTAAACTTTTGGGGTCACAGCCCTATGAAAGCTGCAGATTCCATACACACACATACACAGTACAGGAGTAAATATGCACACACCGTGCATGCACCCTGCATCCCTTTCCTTTGTGCACGCCCCTCCTCCTGCATCCTCCTCAAACGCACACCCCCACATGTGCATTTCATACCATTTTTCAGGGTGAGTCCAGACTTTTCTGTTGTCAATTCCGAAATGTCACCTGCATTTCAATGGAACACCTGCTCTCAACCCATTCACAGAGGACAATGCAAACCTCTTTTTTTCAGCAAACACACTGAATGCTGGGTTTGTGCCAGGATGTATGGGGGTATAGGGACAAATTAGATGTGGTACCTGCCCTTACCTGCCCCCAGGCCAATACAAGATACAGCCTGGTAAACAAATAGGGACAAATGAGGTACTGTGATACAGTATCTGGTGGTGGTTTTTTTTTTTTTTTCTTTTTTCTTTTTGGTGCTTACTAAAAATAGAGTTCTACACTAAGCAAGCAGGTTCACTAAACACATGTGACATTCAGAGATTTTGCCGTCTGTGTTGAGTTAAGGACAGACCTTAATAAACCTGCTTTGGACAAATAAGTCTCCAGGTACAGCTGGAAAGGTGAAATGGGGGCTGGCACTGAGCAGTGGCCTTGTCAGGGAGGTGATGGAAATGGGGATAAAGGGGCCTCAATCATTCCTCACTGCTGAACACATGTCATCCCAGCTTCCAAATTAAAGGCCCCTGTTATTTAGGTGGCCCTAGAGGCTCTTAAAACCTTAAGGCAGTGTTATTCAGATTGTATCCCAAGGCTCTCTAGCCCCAGAAAGTGGTGGGTTAAACACATTTAAAAAATGCAGCATGGAGGCACATATTCTCAATCCTGGCTGTGCGCTAGTATCTCCCAGGCTGCACGCTGGACTAATGAAGTCAGACTCTTTGAGGGCGCTGAGAGCATGCATCAGTAAATGCCAGAGCAGGCCTTGGTTCTGGGCACTTGGGGTCCCAAGTCTGTGCCCTCGGCCCTACAGGTCAGTCAGAAGGAGGCCACTGAGACAGCAGGTCCCCATTTAGAGCTGCAGTCTCCAACTTTGTCAGGTGTGTCCTAGGTATGGTAGCATGTGTGCACGTTTGCCCCTTATAGTTGATATTTACATAACTTAAAATTGTATGTTTACTACCCTCCAAATGGGATTATGCTCATTATAAAACTTCCAGTAAACATAGAAATGGAAAAGTACAGGATTTAAATGGGAGTTCTGCTTTTTTATTTTTTATTTTTTTACATTTCTTCCCACATCTCAGCGGGTTGTCATGTATACCTCCTGGGGTCTCTGTGTCCTTGTTCCCTCAGCAAGTCAGAGCACCAGGTCTAGAATCAGAAAATGCTGTCTCAAAATTCTGCCTAAGCTGCCTTCTACCTGGGTGACCTTGGCTAAGCAGAAGTGCCTAACATATGGCAAACATGCGATAAATACCTGCCGAATAAATGAATGAAAAGTTGCCTGATTCCTTGTTAGTCGAACACTGGGGGGCACGTGGCCTGGGTTCTCTGGGCAGGCATTTTCTTATCTGTGAGATGGGGCTGGTGATGGCAGTGATGACTAGAGCTGACTTGAAGCTTCAGTGAGACTGTGACTCAAGCACAGGCAGCAGGGGCTTCGTGAATGAAGGATGCTGGTGGCGGTGGTGATGGGCTCTGAGAAATCTTCTAGCTCTCCTGAATTCCTAAAGGCGTTGAGTCCTTGGAGGAGAGAGTCTTTCCCTTGGACTCTGATCAATCTCGAACCTTAGAGAGAGATGGGCCAGGAAACGAAGGAGTGTGCTGCCTGGGAATGGGAGAGGAGTGATTGGCTGCTGGGCTGGAGTCTGGCACTATAGCAAGATCTAACTCTCATGCTTGTTCAGTTCTGACTCTAAAAACTCTCATCTGTCCCTACCTCAGCCCTGGAACTTGGCTGGCTGCAAAAACTTCCTCAGTTGTCCAGATTCTGTGGCTGGAAGTTTCCCATGTGGCTGCCTCTCTTGGGGATGCAGGGTCTCCCCAGGTGTCGTGCCCTGGCCCTATGGGACTGCCTGAGCCAGGGCCAGGAAGGAGTAGCCCTGAAAACACAGTGTGATGGATGCACTGTAGCTTCCCCCAAGAAGAGATTTCCCCCTCCCTCCCTCCTCAACACAGGAAATAGCTACAGTCTCCTCAGAGCTCTAGCCAGCCTCGGCTTCCCTGGGCTGGTGCAGGGTTAGATTTTTGCTGATTGTCCCCAAACAGAGCTCAGAGAATAAGGCAACACTTCAACCCTGAAGCTCTTCCTGGGGGGGGCCAGGGACTGTCTGCTTCCCTACAGTTCCCCAAACCAAGAGGAACTGCCTTTGAGTTTTTTCCTGAACTTTTATTATGAACTTTCCCCCAAGTATACAAAAGTAGAAATAATGGTGAAATTAACTCTCATGTTCCCATCACTCAGCCTCCACAATTATTAACATAAAGCCAATCTTATTCTGCCCCTCCCATCCCAATGTATTTTCCCCACTCTCACCCCATTACTTTAAATCAAATCCCAGATGTCATAATATTTTATTAATAAATAGATTAGTATGTATATCTCAAAGATAAGGATGCTTGAGAAAAAATTAAATGCCATTAAACAAAAAAATTACTTAATATTGAATATCCAGTGTTCAAATTTTCCTATTTGTCTCACAAACGTCTTTTCCTAGTTATTTGTTTGAACCAAGATCCTAACACGATCTTTACATTTTATTGCATTGACATGACCATTACATCTTTTTTTCCTATAAAAATCCCCATCAGTCTGTTTTCTTGCCATTTATTTGTTGAGGAACAAAGTCATTTTTCCTGTGCAGTTCTCCACTCTCTGGATTTTGCCAGTTGCATCCTTGTAGTGTCTTTTAACATGTTCCTCTGTCCCCTCTATTTCCTATAAACTGGCATTTAGCTCTAAAGCCCTATGTTTTACACCTTTAATTTTTTTTTTTTTTTGCCTCTGCAAAAGAAATATGCCAAAGGCAGATTATGAGCTACAAGCAGAGCAGGGAGATCGCTTTTTCTGAGTTTGCATTTCAGACCTCTCCTACCTTCTAATCTGAGGTTTTGGGAAAGAGCAGTTTTTCAGCTTGGGCCTATTTTAGGTAATAAAATGCATTTCTGAAAGCCAGCCCTTCACATGTGAATTTTAATTGAGCCATGCCTGAGTGAGCTTTCTGAAGGGATGAAAGTGGCCTGCAAAGCAGGATTTGTAAAGGTCTTTATCAAAATAGACCTGCTTGGGCATGCTTGCAAATTGAGAATGTTAAATGAGTGGGAAAAACCACCTTAAGTCTGAAATGCCTGCAAAAGTTATTTTAAAGGCTATGGAAAGGGACTGTTTACCTGTATAATCCTAAGAAGGTATGCTGTAGGTCTGAAATCCACAACGGGTTACATCACCTCTGTTGCCATGGAGTAGAGAGAAATGTCTAAATGATGAGGGGTTGGCAGGGGCCACTGATTAAGTGTACCCAGCCCCAGGAACATGGCACTGAAATGAAAGCTCCTGCAGAAAAGTATAAATAAAGAACCCGTTGGTCAATAATGTATTAATTTTAAATCTCTGCCTCTGGCCAAGGGTTATGTGGGCCCCACTGTCTTCAAGAAGTTTCCATTTAGATTTTAAGTTGGCTGAAAGAAAAGTGGGAATCAACTTTTTGGGCTGTGCCAGAGTGTGTAGGACTCAATAAGTGGCGAAGCTCTCTGAGGTGGCTGGTGTGAGGGTGAGGACTCTCTGCTAAGTTGGTTAAGAGGTGATAAAAATGGAAAGCGGCTGTCACCCCCCCCCCCAGCCCTGCCCATGTCCCCTTCTGCACGTCTTTGATGGAGGGGGTGGTTTAGCTGTGGCGAACCCTGTTTTCTGCAGGAAGATTATCTGAAGTCTATTTCCAGTTAATTCTTCTGACCAGATCTTTCCTTCTCCTTTTGGTGAGGAAGCCACCCCAAGTTCTGCTCTCTGTCATGCAGTGTACTCTCTTCTGTTAGAAACAGACCTCACTACATCATAAGTGCAATCTTAAGTGGCTGTCTCCTTTAAACATGGAGGGAGTACAGCAAGGTGATTGTATAAATAAATTACGGTGAATTCATACAATGAAAGACTACATGGCATTAAGAGAAATGACTATTGCACACAGTAAAGATAAATCACAATGTCGAGCAAAAGAAGTGAGACGTACATCCTGTATGATTTTATTTATTTAATGGTGGAGAGTAGTTGGACTCAGTTTAGGATGAGAGAAGTCAGGCCAGTGGTTCCTCCCGGGGGAGGGTTACTGGCTGGGTGGGGCCACGAGGGAACCCCGTTAGGGGGCTGGAAATGTTCTATATCTTTAGTGTGTGTACATGTGTAAAAAGGCACAAAATGTGCACTAAATATTTGTGCATTTTACTGCATATGTGATGCCATAATTTCTTAAATTTTTTGTCCAATTCTATGAATCTTATTTATTTTTTCCTTTTTTTTATTGTGGTAAATTATATATAACATAAAATTTTCTATTTTAACCATTTTTAAACATATAATTCTGTGGCGTTAATTACATTCACAATGCTGTGTGACCATCACCTCTATTTCTGAAACTTAGTGATACCACAATTTGACTCCCAGCTTTGCCCCTGACTATTTTTGTGACCTTGGGAGTTTCCCTGCACCCTGAGCCCAAGTGTCCCCATCTCTAACTCAGAGGTGTGGATAGTACCTGCCTCCCAGGGTGGTTGTAAGCTGCAGACAGAGGTAGTACAGGCCAAGGCTTGTGGCACAGTGAAGATCAGCTATTAAAATGAACAAAAATAGGAAAATCTCTGGAATTCTTAAAGGCAGGAGGGCTCCATGAAGTGGCTTTAAACCAGCACGAGGAAGTTCTTCCCATCCAAATTTGAGGATGGAGATGAGTCTTGTGTCTGCCTGATGCCTGGGCCCTGCCACCCCCATCTAGAAGGTGACCTCGAGACCTGTGGGTTGCAGATTCCATACGTTTCTCCACCTCTCTCCAAAAGCAGTATGTGTCAGTGCGTGGGCGCGTGTGTTTTTGCAAACAGCCATGCCAGCAGCCAGTCTGTAAGGCTTGCTGCTTGTGGATCGTCCCAGTCCTGTGTCCTGGGCGCCCGGCCTCCTGGCCACCTGCCTGGGAAGCACTGCTGAGCCCTCCTTTGGGCCCCGTCTGGTGAAGTCAGACAGCTGTCTTAGCTGGGGCAAGGTCAGCAAAGACCATAGTATTCAAGGTGGCTTTTTCCAGTGGTTCCACATTGACGAGACAGGACGGTAAACGTCCTCCCTTCCCTTTCTGGCATTTCTGAACTTGATTTATCTGGATGGAATTTCTCAGCTTTCAGACCTCATGTCTGGATGTGTCACCTCTGAATGGAGGGTGTGACCACCTGATTCTCCATCATTATTAATACACATGATTCATTGATTGGGAATCCAATCACTGTGGTGTGTGTGTGCATGACGGGGAGCAGAAGCAGTCTGGGGGGCTTTTTGGAAAGTTTGCTGAGTATCAAATTCCTTACTTGAAGGCAGTCCATCGCTTTTCAAAGAAGTTCTTTCCTGTAGCTTGTGCAAGCTGGCCAGATGAAAAATCCATTCGCCTTCCCGCTCCTGTTTGCTCCTCTGCACAGCCCCTCGTGTGCAGGAAGTTATGAGAGTGGGCGGGTGGCAGGACCCGTCCCCTCCACCTTCTCCCCTTTCCTCCGGCTGCAGATCTGCGGTGCCAGCCTGTGGCATCCTCAGCACTGCCATGGCGACAGACTGTGATGTCTCACGCCCAGGACCTGGGACTCACACCACCTCATGTGGGTGTGAGCTCATCAAGCGGTGGGTTGGATCCCCTTGGACAGGGATGGGCCATTGCTCTGCGGCCCTGTCACCAGTCTGAGGGGTGTCTAGCCTCCAGGACAGGCCTCAGCTCCTCTCCTCCATGTCGTCGTTCAAGCCTGAAAGCACCTTTTAACATTCTCTCCTCCTCCTGCCCCCCTCGAAGGACAGATGCCTCATGTAGGTTCCCTAGCTGAGTTTCTATTTTGGTCATTGTACTCTGCTTCCCAAAAGTTCCACTGCCTGTAGTTCTAGGCGGAGATGTTCTCTTGCTGTTCCTTTTTTCAAAAGCGATCTGTTGGCTGGTGGGTTGGCACTGAATTGCCACCTCAGACTCATGGCACTGAATGGCCACCTCAGACTCACGCCCAGGACCTGGGACTCACACTACCTCATGTGGTGTGTCCATCTGTGAGGGCGAGCGACAGGCCTGCAGGGAACTCCAGGGGGACAGACACTGGTGGAGACCACCGTGTGGCCTGAGTGTGAGTTTTAAAGTATAACCTGATTTAATCCTGGGACAGATGGAGGGATTGTGAACATTCCAGCAGAAAGGAATTGGTATCTTCAGTTGTCAGTGGCATTCTACCTCCTGAGTAAAACGATGGGACCCCCAGAATAGTTCCTATTCCAGGGTGAACCTCATTTCCCTGTGTAAGGGTTAAGGTGTCACTGTCCAGAAAATAGCCCCTTTCACAAAAAGTGGGGTAGAGTAATGGTTAAGGGGGGGCGGTAGAGGAGCCAGGTTGCCTGACATTGAATCCTGTCTCTGCCACTTAGAAGCTGTGTGACCTTGAGCAAATTACTCACCTTCTCTGAGCCTAATTTTTCCCATTTATAAAATGGGGAAACTCTATCACCTGCTTAATAAGGTTCTTATGAGACAAACGTTAATATGTGTTAGATATGTACAGAGATTTTTGGTATAAAAGGTTATAAAAGATGTGTTAGTTATTATCATTTTTGTTATTACAAGTAGCTCACTGAACCACTAACACTTTAGTAACATTTAGTGGATCCACTTCCAGGTAGTGAGATTTAATTGATCTGCTTCCGGGAGGTGGGAAGTACAAAGCATGGGGTGGAGGGGGGTATTGGAGGCATTCTTTACCTACTCCACATTTTCTGAAGGTCAGCAGAATCTGCGATGAGAAAGAGAATTCCCAAAGTGCTGACCAATCCATTTTATTTTTGTAATAATTTCTTCCTTTTTTTCTTTTTTTTTCTTTTTAAATGCTTTTGAAGGGGTTAGGTGCTAATTTCAAGGGGTTAGGTGTCACATTTTCAAGTTGTTGTGAAACAGAGCAACTCTAGCAGGGAAAGGGCAGAATTTTCACTTCAAAGATCATTCTTTCAATAATAATAATTATCTGAATAGACCCCATTATTTATTCCATGTGTTTTGGGATTTGTGTGGATTAGCAAACTGTCAGGTTGGTATCATCACCTCTGTGTTACACATTAGGATGTGGAGTTTCCCCAGGTCTCACAGGCCGGGGGTGGGGGGGGGGTGGAGCTAGGCTTCTATTTTGGTCATTCTATTCTGCTTCTTGAAAATTCCACTGTGCTTGCCTTCTGTTGACTGAGACCTGGATCTCAGGGCAGATCTCTTGCTGATGGGAGCAAGAGAATTCTCTGACAATCTTGGGAATTTTGACAATATTGGAAATTCTCTGGCAGTCTTGTCCTTCAGTTTCTGGGAGTGACCAAAGACATCCCCCCTGCCTCCCAAGTATTCATGGAGCCTAGATATTGGGTAAGCACCCAGGAACTTGATGAAAGGAAGGGTGGTAATAACGAGAACTTCCAGATGTCTGCTGCAGAGATGAGTTACCTGCTAGCACTGCTGGTGGGCAGACGTCTCATTTCTGCATCGTTTCGGGTTTGAGGGCATGACTCATGGTTGACGCTTCCAGCAGTCTTTGGCCTCTGCTGTGTGCAGGCCCTGTGTGCCATGCTAGGCTGTAAAGCACAGAGCAGCCCTTCTCAGCTGAGGGCAGTTCTCCCTCGCAGGAGACGTGTGGCGCTTGCCTGGAGACATTTTTTGTTGCCACAGCTGGAGAGGGGCAGGGATGCTATACTGGTTTCTAGTGGGTAGGGGCCAGGGATGCTGCTAAACATCCTACAAACCTCCACAACAATCATCCAACGCCAAATGTCAGTTGTTCTGACTTTGAGGTCTCTGGCCTGGGGAGGTTGAGATTAGGTTTGCCTGGGGTTAAGTGGTAGGACTTTAGGCAAGTTAATTCACCTCTTTGTGTCTCAGTTTTCTCATCCATAAAAGGAGAATAAACAGCGACCACCTTACAGGTTGTTGTGAGGGTTAAATAATTTACTACATGGAATATGTTTACAACAGTGCCTGGCACGTAAGTTTCTCAATAAATTTTAGCTGTTTTATAATTATTGTCATTATTAATAATTATTGACATAAGACCCCTATTTGCCTTCAAAAATCTCAGAGTCTAGGGGGGAGACAGACAAATGAATCTGTAGATAGACTTTAGTATGGAACTCTATAGGATCTGGGGGCGTAAAAGAGCTACCTGATCCAGCCTGGGGGATCAGGGAAGGCCTCCAGGAGGAGATGGTTCAAGTCAAATTGTGATGGACCAATAGTGGCTTGTTAGGAGAAGTGAGATCAGGAGGTATGGAAGAGAGTTCTGAGCAAGGGGAATAGCATGTGCAAAGGCATGGAGGCGCAGAGGACCTAGAATAGCAACCTCGGAATCCCCTGTTACTGCTTCCACCTTCTTCCTGCCTTTTGGTACTGGTGCCTCAAGGCATGGCAGGTAAAATGATCTTAGGTAGTCCACAGAGGAGTACATTGCATATAATGAGAGCTCTCTCCTTTTCAGTACTATTTTCTCCTTGAGCTCATCAGAATGAGTGGAGTCTGAGTTGGGTGCTACTGTGTCTTTAACACCTTTCCTTCTAATACTTGCTATTCTCTACCCTTACCTCCAGACCATCACATAGGTAGGCTTTCTGGGGTTATGCAAGTGCTCCATATCTTGACTGTGCTGTGGTAACGAGGGTGTATAACATTTGGCAAAACTCATCAAAGTCTGCACTCAACATTTGTATATATAAATTGTACCTCAATAAAAAAAAAAGGATCGGGGGGATGGGGGTGAGTAAGCCTCAGTCTCAGAGCCTTTGGCCAGCCACTGTGTCTCACTTGAATTTGGTAACTTTTATTTTTATTGTATTTTTACCCTACCTTCTATTTATGGAGGTGACGCTGATTTTCCATTTGTGGTAGTGGTGTAAAGTTTCCTTTTAAAATTAAAAAAAAAAAAATACGTGAGTCAATGTAAATAGGAATATTAAGTAAATAATATTTATTAGTGGGCCGTGGGTAGAGCAAAGATTGTACAAGTGGTAAGAAAAGCAAGATTTTTGGAAATCCTCCTGAGAAAATCTGGTTCTGAGATGAAACTAACCACCCCGTGCCATGTGGCATTGCAATGGCTATGAGAGAGCTGTCTTTAAGGGGAAATAGCAAGGAATCTAAGCTACTTAAAGAAATATTTTACTGATGCACTCCTTGTGAAATTTACTGTCAAATTCCCAATTAAATGATGATCAATTATCTTCATATTCCCTGCTTGCTGTTAAACATTCAAAGTCTTAGGGAGAGGGAAAAAAAAAAAAAAGAAAAACTCTGCTGCTTGGATTAATTAATACCAATGTACACACTTTAAACACTTTGCTTAGCAAACCAGGGCTTTCTGTTTTTCAGTGCTTCCAGGGAGCATGAGCGATGTGTGTTTGCACGGCCATGTTTCTACGATTTCACATCAGCCCCAAGGGTGTGTTTCTGATAAGATGCAGTGCAGTTTTTTGCTCAGAGACTTTTTGTGTTTTGTTTTGCTGGTTCACAGGGCAGCGAATTCTCAAAATATTGTCAGACATGGATTTGACATTGATCTTTTTCTGGATTAAAAATCTATGCTCTGTTCCCTGCCAGGGAAGCGTGCGCATGTGTACGTGTGTGTGAGTTCAAATGCAAGTTCACAGGGAACTGCAGCTTCACAAGAACACCAGGCCCTACAGACTCTAGCTAGAAAGATCAAAGGATTTCGGAGCCAGAAGCAACCAAGGAGACTGATTCAGTTGAGCGCCATTCTGTCATAAATGAGAAAGGGTTGAGGCCTGGAGTGGGTGGGGGACTTTTCCAAGGTCACACAGCTAGTTAGTGGCAGAGCAGGACTAGATTAAGTTTCCTGTTTCATAAACCAGGTTTCACTACTAAATATCATGTTGTGTCAATACCACCACCTATAAAGTAAAATTAAAAATATTTGTTTGGGGATGTTTCTTTTCTCCATATAATATAAAAATAAAAAAACTCCTTTCTGCCATGCTATTGTCTCCTAATTACTTAGCTCCCCTTCCTAGAGGAAGTCACCGTTACCGGTAACTTGCAGAGAACCTGTGCATCCATCAGCTGTGTGCGCGGCACGTGTGCACATGTGAGTGTGTCTACGTGCACACTCTCTCACTTCCCTCTTTGCACCATGCACATTGTATACATCTTGCTTTTCTCCTTTACTACTAAATTTTAGTGATTATTCCATATCGATGCAGAAAGAACTTTTTCAAGCTTTTTAATGGCTGTATTGTATCCCATCGTATGAACCAGAATTTAACCCATCCTCAACTGATGGGCTTCAGGTTGCTTCCAGTCTTTTGAAATTGCTAACAGGGCTGCAGTAAATAATCTATGCACACTTCATTTTGCACAGATGAGTGTGTATCTGTAGGATACATTTCTAAAAGTGGCATTGCTTGGTTCTAAGGGTGCATGTGTTCGGAATTTTGATAGATATTACCAAACTACCCTCTCTACCTTTTGGTCTGGATATGAGAATCTTAGAGTAGTGGTTTAAATATTCCACACTGACTCTTTTGAACTCTCATCATTCATTCGTTCACCCAGCCAACAAATCTTTTTTGAGGGCCTGCTTTGCAGCAGGTCCCACCAGGTGCTGGGGTACAGTGTGAAGCAAGATAGTGGCATTTATGATTGGTGGGGGTGGGGCTGGAGGTTGGGGAGAGGCAGACAATAAACAGAGAACACCACAGTTAATTGGAATGGCGAGAAGTTCACAGAACACAGCAGGGACCATGAGTGGAGCCTGAGCTAGTCAAGATAGTCAGGAAGTCTTCCTGGAGCACATGGCACTTTAGCTGAGCTCGTGGGCATGAGGGGCTTTAGTCAGGTGGAGAAGGGAACCTGGGTGTGGGTGGGGGAGGAGCTGTTGAGGCAGGGGGAGGAGCAACTGCGAGGCTCCTGTAGGAGGAAGGAGCCAGATGCTTTCTGAAAACTGCAGTTTGGCTGGAGTCCAGAGAGAGGGAGGCAAGAGAGTGGAGAGTGGAGAGGCTAGATGGGCAGGCAGGGCCTGGCAGGCAGGGCCTGGCAGGCAGGGCCCAGCCAGGCTGGCCTGGTTGAGGTCACTTATCTTTACTGTAATAGTTGGGGGAAGCCATTTGGGAGCTCTCACCTGGCATGGGGGCACCATCTGGACCCCAGGGGATCAGCTCAGCTAAACTGAACAGCGCTTCCTCTAGGGTGGCCCAGAAAGGGCACAAGCGCCGGTGGGCCCTTGGACATGATACTTTCATTTACTTATTCTCTCTGCCACTCAACAAATGTTGATGGAGGACCTACAAGTGCCAGGCACTGTGGTAGGTGCTTGGCAGACAATGCTGAACCACAACAAACACGTATCCAGCTCTGGCGGAGCTTAGAGTTAAGTGCAGAGTTGCAAACTTCTATAAAGGGCCAGACAGTAAATATTTTGGGCTTTGTGGCCCATACTGTCTCTGTCACAGCTACCAACTCTGCAGTTGTAATGAAAAAGCAGGCTGTAGACCCTATATAAACAAACATGTGTGGCTGTGTTCCAATAAAACTGTATTTGCAAACAAAGTTTGTGGGCTGGATTTGGCCTGTGGGCTGTAGTTTGCCTCTCCAGGTTTAGTGGGACAAGGTTCCTCAAACAGATATCTGATGCAATATGAGTAGGCAGCAGGTGCCATTGGAGAAATATGGCAGGGAAAAGGGGTGGAGAATGACATTTCTGGTGGGCCAATCTAAGGAGGTCCTGGCTGAGCAGATGCATGAAGGAATTAAGGGAAGCAGCCACGGGAAGTTCTTGCGGGGAGAGGGGACAGTGTGACACAGGAGCTGCGTGAAGAATAGTGAAGACAGCAGTGGGGCTGTTCCTGAGCCAGCTTGGGGAAAGTGGGGATGGGTGGGGGTGGTGAGATGGGCCAGGGGACAAGCTGTGTTAGAGACTTTAGGTTCCATCTAAAGCGTCAAGGGGAAGCCTTTATGGTGGGTTTTGCAAAAGGACATTTCAAAAGTCTGCTGTGTGGAGAACAGACTGTGGTGGGGAAGGAAGGAAATGGGGAGATTAGACAGGAGGTGACGGTGATAGTCCAGGTGGGAGAAGATGGTGGCTTGGGTCAGAGTGGATTTAGCAGGTGGGAGAGGCAGGCGAATTTGGTTTATGTCTTGACAGTGGAGCAGTTGGGGTTTGCTGATGGACTGGACATGAGGCATGAGAGCCAGAAGTCAAGGCTGACCTGAGTAACTGCTGGAGAGCATGGAGGGGCCTCTGCTTGCAGATGGGGTAGGGACCGGCTGGCAGCAAGGAACAGTTGGTTCCCTTGCTAACTCCACAGGAATTTCCCAAGCAGCCCTGTGTGCCCAGACCTGTGCAGGATCCAGTGAGGGACACAGATCAGTAAGACAGGTTGTCTGTCTTAAGAATTAAATACCAGTGTGAGGGGAGGGGTGACAATGTCCTTAGACGGTTGCGTCAAACAGTCTACTTAACATTCTTCAGTGGTAGGTCTTTTAGAGGTGTCAGCAGAAGCCTGAGGTAGATGGCCCCTGTTAAAGAAAAGATCAGGCCATTCTGCATCCACTGGTTTTAATAGTTTAGAGGAATCAAGGTAGCCATGACCCTGCCTTTTGGGGTCAGGTGGCTCATCTGCGGGATTTCTAAGCCTGCTACTTCTGTGGGTTTAGGTGAGTCTTCTTCCCTCTCTGGGGCTTAGTGTCCTCATCTGTAAAATGACAAGAGATGAGACATGAGTCAGGAGTCCTGGTTCTATATTATATTCTACATTCTAACACTTGGGTGTGAACATCTGGGATTCAAGCCCAGAGCTCCCTGGGACTCTGGCGCCTATATTGTATGTAGAGAATGACAAGATAGGTCCAGGTCAGTGTTTTTCAAACTGCGGATCACCACCTGCTGGTGGGATGGGAAATCTGTTTAATGGGCTGTGTTGTCACAAAACCACCCCAGGCAGCAGGGAAGGTCAGAGTGCATCATAGCAGCAGGGTAAGTATTGTCTCGGGAAGCTTTTGTTTCAGTTGCGGGTGTATGTGATGGTGTGAACTGGGTTGTGAAATAAAACTCATTTCTCCTAAGGGTTCCATTTAGACGAAAAGTTTGGAGGCACTGGCCCAGCTCTGCAAAGCAGTGTGGCTTGGACGGGCTGTGCTCTGAGCACCTGCACTAAAATCGTCCTATTTGATCTCTTGTCAAGGAATCTGGGATAAAGTGGCCTCACTTTCCTTCTGATGAGGGACGAAGGGTCTGTGTGGGGTTTGGCATGGTGGGGATTTTAAACCAATAAACGACAGAAGGCAAAACCCAACCTGCGATTGCTCTGCATCGGGAGTTCTGTTTTAGAGGCTTAAAAAGACCCCTCCCTCCCCCCTTCTCTTTCCAGAAGAACCGAATGCACATAAGGTCGTCAGCCCACCCTCCGGACCCACATACCCCGACGATGTCCTGGACTATGGCCTCAAGCCATACAACCCCCTTGCCAGTCTCTCTGCCCAGACCCCCGGCCGATTCGGAGAGCCGGATAGGCTAGGGCCCCAGAACTTTCTGAGCCCGGCCAAGCCAGCAGGGGCCTCGGGCCTGAGCCCTCGGATCGAGATCACTCCGTCCCACGAACTGATGCAGGCAGGGGGCCCCCTCCGTGGGAGAGACGCTGGCCTCCTGGCAGAGCAGCCGGCCCTGCCGGGGGTGGCCGCCAGCCCCAGGTTCACCCTGCCCGTGCCCGGCTTCGAGGGCTACCGCGAGCCGCTTTGCTTGAGCCCTGCTAGCAGCGGCTCCTCTGCCAGCTTCATTTCCGACACCTTCTCCCCCTACACCTCGCCCTGCGTCTCGCCCAATAACGGCGGGCCCGACGACCTGTGTCCCCAGTTTCAAAACATCCCTGCTCATTATTCCCCCAGAACCTCGCCAATAATGTCACCTCGAACCAGCCTCGCCGAGGACAGCTGCCTGGGCCGCCACTCGCCAGTGCCCCGTCCGGCCTCCCGCTCCTCGTCGCCTGGTGCCAAGCGGAGGCATTCGTGCGCCGAGGCCTTGGTGGCCCCTCTGCCCGGAGCCTCACCCCAGCGCTCCCGGAGCCCCTCACCGCAGCCCTCGTCTCACGGGGCCCCCCAGGACGACGGCGCCCCGGCTGGCTACCCTCCCACGGCTGGCTCTGCTGTCCTCATGGATGCCCTGAACAGCCTCGCCACGGACTCGCCTTGTGGGATCCCCCCCAAGATGTGGAAGACCAGCCCTGACCCGTCGCCGGTGTCCGCCGCCCCCTCCAAGGCCTGCCTGCCCCGCCACATCTACCCTGCCATGGAGTTCCTGGGGCCCTGCGAGCAGGAGGAGAAGAGAAACTCAGCTCCCGAGTCCATCTTGCTGGTGCCACCAACTTGGCCCAAGCAGCTGGTGCCGGCTATTCCCATCTGCAGGTGAGCAGGGCTTTGAAAATGACTTATTCCATGGTTTAGTTTTTAAGACATGGTTTTCTGGTTATGAGTGTGGGGTTTAGAGTCAGGTGGACTGGATTTAAATCCAATCCTGGCTTTGCCAGCTTGCTGGTGTTGAGATCCTGAGAAGGAAGTTAAATTCTCCAAGCTACAGTTTCCTCATCTGTGAAATGGGTATTATTAGTGTACCTCACTTGCCAGATGGTTGCTATGGGGATGTAGTCACAGGATAAATGAGACCACTCATATGGCACTTTGTGCATTTATTCATTCATTTATTCATTCGACAAGTATTTAGCAAACACCTACTATGTGCCAGATTCTGTTATAGGCACTGGGAAACAGTGGTGAACTAAGCAAAGATTTCTGCTTTCATGGAGCTGACATTCTACTAAGCACAAAGCAAGCCTTAATATGTAAAATCTATCTCATTATAAGAGTCATTGATGTTTGTTGATACCTGTGTGCCTCAGTACTATGCTTGGTGAAATGGAGACTCTAAAGAAAAAATGTGTGAGCCGTAATCCTTAAGGAGCCTAAAATTTTGGCAAGCTGACGAAATGCATATAGATAGCAGCATATGTATGGACTTTGGGGTCTGTTAGGACTGAATTTGAATCCTGGCTCTGCCACTCACTGCCTGTGTGATCACAGGCTTCTCTGTGCTGCCAGTCTGATGCTGTGCCCATGGCAGACATTGCTAATCAATCAGGGCCCGCATTTTTACTGAGCACCTTTCTGCCTCTGTGAGCTGAGGATAATAATAGTAGCTACTTCATGGCATATTTTTCACGTATTAAGTGAAATGATATATGTCAAACTCTTGGCATAGAGCCTGCACAAAGTAAGAGCTCAAAAGGGGACAACTGCTGTTATTATAGGGTAATCTTCTTGCTGTAGGGGAAGCACTTTCTAAAGTACTTTCTCATTGACCAACCTTGTGCTAGGAGATTGAGCTCACAATCGTCTTTAGAGCAATGACAGTGACAGTAATAATCACCCACATTTAAGGATGCTTGCTTTGTGCCTGGTACAATTCTGAGTGTTCTTATGTATGATTTTACTTAATTCTTATATAAACTTGGTTTAGAATTTTTTAATATTCATTTTGCACAGATGCACAGAGGCAGATATTATTCTATCTGTTCTAGTAGATGAAGAATTAGAAGATTTATGCTATTACCATCATTCCCGTGGTTTTCAAACTGTTTTTTGCTTTAGCACATGGAAACATTTAGCAAATTTCTCCCCAAATAAAGTATAGACGGTCCCCAACTTACAATGGTTTGGCTTACGACTTTTCACCTTTACTGTGGTGTGAAAGTGATATATGCAGTAGAGTGTGCTTTGATCAGTACAAGCATTCTGTTTTTCACTTTCAGTACAGTATTCAATAAATTCCATGAGATATTCAGCACTTTATTGTAAAATAGGCTTTGTGTTAGATGATTTTGCCTAACAGAAGCTAACGTTAAGTGTTCTGAGCACATTTAAGGTAGGCTGGGCTAAGCTATGATGTTGGGTAGGTTAGGTATATTAAATGCATTTCAGTTTATGATATTTTCAGCTAATGATGGGTATATTGGGATGTGACCCCTCATAAGTCAAAGAGCAGCTGCATTGAATCAAATACCAAAATAGCTGAAGGTGAAGCTGTTTTGATTGTTGTGAGGTTAAGGGTGGCCCAGGGTCCTGCCCACTGGGTTTTGTTCACCCCCACACCAAAGTGGACTACAGGGAGCAGCCAGTCCGATCTTTCCTCCAGAACAGGTTCTGACAACCAGCAGCACCACAGTAGGTCAATCAGTGTTCCTTAAAAAAGGAGTTTCTGGGTTTAACAGAGTTAAACAGGTGCCCCCCTCTGTGCAGGCCTTCTCAGAGCCTCTCATGTGAGCAAAACGTGCAGAGATTTCAAAGGCCATTTGACTACAGAGTTCTGCGTTCCATGACTGGCATTTCACAGAGCCACTTTAGGAAATGCTGGTCAAGACCAAGCCCTGGTACAGGCTGAGAAATTTGGGCACGGGCAGGTGAAGTGACAAGATGGGAAGCAATCACTAACTAGCTAATCACCCAGCTGGAAACTACAGTCTGGGATTCTTGACTCCTCGTTCTTTCTGCTGCACATCAGTCTCAAAACCATGATTTTACGTAATGATTGAGAGTGGGGCAGAACACTGATATAAAATATGATGGTGATAGGTTTATCTGAGACCTTTGCTTATAAAATCCTTCCCTCTCCATTCTGCAGCTTGATCTGAGAGGTCTGAGTGTTAGAAACTTTAGTTCCCAATCATGTCAGCCAATGAGATATTTGCAAGAATTTTCTATAAGGTTGAGAGGATGGGGCTTTCAGGGAGTCTCATGATAACATTTATCTAAAGGTATGTGGACAGCTCGGCAGAGAGTTGAAATTCAAATGCACAATTTTAGGCTGTCTCCAATGGTCTAATTCTTAAGATTGTATTTCAGTGCCAAATACCTATTTCAGAACCAAACAAAATTGTAAATTAAAACTTGGGGATATCCCCTGAATCTTCTCACTAAATTTTTCGATACTTCAAAAGTTATTAATGCAGGCTGAAGTGATTTTTTATGACTATTATTTTGCAAGCTTTAAAAAATTTTAACTTGCATCCATGATACGAGTAAGATTGTTTAACACATGTGGCAGGTTGGTTGCAGGCAGAAGCTTGAAGGCTGCTTCTTGGCACCACAACTGAGGTAGAAAAATAGGCACTTCGGGCACCCTAAGACAGCAGACTAGGGGGCAATCTGGTTGGAAAGAGGGGATGGAGATGTGCTTGCATAGTGAGGGTATAATTTTAAGTTAGATTCTATGTTCCAGACTCTGGCATTATTGGGGTTTATGGAGGTGCTACCCACCACCCCACCCCCATTCTCCCCTTGGTACTGCTTCATAGAGAAGGGATGGAATTTGCTTTACTGCAGGTGCTTAAGTAAGTCCAGTCGATAATGTCAGCTTCTAGCAGCCCTGAGCTAAGTGGAAAAGAATACTCTGATTGGATAAATGATTTCTGCCATATGTGAAAAATCAGGACACAGTGACACAAATCTATGCATTTGCAACTTCAAAGCTACTTTGAATATACAGGGATTCTTTGAAATAAAACTGAGCATTCATCCACTCACCCCTTGAATATTCACCAAGAACCCACCAAATGTCAGGCATGGTTCTAGAGACATTCCATAAATGAGATATTTTCTTGGACCTAGTTTAAATAAATTAGTCAATGAGATAAGCAGTGTAGAGATGTGACTGGTGTGCTGGACTTGGAGTCAAGAGACATATGTTTGAGCTGTGGCTGTCTCTTGCTGTGTGATCTTGGAGAAATGTCTTTATTTTCTCTGAGGTACAGAGGGAGTGGTCTAGACAGATCTTCAAGAGCTCATTCTACTCTTAAATGACATAATTCTAACCACATATCAAGTGCTTGTTGTATGAGTATGTGTTGGGTAGTGCTGAGACTCTATAAGAAAATAAAACTTAATGCATGCCCTCAAAGATTCAACACCTTCAGATGTAGAGATATGTATATCTAATATCATGACTAAGTCAGATAGTCTATAGGAAGGAAATATATATTGCAGGAAAAATAATTAAAGCTAATATTTATTGAGCACTTATTGTGCTAAGCTCTTTATGTGATGTCTGTATCCCCATTTCAGAGTTGAGGGAGGTAGAGACATTTGCTCAAAGTCACATAGGTGGTTGGAGGCAGAGCTGGTACTTGAACTTGGATGTATAATTTCAGTCATGTTCTTGACATTTAGTCTTCATTTAGTACTAGGCGGTCTGAATGGTTTGGTTCATCTATATCAAAACTAGACCCCTCTCTGTGTGGTTAGATGTTCAACACTTGACCTGATAAGTAATGACTGTGACAGGAAATGACCTCTGCCCCAAATATACTTTTAATTGAGATCATCAGACATAGAAATAAGAGCTGTCATAACCCTCAGATGCCATCTGGCCCTTTGACATGTAGTTATAAGAGACTGCAGATAAGAGAGGTGAAGTTGCTTATTTAAAGTCACACAGCAAGTTAGTGACACATGTGGAGCCCCTGATTTCCAGTTAAGTATTTCTTCTCTCACACTCACTCCTCTGAAAAGAAAAAAGTCCTTGCTTAGGACTTGCTTAGGGGTCTTTTTGAGAGGTGGGAGGTGATGCTCTTCAAAATCCCCAGAGGAAAAGAAGTTATAGCAGTTAGAAACAGGCTAGAACTAACATATAATGAATTTAGCTTTGTAAATTAAGAAGTTGGTCACTCTGTCTTCATCAAGATGGAAGAGAAAGCAAAGAAAGAGATCTCTACATTGTGAAGAGCCATACCTGTAGTGTCTGAGAAATATGCACCTCCTCAACATTCAGCATTTTATTCATATACCCACTGGACATGATTTTTAGGAAAGGGGCTGTTTGTGTTTATTGTACAATTTGACTGATTCCGGTTTATTGTACGCATGACTGATTCTCTTTCCTCCCTCAGCATCCCAGTGACTGCATCCCTCCCTCCACTTGAGTGGCCACTCTCCAATCAGTCAGGCTCCTATGAGCTGCGGATCGAGGTACAGCCAAAGCCACATCACCGGGCCCACTATGAGACAGAAGGCAGCCGAGGGGCTGTCAAAGCTCCAACTGGAGGCCACCCTGTGGTTCAGGTATGGACTTGAATTCTCTTCCTTTTGTATCCTGTGTTTTTCGCTAGGTGATTCACTTCTGCTAAGCCACTGCTCGTTGCTTCTTAGGCTGAGGAATGTGTCTCAGCATCTTGCTCCTTTGAGGGATGAGAAATTTGGGATTGAATCAGTTTCAGAAGCTAATCCAGCTACCCAGAAGCTGGAGAAGAAAGTCTTCTTGAGATAGATAAGGATAGAAATGATATTCATGTGCAAGATATTTTTTTCCTTTCTCTTTCTGAGGAACTGCTAGAGTTTTGCAGAGTTGTGTTGACACGAGGTTTCTGGAGCCATTGTCTTAAGTTTCAGATGAGGGTTCATGGAGGAAAAACAATATATTCATAAGATACAGAAAAGTAAAAATTAATTAATTAATTAAACCCACACATAATCAAACTACCTAAAGTAACTGTTATTAGTATTTTGATATGTTACCTGTTGTCTTTTTTTCTATTCACAAACATGGCAGTCTCTACTACTGTTTATTTACATGCTTGATGCTATAGTGAACGTGTAGTTTGAACTCTAATTTTTTTTTTTTACACATTGTACCATGAGCATTTCCTCCTGATTATTCTTCAATATATTTTATGTCTGTGGCTTTTGATTTAACCTCAGATTTTGTTTTCAAAATAACTAGAGAAGTGTGCTTTTTTCTCAAAAATAGAGTTGAAGTATTTTTCTTAATTGTATTGTCTGGTTAACCAGGAACTGCTGACCAATTAGCTTAATTAACCAGAATCTTCAATAAACTTAAATTAACGTAACTTCTTGTTTTCATTTTTTTTTATTTGCCTTAAAGTGGAAATATTCTATGATAAGAGTCTGGTCCTTAATCCTCAGTATGCATCAGAACCCCTACAGTAGTTCTTAAAAATGCACATTCTTGAACATCCCAGAAACTATGTAACATGAGTAGAGCCCAGACAAGCAAGTGAGCAAGCAAGTCAAAAAACCTCAAATCCACAAATCTCTGCAGGTGATGTGAGTGTGTACCCTGGTTAAGGACTTCTGTGGTAATATTATGAACTTATAAATCCTGGCAGTTGCTTTTTCTAAATCTGCCATCACAGCCATCTTGGAATTTGTTTCTATTTGTTGATAAATTTTTTTTCTCGACCATGAGTCACATTTCCCCCTTTCTTTGTATGTCTAGTAATTGTTGACTGTATTCTGATATTGTCATGATCATATATTGTGGATATTGTAGAGATTTTGGGTTTTGTTATCTTCCTCTAAAGACAGTTCAGTTACTGGCTGATCACCTTGAACTTGTGTAGACTTGATTTTACACTTTGTTAGGGTAGATCTGTGGAAAGCCTAAGGCTTTTCTAACTTAATGGAGCTCAGCGTTTAAACTCTTTTCTCTGGATCTAGTTGAGGACTGGTTTTAGACCCTGTTAGAGCAGGTCTGGAGTAGCCCTTCCTCTAAGGCATGCTTTTTCCTAAGGTATGGCCTTTTTGGATGCTTGCCAGGGAGGTATCTCCACTCTGGTGGGCTGGAAATCCAATGTGCCAGCCCCACTCCACCTCTAGTCTCTCTGTTCTCTTCTCTACCCCACAGCAGTCTCTCTCTGGTAAGGCTTGCACAGTCTCTTTCTGTGCTTACATAGCCCAGCCCTTGGCCAAGAACTTGAACCTCCTCCCTGCCCCCACCAGCAGCTTCCTCCTCTCTGATGCCTTGTCCGCAGACTCCAGCTGCTTTTGTAGCTTGGGACTCTGAACTCTGCCTCCTCAGCACAGTGGGACCACCATGCTCTGCTCAAACTCCACTCCCTGAACATGGTAGGGAAGCCAGCTGGAGTGAATGTGGCTAGTGTGGGTGCTTCCTTTTCTGTAGGGACCACAGTCTATGCTGCCTGCTATCCAGTGCCTGAAAGCAGTTGCCTATATACTTTTGCCTTGTATTAAAGTTTTTATGGTGGGAGGGTTGGTCTGTTACCAGTTACTCAGTCACATCTGAAAATTGCTTTTCGCAAAAGAAAGTCTTCACATCATTACTGATCTAGGCTTATCTATTTTAGGATGGGAACCTCCCGGCTTGGAGGTTGCTATGAGACTGTATGTTTGGGTCAAAGCTTTTGGTAGTAATAGAGAAACTCATTCAAAACAGATTAGGAAAAGGAGGGATGTATGAGGAGGCTACTGGGATATTGCTTAAAACAAGGGCAGCAGATCCAACTCAAGAGTACCTGGACTTGGGAAGTAGGGATGCAAGATTTCTTTGCCTGGTTAGTTCATTCAACAAGTGGATTCATTTTGCAAGTATTTGTTAATCACCTGATGTATGTTGAGCCATATACTGTGCTTGATGCTGAATGCAGTGAAGAATAAGACAGAATTATGGTCTCTTTTTCACAGAGCTCATGGTCTAGTGGGGAGCGAGACATTGACTCAATACTCATGCAAGCGGTAGAATTCGACGCTGTAGCAAGTGTGGCATGAAAGACAAGCAAAAGCATGTGAAACAGAGGAGTTAATGTAGAAGGGGAAGAATATCAGCTAAGATTTCCCTGAGGAAGAGACCAGGGCTGGGAATGCATGGGGGAACAACATGTGCAAATGCCCAGAGGCAGTAGTAGACCATGTCAGAGGCACTTAAGAGGGCCTGTGTAACTGGAACATGAAGAGCCAGAAGGAGAGAGGAGAGAGGTAGAAGGTGCCAGAGCATGCAGGGCCTGGGTGGCTATGTGAGAGTTTGGCTTTTCTCCTGAAGACACAAAAAACAGGATAGAAACATGATCCGATTTAGGCTTTGACAAAACCCCCACTCTGATTGCTCCATGGGGGATAAGAGCTTTGACAGAAAGTTAGAAGGCTCTTCTCAGGGTCTCTATCCATTTGAGGGCTGTGTGGTATCTTCATTCCCTGATCATTCAACAAATGTTTATTGAGCACCTACTTTGTACCAGGCATGGTGCTAGATTCCAGGATATGGTAGATGAATGATGTCCTCCCTCTCTGTGTCTCTGTTTCTCTCTTTTGGTGGTGATTGGAGAGTGTTCCACGCACAGAGCACAGCACATACAAAATAGCCAGAAATTCTCACCCTTTTGAGCTTACATTTTAGCAAGAGAATAACAAACACTTAGGGAGCATGTGATACCCTGCTCTGTGTGCTGTATATGTGTTAACTTATTTAATGGGCAAAAATGCCCTATGAAGCCAGTTACAGTTAGGTCAGGGAGAGGTCAGGGAACTTGTTCAGGGTCATAGCTATGAAGTGGTGGAGCTGGGATTTGGACACTGCAAGTTCCCCTGCTGCATGGCTTTTCTGCTCGCCCACATCTCTCTGCGGTTCAGCTCTCCCTGCCTTCTCACTCATGCAGAGAAAGCCTGGTGAAAAATGCCCACGCCTGCTGCATACTCCGCCCTGCTCAATTTTACATGCTATCCCTGTTCTAGCACTGTCACTAGCTCATTGGTGCCCAAATCCTGACCCTGGTTGGGAAATGTGCCACCCACTGGTCCAGTTAGCTGTGGCCAGGGAACTTGGATCATGTGTGGAGCTAGGCTCAGCTCAGCCATTCCTCAGGGGCTGGGACTGTAGAAATTTCAGGAAAAGGAATGAACTGTATGCACAACCCATAAGACACATGCACCTGAAGTTTATGCCCCTCCCCCCAACAGCTCCCAAGGACCCGTTACTCTTCTTGCCTGTAATTTTGAAAACCCAATGTATGATTTAAACATTTGTAGCCATATACTGAAGAGATGCAAAGTGTAGTATTTTTTCAAAAGTTATCTGGAAAAAAAAAATATATATATATTTTAAATGAAATGTGTTTATTCCTCATTTTTATCATAGGAAGTAAGTTTTTTTAAAAAAACACTTTTTTGAAAAATGAAGAGAGGACTTTAAGACAATTGCTGCTCTTGATTTTAAGTGGGTGTGAAAACCTCTTCTGAAATCTGGAGGCTTGCCCTTTTCATTCCCAGAAGAGAGCATAGCCCTGTTTGTATCTTGCCTAAATGCTTCTGCCGGCTTCTCTCTTCATCTCTGTCTCTCTCTATCTCTACATCTGTTTCTATTTCTGTCCTGCACCGCAGCAGCTTTTCCCCTCTCAATTATTTGGTCCCCACCCTTCTCTTTCTTATTTGCCACACCATAAAACTTTTTTGATTTTTTGCATGCCTAGTGGTTTTATGTTCTTCCTTGTATAAAAAGACAGTGAGTACAAGACCATTTTATTCTCTCTCCTTAAATACAAGGGTTCTTCAAAAAGTTCATGAAAAGATTTGTATTACCTTTTAATTCTACTTTTCCATGAACTTTTTGAAGTAACCTCGTATAAAATTAAAAATCTCAAACATAGGCCATGCCCTTCTCTCTCTCTCTCTCTCTCTCTCTCTCTCTTTCTCTTTCTCTTTTTAAAATGACAATTGGTCTTGGAAGAAAGTTTGTTTCAAAGCCTTAAATACTTTTCAGATCTCTTGACTCACTCATTGGGCAAATGTTTTGTTGAGGACCCGCTGTGTGCCAGGCACTGTGCTGGGTGCCGATAATATTGTGCTGGAGAGATCAACATAGTTCTTATCCTAAGAGAGCTCAGGGGCTAGCAGAGGTGAAGCGTAGACCAGGACAGTTTGGCGTGACTGTTGCTGAGATGTGGGTGGGTCAGAGTGTCCTGAGAGGCCAGATGGGGGCCATCTGAAATGGGTTTGTAAGCTGCCACCTGGACTCAAGGTAAGATGTGACAGCTGATTAGGAGCTCATCAATTGGATTTACAGCTTGGGGGTAAATGCTCCAACAAAATAAACCATGCCAAGAGAGACGGTACTTGGAAGACCTACTTTAGAGGGAGGGTCTCGCGGAGGAGGTGACTTACTAGCTGGAACCTGGAACAGGTGATAGAGCCAGCAAAAAATGAATGATGTCTTCCCTGTCTCTATCTCTCTCTCTCTCTCTTGGGGGTGGTGGGAGAGTGTTCCATGTGCAGAGCACAGCACACATAAAGACCCCAAGGCAGGGAAGAACTCAGTGTCTAAGGAACTGAAGAGGGCCAATGTCATTTGAGTTTTGCTTGGAGGAGGATGACTGGAAGGCCCAGGCTGTGCAGGGCACATAAGCCGAGGTGAGCAGCTAGGGTTTTATTCCAAGGCCTGAGAAAGGGAGTGATGTGTTTTGAGTAGAGGAGGAACTTGAGTCTAATTTAATGTTTTTAAGATCACTTGGGCTTCTCTCTGGGCACTAGAGTAGAAAGAGTTAGGGGAAAAGCAGGGAGATGAGTTTGTTAGGCTGTGGCAATGCCAGGGGGAAGATCAAGGTGGTGAAGACTAGGAGTGGCAGTGGGCGGAGAAGAGATGGATTGTATGGTGTGATCTTCAGGACTTAGCCATTGGAGGTAAAGGAGCAAGTGGGTGGATAGTTCACCTGGATGGATGGTGATGGAAGACTTGGGGAAGAAAAAGTGTTCTTGGGGGAAGATTATGAGTTCAGTTAGGTGCATAGAAGGTATGAGGCTCTGGTGAACCATCCTGCAAAGATGTCAGGTAGGCAGTTGGATAGCTCAGATGCAAAGTCCTGAACTTTCTAACTGTCAGGTCTGTGGAATGCCACAGGACCACACACTCCATCATCAGAAGGCTCGGAGAGCATCTGTTTGCAAGGACTTATTCCCCACACCCTCCATAACAACCTGCCTCAATCCAGAAGCAATGGACTAAGGTGAGAACCAGAGAAGAGACTGAATAAACAGGGTCACAAACAGACAAGCTCATGGGGCTCAGGCAATGAAAGGAAATGACTAAATTGGCCAAATGTCAGGGAGCAGTAGGGAGTGGTGGGGAGTAGGGCACAGCAGAGTATGTGCCTCATGTCAAGAAGGCAGACACTATTCAGTCCCTGTAGGTTGTGCTATGTAGGAGTGTGGGTCCAATGTTGCCTGGCTTTATAGCTTTGTTTTTTCAAGAGGAGCCAGGAATCTGAATTTTTATCTGAAGTTTCTGATTTTGAAGTTTTGGTCACTAAATCAAACTCTGGGTTAGATTTGGCTCAAGGCAGATATCCTCAAGTTCATATCCTCTGGAGTAAATAAGAACAAGAACTGTGCTACTTCAAGGTTTATCACATAGGGAGGGAGGTAAGAGAGAGGCTGTATTATGTGATTTCTAAGAATTGTGCGGTTAGGAAAAGAGTATTGCGAGCAGCCAGATCCAGGTAGTTTCTCCTACAAAGCTCTAAATCTTACTGAAATAGGAGTCTAGGATTCTTTCAGAGGAGCCAGTGAATCTTAATTCATTGGCCTGACTATGGTCTGTAGGTGTCAGATGAGACAGGGAACCACTTGATCCATCTTGAAAGAGCCCCACGCCTTTTGGTGGGACCATGCCATCGTTCCCTCTTCTATTTCAGCACAGGATGCAGTGGTCTTTTGGTGTACAAAACTTCTATTCAAAGCAGCTTTGCAGGGTTTCCATGGCTCTTCAGCTTATGGGATCTAATAATACTCCAGTTGAGAGTGGCCTGTATAATGCCATTGTCACTGAATTCTTTCCTTGCTGCTTCCAGACCCTGTAACCATATTCTGCACAGAGATTCCCTGCAGAGAATACTTTGTTCTATTCCTTATCCATCTCTGTGCTGGGCTTTCAAAAAACGTGATTCTTACGACTTTCTGGGACATGTTTTCAGCTGAAAGAATGATCAGAAGGGCATCCTTTTAGTTGGAGAGTAATCAAAATATGACAGTGTCGAACCATAGCCCTCACCTCCAAAGACAATACTCTTGATTCTTTCAAACAGATGTTCAGACATATGGAAAAAGCATGGGTAGTTCCTTTAGGAGAATTCCTTACAGATGTAGAAACCTGATAGCTCTTTCATCCCAGGGAACAGTAATGAGCTTTGCAGGGCAGAGAGTGAGAGGCTGTGGTGCACCTGTTCGTGTTAATTCCCCCCGAGTCCCAGGCTGGAGGAGGCTGGGGAAATCTCCAGGTTTTCAACTCGTAAAATAGATTGTGGGACACTGATGTTCATTCTGTTGGATTTCAGCTTTTGTACTATCTGCAGCTCATCACTTTGAATGATATCTGAGAAATGGAAAAAAGAAGTTAGACGGGGTTTTCTCCTTTCCTGGCGAAACTGGAATTGTGACAGTAGGCGGCACTCCCTTGGCAATTGGCCTGGCATTTTGGATTTTATTTGACTGATACCATTCTGTGCTTTGTGAGGTCCCCCCCCCCTCCATTGTTAAGACATGAGACAGGAAGCAGGCCTTGCTTATACTCATTTGTCTTGATCAGGGCTGCTGTGTTGGCATCTGCAGAAGGTTCAATCAGACCTTCCGGAGGTGGGGAAGGAAGAGAGGAATCAATTGTGATCAGGAGGTTAGATCTTCAGAAAAGGTTGGAGGAGGAGAGTGTTCTGAGATCCTTGGGGTTTCATTTGCTTATTCATTCATTGACTCAAAATATTTACTAAGCACCTACTAGATGCTAGGCACTGGGAATATGGTAGTGAATGGGACAGACAGAAATCCCTGCCCCCACAGAGCTGATGTTCTGGAGGGGGGCAAGGGGAGAGAAGCAGCACAGCTAATAAATAGGAAAACTAAATAGTATGTTGGAAGGTGATAAGTCCTATGGGAAAAAACAACCATGGTGAGGAGAACAGGGAGTGGCCGGGCAGGCCACTCTGAGAAGGAAGTGCTGGGGTGAAAGGTGCAGGGATCTGGGGTAGAGTGCTCAGGCCAGGCGGACAGCTGAGGCCAAGCCGGGCGTGGTCTTGGAACAGAGAGGAGGCCACTGTGGGAAGAGCAGGAGATGGAGAGGCGGGGTGGGTGGATCATGGGTCTTGCATGCCTCTAGAGGACTTTGACTCCAAGTGATGGGGGAGCCAGGAGGGTCGAGCCTGACTTCGGTCTTAGCAGGATTCCTCTAGCTGCCCTGTGCTGATGAGGACAGGCTGTAGGGGGGCAGGGGAAGACACGGGATGGTGAGGGGCTGCTGCGGTGGGGCGGGTGACAGGATGGTCACTGAATTGGTAAGATGGGGGAAACGAGACATGGTTGGAATTGGAGTATATTTTGAATGTCGGGCTAATGGATGTTTTGAGAGACTGGCTTTGAGTAAGAGGAGGGGTCATCCTTCTGTATGAAGTTGTAGCCTTAGAAATAGCTCAAGTCCCCACTACTTTCAGAGGGAAGACAACTTTTAGAGGTGACTCAATCTAGCC
This sequence comes from Cynocephalus volans, assembly GCF_027409185.1. NCBI lineage: Eukaryota > Metazoa > Chordata > Mammalia > Dermoptera > Cynocephalidae > Cynocephalus > Cynocephalus volans. The sequence continues at coordinate 45,989,709 of NC_084460.1, read as the reverse complement.
TTTTCCTTTATAGAGGGACTGAGGTGGGATTTAGCAGAGCGGACTGTGCCTTAGGAGGTACTGTCCTGCCCACCCTCTCCTTGTCCATACCAGTCTCTTGATTATAACACTGATTTCATTAAGAACTTTCAAAAGAGTACAGTTCAAACCAAGTACATCGTGGGCTAGTCGTGGCCCCCTGTGTGTCCCCGGCTGAAGCCTGGAGCAGTCGCAGAAGGCCACGTGAAGGAATGGAGGCCGCTGTGCTGGCCTCCAGGGGCGAGCAGGTGGGGAAGTGGGGAGGGGGTGTTAGGCTGGGCCAGAGCAGGCATAGCTGGGGGGTGAGGAGGGGGCCATGGGCTGTGCTAAATCCCCTACTTACCCAAGACACCGCAATAAGTAAGTGGTGCTTTCAGTACACTTTAGAAGACAAATTGTCATACATGAGCCTCAGCAAAACGTTTCCCCCAGATGTAGGCAGAAAACAGCAAGCTTCCAGAATCTTGGAGAAACAGTTGTTCCCAAAAGAGAGATTAAATCTGAAACTTGCAGTATTTTTGGCAACCAATGGGAACATACAGAAGAAATTTCATTTGTCCTACAAACAATTTCTGGGGTCCCTACTCCATGCCGGGGACTGGGGCATAATGGTGAGAGCGACACTTGCCATGTGATTTCCTTAGAGTGACCTATTTAATCTTTGCAGTGATGCCATGGAGCGTAGGTGGTAGAGTCACTATGCATGTTTTACAGGCCAGGATGTTGGGACACATGGTGGTTAAGCAACTTGCCTGATGTCACCCTCGGCTAGCGAGTGGTGGCACTTGGTCTGTGCCACCTCTCAGAGGGATAAAGAGTGGTTGTTCCAAAGAAGGAGGCTCTAGCAATTAGCTTTGGGGTCTCTGGGTGACTCACTGGGCTGCAGTCTCTCCAGTTATAAGGTGATGAAGAAATCACTATGTCTTTCAGACTAGTTGCTTCAGTTCTGTCAAGAGTAGTGAAAATGCTAAGCAAGTGTCCAGTATGGTCTTTGGCACTGAGCAGGCATTTATCCATTGTTATTCTTTCATTGAGAGATGTGGCAGTCGATACATGGATCTGGGATCTTTCGAGCTCTGTTAGCCTAAGATTAGATCACTGTGCCCGTTCCAGCTTTTTCTGGCTGAGTTAACCAAATCTGAGACTAATCTAGGATATAGAGAGTGCTCTTAGGGTTGCTTATTTACATGTTGTTTGTTACATGTGTGACTTTATTTCATCCTTGCAATGACACAGTCAGTTGGGTTATTGTTCCCATTTTACAGATGGATAAGGAGGCACAGGGAAGCAAACATAACTTACCTAAAGTCAGGCAGCTAGTGAGCTTTAACTTCTGGATTCGTATCTTCCCACCTGCCCATTCATTCCTCCATCAGCCGTGGCTGCACGGAGAATAACAAGCACATGGACTGTGTCTGGGCACTGGTGAGCGTTCACAATGGGGGTATATGTGGGAGTGAGATGGATCAGGCTTTAGAAAAGGGTCCTCTGCAGCGGCTTAGGGCAGCACCTGCTGGACCTGTGATTGGAGCACTGGGCATTTGGTTCTGCCGCTGAGGGACTCAGGTGAAGCTGGCTTTCTCTGGTCCTGTAGGAGAGGAGGCATCTGCTTAGGTGGATTTTCAAGCACCTGTCAGCTGCAACGTGTCACAGAGATGGTGGCCGTGCCTGGGACATTGCAGAGGCCCCGAGCCATCTCACTCTGACCCATCTACAGGTCAAGGCTGATGTGCTTTAGGAGCTCCTGTGTCCCCAGCTGGCCCTGCCATCCTTCCGGGTGCCCTGTGGGCTTAGTGGTGTGGAGTCTGAGGCCTCTTTATTGAACATTCAACATTTTCTAATTTGGTCCAATGAATGAGACTCCTCACTGCCTTGCAAGGCGCCAGCTCCATTGACAAGAAAGTCATTAACTGGACCATGGGGGGCTGGGCAGGAAAGCGGGAAGGCGATGGCCTCTCACGGGACCCTGTTCCCTCTGGATTCTGGAGGACAGTGGATGTCAAAGCTGTTCATTCTGAGCCTCTTGGAAGATGCTGGACCGACCCTGGCAGTAACCATATCTGTTTATTGAGTGCTTACTATGTGACAGGCACGGCACAAGGATTGGCTCAGACAGGTGTGTTGTCCCTGCTCCATGAGTGAGGAAACCCAGCTCAAGGTGTTGAGTGACTTCCCCAAGGAGCACATCGTCATGAGGGAAAGCATGCTGACCCCGACGGAACTTTTCCTGTGCACCAGCTTCAGGAGGGATTGCTGCTGTTATTAACCCCATGTACAGATGAGGAAACTGAGGTTCAGAGAAGCTGAGTGGTTTTCTCAAGGTCACAGCACTCTTCAGTGGGGATGATGTTGATGCTTGCCTCCTAGGGTCATTGCAAACATAAAATGGGTTAATGTGGTGACGTGCTTAGAACAGGGTTTGGCACTCACTGCCTGTTGGTACGGTTCCTTCTTATTACTTATTTTTCCTTTGACCATCCATTAGGATTATAAAAAGAGAGAGAGAAAGCATTTGTTCTTACGTGGAAGTTTTGATTTCATGCTGTGACCCCTGAGCCAGAGTGGACATGAGTTGGCTGCTGATGACACGGGTGACATCTGCGATTGTTTACCGAGCACATGCTCCTTGCTGGGTGCAGCTTTCATCCTCACACGTCTTAGCGACTATCCCAGGTCAACAGGCAAGGAGACTGAGCCTCGTGAGGGCAAAGGACTTGTGCAAGGTGCGCAGGCCGGACATGGCAGAGCTGGGCTTAGAAGCGTGTCTGTTGGGCACCTTGGCCAGACCGTCTGGACCATACCATGCAGTCCTCAAGCCCACTGCTTAGTGACTGCTGATTCTGAACACTCTGACATGGGCCTGGAAAAGTTCATGTGTGTGTATATAGATGTGCATGTACATACAACACAGACGAACACACACATTATAGATTTTTAATATATAAACATATATACATATGTATATATGAGGGTACTTCCAAAAGTTCGTGGAAAAATAGAATTAAAAGATAATATGAATCTTTCCATGAACTTTTTGAAGTACCCTTGCTTGTGTATACATGTGCATGTATGTGTATCTGTGCCCTTGCATTTTTATTCAATTATTATTTATTATTTTGTTAGTTCTTTAATATGTACTTATTGTTTAAAAAATACAGGAAAATATAGAAAAGGAACTAAAAAGCGTCCTCTGTCACCTGATGTGAACTGCTGTTACTGCTTTGGAATGCTCCTTTTCAGTCTTCTTTCCTGTGCTGCACACTGAAACTCCTAGCACCAGCTCTGCTTCCTTACACACTCGAGTCTACATCATGTTATTTTGACGACATCAGGGAGGAAATAAAGCATTTACTGAGTAAGGTCAGGAATTGTTTTAAGTGCTTTTTGTGTATAAATGGATGTGATCCTCTGATTTTTTCTAGGCAATACTTGGAGACACAGAGAAGTTAAGTAACTGGCCTAAGGTCACACAGGAAGTGGGTGAACCATGAACTGAACCTAGGTGGTCTAGCTTGAAAGCCCACACTCTTCCCTACTTAGGCCACAAAGAAGAAATAGAAATCATTAATGACCCTGAGATCATTTTCCAGGTTGCTCCCAGGGGCTCTCATTGTTGCTTAAGTATTTTGAAAAATTGAGGAGATAAATCTAGGTTGATCAAGCATGAGGTAAAATTGTTTTTCTCATGAGGTTGCCCAGGCCCATGTCATCCATCAGTGCCTCCCCACCCACCTGGCTTCCTTCTCCCCCTGTGTTTGGCGCCAGCAGCCAGAAGGCCACTTCTGGGTGCAGGCAGAACAATAGCAGCTTGTAGGGCAGGTGCAACCTCACTGGGGCCATGGGCTTCTGTTGACACTCTCTAGCACGTCCTGGTGAGAGGGATGAAGCCAGGGTGAGGAGAATCCAGGGAGGCCTGTGTAGCCGGCACTGTGGCTCTGAGACATCTACACCCTCCAAGGGGATTAGCTCCCAGGTGCAGACAGTGATGATCACACCTGTGCTGAGATGGTTGCAGGACCTACCTGACCATTCTTGCCCTTCAGCCTGAGTTTTCTCCCCATACGAGTGGCATGACTGTGAGCAAGGATAAGCTGATCTCCTGGAGCCTCAAGTTCCCCAACAGCAAATTAGAGAGAATGTAACTTATAAGACTTCTGCAGGAGTAAATGAGAATGTGTGCAGAACACTACTTAGCATTAAGTAGTAAAGCTTGCTCTGGTTTCAAAAATCAATTCATTATACATTAATTTGGGGGGAGGAAATGCATTCATATGGTTCACAATTTGAAAGGTACAGCCTATGTGCAGGGCAAGGTCTCCACCTCTTCTTCCTGAGGTTCCAGTGCCGCTGGTTTCTTGAACATCCTTTCAGAGAGGTCTGTGTTTAGGCTTGTGGTTGTATGCATTGTCCTTATTGCCGTGATCACCAGCGCTGTGATTTATAAAGGATCCAACAGAGTGCCCAGTACATTTTAAATTCCCAATAAATGATCAAGGCAGTTATTACTGTTGAGCTGCAAAAGGTGTTGCATTTTGATTTTCTGAACAGGAATGGAAGCCAAATTGATCTTCATGGTATTTGTTTAACCGAATATGAAGGTACTTCAAAACGTTCATGGAAAGATCCATATCATCTTTTGTTTTGTTTTGTTTTAATTTACCAATATACAATGTAGTTGATTTCTGTGTCCCTTTACGAATTCCTCTTTCCCCCTCCCTCTCACCCTCGCCCCCCACCTACGTCATATCTGTTCACTTGTCTTAACAAGCTTGAGGAATTGTTGATTGTTGTGTCTTCTTGCTCTGCCCCCCCATTTGTTTGTTTGTTTATTTATTTATTTACTTTTAGCTCCCACAAATAAGTGAGAACATGTGGTATTGCAGCATGTTTATTGCAGCACTATTTACAATAGCCAAGAGTTGGAACCAGCCCAAATGTCGATCATCAGATGAGTGGATACGGAAAATGTGGTACATCTACACAATGGAATACTACTCAGCTATAAAAAAGAATGAAATACTGCCATTTGCAACAACATGGGTGGATTTAGAGAAAATTATATGAACTGAAATAAGTCAGGCACAGAAAGAGAAATGCCGTATCTTTTAATTCTATTTTGCCACAAACTTTTGGAAGTACCATCATAGACCTTTCCCTGTGAAACTTAGGTTTCTGGTTAAGTGACTCCCCTTTCTATTTGATGTTTATTATAAAGTGTACATGCTGTTCTAGTGAATACAATTTTTGCAACCTGCATCAGGTGAATGCTTATTAAACCTTGGATACCTGACCCCAGGCCTAGTGACATAAAATAAACCATCAGCATATACTTGCTTTATCACACATCTATCCAACCATCCTTTATCTATCAAAAAATGCTCCAGTAAAGAGAAAAGCTGAGTCCTGTGTAGTATCAGTAAGGACATGGCACCATGATTAAAATCCAACAATAAGTTGAGTAGGATGACGAGTGGTTTCCCTCTTATCCTGTATTTATTCAAGAATTATTGATTGGGTCTATACCACATGCCAGGCTCTGAGCTGGGTGTTCTCTGCTCAGTTTGGTACGTGGATAGGAGGCATGGACATCCCTGGGAGCTTGTTAAAAATGCAGAATCTCAGGCCCAATTGCAGCCTGCTGAGTCAGAATCTGCATTTTACAAGATCCCCAGGTGATTTGTGTGCATATTACAGAGCCTAGACACATTATGCTAAGATAGGACTCATCAAACTATGCCAACCAAACCCAGCCTACCACCTGCCCAAGTTTTATTGGCACACAGCCACGTTGTTTATTTACATAATGTCTGTGGCTGCTTTTGTGCTAAGACAGCAGAGGTAAGTCCTTGCTGTACGGTCTGCTGAGCCTAAAATATTTACTCTCTTGTCCTTTACAGAAAAAGTTTGCTGAGTGGAGAGGGAGATAGAGTAGTGAATAGAACAGACAAAATCCCCTGCTCTCAGGAGCTGGTGTTCTGGTGGAGGGAGACATACAACAAACAAATAAATCTACAATCTTTCAGGAGGTAAAAAAAAACAAGAAGAAAAGTAAGTCAGGAGGGGAAGATGAAAGATGACTGTGAGGTGGTGAGGATGCTATTTAGGGAAGAACTTCTGAAGAGGTGACATTTAAACAGAAATTTGAGTGCAGTGAGAGGGTAAGCTGTGTGACTATCTTGGAGGAAAGTGTTATAGGAGAGGGAACAGTGTAAAGCACCTGAGGCAGGACCTTGCTTGTGTCCTCCTTGGACATCAGTACAGAGGTAGAAGCCAACTGGGTCTGATTCAGAAATTAAACATCGACAGTGAATGTCATTTTCGGTTTCCATGTGAGCTTTACTGTGGTATTTTAGTGCCTTTCATTACACCATGAAATGTAGATAGAGGTCCCCAACTCACAGCCCAGGAAACTCTTCTATATGTCACTGGGTACAGTTGCACAGGCTTTGCACTGCATCTCATGAAGGCACATTCACATTTGCATATTTATTAAGACAGTGTTCTGACATATACCTGCTAAAGGTACAGAGAAAGGGGTGTCTTTTGCTAATCTGCACAAAAAGTGCCAGGCAAGCTAGCAGTGGCCCTGGTGGTATAATTCTTTAAAGGAGGAAAAACAAACAAACAAACAAACAAAAAACAACCTGCATGTGAGTGTCTTTAGGTTAGGACTTTAGTCCCTCAGTCTTTGTACTGGTTGCTGAGCTCATTTACATTACCTGCCTGGCACCTTAAGGTATTTGAATTTAACTCTTGATAGCAAGAAAGGTGTTTCTGCCGGTCTAAAAGACATCCCTCCTGCATTCATTTCTTTTGGACGGGGTGTTTGCTGCTTTCTTCTTCCCACCCTCTAACTGACTTGACTGTCTAGCGTGGAGGAGTGGGGTGCAGGGGTGGGAGCGCTCAGCTTCCTCTTCTACCGGTGCCTCGCTGTGCACTCTCAGCTCACATGCTTCTCCTCTCTGAGCTGTGGGAGCCTCTGCTCTAAACTGAGTGGGAGTGCTCCATGAGCAACCTCCTACCTTCGAAGTGCTTGGTTCTATGACTCAGATTAAAATGTGTGACATGAATAGAAGTGTCTGCTTCAGTTCTGATCTCTTTGAGGTGGGAGTTCCACCTTCCCTTCAGCTTGGCTTGCCTTAACTTGCAGCTCCAGGATTGATTCATTCAGGGACTTGAAGCTTGGTTTTTTTTCCCCCCTTTTTTAAGAACTTGAGGATGATTGAGCTAGGTGGAGACTTAGAAATCATCTAGTTGAATGACTAGTGTGTACAATTCATATATCTTTTTACCAAGGGCTTCAGCTACCCTCTTATCGAGAGCTTCCGATGTGCCAGACTTTTTGCTAAAGTAAAGTTTAAAGTTGTCTCATTCAGTCTCATATCGAGCACTTGAGGTGGGTACTGTTATCATCAGTTTACAAGTGACCAAACAGAGACTCAGAGAGGGGGTGTGAACTATAAAGATGACACAACAACTAAATTGGCAGAACCAAGACTCAGGTTGTTAAAAGTAGGGGTTAGGAATGTATTATTTATTGAGCATGTGTGATAGGTCAGACATTATTTAAGCAAAGACTTGCATTGTTGTAACCCTATGAACTGGGTCCTGTTATCTTACAAATGGGAAAACTGAGCCCCAAAGAAACGTGTGAATTGTCTCAGGTAAGGCTTATGCAGGTAGGAAGCAAAACCAGTTCAAGTTTCTGGTCTTTTTCTCCTTCTCGTCCACTTCTCTTTGCCTTGTGGATTTTTATGTGCATCCTGTTTACCTGTTGGCATCCATCACAGGTCTGTGCATCTGTGCCAGGGAGAGGGATGTTGATACTTTGGGGGCCTCTGGCTCAACCATTTCTTACGTCCTTCCCTCTGCTACCTGGGGCCAAGCTGCCATCATTCTTTGTCTGGGTAACAGCTACAGCCTCCTAAATGGATTCCCTGCCTCTGCTTGTGTGCTTTGTCCAGTCTGCTCGCTGCACAGCTGCCAGAGGAATCTGTTCAAAATGTAACTTGGTCCCCACCAATCCCCAGTTCTGAGCCCTCTGTGTCTCCCGTCCCTCAGTACACACAGACTCCTTACCATAGACTGCAAGGCCCTGTCATCTGGTCCCTGCCCACCTCTGTTCCTCACTGACTCCACTCCCACCTTCTGCCAGCCTCCGCAAGCACTCCGAGTAGGCACCTGCCTCAGGGCCTTTGCACTTGCTGTTCACGTCTCCCAGATATGCACAGGGCTCCATGCTCTGTTTTATTCAGGTCTCAGCTCAGTTGTCACCTCTTCAAAGAAGATTCACTCGATTCTTCTATCAAAATAGTCACTCCTTCTTCTGCCATCCTCTGTCCCTCTCTTTGTCACTTTTTTCAGAGCTGACATGTTTTATCTTCCTTCCCTCCTCCCTGCCTTCCTCCCCTTTTTCCCTCTCACCCATCCACCCAGCTGCTCATCCATTTGTCCTATGCACCCATCCCTCCGTCGTCTCTCCATCATCCCTCTATCCCCAGTCCTGAGCACAGTGCCTGTCACTTAGTAGGCATTCAGTCCGTTGCACACACAGCAGTCGAGTGAGTGCTGCCCAGGCTGACCAGAGTAACAGCGCTACTGTTAACTTTGGGGCACTGGTGAGCCCTGTGAGTCATGGCCCCTCGGAAGATTGATCCCCTGGGAGTTTGGGCAATGGAGGTGCTGACGCAGGCGGCTCCTCAGTGGCTTTCCTGTGCTAAAGGAAGCGGAAGAAGGAAGTCACAATGATTCAGAAGGACCAATTCAGTTCACTAGGATGTGCCCAACTTCCCCTGCCTGTCATATCTGTGGCCAACGTGACTTGGGTTCGCCTGAAGCAAACAGAAGTCGTGACTTGATGGAGTAGTCACAAGTTAGTTTTATAATGATTAAGAAGGGGGAAAAAAACCCCTTATTTTTCACTTTCCTTTTTTAATCAAGAAGTATGCTGTGGGTGTTCCCTTGTGGTTTTGCAGTCAAAGAGCGTATTGTTTTGAGCTCCGAGTTCCCCTAGGGGCTGCAGCTTTGCGTGTATCTGACTTTAACTTTGAACTCATGCTTTTTGGGCTGTGCTAGTATTGGGGGTCTGAGGTCCGTCTCTGAACAAGTCACAGGCTTGTCTATTGTGTGCAGAGCGTGCCTGCCAGAGCTCCCGTTGTCTTCCTGTTTCCGAGGCCCCTCCGCGCCCCACCCGCCCACTCCTCCCGGCTGTCCTTCCCTCCTTGACCTAGGGGGCGGGCACGGAGCTGATTCGGTGGAAGGTAGGAGCTGCAGAGACTGGACTTGGAGTGAAAATCTGTCCCCAGGGGACATGGGATGAGCCATCAGCATCTGGTGGGGGCTTGTGGGCAGGCATTGAAATGAAGGGGGTTTAGGGCTGGGCCAGGGGTTTCTACCAAGTAGTCTTGGGGGGAAAAAGTTCAGAAAAGTGTTATACCCAAGTTCAGACAGTGGCCCCAAAGCAAGCCCGCAAGTGTGTCTCTACTGAAGATCTCTCTTGCATGTGTTCTCGCTCTTTCTTACACACTCGTGTGCCCTCATTCTCATGCACTTTGTCTTTTTGTGTGTATTTTTGGGTGGACTTGTTATTTTCTTGCCAGGGAGCAGGAGAATTAGGCTTGATGCTCATTGACTTTGGCCCTGGGTTGCTGAGGTTGTCAGGCAGGCATGTCACTGCCCCCACCTTAGGCCAAGACATAGCCATGCAAAATGCATTCCCAGGAAGAAGTTGGGCTTTGGGAAGCCGTGACATGTTGAGGACCTGGGTGTGAGGCCTGGCTGCAGCCAGTCCCCTGTCCCCTCTCAGGAGCAGGATGGGAGTGACATTTCTCAGTGGGGTGGTTTTCCTCATCTCTTGAATCCATATTCAAGATGAGATGCTAACAGAGTGGATTTTATCACCACCCCACCCCTGCACCTTGCCGCGGTATCTAGGAGGTCAGACTGAGCAGCAAAGTGCATTCGGTCAACAAACCGAATGTCTGCTGGGAGAGACAGATACAGGAATAATTGAGATCACAAGGGGGGCATTTTAACAAAGAGGTTAATAGCAGGGGATGGAGCTAGATGGACTGGGTTTGAATCCTGACTCTGCCACTTACTGGCTTTGTGACATTGGACAAGTTACTTAACCTTTCTGTGCCTATCAAGTGGGATGATGATAGTACACAAACAAGAGATGATGATTGCAAATCATTAAGCAGAGGTCCAGCCGTATGTGTTCAATAAATGTTAGTGATTCTCGTATGTTTATTGAGATAACAGTTATAATGGAGAGATAAAGGCTATCATAGAGGGAGGGGGTAGTGAGGGTCTGGGTCAAACTGTTCACTCTGCCTCAGTGAATCTGGGATGAATCTGGGACAGCTTCCTGGAGGAGGTGACATTTGAGTGGGGTGTTGGAAGATGTAAAGGAAGAATGTTCCAGGCTTCAGGGGCAGCCTGGTGAGCATGCCAAGGTGGAAGGAACCCTGTGTCTGAGAGCTCAGGGCCTGAGTCTGTGCACAGGTGTGTTTTGGCCCACTCAGGGTTTTAAACAACAGTTGACACTAGTTACCAATATTGACAAATTAGGAGATTTCTCATACAAAGTTGCTTCTAGCTGATGTTAACATCAGAAGATCTGGCGCCACTGGGCCCACTTCCTGCATGGCAATGGTTGTCGGAAGCTGAGCAGTGACCCTCCCTTAAGACCAGGCCTGGGCTGCCCAGTCCCCCAGTGCTAACCAGGCCTAACATACTCATTTACATCCTCACCTAGCTCCTCTGGGCATCTTGCTGGTGACCCTGGGCAGGGGTTCGGAACTTGCTTTGGGAAATTCTTAGAGAACCGAACCCAGATCCTGCTGACTTTAATGTCCAAGTGTCTGCTCAAAGCCTTTTTTTCAGTATAGAAAAAATACTTCCAACTGTAAAGCTGACCCTTCCTTCTCACCTTATCCTCCTCCTTTTAAGTAGACTGGGAGTCCATTCTGATTCACAGATTTTGCACAGAGAAAAAGGAAGGATAATTGAGGCTGAAATTAAATTCCTCTGCTAGCACGTAGAACTGGCCAGTGCAGTTGATGTGAGCTCTCTTATGCCTGGGAGTGGGGAGGGGGTGTGTATACGTTGGCTTCAAACTCAGAAGGTAACAGAATTGAACTCCACAAATGTATAAAAATTGAACTCCACAAATGTATAAAACCAAGTCGGTTTTCCTTGGTCCCTCCAAATTCCATGCTTGCTGAAAATGAGTGCTGTAAAATTTATTTGCATTCTGTCAGTCAGTGAAGGAGATTCCAGCTCAGAACTGGATAAGACAGATACCCAAATAGGAGAGAGATGATATGTACGCACTTACATAGCAATAAGGTTTGTCTTGGGCATTTACTATGAAATTTATCCCCTCTCCCATTTAAATTATGGAGAAGCTGCATTCTCTTTGAACTGAGTATTGTGTTCGCACTCAAATCCCTTTAAGAAAGGAGGCTTTGGGGCTAGCTGGGATTCTGACCCCACAGAGTTGGGCTGGGTCTTATTTTTCCCATCTGGAGGTCATTGCCAATAGCACCATGCCTGTCGAGTGACTGGTGTCCATTTGGGGGCTATGATGGCCTTGTTTTAAGCATGTGTGAGTTGCAGGAAATGGGCACACCCATTTGCAGTCACGTTCAGGACCGTATGTGGCTGTCATCTTGGTAGTGATCTTTCTCAGTTAACAGAGACCTCAGAGTTTGAGCTCAGAATTTGAGCCCAGGCCTTGACAACCCATAAGGAGTTAGAGTGAGCTTTTCCCTCTTATGAAAAATGTCATTTCCCTTTCCATAAAAAGGTTCTTCCTGGAAAACTGTGGCTTCTTAGCCTGTCACCTCCCTGCTGTGGTTCCAAGCCTGGTTCCAGCTCCCCAAACCTCACAGGTCCTTAGCTTCAGGATTCAAGATGGGATGGTGTTCAACTCTTAGCCAGGGTAGGTTGTAGACTCATGAATGAAGAACTGAAAATAGGAGCAAAGGAAAAGGGCTTTCGGGCATTAAATAAAGGGGAGAGGAGGGAGCCACGAGGTTCCCGAGAGAGTTAAATGTGGCTGAGTTCCTCATGAGTGCTACATCTCCACTTGAATGTAAAAGGAAGAGTTTTAAGCAAAGAGGAAATAGGAGGAGCAGGTGTTGCAGAAAGGCGATGAGCTGGGGAAGCCGCCGGACTTGCTTCTGATTTCCACTTGCACTCCTTCAAAGCTGGATAGCTTAGGCAGCGCAGTTAGCCTCTCTGAGCTAGTATGTGGAGACACAGGGCCTGGTTCAGGGCTCAGCATGGGGGGTGGAGCAGGGCAGGGGGGCTTGTCCTTCCTCTGTGTCCATATTCTAAGAAGGACTAATAAACAAACTAGTGGTGACATGAGCTGCCTAGGTGATTTGAAGGAAGGTTTGATAGCTGCTGCTGTTTATTGAGCACTTAACTATGTGCCAGGCACTGTTCTAAGTGCTGTACACATATTGTACCATCTAATCCTCACCATAGCTCATGAGATGGGTGGCTGTTATTATCCCCCTTGTACAGATGGGGGCTTGGAGGCATAGCTGGTGTTCTACAGTCCTGACGAATCTCAGATTGGAGACATGGATGGGGATGGAGAAGGCTGATGGTCAGAGGCACCGTGTTCTGGGTCAGGCGCTTTGCTAAGAGTTTCATACCCATCACAGTGGAGCAGCAGCCCACTCAGGGACCTGGTGCTGAAGTCAGCATGGGTGAGCGAATCATGGATGGACCAAGCTGCCCTCAATTCCTTGGACTCCGTCCCTGTCTCTCAGCACACCCTGCCTCTTGGAAACCTGGCCAGGCCAATTCCCCTATGGTGGCATTGGGCAGGGTTGCTTCTCCTTTAGAGGAGCCTCAGATAGAGTTGCTGGTGGAGCCTCAGATAGAGTTGCTGGTGGCATCCAGCACCCTGGTAAGGGGACTCATACTGGGGGTGGAAAGTTGCACAAATGATGAGAGGTGTGTCACCCAAAGAGGACAGTAAGATCACCATGTCCACGTGGGATGCTCCCCTGTGAGTGGGAAAGTGAGTGGAACTGCCTGTAGGATTCTGTTATGTCATGCATGTCATGTCACACTCAACTGTGACATGATGCCATCGACCTCATACCATGCTCACAACAATCCCAGGAGAAAATCATAAGAATCATAATAGTGAAGATGAAGGGTAGAGTTTATTGTGCACTTACTATGTGTTAGCACTGCTTCTAAGAGCTGCGCTTGTATCCCCTCATTTAATCCTGGTAATTCTGATGTAGATAGTGCTCTTTCCATCTGAACGTGTGTAAAAGCACTTTCGGAGGTCTGAGTACCCTGCCCAAGGTCAACAGCCAGAGTTTTGGGCAGTTGGGACTTCAGCTTAGGTTAGCCAACCCCTAAGCCCCTAGTCTAAACTACTGGGTTCTGCTGCCTTGGAATCTCTTCTGCTAGTTTCCCAATGACAACAACAGGGCCCAGATGGTTTCAGTGACTTTGCAGATGCCACATGGTTAACCAGGGGCCCAGAATGGGAGGCACATTGTTGCACCCTCTCTGAGACTCTGGCTCCAGCTGCAAACTCCATTGCTCACACTACAGTTCTGTGCACACACGGACACATCAGTGACCAGGGGACATGGGGCAACATGAAAGGAACACGCTTGGCCTTGACAGAGGCCCAGCCCCGGCGCTCACTTGGAGACAGTTGAAAGGAAAGTTCCCGATAAGGAGGCGCTTTATCACGCCTCTTGACAGACTGCACTTCCGCCCTTCTGTGCGTGAGCCTTAAACCTCTTCCAAGTCACTGGCCGGGAGCCTGGCCGCCTCCTGCTCCCACTGAGGGCCCTGGGGAGGCCCGTTAGCTAGCGGGAGGGGGTCTGGGGTGGGGGTGCCAGCCTTTGAAATCATCCAGGGGGAGCCCACAGCCCCTTATCTCAGTCTTTCTCTGCCGGAAAAGGGAAGTGCAGAGAGGAGAGGCTTGCTTTGTGGCTCTTGCGTTTGGTGCACATTAGACGAGGCCACTGGGTTTTTGTTGTTTGTTTTCCCACTTTTCAGCGCAGGGATGATGGATGACGCTTGGCGGGGCGCACGCCTGGCTCTCTGGGGCTGGCACGGCATACATGCCACACACACCCGCGCTTGTGCACCGGCTCCTCCGCGTCCCTTCTGGAAGCTGAGGGCTGTGCCAAGTCCCGGCAGGGTCTTCAGGCCCTGGGTCAGCCCCAAGAGCAGCAAGGGTCTCACAGTGCCAGGGCATGGAGGGCTGGGAATTCATTCACTCTGGGGCCCTGGCAGGCGGTGGCCTTGTCTAGACAGGAAAATCTGTGTGACTGGATTTAAAGAGGAGGCTCTTGCTCTTGTTGGGGTGACAGGGAGCTTGGAGCATTGGGGCCAAGGTGATTTGGGCTGTAGTGTCCACCCATTTCTGGGACTCTCAGGGATACGGCCTTCTCTGGGCCTGAGGGGAGCCCAGGCTGGTTGAATGCAGGGGTGTTCATGGCACTACTGGCGGGCTCAGGGGACAGGAAGAGTCTGCGAGTGCGGGCAGGTGGAAAGGGGATCAGACATGGCAAGATCCTTGCACCTTTCATAGGGAGGAGGTCTGGTGACAAGGCATGGGTGGGTGGGATTTTCAATTGCTGGAAGTGGAAATTGGTGAGAGAAGAGAGAGTGAGAGATGGACAGACAGACACACAGATAGATATGCCCCTAAATAGATGTGTGTAGAGACCCATGTACACCCGGACATGTCCCTGAGCCAGTTGGTACTAGCTTGTGAGAGCTGACTATAAAATTTTCAGGAATTCTGCCACATGACATGATAATCTATGCTCTTTTTTTTAAATTTATTTTTTATTTTATTTATTTATTTTTAAATTTTATTTTGTCGATATACATTGTGGTTGATTATTGTTGCCCCTTACCAAACCCTCCCTCCCTCCTCCCTCTCCTCTCTCCTCCCCAACAATGTCCTTTCTGTTTGCTTGTCATATCAACTTTAAGTAATTGTAGTTGTTATGTCTTCTCCCCCCCCCCGTTTTTTTTTTTTTTTGTGTGTGTGTGTGTGAATTTATATATTAATTTTTAGCTCCCACCAATAAGTGAGAACATGTGGTATTTCTCTTTCTGTGCCTGACTCGTTTCACTTAATATAATTCTCTCAAGGTCCATCCATGTTGTTGCAAATGGCAGTATTTCATTCGTTTTTATAGCTGAGTAGTATTCCATTGTGTAGATGTACCACATTTTCCGTATCCACTCATCCGACGATGGACATTTGGGCTGGTTCCAACTCTTGGCTATTGTAAAGAGTGCTGCGATGAACATTGGGGAATAGGTATACCTTCGACTTGATGATTTCCATTCCTCTGGGTATATTCCCAGCAGTGGGATAGCTGGGTGATAATCTATGCTCTTGAGGCTTTTTACGCCCACCGTACCCGTGCAGTGGGAGTGGTATGTAGTGGTGAGCTACTGCACATCTCTTCCCATCCCGTGTTCAATGCGGTCACATTGGTAGCTGGAAATCAGCCATCGTGGGAGTATTTACACCATGGAAATGGGCAAACAGTACAAACCAAGCATTTCCCCTTGGAGAGCTGGTGGTTAAACATTTACCAGCCCACCGCTGCATTCCCCGCACACTCACACATGGAGCAAGGAACACAGATAGAGCTGGCTGATCCCTGAACAAAGGCCACTTCTTGTTTCAGGAAAATACATTTTATACATTGGATGATTTTCTTTTTCTCTACCCTTCTCTGAAGGAACCCTTCTTCTAGCACATGGGCAGAGCAGTAGTATTTTTTCTTCTCATAGTCAGGAGCCTCCAGCAGATCTTCTTGACTCCTTCAGCAAAGGTTTGTAGAGTGACTCCTATGGGCAGTGACCCAGGGAGTTTTCTTAACCAGTCCATGGGTGATCTACTGACTTTGAACACAGCGGCTTCCTACCCTGGGTCTCCCCAGCCCCAATTCTGTTCTCTGGCACCCCCCTGGGATATATTTTGCCATCCCAGTGTCTATAAACTGTAATGCCTTGGGCAGGGGGGAGGTAGATTAATTTTGTGTTACTTAATCAGCATTTTCAACGTTTGTAATTATTTTAATAGCACTTTCATTTTGTTGTATATTTACTCACACCTTTGATTTTCAACTGGTGATCCTGGGTTCCTATTTATGGTTGTGACATAAACTTAAAAAAAAATTCTGTAACGAAAATAAGAGTTAAATTTTAATGAGAAGGATTCACCAACTAATCGTCCAGTTAAAGATGCAACAAGAGCAGAATATCATATAGTGGTCAAGAGAATGGGCCTTGGAGCTAGACCTGGCTGGATTGGAATCCCAGCTTCTCCCTTCCTGGCTGTGACCTTGAGCGAATTGCCTAACCTCTCTGTGCCTCAATCTACTCCAGTATAAAATAACAGCACCCCTCTCACAGGGTGGCTATGAGGATTGAGTGAATGGTATGATGCCCAATATTTAGCAAGCAATACATTACTAGCTGCTACTGGTATTGCTGTTATTATCATGATTAATTATAACATCCCCTGTTATACAAATTTTTCCTAGTTTGTTTATTTTTTGTACGTGTGAATAGGCAGTGCTCCACAAATATTTGTTGACTTGAATTGAATTTTAAATTTTTAGAAAGCTGCCAAGCCTGGCACATTTCAACCAGGAAAAAGCAATTCGGAAACCAGACAGAAAGTAAGCAGCAATTTTATTTCTAGCAAGCATTATCGTCACTCCTGCGAGTGTCAGACAGCTGTCCTCTCCCCACTTTACCTCTCTCTTGGGAATACCTTTCTAGATGCCCCAGATTGTGAGTAAGATGGTGAGAGACCGACAGACTGACTCGGGTGTAGCTACTTGGTATGTTTCGGAGCAGTTGGGTCATTTCACCTTTTTGTACATGGCAGTTTTTCTCAGATTCACTTTCAGCACTGGCTTTTCAAAGAAATCATTTTTTTTTTTTTTTTTGACTTTTTCGTGACCGGCACTCAGCCAGTGAGTGAGTGAGTGCACCTGCCATTCCTATATAGGATCCGAACCCGCGGCGGGAGCGTCGCTGCGCTCCCAGCGCCGCACTCTCCCGAGTGTGCCACGGGCTCGGCCCTCAAAGAAATCATTTTTTATTAAGGCTTTTATAAAGCTGACTGGAGCACTTTTGCCTCTACTGTTTGCACCTTGAGTTTGTTTAAACTGAGGCTCATCTAAGCATGGTTGCCTTCTTCCCAT
Organism: Cynocephalus volans; assembly: GCF_027409185.1. Classification (NCBI taxonomy): domain Eukaryota; kingdom Metazoa; phylum Chordata; class Mammalia; order Dermoptera; family Cynocephalidae; genus Cynocephalus; species Cynocephalus volans. The sequence continues at coordinate 45,972,454 of NC_084460.1, read as the reverse complement.
TGAAATGCAGTTGAGGAGAACGTGAAGGCCCGGAGGGCATGATGTTATGGTGATGGGATGATGGGTCTTTTAATTGGACTTAGGTTTAATTGCATCTAACAGAAAACCCCAAATAACAATTGCTTAAACACACAAGAATTTATTCTTCTGTAGAAAGTCTAGAGATAGGTAGTCCAAAGTGCTTGAAGCCATCAGGAATCCAGGTTCCTTCTCAATTCCTCTTTCACGCAAGGTCACCTCCTGATGCAAAATGATTGCTGGAGCTGCAGCCATCACACCCACATCCCAAGCTGTGGAATTGCGAGGAGAAAGGAAGGCAGGGTAAAAGGGGCCCATGCCCCGTTTTGGTCAGCTTTCTCTTAGGAACCCTTCTATAAGTCCTTTGCACAATTCTGCTTATATCTCATCGGCAGAATCTAGTAACATGGCCATGCTCATCTGCAAAGGACACTACAAAGTACAGACTCTTAGCTGGGCTCATTGCCACCCAAGATAACCAGGATCCTGTTACTAAGGAAGGGAGAATGAATAATGGATAAGAGAGCAAGTGTTCTCTACCACAACAGATATCCTTTAAGAAAAGATACTGTAATGATGTTTTTATAGTAAAATTTTACAGTTTTGAGAGAGATGGTCCTTCGTTTGTTACCTGGCTTTCCATAGCCTGTGGTCTAGAGAGGCGAATATTAACTCGTAGTCATGACAGGGCTTTGGGAGAGGTCTCTGTAATGAATGGTTTCCAGGGACCTTTGAGATTCTCTTTTGAGAGCCTGGACCCAAAAGTCAAAACCCCAGCCTTCCCTCCAACAAGCTCTGTCTTTTTCAGTGCTGAGTTTCTGGTGCCCAGAACTGTGTGTGGCATATCGTAGGTACTTTCTCTATAGTCTGTCAAAAAAAAAAAAAGTGAATCTGAGTCTTGGTGTCCTCATCTACACAATCCAAGTGAGCCCTTGTCCTTCTGGATTTTACAGATAGAGCATGTTCCGAGGTGCCAGAGGCCTTTAAAAGTCAGTGCTCAAAGTGCTGGGCAAGGCATGGCTATTGTTACTTTTTAGTAAGATTTTTTCCCCTTATAATAAAGGTAATATATGCTCGCTGTAGGATATTTAGAAAATACAGACTACTCACTATATATTAGGCCCTTTTGTGTAGGGTCTGAGTCCATCCAGGTGGAGACAGGTAAGATCTTAGCACTCCTGGAGTATCTATTCCAATGTGGAGATGGACGTTGAGCAGGTTAAACCATAAACAGAATAATTTTAGATCATGATGAGGCATTTTGAAGGGAAAAAATGGTTGACGTGAGAGAATGCTTGGGGAAGTGGTTTATTTTATATTGAGGTGGTCAAAGGAGTCCTCTCCAGGGGTGAGTTCATTTAAGTTGATATTTGAATGACGATAAGGAACCCGGCAGGTGTGAATAGGAGTGTGTGTTCCAGGTAGAGGGAACAGCAAGTGCAAAGCCTCTGAGGCAGGGTGTGTAGTTGCCTGCCGTGGACACTGGAAGGGACAGGAGGAGACAAAGCTGGAGAGGGAAGGAATCGGCTGGTGCAGGACTTTGCTGGGCATGGAATTTGAATTTAATTGTTTATGCACTGGGAAGCCATTGGTGGGTTTTAAGTAGGGGAATAAAGTAATCTGGTTTGCTTTTAAAAGATCCCTCTAGCTGCTTATGGAGACTCTATTTAGGATGGTGGGGTGGGGGCAAGAGAAGAGGGAGAGAGATTAGCCAGCGGGTGGATGTGGTGGTCCTGGTGAGAGGTGGTGGTGGTGGAACCGGGGAGGTGAAAGAGTAGGTGAGTGGTGAGAGGGAGGACTAGGGGTTTGCTATGAAAGTGCTGCCAATGGCACTTTCTGATGGACAAGGGATATGGCTCAAACCTGCAGAAAATCTGCAGAAAACCCCCCTTCCCTGCAAATCTTAGCTAAATTTAAGAGCGGTTCTCAATGGGGTGATTTTGTCCCCCAGGGGATATTTGGCAGTGTCCAGAGACATTCTGTTATAATTAGGGAGGGAGTGGCTACTGGCTCTAGTGGGTAGAAGCCAGGGATGCTGATAAATGTCCCACAGTGCACAGGACAGCCCCCACAACAAAGAATTATGGGGCCCCCAAATCAATAGTCAATCTTGGTCAACAGTGCTGAGGTAGAAAAATCCCAATTGATGAGTTTCTTATCCCCTTTGTTAAATAAAGTGTGGGGTGATGGTAATCCCAACTGTTACCGTCTGTTGAGTGAGGTGCCCACCCCTTCAGCAAGGGGAGGTGTGTTTTATTCTGAAGAACAGCCTTCAGCTTTGCATCCTTTTCCTGAGAGGCACTCTGGTGAATGAATGACTAACCAGAGGAGTGAATGGACTTGGTACTGCCTCCATGGAGAGGTGAGTCACACTGGACTGGCCCGCAAGCTGCCATCGTGTTTATGAAGACCAGGCCCTGGCGCGTTCTGCACAAGAACGGGCGCCTTGTTCCTGAATGATGAGTTTTGTTGATCTGCCAAAGGGCCCCGCCTCTCCCCAGGTCACCCACAGAGGCCCGTCTCAGAGCTGTCTCGCCATGCTCAGAGCAGAAGAGTTATGCAGAGAGCCCTCCAAAAACCCACCCTTTGAAACTAAAGAAATTGGATCTTAAAATCCCAAAATAGAGTGAGGAAAGGTACACATCACGTCTGCCTTCTCCTTTTTTTCTCCCTTGTGGCAAAAGTGACTCAGAATTCTTGGTCTGGATCCAGACAGACCTGCACAGCCTTCAGAGTGGGAGCAGGGGGTGGAATTTGATTGGGAAAAGCTCACCTTTTTCAGACCTCAGTGGGCTCAGCCAGATCTTCACAAGTCCTGATGTTTGCCATTTAACCATCTCAGGTCTTTTTCAGCTCTTGGCCACAGTGAGAGGGGAGAGGCCAGAGCTTGTGCCTCATCTAGATGTCCCTGTCTTTGGTGGAACATTTATGTGAAGCCAAACTGCGGTTTCCTTGGGGCATTAGTGTCTGCAGGATTCCCGTCGCAGCTTCCTCAGGGCATTCACACACAGCCGTTCTGGGGACCGTCAGGGTCAGATAATTGCATGCAGTTTCTGCAAGCTCCCTTCATGCCTCAGTCTCATCCTCCTGCAGATTCAGTCCTCTCCCCCTGCCCCACTTCTCCCAGAGCCCAGGTCCCCTGTGGACAGTAGACACTTTCTCCCTAAATATCAGGCCAGTGCCCTGAGTGAGAAACTGCTGGAGAAATGTTTTTGAAGGATGCTTTCCCCTTGTTGTCTGGTCTTTGGGCAAACACATGGGCTGTGGGGGGCATTGCTCGTGGATTGCTTTTCCCTCACCATCTCCACAAGGCTGCCAAGTCACTGTACTTTTGACTCAGTCTCTCCCTGTGGCGATCCATAAATGCTGCTTGGAGAAGAGATTGTAAACTTCATTTTTCCAGCTCAAGTTTGTCTCCTCTTCTGACTTCCAATGTAATTGGCCTGGTATAATATGTCTCTTTCATGGGGAGACACATTCCTGCAGACTGGCTCAAATGGTAGTGAATTTAGGCAGACTCCAAATGTGGGGTTTCTCTTCCAGACATGAATAAGCCTCCTTTCTCAGGGTCATTGGAGGATGAATCACTTGGAAATGTGTTGATCCACATAGGAACTCAAGAATCAATCTATTCATTTATTTATTCAACAAATATTTATTGAACGTCTACTATATGCCAGGTACTGTTCAAGGTGCTGGGGCATAGTGATGGACAAGCTTACATTCTAGTGGTGGGAAACAGATGACAAGCAAGTGCCTAAGATACCACTTATCCCTGTCAGGAAGGAAATAAATGGGAGGAAGTGGTGGAGCGGTGCTGGGGGGGTCTCTCCTTTAGTCAGGCCACTCAGAGAAGGCCCTGCATTTGGGCTGAGACCCAAAGTATCAGGAAGAACCAGCTGTGGGAGGATCCGAGAAAGAATATGCAAAAGTCCTGGGGTAGGAACAAACTTGGCCTATTTAAAGAGCAACAAGAAGGCCCATGTGGCTGGATCATAGTGGGGGAGATGAAGTTGGTGACATGCACAAGGGCCAGATTTTATACGCTGCAATGAGGCATTTGGATTTTATTCTAAATGTACCTGAGAATCATTACATTTTATAGCTGAAAGACAACCTTCAAGATGATTTCTTCCAACAACTGAGACCAGAGAAGAGGAATTTAATTGCCAAAAGTCACCCAGCCATTGGTGAAAGAATACAAATGGAAGTTAACATTTATTGAGTGCTTGTTATGTGCCTTAGACATAGCACACTTGATCCTCCCAACAGCCTGATGAGGTGAACACTGTCATCAGCCCCATTTACAGATGAAGAAACTGAGGCCTGGAGGTGTAAACTAACTTCTCTACCATGACACAGTCAGTGCAGGTGTTAGGATGTAAAGCCATATACTCGGACTCCAGGGCTCAGACTCTTGATCTCAGTGTCATCCTGGCTCTATGTGAGAGGAATAGAGAAAGCAGACATGTGAAGTACTTATTTGGCTTCTTAAAAAACAAAACAAAACACCCCCAACTCCATCCAAAGGTAGACTCGGAGAAGGCTTGCATATTTCAATCCAAGACGTCCAGACTCATCTTCTATATGACTCAGTCGCTCCTTGGCCCAGAGAGACAGTTGGTCAGGACGGGAATGCTGGTGGAGAGCCCACGGCTGAGTTGACATTTCTGTTGAGTGGACCAGAAGCTGGAGATTGAGAGCTGAGAAGGGAAAGTTAGTGTTTCCAGACCCTGGGGGAGGGGCAGAACGATCCAGTTTCTTTATTCAACGACCCCCTGGGGGGCCATGAGGAGACTGGGTGCAGCCTTTGGTCCTGAAACCCCATCAGGCTAATGTGCCTTGCCTCTGATCTTTCCACACTGGTTTCTAGGGCTTCCTTGGGGTTTCAAATGTGGACATGGTAATTGGAAACAAATTTAGCATGTTTTGGGCCATCAAGCCTCTCTCAAGTGAGCGTGCTTGCTATGCGGTAGATATGTCTGTTTCTAATTTCCAGTGATGTGAGAAATATAGAATGACTTGATTCTTAATTTAGAATAGCAGGAGAAACTGACTTGTCTTGTTTTCAACCCTGTGCAGAATGTCTAATTCTCTTTTTATAGTTCTCTGAATGATTTCAAAATGTGTCCCTATCAGTGAGGCAGCTGGTCATGATGGTCTCCTGCTGGGCTGGTGACATATCTGGCCAGTGGGGTCCCAGCTGGGGTCAGATAGCAGGCCTGGGGCTCCCTTTTCATTGAATTCTGGAAATGCTATCTCCTTTGTTTGGAACAGGGCAGCTCAGATACCGGTTGTCCCACCAGGTGAATCCTGCCCACTCAGAGCAGGACAAGGGCCTGTGACACAATGGTTACTGTGGGCCAGGAGGAGAATTGCCTAAGATGGAGAAAAGCTGGTATGGGCAGCATACCCACTCTTTGTCACGGGAAAGGGAAGGTCTGGAGAAATCTCAGCTACTCTGGCCCCTCCTGGGTAGCTCACGCGCTGACACCTGCATGGTGTTCTAGGCACTGAGAATGCCACAGTGAACAACACAGAGAAGGCACTGCTTTTGGGTGGCTCACTAGTTTCTGGTGGGGGAGGCAGAAAAAATCAGGTAAATATGTCATGCCATGTCAGGTGGTGACGAATGTCAGGTGGATGGTACAATGTAAAACAGGAGAGGTGGGTGAGCAGGCAAGAGGGGTTGGGGCAGTGATCTGAGGACAGATTTGAAGGAAGAGAGGGATGAGCCCTGTGGGCATGGGGGACGAGCATTCTAGAGCCCTGGGGCTAGAGCCTGCATGGCACATGCCTGGTTCGCTTGAGGACAACCAGGCCGGCGTGGCTGCCGTGAAGGAAGTGGGGAAGGGTGGGCTGGAGGTGGAGGAGCGGGGCTTCTGAGTCCTGTGAAGGACTTTGGCTTTTTGATCTGAGTAAGATGTTTGCCAGGATTTGAGCAAAAGATTGACAAGCTCTAACTTACAGTTTTAAAGATCATTCTGGCTGCTGTGTTGGAAAGACTGTGTGTCGGGGGAGGAGGAGAGGCAGGCAAGGATGGAAGTGGGGAGACCAGGCCCCCTCTTTGACTGGGGGCACATGATGAAGGTGGATTTGAATGGGATTTAGGAAATAGAATTGATGGGACTTTGACATGGATCCAATATGGGGTTGAGGCAGAGGGAGGTATCAAGAATTAGGGTTTTTTTTTAATTGAAGTTATTCATGCATATTCATTAGATGGATATGGAATGCTTACTGGGATGACTGAGATGAGAATCAAATTGTAGTCTAAGTTTGGTCTCTGTGTGTGTGAGTGTGTATGAGGTAGGATTGGGGTATGGGGGGGCAGGTAAGTGCTGTGACTTTTGCATGCAAAAATAAATGCCAAATTCAGGATGCATGTGTGTTTGTAAAAATCCTCTTCTCATGTGCTATGTGGCCATCGGGAATGACAATCAAAACACCTCACTGGGCTTTTCCCTTCTTTCAGGGTGAAATCTTTGAGGGTGATACCAATTTCCTAATATTCCCCATTCAACAAAAATGCTACTTAACATTGTTAATGTTTGATTTTAGTAAAATTCAAAACTGTTTGGCCAGTTGCCGTTTTGAAAATCAATCCCATATTTCAGATCTGAGTTGTCCAACTGAGAATATTTTAAAAGCTCTGAGCAGAGTTGACAGAAAAGTCATTTTCAAGGAAGTACTATTCATAAGAGTTCCCATTGCGGTGTTTGTAATGGGGGAAAATTGGGAAAACCTACATGCCCAGCTGTAGGGGTTAATTAAAACTCTGGTCCATGGTCGAATGGAAAAGACATGGCTGGGACCGGGGTGAAGGAAGTGAGGCACAGGGGACAACATTTAGGGTGGAGCTTGCTTTCAGGTGCCATCACCTGGCATTTGCACAACCCTGGGAGTGAGCTTCTCCTTAAATCATTTGATAGTCTGAGCTCTGGGAAATACTATGCAATCACTTGAGATTGTCTCATAAAGCAAGATTTAATGACAAGGGACATAGTCACACTATATTAAGTGGAAACAATACATTAAAAAAAAAAAAACCCAAATATGTTTATGTGCTTAGAAGAAAAGTCTGAAAGGATATAGCATTTCAGTTAGGTGGAATAAGCATTAGAGAGCTATCGCACAGAACGGTGATGCTAATAAATAATAATGCATTGTATATTTCAAAGTTGCTAAATGAGTAGATTTTAAATGTTTTCATCACAAAAATATTAAGTATGTGCAGTGATGGATTTGTTAATTAGCTTGATGTAATTGTTCCACAATGTGAACACATATCAAAACATCACACATTGTACCCCATAAATATATAATATATATAATTATTATTTGTCAATTAAAAATAAATTTTTAAAAAAGTGACGTAAATAATCTAAAAAATTGTGAATGGGAAAAAGAAGTTTGGAATGATGTATACTAAAATGCTTACTTATTTTGAAGGGGTATTTTCTTTATAATTTATATTGTTTGTTTTTCCTGCAATGAATGAACTCTCACTACTTTTATAGCAAGAAAAAGGAAAAGCCAGAATCAACAGGTATTGACGCCCCTTTATCTTTGCATCAGGACAGTTAAATTGCTGCTAAGAGAGGGCAGAGCTTTAATTTGGGGGTTTGAGGGTTAAGTCTGATCTGCTTTTGCTGTGAAACTGTGGGTCTTGGAGATGTGGAGATCGTGTTTGTTTGCCTCTGTTCCCTTTGCTGAGTCGGTGGGGTGGACCTGCCTGTCTTAAAATGCATAGTCCAGACTCCCAGGGGATTTTGCCTCTTTCTGAATCAGGAGCCAGCAATGAGAGAGAGAAAGCCAACATGGCAGTGGAGGCTGTCGCCACCCCACCACTTAAGAGCTGCAGGATCGTGAGCCTCAACTGTCATCCAAAGAAGGGATAACTCCGCTTTCCTCTGAGCATTGTTATGGAGGTTGAATTAGCTATGCCCGCGAGCTATCAGGATATATAGAAGTCTTCACCTATGGGGACACCAGTTGCTCCTTGTGACCAGGCTGTATGGTATCATGTATGTACTAACTATGGGAAGGGGATGGAGGATGTTTAAATCACCAATCACTTGATCTTCCTTTGAGGTGATTTGAGAGTAGCTGAGCTGGTGAGGGGACAGAGTAGATTATTATTAGCAAAGTCATGTCCCCAAGCCTGCATTTTCCTTTGATGGGAATATTTGTGTATGGAAGTCACATGGAGCTGCAGCCTGGCCCCCTCCCCCCACCACCCCGCGCACACCACGGGCACTCCCTACCCGTGCATCAGCTCTTCATGTCCAGTATCACAAATGCCCATTCTTCCTGGAACCTGGCCGGCTGCCTGGGAAATGACAAGAAGCAGAAAACCCTCGCGCTCACCTTGGCTGCAGGAAGTGGAGCCTCCTTTGCTTCGGAGTCCAGCTGCTCTTGAGCTTCTGCGTGGCAGCAGGGGTCTGCTACGCCTGGAGGGTGACCCTACTTGCCCAGGCCACCGGAAGGACCTCACCTCTGCAGAAGCCTGGAAAGGCCACACTGAAGCCTTATGACCAAGGTCTCCATTTCGTGGGCACAACAGGGAGTTTGGGACCTCGAGGGCCTATCATGTCATGTCAAGGCATCAAGTTCTATTTGCAAAACCCAAATCAGTCAGTTTTTGGAGAAGCAAGTCAATGGCTATGTGCTCTTATCAAAGCTCCAGAGAGCTGGCAAGGTAGGCTTTTCCAGAATGAGCGTGCTGCCCAGTCAGGGCTCTGGGCACATTGTACACCTCCTGGAGAAAGGCATCTACCCTTTTATATATTTGTAAATGCAATGTGTAGATAATTGTAATGCAATGTATATAGGGTGGAGGTGGAAGTGTTCTTCCATGCAGCACGGCTAAGTTTCTTTATCTGGCCCCCTCTCCCTTCCAGCCCTCCAAGTCAGTGACTGTGGAGGCAGCCCACAGAGGGGACTGGAGTCGGCTCTGGGCTTTCCCACATAGGAGGCTGTCTCGGGTCGGTTCTCACCGTGATGGCCTTTCATGTTCATTCTTTGCCCTTCCACTCAGATCTGTAATATCACCTCCGGGTTTTGATTTGTATCATCCTCTGATGAAAAGTACAGTTCTCCTTTCATGGGTACCTACTGTGTGCTGTGCTTTGGTGCCCTACAAAGGTCACCTTATTTAGCCTTCACAGAAGGCCTGGGGAGCCAGAGGTGAAACTCCAAAGTCACACAGCTACTAAGAAGCAGAGCTAGGATGTAAGTTTAGGCATGTCTGACCCAAAGTGAAAAACGCTATTCTTTCTCTCCCACACTCTTTCTGGTGTTACCTGGGGAGTAGGGACCCTCGCCAAGGCGAGGGGGTTCTATCTGCTCACGTGGTAGGAGCTAGTCTGGCTCAACCAGGGGGCTGCTCTTGAACTTGGAGAGGTCCTTCTTGGCTTTCCTAAAGGAGCAGGTTTTCTCGCAAGGAGCAATAGTGTTTATTTGTTTTGGTTGCTATTGTCTATTTCTTTCTCTTCCTGCATCTCTCTCCCCTGCTCCTCCCCTCCTCCTTTCTCTCCTGTTTGGCAGGAAGAACACTCCTGATCTTATAATTTAGCACTTGCTCATGTTTCCTTTGAGAACCTGGACTTTCTGACCTATAGCCATAGATCAGAGGAGAGCTGTGAATCCACCAGATGCCGAGGACAAAGAGAGCCTGGCAGTGAAGGGGGTGGGCTTGGAGCCAGAGAGTCCGGAGTTTGAATCCTGGCTCTGCCTTTTAGTACGCGAGTTGATTGGGGCAAGTTGCCCAGCCTTAGCAATCCTTGGTTTCCTTATTTATAAAATGCAGGTAACGATAGGCTCATCCTACGTGGAGTCATGATATGTGTACAACACTGAGTGCAGTGTCTGGCATGAAAGACAGGTGCCGTTGGCTGCTGCATTATTATTGATGGTGACTGTTCATTTAACAAATAATCATTGTTCATGCTGAGCAAAATAAACAAGGTTCCTACCACTGTGGAACTCACGTTCAAGTGGGAGAGAGAGGTAGTAAGCAAATAAACAATTAACTAAGCAAGGAAATTTGAAATGGTAATGAAGTAAATATTCCAGTAGTGTGCTAGTAAATGTGTAACATCCAATTCTCCAGGAAAAAGCAAAAACCAAAAACCCTGACTTGTAGCATTTGCCAGTTTTTGTGGTGTCAATATTCCCACCATGGCTGGAATATACATACTGAAGTGACCAAAGTGGTGTCAACTGGTTCTTAAAATTCCTAAAAATTTAACAACTGGTTGTTGTAAGGCTAAAAGAGATGGCTGCAGTGCTGGGTGTGTATAAATAATATGGTTTGGATAAGACCCAAAGACTTGAAAACTAAATGTATCACTGGAAGAGTATTCCAGGCAGAGAAAATGGCTTGTGCAAAGGCCCTGAAGTCAGAAAGAGCTTGCTGTGTTCAGGGAACAGAAGGAAGGCTGGTGTAGACAGGAGCCGAGTGGAGTGGCTGGAGAATGCAGAGCTGGGCTGTTGAGAGCCTCATAGACAGTGGGACTGAGTTTGGATTCTATTCTAAGGCCACAGGAAGTCTTTGGAGCATTGTAAGCAGTTTGATTTGAATTTTTAAATAATTTTTTTTAAATTTAAATTTGTTTTTGGGGGGTGGCTGGCTAGTACAGGGATCAAACCCTGGACCTTGGTGTTATCAGCACCATGCTCTAACCACCAAGCTAACTGGCCAGCCCATGATTTGCATTTTTAAAAGATCATTGACTGTTCTGTGAGAGACCAGCAAGAGGCAAATTGGGCAGTGATGGTCACCACTGTGGGAGGTGGTGGTGAGTCAGAATAGGGTGCCAGCAGGGGAGGGGACAGGTGTGGCTGGAGTCAGGTAGAGCTGTGAGGACTTGGCAGGTTTTATCTCCAGGTGTTCCCCAGCTGTTTACTGAGAACACCCGCATGCTATTTCTGCTCTTCTATCATGAGAGAAAGAAGTAGCCTCAGACCATCAGGGCTCACTCTCCTACCTGCTTCTCTCCTTGATACTGTGCGTGCTCTTTTTACTACCTCCTGAGAAATCTGGGAGAAGAGATGAGGAAATATATTTATCTTGGGTCCACATGCAAAGCAAAAACAACAAAGACAAAATTCTTCTCAACTCTGCCCTTCTTCCTTTGGATTGTCACCGAGAACAATAGCTGTGTTTCAGATAAGTGGCTCTGACTCGGATTTCCATCCTTGCCCCAGGCTGCCTCTCGGGTGTGTATCAGACACTTAGGTAAATGCTGTGGGTGTCAGCCTGGAAGATTATGAAAAGGTTATCATCTAGCTCTGCTCCACTCCCAGCCTGTCTCTTTGTATAGTTTTTAGGAGGGGACGCAAGAGCTCCATCTTTCTAGACTGGCATTGTCTGATAGAACGTTCTGTGATGATGAAAATGTTCTATGTCTGTGCTGTTCATCTGGGTAGCCACTGGCCACGTGTGGCTAGTTGCCACTTGAAATATGGCTAGTGGGGCTGTGAGAAACTGATTTTCAATTTTATTTAATTTTAATTAATGTATACCTGTGGCTAGAGGCTCCTACATTGGACAGCATAATTCTGGACCATGTATCATCATCCAGGTCCTAGAGCCTTTGCTTTTTGGCAGGTGACTGGAGATCCTACTGAGTTTTGTAGAACTTCAGAGAAGGGTGGGAATCTTAGTTGTCACTTGTCATAGCCTCCCTCAATTTGCAGAGAAAGGAATGGAGGCACAGAGGATTAAATGATTTGCTTAGCATTCCTCTCTGGGGGGAGTGTAAGATGGGTTAAGTTACGAAACTCTCAGCTCAATGTCCCTTTGGTTTTTGTTATTATAGATTTTTTAAAACTGATATTAAGTTTCAGAAGTTTCCAGGAATACGTATTTCCTATAACATAGTATGTTAACGTCAAAGCCCTCTTTGACAACCTTCTGAATATTGAACTCCTCCTCCATCCCTAGAGGTGATCACAGTGTGATCAATTTGGAGCGCATCCTTCCGTACTCTTTCCTATTGCATTTACAAATGTATGAATAGGTGGGAACCATTCTGCATTGTTTTATAGATTGTATTGTGCTGTATGTATTTTTCTACACATTGCTTTTCTCTTTCAACAGCATGCTCTAGATCTTTCTGGGTCACTTCATAGACCTCTATCTTAATCTTTTTATAATTTTTTGCCTGCTGGCCAGTACAGGGATTGAACTCTGCACCCTGGTGTTATCAGAACCATCTTCTAACCAACTGAGCTAACCGGCCAGGCCCCTTAATATTTTTTAAAACTTCTGCTTAGTATTTGATAGCCTGGGCATATCATATTAGTCACCATCCTATTGATTTAACTAATTGTACATTATTACATTTGTTTTAGTAAACATTTTTGTATATGTCTCCTGCATGCACAGTGTTTCTGTAGGGTGTATACTGAGAAGTAGAATTACTGGGTCACAGAGTATTTATTTATATGTATTTTTATTGGAGCTTCTGCCCCAATAAAAAATAGTCTTTAAGATAGTCATACCAGTTTATATTCCTATTAGCTGTGTGAAAGTGCCTGTTCCCCCACAGTCTCCAAAATACTTGATTTTATCATATATCGGCATGTGTGCCAATTTAATGGATGAAAAATAGTATCTCATGGTGGTTTAATTTTTGTTTACAAGTCAAGTTGAACATTGAACGTCTTTTCTATGCTGATGGCTATTTGTGTTTCTGTGAACTGCCTGTTCAAATAGCTTGCCATTTTTGTGTTGGACAGTTTCATTAATTCCTTCAGGAAATATGTTCTAGAATGCCTGGTAAGTGCCAAGCATTATTCTAGGTGCTAAGGACTTTGTCACAAATTAAATAAACAAATATTCCTACCCTCAAAGAGGTGATAGTTTAGTTGTAGGAACAGACCAAAGCAAAAGGCATCAAGAAAATATGTAGTGTGTTAAATTGGATAAAAAAGAGAAAGCAATAGGGAAAGCCATTGGAAGTGGGACTCAATTTTAAATAGAATGACCAGGGAATCTCATCTTTTACTTACTCTCTTATAGATTCTATGAGCTAATCTTTTGCCTGTCATATGTCACACATATTTTTTCCAGTTTTTAATTATCTTTTGACTTAGATTATGGTACTTTTGTCTTGCTCTTTCTTTCTTTGAATCAGAAAACCCAACTTTGTAAATTGGAACATAGTCATATAAAAAGTAAAAGCCTTTCTTCTAATCTTCCCTGGCAACCATTGTCAAGAGCTCTGTGTTTATCCTTTCAGACGTATTTTCTATCCGCACTACTATGCAACACTTCCTCCACCATCAGTCACCAATTAAGTATCGGCTGTTTCTCCATAAATGCAATTCTGATCTACTTATATCTTTCTCATGGCTGCCTAATATTCTGTTTTAGAGGGAATCCCTGTAATTTAACCAAGCAGTCCCCTCTGGCTGGTCATCAAGGTTGCTTCCAGTTCTACATCTGTCCAGATGATGCAGCAGTCCCATACTCTTCCTACTGCTCATGAACTTCTCTCATATTTTTTGTTTTCTGGACTAGAGCTACCACACCCTGCATGTTAATAATTTTGTTTTCTCCCCCCAGCTCCATGGCTACGTGGAAAATAAGCCTCTGGGGCTTCAGATCTTCATTGGGACAGCAGATGAGCGGATCCTTAAGCCACACGCCTTCTACCAGGTGCACCGGATCACAGGGAAAACCGTCACCACCACCAGCTATGAGAAGATTGTGGGCAACACCAAAGTCCTGGAGATCCCGCTGGAGCCAAAAAACAACATGAGGGCAACGTAAGGGCTGGGGACTGAGGGCATTCATAGAGAAGTGAGCAGGGACCAAGTGGCAGGGATTTGGGAGAGGAGACTTGATGGAGTTGAAGGTGGCAGTTCCCAATCTGTCATCACTACATAGTGCTTTCTGTTTTAAAAGTCTTTATTTTGAAAGTATTATATGTAAATATTTTCCTGTGCCTTGGGAGGAAGAATATTCATGAATCTTTGAGTTATATTGCTTGATGTGAGGTTAAATTTATTTACATTAAAAAAAATTGATTTGACCTAAGAAATTATTAAGTAACAATGCAGAGAGGCAAAAAACCTCACAAAGCTAATATACCTATGGCTACAATTTGGGAAACATCACACACATGTTTTGGGGTTAAAAAAAAAACTTTTTATAAGAAAATAAATTCAAATAGAAAAACTGCAGGAATCATACAGAAAACTTCTGAATACTGTTTAGTTATATTTACCAATTGTTAACATTTTTCACATTTTCTTTATCATTTCCTTTCTCTCTCCATTTTTTCCTCAACCTTTTGAGAGCTGGTTGCAGACATCATGCCTGTTACTTTTAAATACCTCAGCATGCATTTCCTAAGAACAGAGATGCTCTCTTACACAACCACAGTACATTTATCACATTCAAGAGAATCAGTGTTGACGCACTACTCTTATCTGTTGAACAGTCCATATCAATTTTCATCCGTTGTGTATTTGAGTTTTTCAGATACTTCTGAGAACAGAAGAGTTTGCATGAAAAATCTCCCCAGAGAAGTAATTTCCTCTAGGGAATTTCTCTAATTACTTTGCACGTTTTTTACCCCCATCTTGGTATACATTCCTGGCTGAAATACTCATGGGTGTAGGCAATTTCCCCCTGTGGCTGGCCAAAGAATTATTTTGGCTAAGGCGGTGATCTTTCCTCCTCAGTAAAATGGTCTGTTATAAATGGGGTTCTCGGTTTTCTGTATGATTCCTGCAGTTCTTCTGTCTATTTGAATTTATTTTCTTAATAAAAAAAATTTTTTTTAACAACAAAATGTGTGTGATATTTCCCAAATTTTAGCTATAGGTATATTAGCTTTGTGAGTTTTGACCTCTCTGCATCATTACTTAATAATTTCTTAGGTCAAAGTAATCTTTGTGGGTAATCTTTCCTGCTCAATAAGATGGTCCGTTCTAAATGGGGTCCTCAACCTTCTGGCAGCATCGACTGTGCAGGGATCCTGAAACTTAGAAATGCCGACATTGAGCTGCGGAAAGGCGAGACAGACATTGGAAGAAAGAACACGCGAGTGAGGCTGGTTTTCCGGGTTCACATCCCAGAGTCCAGCGGCAGGATCGTCTCCTTGCAGACTGCATCTAACCCCATCGAATGCTGTAAGTCAGCCCCTGGGGCAGGATCTTTCTTTGGCAAGTGCACTGTACGTGAGCTTCCACTCTGGGCAGCGTACCCTGGCAAGGTACCCAGGGTGGCCTGCAAGTATACCCAGGACCCACAAGGAGAAAGAGTTGGCCTAAGATGACCAAAAGGGCCAGAGACAGAGCATACTTAAGGGTTTTCTCTCTGCTTCTGTTTACTTCTGGAGGGTTTTGTGGCCTCACAGGAAATTAAAAAAATAATACGGCTAATGAGTAGCCTACGGCTTTGTTTAGAAAATTCGAAATGTATAAATATTGTGCTGGTCTTCAAAAGGGTAGATACATTTGGAGTGAGTTCATTGTACATAGTTTCCCTTTTTTCTTTTCCTCTTCTCTCCTTTCAGTAAGTGTGACAATGATATCACAGTGGCTCGCGTTTATGGGGCTTTGACTCTGTCAGTCACAGTTCTAAGTGCTCAGCATGCAGTCGCTCATTGAATGTTCACAGCAGTCCTTGACACTAGCTGGTGTCCTTATGCCCATTTTACTGATAGGGAGGGAGAGATGTGAGGGGTTGAGTAACCTGTGCACACAAGCGAAAAGCGGCAGGATTGGGATTTGAACCAGAGCTTTTAAATATGGCAGTTGTGCTCCACCCACACCCTCAGCCCATCCTGTGTGTTTACCGAGGTCTGTTTAGTGTCCAGCATTGTGCCAGATGCTGGGGATCTGCAAACGAGCAGGACGTTTCCTCTGTCTTCAATGAGCTAACAGTATGGCGAGGAAAGACACCCAAAATGGTTGTAAAGTTGGAGAAGATTTTCAGAATCCAGCATGAAGTGGCCAAGATCTGCTGTTTACAACGACGCTGAGCAGAAACCTGGTTCAGTTCTACCAGGTTTCAAAAGAAGTAGCTTTGAGCTACTGAAGCACTTTTCAGAACAGTTTTGTTAGTTTCTGTAATTAGATGCAACAAAGCTTATTGTCTGTTCAGTTTTTGAAAGTTTAGAAATTATTTTTAAAAGGATAAAGAAGAAAAAAGTTACCATCGTTCCAGAAACAAAACAGTTTATATATTTTTTAGTCTCTTTCTTCTAAGAATATTTTGGTTTATGTTGTCATAATTACGTTTCGTATTACATTGTCTCAGGATGTTTTTCTTTTTACCAGCTATTTTACTGTAACGAGGTGTCACAAAATCAATTTCCTACAAAAGCCAGGGAGGTCATAGAAATGATTGAAATGGGTTGGGTGGCAGGTAATAGGGAATCGTAGAGATTGGCGTCCAGGATGGCACATTCCCCACCTAGATGGGCTGCTGTTACTCAACTCCAGCCAATATTTCTGCATGGGAATGGAGACTCAGTGTGACCAACTCTTCTGACTTTTTTAAGATAAACCAAAAATCTCCTGATTAAAAAAAAAAAAAAAAAAAGGCAACAAATTCAAAATATTCTGTGGGTCCCACAAAATCTTCACGTGGCTTCTATTAATCAGAGGTAGTTTTGAGACAGTGAGCAAAGGGAAAGCATCAAGTTTTTATGCAGAATGGGTTGAGGCAGACAGGCCCTCAGGATTAGAAGCCAGCTAGGAGACTGGGTGGACCGCTCTTTGGGAGAGTAGCCACAACTTGGTCTTAGTTGGTCTTTGGGAATGAATGAAGAAGCACTCTGATTTCCTCTAGCCTTGTGAGTCAAGATGTAGACTTGGTGATGCGTTGGTGACTGCATTGGTGGCAAGTTTGTACTCTGATGTTAGGAGAGAAAGACCCAATAGCAGAAAAGAAGAGAAAACAAGTGTTGAAAACCACATCATTGTAGAAACTTTGGAATTCCCCTATTCTACTTAGCAGACCCCACCCCTGTCCCCCAAATACTGGTCATGGTGGCTGCCCCACACCCCTGTCTTGGTTTTGAATATCTCAAGATGTTTTTGGAAGGAAACTCAAGCTCTTCCTCAGTGATACGGGGGATTTTGAGCAGATAAGGTCTCCTCTTTATGGCAAATGACTCACTCTCCAGGATGAGGCTGTGGT
Source organism: Cynocephalus volans (assembly GCF_027409185.1). Taxonomy (NCBI): domain Eukaryota; kingdom Metazoa; phylum Chordata; class Mammalia; order Dermoptera; family Cynocephalidae; genus Cynocephalus; species Cynocephalus volans. Next base: position 45,955,269 of record NC_084460.1, on the reverse strand, counting down.
TTTCAGCAAGGTGGGGAACAGGAGGTGTGATCTGGGACTGTATGTGGGAACTCATGTTCCTCTCCGTCTTTGGGTTCCTCAAGTGAACTTATCTTTCGTCAATCTAAGACTTGAAGGATCATCATCGAACTGTGGGTACCTCTAGCAGGATCTTCAGGGTATGAGAAAGTTGGTAGAACTTTGAAAAACATTTTTTCTTTTCTTTTCATAAAGCATTTGGCTGATTCACTTACTTTATTTTTATAGGGAAACTCAGACTTTCTTGGTAAAGTGATTCACTCATTTTTACTCTGTAGGTGTCAAAGCCAGAGTCTCCAACTTTCTAGTTCTATGAAATATCTTTCTTTTGATTTCCATAATGTTCAGCAGTACCAAGCTGAACTACCAACTGGCCACTCCCCCTCTCACTCAGAATCTTCTGTCACTTTTATTTCCTTCTTTGTTCTATTTTCCTAGACCAGCGCCTGGTAGTTCCATAAATATTCATTAGCTAATTGACTTAGTGTATACCCTCTGGGGAGGGTGAGTTGGTAAGAAAAACACTTAGTGGGCTGGTACTTATTTGTAAGGCTAACTTATTTACTTTGGAGGTGCCTTTTATGTACCATCTTAGGAATCAAGGATAAGTCCTCCGATTCTAGTTAGAAAAAAAACATGAACATCTACCTGAGGCCATTCTTTGGAAAGTGGACTGATTCGCTAGAAATGCAGATTCCTTATATTTATTTACGGGCCAGCTTGTCAGAGGTCCAATCTCACTTTTGCACAGACTGGTGCCCACATGTTTCTAGTCTTCTAGAAAGGCCATAATGGTTGTCAAGTGTTACCAAGGAGATCCTTCTAGTTGCCCCTGCTGCGCCCTGCCTTATTCTCAGCGAAGTCTGTTTCCAACCTTCTCCAACCTTCTCCAACCTTCTCCAACCTTCCAACCTTCCAACCTCTGAGTGCCACCCCCGCTCCTTCCCACTCCAGGCAGATAAGCACCCCTCCCACTTCTCAGGGAATATGGAAGAGGTCGAAGGGAACAACCTTCTCTTCCCCAGCAACAAGGCTCCACGGATCCCGGCTGCGGGCAGCCTGCCCTGCTGCATCCGCTTGACCCGGGCAGTTCTCTGTCCTCTGCTCAGCCCCACTGCCCCACCTGAGCCGGGGCTCCTCTCCCCCCATGCCCCTCACTGTTCTCATCTTCAACTCCAGCTTCCTAGTGGTGGCTGAGCTAGCCCCTGTTTCCTCCTGTGCTAGTTTCCTAGGCTGTCATAACCAATGACCACAAATTGGGTGACTTCAAACAACGGAAATTTACTTTCTCACAGTGCTGGAGGCCAGAAGCCCGAAATCAAGGCATTAGCAGGGTTAGTTCCTACTGGAGGCTCTCGGGGAGCAAGCGGCCCGGGGCCCCTGTCCCAGCTGCTGCTGGCGCTCCCTGGCGTGTACACGAATCGCTGCAGTCTCTGCCTCCATCTTCACACAGTCTTCTTCACCATCTGTGTGTGTCCCTTTCTGTCACTTACAAGGGCACTCATTGGAGTTAGGCACCACCCTAGTCCAGGACGATCTCCTCTCCATCCTTAACTTAATTACACCTGCAAAGACCCTATTTCTGAATAAGGTACCTACTGAGGTTCTGGTGGACATGAAGTTGCAGGGGTCGGGGGGGGGGCATTCACCCACGATGCCCCCTCAGCTGCATCTCTTCCTTTCCTGTCCATCTCGACTCCCAAATGCACTGGGATCTTGCACTGACTTCTTGGCTATTGCCCGTGCAGTCACCTCCATCCAGAACACGGGTTCTCAAACTTGGCTGCACATTAGAATCACCCAGGAGTTATTAAAAAATCATACTGATGCCCTGGTTCCCTCCTCCTCCCCCGTGGAGACCCTGGGGTGTGGCCTGGGAGAGACTTTTGAGGTTCCCCATTGATTCTGATGTCAAGCAGAGTTTGAAGAGTGCTGACCTAGAGACCCTGCCCCGCATCCTTCTGTCACTTGTCTAACTCCTCTCCATCTAAGACCCCAGTTTAAGGGCTCCTTTGGGAGGATGCATTCCCTGAATCCCCAGTGTACGGGGTCCCCTCTCTGTGCTCTGGTGACCCAAGTAACTTGTTAGTGTCTCTCCTGTAAGGGCTGGGCCAGCTGGTGTTGGCCAGGGCTTGACATGTAGTGACAGTCTCTAGAATGTTGAAAAAGCGAGAGAGGAAAATAAGCATCTCCACGCTGCCTAGTGGGAGAAAAAGGCAGCAGTGAGACAGAAAGGAGATGTCCGCAGGAGACCTCGCAAGATACCTTGTCCCATGAGAACCTTCCAGAACCTCTCCAGCCATGACTTGCTGTGGCTCTGCCCAAGACCTGTGGGCTTTCTCCCTGCCCTACAGACAGGCCTCTCCCTTCATCACATTTCAGGGAACACCTAAAGTAATTTTATACCAAGCCCTGCCTGCTCAGAGCACAGAATGTAAATTCACTTTGTGCATTCCACAGGGGTTGGGGGGTGGGTATAGGGTGTGGGCTCAAAAATAGATTTTCTCACATGCTCTTTTCTCTCTCTCTCTCTCTCTTTGTGACATGTATTTTTTACTGATGTAATTAAGATACAGTCTATTGCACAGAGTTTGAGTGTTTAATGATTTTTGACAATAGTGTATACCCATGCAACTACCACTCAACACCAGATACGGATCATTTCCTCCAGTCCTCAGAGTTCCCTCGTGTCCCTTCATTCAGTGCCTCTGCCCCAGCCCCCCACACACAGGCAACCACTGTTCTGATTTCTATCACCATTGATTAGTTTCCCTGTTCTAGAACTTCACAGAATGGAGTTATACAGTATGTACTCTCTTGGGTCTGGCTCAGTGTGTTGTTTTTGAGATCCATTGCTATTGTTGCGTGATTCAGAAGTTCAATCCTATTTATTGCTGAGCAGTATTCAATTGTATGAATATAACAATTGTTTATTTACCATTACTAGACACTTGGGTGTTTCCAGGGTTTGGGTATTACGGAGGTGTTAGTAACATTCTTGTTGAAGTCCTTTTGTGGACAAATGCTTTCATTTCTCTTGAGTAAATACCTAGGAATGGAATTACTGGATCATAGTGTAAGTATAGATTTTGGCTTATGTATTTTCAACATCATTTTACACTTGGTTCCAGTTGCTCCACATCCTCACCAATGTTTGGTATTGTCAGTCTTCTTATCTTTAGCCATTCTAATGAGTGTAAAATGGGATCTCTAGTGGTTTTAGTTTGCATTTCCCTCATGATTAATGACATTGAGCCCCTATCTGTGTGCTTGCTGGCTTCTTGGTGAAGTGTCTGTTCAGATCTTTTGCTCATTTTTTTTATTGAATTACTGTTAATTCCCTCAGTCTGGCTTGGGAGATGCATGATAATGCAGCATTGCTTTAGGAAAACCCTTAGAATTTGTGGGGCCAGGATGGCGTGTTGACTGTGCTTTGCTTTTAACATTTCTTTATATATTCTGGATACAAGTCTTTTGTCAGATATATGTATTGTAAATATTTTCCCTGGTCTGTGGCTTGCCTATTTATTTTCAGAGTGGTATCTTTTTATGAGCACTCATGTTTTATTTTGCTGAAGCCTAATTTGCTATGCTCTTTTCTTTTGGGACTAGTGCTTTTTGCATCCCCCCAAGAAATCTTTGTCTATCTGAAGGTAGAAAAGATATTCCCTATGTTTTCTTCTAGAAACTTTTTGGTTCTGGCTTTGATGTTTAGGGATATGATCCGTCTCTGATTTTAGTGTATGGTGAAGAACCACTGTTTTCGATGTGCAAATTCAGTTGCTTTATGTGCCTTTTTTCCAAAAGCAAGAGCTTAGAAAACCTGTGACTGTGTTCCTCCCGTCACTCCTTCCCTTTACACCCCCACATCACTCCCCTCGGTCTGGCTTGGGAGATGTGTGATAATGCAGTATCGCTTTAGGAAAACCCTTAGAATTGGTGGGACCAGGATGGGTGTTGACTGGGCTTTGCTTCATGAATCAGAAATGCTCTTCTTCACCTGCTCTTGCCAGAAGCCGAAATGACCCACATCATTCTCGTGGCCTTCCTAGTATTCGTTCTTTCAACTAAAAATCTATTTGGAGTGTGATATATACTGGGCACTGGGGCTACAGCAGTGAACCAAACAAAGTCCCTGCCCTCACGGGTCATTTTCTAGTGGGAAAAACAGACAATGAACAAGCCAACAAAGACTACATTTGAAACAGATTGAAGTAACATGATGAAAATAACAAGGACCATGGTTGGTGGCTGGAGAGGGGGGCGGAGAGGACAGCAACACTAGTCATACTGACCAGGGAAGGCCCCTCTGGAGAGATGGCATGTTAGCCTGGACATGAGTGGTTGGGAGTGTGGTCCATGTGGGAGGTACAGCAAGTGCAAAGGCCCTGAGGCAGGGATAAGCTTGGGGTCTCCAAGGAACAGAAAGGCAACCAGGGAGACTGTGTGTAGTGAAAGGAGGGGAGTAGGAGTAGGAGGTGAGGTCTGAGACCAAGCTGGGGACTTTGGATTTTATTCTAAGTGAAATGAAGCCTTGGGTTCCAAGTAGGGGGCTGACATGTTGTGATTTATATTTTAAAACTCTTTCAGCACAGTGTCTAACACACAGTAGGTGCTAGTAAACACTTGAAGACTAAATGAATGAAGGAGATGAGAGGGATAGGACAGGGAAGAAGTGAGGGAAAATGAGCAATCCTCCATCATCTACTGTGTGTCAAGCACTTTGTTGCCAAATCATTATAAGGACACCACCGGAAATCTGAAGCACAGAGAAGCAAAACAACTTGCCTGCAGTCACACAGCTAGTAAGGAGCTAAGCCAGTGGTGACATCCACATCTTGCTGAATCTCAGGACAACTAGGTTGAGCTGCATCAGGAGTGACAGATTAATTTGGGCCAGAAACCCAAAGGGTGGCATGATGTCATTGTAAATCAAAGGCTAGCTCAGGGACCCCCAGAAGGCTGTGGGTATCGTCCTACCACACGGCACTAGATTGTCTCCCTTGAGATCCTGTAGCAGTTAATCTTGGATGAAATTTGAGCATTGGGCAGAGAGCAGGTTGACCAGGCCTTTGTATGCCTCTGCTCTCCAGGAAGACTTTGAAACTGTGACCAAGAAGCCATGTTTCAGAAACACCAGAAAACTATGTGATAGGGAGAAGTGGTTTAGAGCAGTTTTAGGAGTGTGGGTTCTGGAGCCAGCAGCCTGGATTCAAATTCTGCTCTGCCACTTACTGGCTGCTTTGTCCTGGGGAAGTTACTTAACACACTGTACCTCAGTTTCCCAATCTATAAAATCAGGATAAGAATAGTGCCTACCTTGTTGTCGTGAGGGTTAAATGAGTATGAATTTGTGTGTGTGTGTGTGTGTGTGTACACTTATACACAGTCAGTGCCAGCTGGGATCACAATAGGCTCACCCAAGTGCCTCTTTCGTGGTGGCCCAGTCTGGACGTATCTCCTTTTACTGCCTGCAGACCCCCCCCCCCCCATAGCTCTGCAAAGCAGACTTTACAGACCTTTGGCTGGTGCCCCATTGTTGCAGGGAGACCATAGCCCAGGCAGCAGCAGGCAGGTGTGGGAGTTGAGCAACACGAATTGTTTCAGGTGAGCAGGCAGCAAGCAACACACCCTGCTGCTGAGCAGGAACCTAGATGGTTATCTGGCCAGGGGAGTAGGAAAGCTGGCCAGAGGAGAGCCCAGGATTGGGGTGGCTTTTCTGCTGATTGATATGCTTGCCTGCCCGGTCCCTTACTGAGCCAGTGATGTAGGAGTAGGGACGACAAAACTACCCTTTAACGAACACCTATGGTGTGCCACAAACTCACATGTATAACTCATTTCCATCCTCACTATAGCTTGGAAGGCCCATCTTAAGACTTGCTCAGATCGTTCATTCAGAACTATTGAGCGTTGCAAACACCAGTGGCAGAGGCACAGAGTGCTACCTCCACAGAAGTGCATATTCCAGCAGGCTGAGGTTCAGAAAGAGTGATGTGCTGCAGTCACGTGGCTTGCAAGGGGAGGGACGGAGCAGAGGGTAAAGCCTGTGCTCTTGTCTCGATCCAGGCTGCTTGGGTCCCTCAGTGGCCAGGAAGCTCATCAGTCAGATGGGGACTCATGGAGCCCTTATGTTACATGGAGATATGTGGGAAGATTCTGGAGGGGGCTGCCTGTTAGTAGATGGCAGAGTAATGATCTGGTCAGGAGAGAAAAATAACAGCTCTGTACCGGCTGCCATGGGGATTGGATGAGCTGAGATACAACAGCCTTGGCAGGCAGGTATCACTGCTTTATCTTCCATATGAGGAAACTGGCCCCCTGAGTGCCACAGCTAGAAGGCGGTCCCATGCCCTCCAGATCAGTGCATTTGGGCCCACCAAACGCCACTCCCATGCTGTGCATGGTGACAGGTCCCTCACAGAGCTGAGCCCCATGCTAAGGGAGAATTGGGTCCCTCTGTCCCACCCTCCCACTTTCCATTGAAGACCTGGGGAATGGTCAGAGTGGGGGCTGAGGGGCCTGTCTGCTGGTCCTGCTCACGGCCCCTCTCAGGTGAGGCCTGAGTCAGCACCACATTCTGGGCCCAGCCAGGCCCACCCGGGCCCTGCTCGCAGCCAGGGACAGGGCCTGACATAGAGACAACAGGCTTATGGCATCTGGAACACTGGGCAGCTGTGGCCAGTGTGTAGTCCAGAACAATGGCCCACTGGGGTACGGAGGACCCTTCTTGCCTGGGCTGGCCAGAAGGATATGGTATCCTTCTCCATATCACTGAAAAGAGGCCCCTCGGGGTAATGGGATCCCACAGTCTAGGTCTAAATCCCGCCTGTCTGCTTACTTAGCTGTGAACTCTCAGGCATACCCCTTCTTCTCTGGGAGGCTCCTGCTTTGTGGTCTTGTGAAGTTTAGCAATAAAAACAAACATAACACCCATTGTGCCACACACTTCCCACACATTGGCTTATTTAATCTGCAAATGGCCCAGGGAGATTGGTGCTATGATTATTCCCATTTTATAGATGAGAAAATGGAGGCAAAGCGATTAAGTGACTTGCCCAAAGTTCCAAAGCTGGGATGTCACCCAGCTGAGCTTTGAACTCCAGCAGTCACACTGAAGCATCCTTGTTTATACCTGCCATGCGCAGTGGCCTCATGCTGTGTGTGTTTTATAACATGAACCCAAGGAATGTAGGACTGTCTGTGACAACTATCATTGCTCGCTGGTATTAACAGAACCTGCCCCTGCTGCAGAAATGATTTCCCTGCCCAGCCTCTCCTGCCTCTCTCCTGAGGTTCTTGTGTTGATCATAATTCTTGGCCGCCCAACCCTGTGGCAGGGCGACATGCAGACAGTTGGGCAGTAATGTCATATGTCCAGGCCCACTTAAACTGACCTAGAGGACCCCATGCCGGTATGAATTTCCCTCCTGGGCCTTTGCAGCGGTCACTGCCCTGATCTGCCCCTGCCCTGTTGCTAGTGAAAGTAAACACCCAAACTGGTTAAACCAACAGCACCCTGTTGATTCAGAGCTCGTAAAATACAGGAGCCTCACGCCACTTTATGACGTGCCAGAATCTGGGGGCGGGACTGAAGCCCAGGGAAATCACTTTGCCAGGGCCACCTTGAAGCATAAGCTGGAGCAAAGGTCAAGGCTTCACCCAGGCCCTCTAGGATGGCAGCAAAACTGAGGCCCCTGGTCTGGTTAGAAAACTGCAGGCTATGGAGTTTTCTTGTCTGGATTCTCTAAATGAAGAAAAGCTGGATGGGATTCTGCAGGGGCTGGTTGGGGCGGTGGGTGTGTAGGCCTGGGAGGCCCATAGGCTTCTTGAGAGCCCTTCTGTGGGTCCTGGACACATCATCCCACTCGCAGCCATAGGTGATGCAGGTTGCATCAGAGATCAACAGAGAAGTAGACCCAGGAGGGTAATTTTGGTTGCTGTTCGCAGCTCCTCAGTTCCTCTTTCGGGGGCTAATTGGATTTGTTTGCTTTGCCTCTGGGCTTTCTGTGGACTGGCACCTGCCCTGAGGAGTTCCCCCTGTCTTCAGGTGGCCTCTTCAGTGTGGAACTTGGCGAGTCACCTGGAACGGTTGTTCAAATGCAAATGTCCAGCTTCTGCGTAAGAGATTAGGCACAGTGGGTCAGGGGTGTGGCTGGGGCTTCTGCATTTTGATTAAATGCCTCCCCCCCACTGGGAGATTCTGCTGCAGACAACCCAGGAGCCACACTTAAGAAACACTGACAATCGGGATCAAGAAACCTGAGTTAAGAAACCTGGGTAATGGCTCAGGATCCAGCAAGAGTACCAGTAACTACAGAGGTAATCTGTGTAAACACGTGGATGTGGGCAGCACATCCTTGGTAAAATTTCTAATATAAGACAAGTGTTTAGCCTGTGGCTGGCACAGGATAAGTTCTGAAGAAGCTACAGCTTTTAGTACCATTAACCTTCCTGACTAATCTTGATCGAGCCAAAAAGGCTTGTTGTAAATTCACCCATGTAATCCCCTCACAACAAGGTGAGACTTTTAACAGCCCCATTTTACAGATGGGGAAACCAAGGCTCAGAGCTGTGAAAACCTAAGGATCACCCATTGGGGTGTCCAACTCTCCAGCCACAGGCAGGAGCTGACCCCTGAAGCTGAGTTCTGGGCATCTGTTTTCTGCTCTGTAAAATGGGACTAATATTGTCTTCCTTGCTGCTCCAGGAGGGCTGTGATTTAAGAGAGTAAAAAGACAACAAATTAGAAAATGTTTTGAAATGACTAAGAAAGAAATGGAATTTTGAAAGTTAACGATAGTAATGATTATTGTTTCTTGAGCAATTACTGTGTGCTGGACACGGGCTGTTTTGTCTTATATTGGGTATTTTCTTTTATTGTGGTAATATACACGTAACATAAAATTTACCATTTTAACCATTTCAAGGAGTACAGCTCAGTGGCATTAAGTACATTCACAGTATTATGCAACTACCAGCACTATCTAGTTCTATAACTTTTTCATCACCATAAAAAGAAACCCCATACCCATTAGCAGTCATTCCCCATTCCCCGCCTTCAGTCCCTGGCTGCCACCAATCTGCTTTCTGTCTCTGTGTTTGCTTATTCTGGACATTTTGTATAAATGGGATCGTACATTTGTTCTTTTGTGTCTGGCTTGTTTCACTTGGTGTCACATTTTCCTGTTTCACCCATGTTGTGGCAAGGAATTAGTACTTTGTTCCTTTTTGTGGCTGAATAATATTCTGTATGTGTATACCATGTTTTATTTATCCATTTATCTATTGATGGATATTTGGGTTGATATTAAATATTTTACCAGCTACGTACTGACCACGTCCACATATTTACACATAGGACTTCTCGTACTGCATGAAACAGATCATGAGGTTCTGTTATGATTTTACAGAAGAGGCATCTGTGACTCAGAGAGGTGAAGTGACTTGCCCAGGATCACACAGCAGGGAGATGGCAAATACAGGACTCAAAACCATGGCTTTCCGGTCCTAGAGCCTAAGCAGTAAACCGTGTGTTCCCTCACACTCCCAGGACTCTGCACTGCCTGCAGCAGTGGTGCCACAGATCAATCAAACCTGGCTGTGGCCCATTGGAATCATCTACAGATTGTTTTAAAAAAAAAAAAAAAAAAAAAAATCGATGCTGGGGTCCTATCCTCAGACCATTTAAGTCAGAATCTCGAGAACAGTTGTTCTTAACCAGGGCCGATTTTGCACCTCTCCTCCCTAGGGGACATCACTATGTATGGAGACAATTTTGGTTGTCACAGCTGGGGGATGGGGTGCTACTGGCATCTAGTGGGAAGAGGCCAGGGGTGCTGCTAAACATCATCTAATGCACAGGACAGGCCACACAACATAGACTAATCCAGCCCCAAATGTCAGTAGTGCTGAGGCTGAGAAACCTTGCTGTAGAATTAGGGCCTGGGTGTCAGTATTTTTAAATTCCCCGGCTGAGGCTGATGCGCAGCTAGAGCTAAGCAGTGCTTCTCGAGCTCGATAGTACATATGAGTCACCTGGATTCCTTGTTAAACTGCAGATTTGAGCTTGAGAGATCTGGGTGGGGTTTGAGGTTCTGACTTTCTAATAAGCTGCCCGGTGAGCTGCACTTGGAGTTCTAAGACTGCAGGATGATGGAAGGCTTGCAGGAAGCTGACTGCACTCTTGTGGTTTTTTCTCTTTACTATCACTTTACATTTTCATTTACGAAAGAAAGTCTTCCTGCAGGTAAGGAGGTAGGAAAACTTGGCAAAGGTTGGATCAGCTAGTGGCTCGCCACTGTGAGACTTTCAGGAGGGAGCAGTGAGGTTGCTCGGGGAGATAGCCCGCTGCGTTCACAGCAGCACACAGTGATTCACAGAGCTGCCTCCCGCCCAGTGCCGGGCGCTTGCACCCCTTCCAGGCCCAGGCCTGGCTGGCTGCGAGCCCTTGGCCGGCTTGCTCCATAATGATGACTCAGGCTTTCCACCTGTGAAGTGGGAGGGATGACTCTTGCCGTCTCCCCACCCATCCCCGGAGCCAAAAGCCCCCCACCTGCCCCCCAACTTCATCAAAGGCAGGTCTTAAAAGCTGGGACCTGCAGCGGCTGTTTTCACTGCTAATAAATCTCCATTTGTGGCAGCTCAATTAGGAAGTCGTCACAAAACTCCAATATTGAAAGAAAGGATTAATAACCCAGCCCATGTGGGAGAAATTAGCAGCTTCTGCGGAGAGGCCTTTTTAATATCTGCTTGTAACTGGCAGCCCCTTGGAACAGCACTGGCGGGCTGCTCTTTGGGAACAGAGAGCCAGGCCAAGCTCAAAACCTGTCAAGGGGATTGCTGCAAGTCTCTGGGTTGCACTTACAAAGTGAAGTGTCTGGAAGCCTCTGGCTGGTACATGACAGACTCCTGAAATGTCTGGGGGACAGTGGAGGGGGTGCTCAGCTGCCTGGAGGCCCAGGCAGACCAGGAAGAAAGGGTTAGCTTGGGCCTCATGTGGCTGCTGCCCCAGCTCCCGGATGGGGAGGTCCACGGGCCCCTGGCATGGAAAGGGCTGGGCCCCTGCCCAGTTCTCTGGGCTCTGGGAGGCATGCCAGGAGCTCCGAGTGACTCACCCAAGGCGGAGGGCCTGGCCCTTTGGCCCACGCTGGAAGGCAGGGCCCAGGGAGGTGGGGCCCCAGCTGTGGCTGGGTCCTGTTTCTCACCTGCCCAGGGAAGGCAGCTGGACTTCTGGAAGTATTGGGGCTGACTAGAATAGCTGAGAGATTGGGCTCCAGAGCTGGATAAAGCTGCTTCTAGGGTTCACATCTAAGCCTTGTCATATACCTTTGGCCAAGTGATGACCTGACTTCTCTTAGCTTTAGTTTTCTCCCCAGTCAAATGTGAATAATTCTAGTATTTGCTTCCTCAGAAAGTTTTTGTGAGCGTTCAAGTGTGACATTCTGGTTCAGTGCGCAGCATAGGCCTGTTGCAGTCCTCCATCTTTCATTCATTATAGATACAGATGAGGCTATAGATAGAGACATCAAGATATATGGATTTATCTGTGTCCACGTCTATCCCCATCCATCCATTCATCCACCCACTACCAAGTCCTTCTAAGTCCTAGGCACTGTCCCTGGCACTAGGCTCATAGCAGTACACAAAGCAAAGCCCCTGCCTCCTGGGGCTTATATCCTAGTGGGGGAGAGATGAAGGAAGATAAACCAATAAAAGCTACATATCATGTATCTGAAAGTGAAAAGTGCTATGGAGAAAAGGAAAGCAGGATAAAGCAGGGTAAGTGTGACAGGCAGATGGACAGATGGATGGGGTGGGCACTGCTGTTTTAACCTTGGGTTGGAGGGGTGTGGGTTGTGTTAAGAAAGCCTCTCTGAGGAGGTGACATCTGAGCAGTAACCTGCAAGAAGTGAGGGAAGGAACCATGCAGGTGACTGGGGGAGAGAGGCACCTGCAAGTACAAGTGCTCGAAGGTAGGAGTGTGCTGAGTGTGTTTGAGAGACAGAATGTTCTAGAAGTGTAGCTGGAGCAGAGTGAGGTGAGCTCTAGAAAATGTGGTCATGGGGCAGATCATGGATGTATGAAAGACCATGTTAGGGATGGTGAGTGAGTTCTGAAGGGAATGCGTCTAAACCCTTCAGGAACTGGGTTGTGAGTTCTGCATGCACAACACTTTCAAGATTGGGCTGAAGTCAAGTGCAGAAGGAGAAAGTATGCTTTCAGAAAGGAACCCTCTTATGAAAAAGTTGTCTTGCCCTCTCCTTTATTAAAAAAATGCAGGTGCCAAATTCTCATTCACCCAGCCTCCCTGTAAGGAGATGAAAATGAAACATGTTCTGAGAAGGAAATCAGCTCAAATCATTTCGGACACTTTTACAAGGACATACCATTTGTGGAATCACCAGTTGTCAGGGGCAATGGTTCCACGTTTGTGATGACCACAGGTGATGAGATGGGCAGAGCGTGTAATATCTCATTACCGTTAAATCAGACCGCCTCTCCCTAGCACAGGTGGCCCCTTGTCACAGTGACTTCTCCTTCTCTTGCCCTCAGCCCAGCGATCCGCCCATGAGCTCCCCATGGTGGAAAGACAAGACATCGACAGCTGCCTGGTCTATGGAGGCCAGCAGATGATCCTCACGGGGCAGAACTTCACGGCCGAGTCCAAGGTCGTTTTCACTGAGAAGACCACAGGTCAGTGGCTTTTTGAGCTCTTTCTTTCTGTTCTCTGGAGCCAAACAAGAATGACCACCTCTTCCTTCTACATAAGCTTGACCTGGGGGGAAGATGCCATGGTGTAGAGTTTTATACCCTGCTCTTTTTACTCACTGCATCTTCAGAGAGGATGTTAGCCACACCATTTACTATTGCATGCATATGTCCTATGGATTTTAACTGATCCTGGCTGTTTTAATGGATACTAAGGTTGCTCTCCCCAATACTTAAAAAAAAATTTTTTTTTTCAATGGAAAAGCAAACTTTTGACTATTATCAAGAAGGGAGGCCAAATGACAGGTGATTAAGCATGCATGCTCTGGCTCTGGATATACTGGGTTCAGATCCTGGCTTTGCTACTTGCTTGTTCTGCGATCTTAGGGAAATTACCTATCCTTTCTATGCCTCGATTTCCTCATGTATAGAATAGTAATATGAAGAGTTCTTATATTTTGCTAAATTTCCTTCCAGAAATCCTCAGATCGAAACTCCTACCCTCTCAGTAATAGTCTCACTCCATCCCAGAAATGGTATCCCTTTGTACTTTGCTTTTCTTTGCTATGAGAGGTTTAAGGTTTTTGTTTATTGGCCATGTGTATTTCTTTCATGAACTGTTAATGTCTTTTTCCAATGGGGACATGGTAAAAAGATATTGATCTGAAGTGTGAAAAATATCAGGTTATGCAATTATTTGATGAAATGTGTTGTTAGAAGGAAATTAGCTCAGATAACTTAGGGCACTATTTTTTGATGTTAGACCTAGTTTTTATCCCTAACAGACATGATTTCAGTAGGTTAATTAAAAGGGATGTTGGTATTTGTTGATTTGTTTGTTGTCCTTAGGATGATCCAGAGAATATAATAGGCGGGTTGTGCACTGCACAAGGGCACCTCCTCTGAGGGCTGCCATTCAAGTTGGATATATCGTCAGTCTGTATATTACTAAGACAACTTCTGACAGGTGGAAGCAGAGTGTCTTGGGGAAGGGGTACTTCTTCCCAACTCACACAGAGCCTTCTTTGGGATGGGCTGGCCCTTTGACCAGGGTATAATAACTGCTTTCTCACACATTGAAAATATGCTAGGAGGCAGAATTTATTTTAAAGAAGTTTTATGAAGTCATTGCAAAAAAAAAAAAAAAAAAAAAAAAAGCATTATGTGAGACTGTGGCCGGGGGAATGGAGCTACATAGATGTGTTGGGGAGGGGTGGAGAAGGCAGTCACGGTCAGTCACAGAGGGTTTGGTGGATGTGGTGGATAGTGAGGGGCTAGGAATGCAGAGTGTGGAATCAGCCAGGCCAGTTTCCCAGCCCAGATCTGCTGCTCAGCAGCAGAGTCACCTGCGGAAAGTCTCCTTCATCTGTCCCCAATGGAAAGTGGGACAGTCACAGTGCCTACCCCCAAAGGTGGGGTCTGAATGAGTTAAGGCAGGGAAGGACTTGGCTCCAGAAGTGCTCAGTAAGGGGCACTTTGCTGGGATTTAGTGCACAGGACAGGAGGTCTGGGTGGGGTGAGCTTGGGCCGGGATGGCGGGCTCCATTTTGGATGCAGAAGTGCCAGGGCTGACATCCCATGTGCCTTCTTGGATGAACCATGGTCTCACCTCTGTGAAAAGGTGAGAGGTCCAGGACGGGGTAAGCCATGTGGTCTGGGGTGCTACGAACCGCATCACTGAAAGGGAGCTAAGGAAGAGTTGTTATAGCGGAAAGCGGACAACCGGGGGAGCCTGGCATCCGGAGACCAAGGAGAGGGTCAGTGGAGGCCAGTGATGTGGGATTTGACCTCAGGCAGCCTGGCTCCAAAATCAACAGCCTGGACTGTTAGCTGTTCTTCTCTGAAAAAGCTTAGAACCAGGTTAATTTGCCCAAAGACTCTTCAGCAGCTCTGAGCCATGGACTTGACCCATTTTGTGGGAATAGAGACCCTTGAATTCTTCAGCAGGTCACCCGTATCGGAAGAATTCGTTTCAAACCCTTTCATGCCTAACTAAAGAATCCCAGGTGAATGTAGTTCCCAGATTGATAATGAGAGACAAGCAGGGGCATCTGAGATGTCCCCAAACCCTCAGAGAAGTGAAATGTCTGGATCTGATGGCTTGACAGGGAGGGGGCTTGCCTTGCATTCGCAGGGAGCTGGTCCTGCTCTTTTGACCCCCAGAGCTCACCTCCCAGGCCAGGCCGCCTTCTGCAAGGGGAATCCCTGTTGCTCAACTTCTTTTTTCCAAAACGTGTCCCCGTTCCCATCTCCATGGACGGTTTGGCCAGAAGGGCGCGATGGGGCGGGTGGAGCAGTTGAAGTTTTCCAAGGAAGGGGAATCCCAGCTGTTTCTCACATTAAGAAAAGGTGACAGCCTCCTGGGCTAATCTTAGCCCCTGTGTTTGGTCATCGGCACCACCAGCTCCAAAGTTCTTTTTATAGCAGTCGACTAAAATGGAATTGGCAGTTTCCACTCCAGCAAGATGACAAATTGGAGACCGGTGGAAAAGCAGTAAGAGAGGGGCAGCGTGGTGTTTCTTAAGTTAGGAAAGCTCAGTGTTTTGGAAAATGGCATCTTATTTATAGCAGCAGTAATAATAATGATTATTATGTTATTTTATTTTATTTTATTTTTTTACTATTTTTAGTTATTTTCATGACTTACAAGAGCCTGTGTGATCTGACCCTTGCCCGTCTCTCCGATCTCAGCTTTTTCAACTCTCCCCTCTGCTCACTTGGCTGTGGTGACACCCATCTTCGTTCTGTCCTCAAACACCCCAAGCTCATTTCTGTTTCAGGACCTTTGCTTTTGCTGTTTGCTCTTAGAATGTTCTTCTACCGTTTCTTTACAAGGCTCCTCCCCCCACTCCTTCAAGTCTCAGCTCAGAGGTCTCTATCTCCACGAGGCCCCCCACGACCATGCGTTCTGAAGTTGTTTGACCTCCTCCACAACCCTGTCACCTTCTGTTCCATCACCCTGCTCTGTTTTCTTGGTAGCATTTAGCACGACTGAAATTATCTTGTCTGTTTGTTTACTCATTTATTATCTGGTCTCCCACACTAGACTCTTAGTTCCTTGAGAGCAGGGACTTGGTCTTTGTTGCTATATTCTCAGCAACTAGTACAGTCCCTGGCTCATAGCTTGTGCTCATTTATATTGTTGAATGAATGGATCAGCTCCTTTAGTTGTCACTCCAGCCCTGAGAAGCAGGCAGCATTATTCCCATTTTACAGATGAGATAACTGAGGCTCCTAGAGGTCAAGTCATGGGCCCCAGGTAAGCCCACAGCTGGAATCCCAGGGCAGCATTTACCATGAACTCTAGAGTAATTTCCCTAGCCATGTCAAAGAGGACAAAGAGAAACCAAACAGAACAATCCTATTTATCATACTTAGTAATTGCTGAAAAGCCATTTATATGTTCTCTGAAATTTAAAAAATGTGTAACCTTCTAGACAAAGTTCACTCTGGGAAGTCCAGGCTGTTCCTGACTTCAACTGAGAACCCTGGCCCCCAGCCACCAGGCCCCAGGCAGAGTTGGGGGTCCCAGCAAAACATTGCAAAACAGGAAAAAATCTAAGGACACAAAAATAAAAGTGATGTGGCAGCGGAAACGAGGTTGCCATGGCTTTGAGCGACTCGCCGTGCCTGGGTGGAATCCAATGTTTTGGAAGGTTCCTCCACATGACACAGGGTTTTGGAATTTTTCAGCTGGTAAATCCTTCTTAATTCAGGGCCCCAGCCCTGGCCAAGTAGCTCCCTAGCTCTCTGTGTCCCGCGGGGGCGTAGGTTGGAAACTGGCCTGCATCGGATTACTCAGCTTTGAAACTTAAATTGTTTGAAGAGAATTTTTGTTTTGTTTTGTTGGATGATTTTCTTGGAATGGTCTGATGGCAGAGGCTCCCATCACCTGTCGAGAGGGCAAATTGATTTTTTAAAAAGGAGGCGTAGGTGGTGGAATTCCCTCTTTCCCACTGAGTCATCATATCCTGATATGAGTCATTTTATTACTTGGAGGTCCCCAAATGCTGTATTTTGAGCTTTGTTTAATAAATATAAATGCATGTGCTTAAACTAATTTTTTTTTTTGCTAAATTAAGTATTTTTCCATGAATTAGTATCCTGGAAAAATTGGAACTATCTTGGAGGAGTCACCTCCTTCTCCACCTGTTTCTCTCCCTGGGTGTGGTTTTGCCTGGCCTGGTGTTCTCTGAAACAATAGACCTGGTATGGGAGTCTCTCTAGATTGGGATTCCCTCTGGGAAATGTCAGATTCCAGGCTGGGCTGGAGAGTGACTAAGGCTCTGCGGACCTTTGCCCTCGGTGACTCACGTCCATGGTGTCATCGGCCCCCTGGGCTGGATCCCACCACCTCCACACAGCTTGGCTGGGATACGAAGCTTTCCTGCTAAGACAGAGACCAGATCACAACTCCAAAGCCCCACTGGAAATAGAGAAAATGGTCTCATTTTCAGGAAGCTAAATATTTGCCTAAACTTGGGTCCCTTTGCCTTTAAGAACAGACATTCAAGTAAGAATCCTGCAGTTCATTCTGTTTGGATAACTTTTCTGATTAGAAAACTCATTAGGTCTGAGCAAATTGTTCTGGGTGCCAAAGGCCTTGATATAATTCACAGTTAGCAGCCTGGATTTTGGATCACCCAGTGAAGTTGGCTGGAAGCCTGGATTGGTCTCAAACTATATACCTTGGGACTCAATTTCTCCATCTTTAAAACTTAAAAAAAAAAATCATTTGATTTATAACATACTAACAATAATGAGTAAGAAACTGCAAAAGAACATGTAAAATACTTACATTTTAATGTAATCAATATTTAGAGTCAAAGTAAAGAAGACTACAAAACCTTGCTCTGGGATGTTAATAGAAGTCAAATGGATAAACATGTATCTGCCAAAGTTCTTACTACATGCCAAAGACTGTTCTAAGAAGTTTATAAGTATTATTTTATTTAAACCTTATAACAACCTTATGAGATGAGTACCATTATTATTAAAATGGGTTTTTTAAATGATGGTGTTTTAGCAATAAAAGGAGATCAAGGAACTGAAAGTGTCAGGCACATACATACTAGGTGCTCAGAAAACACTAGCTGCCCTTATGCATGCTGTCTGGGAGCTCAGAAGACAGGGCCATATTGGTTCCTTGTCTGGGAGAAGAGTCCTTCCTGGCACAGGTGAATTCCCTTCTCACTCCTGAGGCATCGGACTCCTGGAATCACCTGGCAGCTGGAGGAAGCTTGACTAATGGTCCACTCCTCCCCCTCCCCCATTTTACAGATGGGGAAGCTGAGTCACACAGTGTGGTTGACAAACTTCCTTGAAGTGACAGAGTTTGTTGGTGGAGGGCTGAGCTTAAAACCCCAGTTTTCTGGTTCCCAGTGGGACCGGCTGTCTGAGACGTGTAGGGGTCAGCTGTAGATGACGTCTGATCACTGAGAAGCGTCATGCCTGGGGTGGGTTGGAGAGGAGCTGAAATTGGCATCTTGTAAAATTGACCTTGACTAAGCATGTTTGTTCTTTCAGCCTCGCTCCACTCACTCAGCCCTTGGTGTTCCCATAGTCATTCCCTAGATATTTATTGAACACCTACTGTGTGCAGTCCATGCCAGGCACTGGGAGCACATGACAGATGAGGTCCCTGACCTTGGGGGTGGACAGCCTCAAACTTGTTTGTAAGCAGGACACTCTCAGGTGGGGAAAATGCTATGAAGCTAGTGAAACCAGGTCAGAGGAGAGAGAGCAAAGGGTCTGGAGTAAGAGGGGAAAAAATACAGGACACCCAGTTAAATTCGAATTTCAAACGATGAGTTTCTTTAGTAAGTCCCATGTAATGGCAAGCAGTCTGGGATATACTCGTAGTAAAAGTGTTTCATTATTTTCTGAAATTCACATTTAACTGGATGTCCTGTATTTTTACTGGTTAATCAGACAATCCTAGATAGAGAGCTCAGGGAGGACTTCTCTGGGGAGGCAGCTTTGAGCAGAGCCATGAAGGTGGGAAAGAGAGCCCTGTGGACAGTGGGAAGAGAGTACCAGGCAGAAGGAACCGCCCAGTGCCAAGTATAGAGCAAGTGTCTCCCCAGCATGGAGATGAGCTTGGGGCGTTTGAGGAACCAAAAGCACCTGCACAACTGGTGTGTGTTGTGAGCGTGAGCGAGGGGAGGGTGTTGGGAGAGGTGCTGAGGGTGAGATGGGGGATGGGCAGACTGTGCTGGGCCCTGTAGACATGGCAAGTTTGGATTTTATTCCTAAAACCATAGGTAGTTGTTAGAGGTTTTGAAGCAGGGGAGGGACATGATCTGTTGGACATCTTTAAGATTGTTCTGGTGATCTGGATGAAGAATGGACTTGGGGTGGGGGGTGTAAGTAGAAGCGGGAGGTGAGTGAGAGGCTGCTCCAGTTCTCCAGGTGGGGGCAGGTCGGGGGGAGCCCACTAAGGACATTGTGGGGCAGGGGAGAGGCAAGATTTGGGAATCGAGGGACGTTCCCCCCAGATCTCAGTAAATCCATTTGTGCAAGGTTACCATTTTTGGATGGGTGAAATGCTAAGCAACAAGGACGTTCCTGATCCCCCCAGTCTGCTGGGCTCGTTAAGCCCATGTGTCCAGGGAGGACACGTTTTTCTGCTAGTTGGCCGTCGTAAAGAGCAGACCAAAATGACTTCAACCATCTTTATTTAGCTAATTTTTCAAAGCAGAGCCAGAACTGGGAAGCATCATGCACGGTCTCCTAACATGAGCTGACACTTTGATTTCCTCCCCGTTTGCCTCGAGCCCGATGGCATGCTCACGGCCCAAGTGAGGACAGATTGGCCTCCCTCCTCCTGAAAGCCTGAGAGTTCCTCCTGCGAGTGCCGACATGGGCCTAGGCTCGTCCGGCTGACTGCTCAGACTCCAGCCCCAACCCAAGGCCAACCCTGCTGCCTCCTATGCCTGTTCCAGTGCAAGGATGAAGAGTTGCCTGCAAAGAGAAGCCATTAAACCAGCTGAAGTAGAGGGGCCACCCTTTAGCAAACAAGCTAGTCATTGATGCCCGTCCCTTGACATCCCTGTAGGGGTTTCTTCTTAAGTTTGTGCTGCAGTGAAGTCAAAATGAAGGCTACAACGTTAATTTAGACATGCCCCCACCCCATTTTCTTTTTTCCTTGCAGAATTTTGCTAAGTCTTCTTTAGGCCCAACCCCTTTGCCCAAAGCAGTTGGCTCCTTTCTCTTGTCCTCTGACTAAGACTTGGAAGAGCCTTTTTCGTGCTGGCTGCTAGTTCCTGTTAATTTAGGACAGGGAGGAAGTTTGCCTGAACATCTGCTCAAGAGCCCAAAGTCCTTTATTCCATCTCTGCCAGGAGCAGTCGACATGCTTGGTTTTCTCAGTCCTATTCCATGTGGGCAGGTCTGCCCAGAGCCCCAGACCTGGGCTATGGGTTGGGAGCAGATTGTACAGAACCCCTAGTCCATGGCACCTAGGGCACCCTCTGGCTCTGACTGTGTTTGATTCCTTGTCCACACCTGTATTCCCAGCTCCTCCCTCATCAGTTGTTGCTCCAAAAGGACTCTTCAATAAGGGCTCGACGTTTCTTCTTTGCAGGGTCCTTTTGCTGGAGAGGTCGTGGTCAGATGTTTCTTGAGCTCTGGTTAGGGGCCACACACTGGGGAATCCTGAGGTCAATGTGTTCATTTAGTCAGCCAGTATTTATTGAGCAACTGTTACATGTCAGACACTGTAGTGCTGGGGACAAAGCAGAGAATGAGATAGGTATGCTCTTTGGGAGCATATAATTGGGGGTGGGGAGACAGCAAACCAATAGGCAGCTTAAATGATGTCAGAGAGTAGAGGGGAGGAGTGGAAAATGATGGGGGATTGTTCCGGGTGGGGACTTCCCCAAGCTGGACCAGCAGAATGGGAAGCAATCGGTTGTGGGAGGTCTGGAGAAGAGCGTCCCTCCCCAGGAGGCAGCAATAGTGTGTTCCGAGGTCTGGAGATAGAGCAAGCATTGCTGTTGGAGGGGCAGAGAAGGCCAGGGTGGCTGAAGCTAAGTTGGGGGAGGAAATGGGGGTAGGGTGAGGCAGGGCCTCCATCTCAGTGGCCCCAGTGGAATGTCGGGCACTGTCTCCCCATCTGGGAGTCCCTTGAGGGCAGGAAGGTGTGTGTGGCTCATCTTATAGCCCCGGCATCTGCACAGGGCCTTCTGTGCAGAAGGAACTTAATTAGAACTGGTCGGCCCTGCCCCGCCTCCATGTACAAATGTGGCCCGAGGGCTCCTGGGAGACAGACAAGTAAACAGGCAGTTGCAATGTACTTTTTTTCTTAAGAAAAGAACTTTATTTTTTAAAAAAACCCAGAAAACAATAAAATGCAAACCAGTTAAAGTCACCCATAATTCTACATGTTTCTTGAATTAATGAAGAAAAATGTGAAGGTGTCACCCACAGATCCAGTCCCCGTCCTGGAGGTATAACCATATGAGTAGCTTGGGGCACAGATTCCCTAATTTAAGAAGACATGTTTATAGACTTGCAAAGTGGCGTCATGTGGTACATTTTTAAAAATCTGCTTTTTTATAACAGGGACATGTTTCCAGGTCAGAAAATGTGGATCTGCCTTTTTCTAAGGGCTGCCCACTAGTCTTATACATAATATGCCTGGTATTCCTTACTAATTACGTATGGCCCATAATTAATTCAACCAGCCTCCTATCAATGAATACTTTCTATGGACATTTTACTTATTTGCAATGAGGACTGTAATGCAATGAAATGAATGGAAAACTTTGATACCCACTGGAGCACTGGAGGGCCAGCCAGTTCTTTTTCCTGGAGTCAGAACAAATGTGAGACTCCAAATTCTAAAATAATAATAATGATAGTGGCACTAACTATGGGCTGGGAATTTTGCTAAGCATTTTACATATACTATCTTTTAATTCCTGCCGCAACTGAGGTCAGTGATATTAACTTTACCATTTGCCTATGAGGAAACAGAGGCACAGAGAGGTTAATCTACTACTCCAAGGCCACACAGCTAGTAAACAGTGACGATAGGACTTGAACTTGGGCAGAATGATAGCAGGCTGAGATAAACCCTACCAGCATTTATTTTCAACTTCACTACCTCGTGGGAGTGCAATTCAGAGGCTGGGATTAGTGTGTCCTCCTGATGAAACCCCAAGACTTGTGCACCAGCAGACGCAGCGTGGTGGGAGGGAAGAAGACATCAGGAAAATGGCTTGAGGTATTTTGCAAACCACACACTTCCCTTAGAGACCAGCCTCCTTGAATGTGTCATCCACGTTGCTGCGTAAAATTGAGAAGGACAGCAGATGTTGGCTTTCACTTCCCATTGGGGATTTGTTTGTTCAGGACTGAGTATGACCCTACATGAGTGTGCACAGGCTGGATTTCTGAAGCTGTCTTTTGAGTTCCTGACACCTAAAGCGTGCAGAAGAAAGAAGCTAGACTCCTGGCTTGGGCTAACGACTTCAGTTTTGATTTCTCATTCGTATGTGGTCTTTCTCTTTTTAAAGTAAATAGTGAAAAGACCCATTTTTGTAAAGAAAGATAATTAGGCACCATGACACCATGTTACCTAACAGATATTATCCCTTCGTAAATTTCCTGCAGCCCATACCTGCAGGCATAAGTATTAATAATTGCAATCGGAGAATGTTTATTTTCCGATTAAAAAAAAGTTTGTGTCTTTTTCAATAGTAACACGTTGTGAAATATACACACAAAAAAAATGATAAAGAAGATAAGGCTTAAAATCTGTTGCCACTAGCCATAATAATAACATGTCTGTCAAACATTTATACACTGCATGTGCCTAGTATTTTATTTAATCCTAGGATGACCCTATGAGGTATAGGAGCTAAGATTATCCCCATAGTTTGGATAAGAGGCAGTGGGAGGTATAGGTATCTTATATAAGGTTACACAGCTAACTGGGGGCAACAGGGATTCAAAGCAAGGCCTGTCTGCTCTAAAGTTTGGGTTACACAGGAATAAAATGGGAGAGCACTGGGGTGACAGAGGGGAAGTTAGTTCTGGCCACAGGACATGCCCAAGAAAACTTGAGGTTACAGTCGATGTGTCGGGGGAGGCCTGACAGTGCTGGAGTGGGCAGGAATTTCTTCCTGCCTCCACAGGCTTCTTTCCTGACCCAAAGCTGCTGAGCTTTGGGGGCCTCAGGATGGGGCCCCGCTGCCTTGCTGCTGGGACATCCTGAGGAAGAGCTGCCTTGCAGGTTCTGTTTGCTCAGGCTGGAGCCGGGAGGAGAGGAACTTGCCTTTGGAATTGCACAGCACAAGCATCCAAGGCCCAGCTACCTGGGTTCAAATCTGGCTTCTCCACCTGCTAGCTGTGTGACCTGGGCCTATGCTCATGCCTCTTTGTGCCTGGGCGTCCTCACCTGTAAAATAGGCGTGAGAACCAGCCCTGCCTCCTAGGGTCGTTGTATGCATGAGACAAGTCCATGTCCGCGAGGTGCTTCAGTGATGCTCAGCACTGAGTGTTCATAAGATTTGGGGTAAAAATGGTGCCAGAGAGAAGTGGGCACAAGGGCAGCACCCAGGTCATGCAGGACCTTGAAGACTGCTGTGGAGCTTTGATGTTTTTTGAGGGCACAGGGAAGCAGAGAAGGGTTTGAGGAGATCTGCATGAATCTTTGTGGTGGCTGTAACCCTACGAGGATTCTAGCCAGAGCTGGTAATCTTATCTCTGCATAACAGCCTTGGAAACAGCTCCATTATTGGATGGTGCCAGCTGTTGCTTAAGGGCCTCGATTTAATAACTTTCCACTGTGTGTCTTTGCACCACCCCTCTTCCTTCTGTGGGCCTCAGTTTCCTCATCTGATAGTGTTGGACCGGCTAATTGCTACGGGCACTCTCAAGCACCTGTGTGTTGGAATTCTATGGCTGTTGGTGGATGGAGTTTTGCTTACTCTCTATGCCCACCAGAGATGGGGGAAAGGTCTCCCTCCCATTTCTTTTGGGTCCCTAGTCTTGGAAAGGAGATTCCCTGAGAACTCTCCTCTTGGTGACAGTTTTTCCTTACAGCGCCATTTTGTGTTCTCTGTGTATCATCTGCCACTTACTGGCCCCGGGGTCAAGGAAGAGAGCTGGGTGTGGAAGCTTTGCAGACCCTGCTTAATACTCCCTGACCACTTCTCTGGGTACTTCACTCTTTCCTCCCAAACATGAAACTTCTGAAAAATATCCTTTCTTTTTAAAGGAGGGAAGCTCATACAAGGTACTGAGCCAAACCAAAAGAACCGTGATGCTCTTGGTGGCAGAATTCAGTTCAACCAGTGAGGCAAGGCTGAGGGTGGCAGATAAAATGTGAACACATTATTGCTCCCTTGATTGATTTCTTCATCTTCTGGCTCACTTGGTAGGTAGTGAATGTGACACACTTTTTGCCGAGGACCACACTTGTACAGCCACGCTCCTGGTGGTAACCTGCACCTGGGAAGGAGGCACATGTCTCTGGCAGATGACCTTTGACTCGTGCTTGACAAAGAAATGAGGACTGTCCCCAACTAGTTCTGTCCAGGGCTTTGCACACTGAGAGGACCTAGGTCCTGATAATTTCAATTCAAATTGCTTGATGTCCATCTGTCTGTCCTCTCTTGCTTCCTTTTGGGCAGTGTCTGATATTAGCTTCTGGCTTTTTCCTGACCCCCATCAGCAGCCTTTGGAGGCACTGACACTTTTGTATGTTCAGTTATGAGATGTTTATTAGGCACCTGTAATGTGTTGGGTGTTGGGAGATGGTGATGGATGTAACTTGGTTCCTCCCGCAGGGATCTCATGCTGTAGTGAGAGTCTGTGCATTAACCACCTCTTCTTCTTCCCTTTCCATGGAAGCCTGTGTCTTCCTTAGTCACTGCAGAATTGTACCTAATAGAACGGTGAGGCCAAGACCTGCACACTTAATTGTTACAAAGAGCTCTAGCTTGTTCGTTGCTTGTTTCTTGTTGAGACCATCTAGATTGCATTAGCTTTGGTAGCAATCACGAGACTTTTTGCTAATTATTTTTTGGGGAAATATGTTCTATACTAGTAAGTTCAAATAATGCTTAGAAGCCAGATTTCTTTGGGTGAACCTTAGAGCTGAGACTATATGGGTTTGAATGTCAGCTATCACAGAAGATGCTAATAGCTGTGCTATAAAAGGGGGAGGGGTTCTTAGGTCACATGTTGGGACACACTACTACTCTAGCCCACCTTGGAGAGTTACTCTGCACTTGAGCATATTAAAGGCTCTGAGATGTCCTGCAGTAAAGGAACCCTTTTGACCATGACTCAGCATTTTCAAATGCTTATTAGCTTGTAAAAGTTTTCCCCCTTCTCATAAAACCACTTAATATCCTTCAGAATCAGTGTTGCACAAAACACCCTGGAAATACTTGTGGAAATGATTTGTTTCAGCTGTAAACTGTCCAATGGCCAATGTAGGTGGTCAGCAAGAGAAAGCTATTATTTGCAAATGAAAAGTTTTGTTTGGCCCAAATGAGGGAAATAGCACTCTGCTCCTGGGAAGGAGAGTTTACTATTGAGCAAAATCTTCTCATCAGTTGTCGTGACTCACATGAGCTCCTGCCTCTGTTCACAGAAAGGTTGGGGGTGGGCTTGTGTGTTTCCATGCTCTGCAGTGACTCACAGGTCAAGACACCATTTATGTTACTACGTTTCCCTTTAGCACAGAATACTTAAGCCACCTATGTTCTCAGACAATCGGGAAGGCATGTCTGGGACAGCCAGGGACCCATTATGGGGTCCCATGACAGTCTTGGTATATGAAGGACCTTTTGGAAACAGCCTTCAGTTGAACAAAACATGTAATAAAGTATAACATGTAATGTTGAGCTCTTTTACCTGCCCGTAATCCTGCCAGCTACGTCAATTGTCGAGCTAGAGCTGGGTCTGGAGTTCACAGACCCCTCAAGCCCATTGTTCAGACTGGGTCACAAACCCTTCACACGCCAGGGTGGGTCACCAGACCCCTCACATGCAGGTCTATGTGCTAGATAACTGGCTAAAAGGTCCTTGGGGCCATAGGATGGAGAGCATGGCTGCGTGGGGAGGACGCCCTAGGCAGTAAACACCAGCCAGGTGGTGGCCATGCGCCACTAACTCCACCCACACACAACTCATTTACAAAGAATGCACCGCACCACCCCCAACTGGACCTGAGGTGAGGGGGCCTGATTAAATTATTCTATTTTCCAATACTCTTTTTTTTTAAAAGAAAGAAATATATATGCATTCAGATGTAGAGGAAAAAGATACTGATAGTAGCATTCTGGACCATTTTTGTTTTTTTTCTTATTTTTCCAACATTGCCCAGTTTTTTATTGTCAACCTGCCTGCCTTCTGGAAAAAGAAATATACATATATATATATATATACATATATATACATACATATATATACATATATATATATACATATATATATGTATATATATGTATGTATATATATGTATATATATATAAATATACATTCACACACACATATATATGCATACACACCTTACTGAAATGATATAATACATAAACCAAAATCAGCATAAATTGGTGAGCTTTTGTCTTAAATCTTTGGTTTTTAATGGCTTCTTCAAAGTCTGTCATTTTGTAATTTTTCCAGATGGGCAGCAAATTTGGGAGATGGAAGCCACGGTGGATAAGGACAAGAGCCAGCCCGTAAGCACACGGATGAGATGACTGTCCCCAGCTGATGCTCAGGAACCCCTGTCATACTTTCTTTCCTTGGTGATCTTTCTCCTTCTTCCTTCCTTCCTTCATCAAAGTCCCCCAGTATTTTGGACCTCACAGGTACTCAAATCCATGTTGAGTTGACCAGTGAATTAAACATTTATTGAGCAGCAGGCCCTCTGATTTGTTACTGTGACATCTTAATATACTTTGGTAGAGAACCTTACATTGCTGTTGCTGAAAAGTTAAATCTCCCTCAAATCCGATTTCTCTTGTAAACATAGGGACCATGTCAAGACTCCCATTAGATGGGCTGACTGTCTAGGTAGGAAATTAGACATTGTCGCAGTTAAGTTCATGACAACTCCTTTTTTCTAGAACATGCTTTTTGTTGAGATCCCTGAATATCGGAACAAGCACATCCGCACGTCTGTGAAGGTGAACTTCTATGTCATCAATGGGAAAAGAAAACGAAGTCAGCCTCAGCACTTCACCTACCACCCAGGTGAGGAGTGTTCTCTGATGGTCCCTTTGGTATTGAGAGGCAGCACAGGCATGGGGCTCAGGACTCCTGAGGTGTGTTCCCAGCTGGGCGACCTTGGGCAGGTGACTTAACCTCTCTGAGCCTCAGTTTCCTCATCTGTCAGATGGCACCTTACTTATACGAGTTAAAGAAATCAAATGCACATAAAATACTTAGCACAGTGCACAGTCAGCTGATGTCCATGGTGTTAGCTATGATTGTTATTAATATTTTCCTTCGGGGGCTGGGAGGCAGGCACGTGTAAACAGGTATGACAGGAAGTTGCTAAACAGTTGACTCCTGTTCCTGTCTTAGATTTGATCGTGACGGGGGTAGAAGGTGAATATGCCCTGAAACCTGCAGAATCTTTAGTTGACCCCACAGTGGGTAGTCACTGTGGGCAAATGGAGTCACTGGGTGGATAACCAGGCCAGGAGGTCTCCTTCCCACAAAGTTCCACGGTCAGAGAAAGGGTGATGAGTGCCATTTTCATTCATTTGTCCAGAAAATATTCGAGTGCCAGGCACTGTTCTTGGCTTGTAGACATAGCAGTAGACAAAACATTAAAAATCACTGCCCATGTGTAACTGACATTCTAATGGAGGAGATTCAGATAATAGGTAATATTGGTATTAATGATATGTTAGATTACAATAAGGGCTGCAGAAAAAGTGAACAGGAATAGCTAGGGGTAGATGTAATTTTAAATTAAAAAATGCTTCTCTGAGCCCTCCCTTGGGAAATAGGCTATAAACTTCCCAGGCCGAGAAAGACCTGCTAGCCACCTTTCCAAGATTGGAAACCTATAATCTGAGAATATCACCCGGGGTGTAATTTCCATCCAATGACAATTTCACATGGAGCGTCTTGGCTGCAGGCAGCATTAAACCGAGAGGATGTCCTGGCAGCCTGGCCTTGGCGGGCTTGGCTTTGGTGAAGTGTGTCAACAGGTTTGTGTTGGCCCCTGTGAGCGCACCACTGTCCTGGGACTGATGTCACATCTGTCAGGACCAGTGGTCACATCAACCAGGCCTAACAGGACACAAAACTATGGGAGGGCCCTAGACTGCAGCTCAATGACCCCTTTTAACATAGAGGTTTCAATTATGTTTTACGGCTCTCTCTTCTCTCATTTGTGGTAACGTGGCCTCCCTGGGCCCAGCCTTGGCACTCGCTGGACCCAGTGTAGCCTGTCTGTATTCTCAGTCCCCCAGTGGGGCCAGGGACCAAGATGATGGCCTTCAAATGGCATCTTGAGAAACGATTTCTGTGGTTGGAGTCAGAGCTGCTGAACCTCCCTGCCGCCTCTAACCCCCAACACTCAGAGGACACCGTCCCACCACCACACACACACTTGGTTACAGTCCTGTCACCAGTTCATTTACTCTAGTGAAAAGAAAATTGATTCCTCAACTCCTGGGGCTGGTTATGCTTTACTAACCATGTTGGAGGGGGGGCCAGTTCTGGTGATGGGCACTGGGCGGGGAGAAAGGAACAGTGACAGCGACTACACAAATAGTAGTAGTAGTGTCATAACAGTAAGGTAATTGTAGCAGTAGCAGCAAGCATTGAGCACTTACTGTGTGCCAGCCGCTGTGCTAAGTGCTTTGCACACGCGTCTTATTTAATCTTCCCAACAACCTCACGGGGTAGGCATGATTGTTGCCACCAGGTAACAACAGATGGAGAAACTGAGGCCTGAGCCAGCAGGTCACATTCTCCCCAGAGTCCTACATAACTGAGAAGGGTGACAGTCACTATTTAGTCATTCCTTTGTCCAGAAAATATCTGTGTGCCAGTTAAGTTGCAGGTGCTGTTTTGGGCCCAAAGGACCCAGCACAGAATAAAACAGACAAAAGTCCCTCCTTGGAGGAGCTGACATACTGGGGAGGAGGGAGATTTTGATAATAAATAAGCACATAAAATAAATGCAGTGTTTCCATGGTGATAAGTGGTATGAAGGAAAACAAGCAGGGACAGGGGGCAGGACCTGCTGGGGGAGTGAGGGGAGTGGAGGTGTAATCTTTGCATTCTTCTCTGAGCTCCTGCCCTGGGGAAGTAGGCTGTAACAACCCAGGGCTGAGTCAGACCTACCAGCCAACTTTTCAATACTGGGAAAACCTATAATTTGAGATCATGGCCAGGGTAAAATTTCCAGCCTAAGATAATTGCATGGGGAGCCTCTTGCACAAGGCTGATAAGTGACAGAGTCCACTGCTTGGTCCCACTCATGCGGACTCCCAAAGCCACATTGCCAACCTCTGTCCACTAATCCTCTGTGCATACCTGCGGCTCACCACAACGGGTGCACCATGTACTTCTCTCTCCTCGCAGTCCCAGCCATCAAGACGGAGCCCACCGACGAGTATGACCCCACTCTGATCTGCAGCCCCACCCACGGAGGCCTGGGGAGCCAGCCTTATTACCCCCAGCACCCAATGGTGGCCGAGTCTCCCTCCTGCCTCGTGGCTACCATGGCTCCCTGTCAGCAATTCCGCTCAGGGCTCTCATCCCCTGATGCCCGCTACCAGCAGCAAAACCCAGCGGCTGTCCTCTATCAGCGGAGCAAGAGCCTGAGCCCCAGCCTGCTGGGCTATCAGCAGCCGGCCCTCATGGCTGCCCCCCTGTCCCTGGCAGATGCCCACCGTTCTGTGCTGGTGCACACTGGCTCCCAGGGCCAGAGCTCGGCCCTGCTCCACCCCTCTCCCACCAACCAGCAGGCCTCGCCGGTCATCCACTACTCACCCACCAACCAGCAGCTGCGCTGTGGAAGCCACCAGGAGTTCCAGCACATCATGTACTGCGAGAATTTCGCACCCAGCACTGCCAGGCCTGGCCCACCCCCTGTCAGTCAAGGTCAGAGGCTAAGCCCAGGTTCTTACCCCACCGTCATCCAGCAGCAAAATGCCACAAGCCAAAGAGCTGCCAAAAATGGACCCCCAGTCAGTGACCAAAAGGAAGTATTACCCCCAGGAGTGACAATTAAACAGGAGCAGAATTTGGACCAGACCTACTTGGATGATGGTAAGATGATTGATTTTCTCATTTCCATAAAGGTGATGTCTGAAGCATCTCCCCCTCCCCAGAAAGTTCACTATATGGCCTAGGTATATTCCTAGGCCATATAGTGTCCCCATTTTAACTTAAGCAGATTGAATAAGATGACCTTTAAAGCCTCCCCCAGGTCTGTGCAAGAATCATTCCCCAGAAGGAGTTTCTGGGGTGGCTGGCAAGAGTTTTGGATGCCCCCCTATAGCCACCCCAATAGAAAAAGCAACTGAGGGCAGTTTTGGCCACAGGAGCGTCCCCTGGGTCACGAAGTGGGTCCATTTAACTGCTTCCACTCTCTTTCCAATTGCCAAATTTAGATCGAGGACAGGAAAACAGAAAAGAAGGAAAGCTAACCCCCTTTTATTTCTGTAGAGAAAAATCCCACTCTATAGCCCTTCTTTGTGTATTCGGGGGAGGGAGATGGAGAAAAGCAAAGAAGAAAGCTTATTGAAAGTGGCCCTGTCAGCGTGGAGCATGAATGGGGGCTCGCGGGCAGACTGCGGGCGTCTCTCTGCCATGTGCGGGTGGGACAAGAAGCACATTGATGGGAGGGAAGCCTTGGGTTCCGCTGTGGGAAGTTGGGTTCCCAGCTGATGGGTCTGTGGGGCCAAGGAAGGGATGCAGAGGAGGCTTTGTGTGAGCCTCTAGGTGCCCAAGTTTGCTGGCAGGGCGCCCGGCAGAGGGTGGTCTCATTGGAGCAGCTGAGATTCAGCGTTCACCTGGAATCTCAGGGAGGAAGGGCCAGTTGTGCTGGTAAGATCACCTGGGAGTGGCAGGGTGCAGCTGAGGGACAGAGGGTGGGGCAGGCGGAGCAGCCTTCCCTTGGGGGTGCCGGAAAGAGGAAAACAGGTGGTTGGAGTTTCTTAATAGGAGAAGGAAAATCTAAATCACTGGCTGCCACCCCCAGCTCCAGCCTCACATTTTATAGGCAGTAGCATCAGATATACCCTGAAACTGCAATTATTTAGGAAAATTAACTCTCAGGAACAGGAAGGAACAGGAAGTAAGGCAAAAAGCTTCAAACAGCCACAGTGGTTTTCACAAAAACCAGGTACTAAATTGCAGATGCTCCAGTGACAGGGAACCCTTTGGTTCTTACTCAGAGACTTTTACTTTACACAAAATCTTGTCGAGCCAGGTTTTCTGGGGATTCTATGACTTCTAGCAGTTTCCATGCCCTGTCTCTAGTACAACTGTCAATCAAAAATATCCCTTACACTCATCAAGCACAGATCTCTGGGGCCACTTACTGTAGATCATACTGCTCACGTGCTTTACAAGGCCAAGCTCATAGTGTTGCTGCATTAATAATTAATCTTTCTGATCCTGAGTAATCAGATGCCAGTTGAGCTGGGTCACTGTGCTCTGTTTGGAAAGGTAAACGCGGGTGCCATCCATCCTTCCTTGAATGATTAACATCCAAAATGGTTAAGATAAAGTTTTGGTGCTTATTTTAAAGGAGGTTATCATGGAGAGAATCCAGCTCACACAGAGTGCCTGGTAGTAGCAGATCAATGAAACATGGCTGTAACTGGACTGGCAATGAGGTGCTTTATAAATAAATGAGTGCCTGAGCAGGGGTAGATCATTTCCCCCAGCTGACTCTGTCCCCAGGGTTAGTTTGGTCTTTGGAGCAAGAAATGCGCTGGCCCCTCCCATCCCATCCCTCATCCCACATTAAAGATGAATGACAAATGCCACTGTTAGGGAACCGCTAACTGCTAAGGGCCTAGAGTAGTATCTGATCCATAGACATGTTTGCTGTTCTCACAGAGAAAGTAGCTGAGCGTGGAGACCCTTTTGGGCCTCCTGAGGCATCTTTCTGAACACAGGCAGGATCAAAGTCACTGTGAGAGTGAACTCCCTGCAGGTCAACGAGAGTCGACGCTGAGGATGTCTCAGAGGACTGAGTGTGGTGAAATTCCTTCTGCTGAGGGAGCCTTTTCTTACATATGTTGTGCACGACCCTGCCCATGGGATTTTAGGAGGCATTCTCTGAAGGAAGTTTCTATGGCTTGAAAGGTTAGAAAAAAAGAAAGAAAAACAGCTGTGTTAAACAAAGTTTTTACAAATGTGTTTGCGGGACTTATCAGAGCCTCTAATGTGCTTGGACATTAAAAATCTCTGAAACGAGGGGTGTAGCTCTTCTCAAAATGACTTGATCACAGACAGGGGAGTGCATTCCACCCTCCAGGGGGCACTGTTCACGTTACTGTATCCCTTGAGAATGGAGCCCCAGAGTTGTACCACACGGCAGGCCTGAACCCGTCCCCTCCCCCTCAGTTGGCAGAAATAACCTCAGGGAAACTCAGAGTTCTGAAGCCCAGCACTGCCCCCTCCCATGGGCCATATTCAGGCTTCTCAATTATTGGGCTTCGCATACCTGGGCTAGAGCATGACGAGGGAGTAGAATAATTTTTGCCCGCATGGCCTCCAAACGGCAGTGGTGTGCTGCTGGTTAGTGTTCAGTGCTCGACTGGCCTGTCCCCAAGGCTCTGCCCAACCCAGGGCCCTCCAGTGTGAGGTCTCCTTGTGGCCCGTTGTGCCCAGTGGTGAGGGCCACGCTGCAGGCTGGGAAGGTGTGGGTGCAGTTTTGTCTCCCAATTGCTGGATGTCAGAGCCTCCTAACAGAGCCTTCTGGTCTATGCATCCATGGGACATTTACACACATGCCACCGTCGGTTCTGTGGATGTGACATTCGGACTTCTTGGTTAGTTGTTCCGTGTTTGTTTCTGATACATAAACTGGGGTCATTTCTCTGCTATTTGGTTGGGAGACATCCTAGGTTTTAAAGATCTCTTTCTGTCCCTTTCGTTTATTGTTCAAAGGTGGTCTCTCCCACACAGTATGTATTTGGCTGCACAAAGCACATGTAAATTCCAGAGTAATGTGCTTCCGGTGTGGGGGCATTTCTGATTTGCCATTTATTTGCCTTGGGAGTTTGCCAAAGGAGGCTTTGCTTGGAAACTTCGTGAGAGCTCGGTGCATGTGTTTTGAGGGTCGAGGGAAGGTTCTGCAGCTAGAAGAGGAAGCAGTGGGCATGGGGCCTCCATCTGCAGCACTTTGAAGCTGGCCCGACCTGTCCCCTGGGGTCCAGGGCAGCCCGGCGTTGGTTATCTCTTCCTGCACGTTGGCTGCTGACCCAGCGTCTCGTCTGGGCCCCCATCCCAGCCCCATCCTGGAGCTTCTGCTCCTCACCCCGACTCCTCCCAGCCTGCATTCCTGCACACAGACGCTGGCTGTCTGGACCCCGTTCTTTCTTGGAACTCCAACGTGCTGTTTCTGCTTTCTCCACTCCAAGGATGTGAGATGTTTTCAAAAAGTCTCTGAAATAGCAAAATAAGTGATATTCCAGGGCACAGTGTTCACCGCCCCCCTGCCCCCCACCCCGGGGTTCCTCCACTGACCACAGGTCAGGAACTTTCTTACAGTTCTTTGGAAATAAATGATTTACACATTGTCACCTGTTTTCTCTGTGCTCTCTTGTCCCCCTTCTGTGACTAGTCTCTTGCTCTAAAGCCCAGGGTGTACCTGGGGAGCAACAGTAGCTCCTAGCAGTAGGAGATCCTGTGACCAAATTCTTCCTCCCTCCACCCTTCTCTCCTCCCAACCCTCTGTGCCCTGAACCCTTCCACCTCTTTGTCCTTGACCCTTGACCTCTCTTTCCTTAACCCTTCTTTCCTCCCTCCCTAACCTCTCTCCCAAAGGTCTTTATTGGCTGCCTACTTTGTGCCACGCACTGCTCTGGGACTTAGGGATACACTAGTGAGCAAATCAGACAAAATCCTTGCTCTCATGGGGTAAACTTTCTGGATATTAGCACGTGAGATAATAACTAAGCTAACGAATTTCAGACAGCGATAAAAGCCATGAGGGGAGGTTTGCACAAAGTTAGGAGCTTGAGGGTGGCTGGATGGGGTGCCTTTGGCCCCTGCAGCTTGAGTGGATGCAAAGGCCACTCTGGAGAGGTGGCCTTTGGGGTCAGAGCCAGTACTGGGAAAATTTGGGGGAAGAGTGTTTTGGGGAGACAGAATGGCATGTGGCAAAGGCTATGAGATCAGAGAAGAGGACTAGCATTGGTGAGTTTTCAGCAGCAGTGAAGTGTGATTTGACTTTTTGAAAAGATCACTGTGGCTGACTTTGAAAAATGGACTACGGGGAGGCAAGAGTTAGAAGGAGGGAGACAAGTCAATTTGATGTTTTTAGGAACAAAAGGTTTACTTTTAGACAAAGCCAGCTGTGAAAAGAGTGAAGCCGGGGTAGGAACGTGATGGGAGGGGTGGCAGATCGTACAGAAAGTGGCCTTATGTGTTCTTTCACTAGGGGTAATTGGAATTGTCAAAATTATTATGTGATCAGTACACAATGAGTTCTTACTCCTTAAAATGAAATGAAGGGTGGCTGCACGTTTTGCCACCCAGGAAACAGGCAGGCGGGAGAGACATTGGGGAAGGTAGACCCAGATGTGACTTTCACCAGGTACCCTCGTTGACACAGAGCCGTGTTAATGCCACAGCCTAACTGGGGGCTCGGAGGTCATTGGGCCATCTTACCACCAAATCTACCACAGCGCTTGTAGTAGTGAACTCACCCGGCAGCCTCAAGACACGGTCACAGATGAGAGGACCAGGGTAGGGATGTGTCCTCAGACTCAAAGGAGATCTTTGACCCCATTCAGGAAATGTCCCGGGGAGAAAGGATGTAGTCTAGTAATGGCTGGAGCCCCTGCCAGTGGCTTGCCAGGACAGCAGATGGGGTGTGCGTGTGGGTGGGTGGGGGGTGTATGAGAGAGTGTTTAGAAAGAGCACAAATCCATCTGCTCATTTTTAAATCTACCTCTGCTCTATTCTTCATATGAAGTACTTTAAATTATTTATTGAAATATATTGATTGAATGAATTTGAATATTTCTTTTTGTACTTAAATATTGAAATATGTGCACATTCAGAAATCAGTAGAATACCCTGTATATTTCACAAGTGGGTCACCCACATAATTACCACCTGGATCATGACAGAATCTCAGAAGCCCCCAAGTGTCCTTCTTTTCCTTCCACAAAGGTGACTACAGAGATTCGTTTTGCCATTTTGTGCAAACAAGTCATACGGTAGTACTCTTTTGTGTCTGGCTTCTTTCTG
Source organism: Cynocephalus volans (assembly GCF_027409185.1). NCBI lineage: Eukaryota > Metazoa > Chordata > Mammalia > Dermoptera > Cynocephalidae > Cynocephalus > Cynocephalus volans. The sequence continues at coordinate 45,920,115 of NC_084460.1, read as the reverse complement.
TCCCCGGCGAGGTTGTGAGATTTGTCCATAATGTTGAGTGTAGTCGAGGTTCATTTGTTTGTGTTGTGGTGGATTATTCCATTGATGGAATATCCTACAATCTTTTATGCATGTTTCTGCTGATGGACATTTGGGTTGTTTCCAGTTTTATGAATAAAACTTTATGAACTATTCGTTTGGTGCCCACACAAAAACATTTCTGTTGAGTTTGTGGTCAGGAGTGGAGCCCCTCCCAGACAATTTCCCAAAGTGCTTTGGTTATACACCCAAGGCAGTGCACAGGAGTCGTATGAAGTAGTTTTAAGTGTAGTCCAGCCCCCACTTCTAACGCATGTGTCTAGTTACAAGGGATCTGAGAGGCCAGACTCGGGGAGCAAGATGTTTGGGTGTCACCTGCTCCAGCCCCTGCTTGGGCCAGCTACTTAAACTCGGAGCCTCCATTTTCTCACCCATGAAAGATACCTCTACCACTCAAACTCCCAAACTGCTAAAGATGCAGTAAAAGCTGAATTTGGAGTTGCCAGCAAAGGACATACGGCTCATAAAATATGTTCAACAATTGATATATTTACATCCTTAATAAAAATCATGATGACAACAATCGGCCTGCTTATCATGAAGTTTCTTGTAGTGCCTTCTACAGTCTTACCTTTATTTTGGCCACTTAAACACTTTGGCCTTCTTTATTTAACACGAAAGAACCGATCTGCAACTCTCAGTGACTGGTTTTGGGGCAGCAAAGAGGCAGTCTAGGAGTTCTGTTCACCTCGGGGCAAAAACAATCCCAAGCATCCCTTCGCACATGAAGGTCGCGCAGCAGAGCCACTTGGGGCATTTGGAAGAGCTGACCCCACCACTTCCATGTGGAATCCTCCATGGAGCAACTGCTGGGGACAGCTAGTGGCATGGAGCAGAGGTTCAGGCCAGCTGCATAGACCTGAATGACGCGGTGGCTGCTGTGATGCGTTTTCTTTTCTCTCTCTGCTCTTGTTTTCATCTTCCCTCTGCCGTGTTCCCAGTTCACAGTATTTACTCAGAATGTCGCCATCAGACAGAGGATGCTAGCTAGCCTTGGGTGTCAGCTCCACCGCTGACTCTGTGGCCTAGGGCTAGTTATGAGCCTCCTTGCGCCTCTGTTTCCCCATCTATAAAATGGAGATGATCTTAGTTCCTCTGTCCTAGGGCTCTGCTGAGAATGAAATGGGTTAATGCACATCATGTGCTTTGTGTTTGGCACAAAGGAATTCTCGATAAATGGTAGCTGCTGTTTTTATTTGTTTGTGAATTTAATGCCTTGTCTTCTTGTAGGACATAGTTCAACTTTTAAAAATACATTGGTATAGGAGAAAAACAGTTGGTAATTCTGGTCTTTGGAGATGGGATCACTCACTCTTATGCCCTGTGTCTTCCATGTGGGTAGAAGTGTGGGTTTTAGTGGTGGGGACTCCCTCCCCCAGCTTCCTCCGGGGACCTCAGGATGCTCATTTGCACAAGGGGAGGGTGTCCTTGCCCACTGAGAACTTTAATTAGTGCATCCCTTGCTGTGGGCTCCCTGGTGGAGTGTGGACCAGTGGCCAAGTTTGCTAGTTGTGCCACTGACAGAGGGGCCAAGGGCATCCTTTGAAAAGGCTCCTTACCCAGAAGCTGCATGTGCCAGTGCATGAGAAGCAGGCAGGGAAGAACGAACAGAGAGACACACCCTCTGAAACAGAGGAAGTGAGGAAAGGAACCAAGGGATGAAAAAGCATTCTGTAACTGGCCCCACTTTGTTGGGTAGGGCAGGGATCTTTCACTGGGGCCACTCAGGGCCCATGGCAAACCTGTGCTAAAGCAGCTCCTAGGGGGTAAGGTGTGTGAAGCCCTGGAGAGCCTGGCTGCCACTGAAGGCTGCCGTGTGCCCACCATCATATTATTCCCTGAGGGCTGGGTCTCTGGGTGCTGACAGAGGTGAAGCCAGAGCTTCTCTCTTCTGATGAGACCCAGGCAAGGTGGTTGCCTGGCTGAGTGGCCCAGAGGCCATGGGCACCTGGAGAGGCCAATTCAGGTGTCTTTGGGGCTACCAAAAACCACTAGAAACCACCAAACCAAGTTTAATTCATACGTCCATATGTGCCAGGTCCCTGCTGAGGGCTTATGCCAGTATTCTTTTTACGTTCATTAAAAAATATATTTAAAATGTATTTTATAAAGGCAACATGTCCATACGTTTGGGAAAAAAACTATAAAAAGATATCCAGCAGAAGTCTTGTTCCCATTTCTGCTCTGACCTCTGATATTAGTTTTTCTCTAGCCTTCTAGAACATTATTTCTCAACCTTTTTTTCTCATTATAGCCACCTCCCCCTCACCCAGGCCTTTTTAGACAATTTCTTTTTCTAATCACCACCCCCATGAAATGTCAGTACCATAGATGTACTGTATATCTGTTTATGTACAAAGTCCCTTTGCAGAGCCACAAAGCATTGTAATGTGTAAGATTTTTTCATCCCTCTCTCCTCCCAAGATTAATTTTTATCCCCTTAAGGGCAGTCATCTACGTTGAGAATGCATGTTTTAGAGTTTCTTTATGTAATCATAAGCAGATGCAAATACATATTCTTATTTTCCCACTTTCTTCTATAAAAGGTAGCAAAATATACACTCAGGTCACCTGTGGATGGGAACTTTGATATCACTTGCTATTATGAACAGATTGTCATATACACTCATCATGCAATAAATGGGTGCCCCTTCTCAGGAATGAGATTGCTGGTCCCAGGGTCCAGCCTTGGTTCTAGGCCTGCTGGGTTATAGACTTTCTGTGGTTGTCCTGGCTGGCTTTCAATTGGGTCCCACTACCTCACTTTTCTGAAACCCTGGGCAAGTCACTTAAGGTAATGATCCCCAACTCTCAAGTTATGTAAGAACAGAAATGGGAGCACCGTTTAATGCACTTTAACCAGTACCCAGTATGCATGGTAAGCACTCAGTAGTTGGTAATGTACTTTTCCTCCACCATCACCACCCCCAGCAATCTCATCACCTCATCATCAGCTCTGGCCATACAGGTAGTAGAGGCAAAGCTGGTCTTTGAAGAAGAGCCGTGAAGCTGACTCTTAGCCTGAACTCTTATTATCCTGTCTGGTTACCTCTTGTTAATTCAGCAGAGGATAGTTAGAGTCTCATTAGAAAATTCCAAAGCCTGAAAAACTGTGCTTGCCTCTAGTTGTGCCCACAAAATTTGCAAGAGTTGCTGTTTGAAGATCACTTAATTGAGCGAGCAGCAGGTCAGTGTCCCTCTCCCAGGAGGGTAAATATCGTGTAGGTATCTGCCCCAGGGCATTTCTATTTTGCCCCTCTTGATGTTCCCTTCCTCCCCTCCTAAGAACCTCAAATTTACACCTGTGCCACTTAGTTGTTCTTTTATCCCAAATGATGTGTACTTTGTATTACTGGCTTATGTAAGAGCTACCCTCCAGCCGACTCCAGACCCAGAAATGCTCAGCCATCTTTTTGAAATTCTGCAAAGCAGATGTTTCCAAAGGAATGTGCGCTTTCGTTTGGAGGTCAAAAGCCACCAAACCACAAGAAAGTTCATTCCCAGACTTGCTGTCCACTCGGCCCACATTCCAGAGCAGCATCTGACCCACAACAAGCAGACAGCTCCAATAAAGAGGACCAGGAAAGACATCATCCAGTGTCATTCGACGGCCTCACAGTCCTCCACCAGAACCAGTGCTTTTGATTATTCTGAGTCATTGTTGCTGCATTTGGTTTTCACCTCCCAGTGAGGCTGTTCTCTCATGGTAGCAAGCGAATCCCTGGTGAAGGAGGAGGTATCAGGTGCTCAGGTTAGCAAGATTTATGAGTAGGCGAGCACTTAAAATTTCAAAGGCCTTCTCTGTACTTTCATTCTTACTAGAATGCAGTGCAGAGGTGCTAAGACTCCCTCCCCTGCCTCGGTGAGCATGGTGTGCTGGATGTGCCAGAGAATGTGCTCATCTCACAGTGTGTGGCAACTTGGGGTGATTGTCTTTGGCAGCATCCCACCCAGGGCCGTAGGCTGGGCTGGATCTTCCTCATCCCAGGCCACAACCCAAGATAATCCAAAATTGTGTTATATTAAAATATATATATAGACATTCCCAATGTCACCTCTAGTTGTAGTTTGTTTCTCTCTGGAAAAGTAGAACTTGAAAAGCAGTTATTTGAGGCTATGTACTAGGTGGGTGGCAGTTAATCAAATCTTATTTTTATGTACTAGATTTTTCTCTGTACTCCCTACCTCCTCCCCCATCAATAAACCTATTTTGGATAATGAGAAAGTTTGTTTTCCCAGGGGGGACACACACACACACTCTCTCTCTCTCTCTCTCTCTCTCTCTCTCTTCTGTTTTATGAAGTAGCCGTAGTTTTACTCCATTCTATAGAATTGAGATTTGGGTGCACTTTATTTTTTGTTGCCTTTAGTTGTGATTTTGGACTCTTTTCTTGCTCCAGGACCTATTCAGCTTTATTTAGCACCAGTTTTCTTCTCCTTTTCAACCTTTTAGAAAAAAAAAAAAAAAAAAAAAAAGAGTGGCTTTGTTCTTGGGGAATGATGAAACCATTTATCTGGCTCTTCTCCACTGCATTTTTGACACTTTAATTTTTTACTGATTTGGGGATCTGGTCAAGTTGAGAGTGTGTCTATAAAGGGAGGGCTGGGCCTGTTTTGCTCATTCACGGTGTGTAAGAAGTCCTTTTCTAGGTGCAGTCAGAGACAAACTGAAGGTTGAGTTTGAAGGAGTCTGTTCCAGTCCTCAGCAACGAATCCTGCCATTTTCGGGTTTGGGGATGACATCTGTCTCATCCCTTTAAACTGCCATGAAATCAGATCTCTGGCAAGGCAACCAAAGCAGAGAGCTCCCTGACCATTTTATGATGAGTGTCGAGCACCCCAACTTGGTTTTATGTCACGATTGTCTGTTGTGAGCAGTTTGGACTTTGAGTCCCAGACATTCTGCAAACCCAAAAATGTGTTTCATATGAAGCCTGTTAGTTCCACTATCCCAGGAAGACTGAAAGGACACTCCCTGGTTCTTAATTTCCAAAACTCTGGACCAAGCGGAGGTTCTGTTGCATAAGCCAATGGTGTGTAAGACGCCTTTGAAACGTTCTGCAGCCGGTTCTTATAGATTTCTGGAAGTTGATGAATTCTCAGCTTTTTTGGATGCCTAAAAAAGAATTGACCCAAGATTGATTAAAGCACCCTTTCCACTTTGTACAGATGGATTGAGTTGTGGTCTGCTTTAGCACTTGGAAAAGGGGCAGCCAACTGGTGTTCCATGGGCTGCATTTAGCCTGCAGATATTTTGTTTGGCCCACACGGTATTTAAAAAATATTTGGATTAGATGCCAACATTGAAAAACCAAGGGATTGCACTTAAAAATACAGATTTCCAGCTTTCCTTAGAAAATTCAAGGATCTGGCCACCTTGGGCCCTTCACGCTGCATGGTGGCTGCCTGCAGACAAAGCCAAGGCCGACTCTGAGTAGAGACCGCCTCCTTCACACAGAGCACGGACTTGCCCTCGTCCACAGTCCTCACCGCTGCCTCTTGTCTCCTGACATAGGTGGAGTGTTCGTTGTTATCACCCTTATTCTGCTGATCCCCTTGTACTTGACCAACCTCACTCAGTCAAGGTTCTTATCTGGACCCATTAGGCGTTTGAATTGGTGACCCATTAGGCGTTTGAATTGGTGACCCATTAGAGAAGTGCCACTCACATCTGATGCTGCCTAACCCAGGACCTGCACACAGCGGGGGGCTTCGAAAGTGTTCGTGCCCTCTGTCTTTCTTCCCCTTCTTGTGGCTGGGGAAGATTTTTAAATGGGGGCAAGATTTTAAAAGCTTTTTATTACAAAATACTTCGAATATATATGAAAGTAGAGCAGCACAACGTATCCCCACGTACCCACTATTCAGCTTCAATTGCGGTCAACTCATGGCCAATTTGTTTTCTTCTGGACCTCCATCACCTCCGCTACATAGTGATATTTTGAAGCAACTCCTAGGCATGTATATCATTTCATGCATAAATATTCAGTACATATCTCTAAAGGAAAAGGACTCTGAAATACGAGACCACTAGCACACATGAAAATTAGTAATACTTCTTTAATAATATCATGAAATATCTAGTGTTTAAACTTCTAGTTGCCTCATAAATATCACAAAAGTTTTTTCTTCTTTGTTTATTTATTATTTTATAGTTTGTTTGCATCAGGATTCATACCAGGCATTGTGTATGGATGCCTTGGTTTTTAAGTCTATTTTAATCTAGAGGTTTTTCCTCTGGGTTAGATAGTAAAACACTTTTTTGATTTAGTCATTAGTATTATTTTGTAATTTATATCTTGAAAAAAAAAAGTTATCTATTCTGTGAAGTTTCTCCCAGTTTGGCTTTTGCCAATTACAGCCCCATGGTGAGGCTTAGCCCGTTCTTCTGCCCTCTGTAGGTCCTTTAAATCAGCAGTCAATTTGAGAGGCTTAATTGATTCAGGTTCAGTTGTTTTGGGCAGGACTGCTTCATAGCTGTCTCTGTCAGGAGGTACATGTTGTCAGGTTGCTTTTCTTTTGGTGATGTGAGTAGCTGTTGATAGTCAATGCCTAGCTCCACTAATGCAGTGGTGCATTAATTGAAAGATGGTGATATTCTATTCTAATTCTGCCACCCCTTCCTCTTCTGTTAGCTGGAAAACTTCTATAAAGGGAAACTTCCCTTCATCAACAATGGCAGAATTCATATAGGAAAAGCAGGATGAATGCTTGATTCTTTCCCTTTGTTTACCAGTTTTTCAAAATAATGGGTTGGTTCATTAATATCCTCCAGTGGTGATCAATTAGGGTTATTTGTGTTCTTGGCTTCTTGGTGGGCTTTTTTTATTTTTTTCTTCTTGGTACCATTATGAACTCATGGGTTTAAGCATAATTGATGTTTTAAGATTTTAATGGGCTTTTTTTGTTAGTTCCTTTTGTCCTTATCATTTGATGGATCTAAATAATATGACTTCCTCTCCTTTCTTTCTCTGGCTTAGCAATGTGCTCAGATATTTTGAGGCTTCAGGGAAGAAAGAATCCTACATATAAACCAAGGGTTACATCCCCTACATGTGTAAAGGGGAAATCATAAAATAGCTCGTGAATGTGTGCTGGCTGAAATATTCCTTGAAGCATTATGGAATCTTTAAATGTGATTTAAGAACAGTTAGAGTTAGGAGGGCAGGGGCGGGTTATGTATTAATTAGGATGTAGAGGGCTGCTATAGCCAAACCCAAAGTAACAGTAGCTTTAACAAGATAGATGATTTCTTTCTCACGTACCAGCACAGGCATAAGCAGTCCATGGCTGGTATGTTTGATCCATGGTGCCAGGAACCCAGTCTCTTTCTGTCTTATCACTCTACCACTCTCAAGGTGGTGAGCTCATCTCCACTGTCCAGGATGGCTGATGGATGGGAAGAGAGGGTGGAAGAAAGAGGAAGGAAGGAATGCCCCTTCCCTTAAGGGAATAACCTGGAAATCCACATATATCCCTTCAGCTAATACCTCATTAGCCAGAGCCTCATCATGTGACCACACTGAACCACAAAGGAGGCTGGGAAATGTAGTTTTTATATTTACACAATTATGTGAAGTTAAAACCTGTTACTATAGAAGAGAGGGAGAATGGATTTGGGGTCTCTGTGTAGGATGCATGATCATGATGGGAACTCCAAAAAAAGGTTTGATATTTTGTTTTCTTTAATATTCTTAGGAGTTTCCTCATTTCTTTCACAAATATTTATTGAATGTCTCCTATGTGCCAAGTGCAATTTTTAGGCCCTGGGGACACAGTAGCACATGAAACAGAGTCCCTGCCTTCATGGAGTTTACCTCTCAGTTGGGGAAACAAACTAAATATACCTTATAATGTCAGGTGGTATGGTACTATGAAGAAAGTCTAGAACAGAATGACAGACAAGGTCCTAAATATCCAATTATAGCTGATTTTTTCCAGATTCATGGAGCTCTTCATCTCAGGGTCAGTCCACAGCAGTGACCCCGTGGATGGGGTCCTTTCCACTGACAAAGCTGGCTTTGTAGGGGGAAGCTGTTCATAAAAAGCCAACTGATAAAAAATGAGAACTCCAGATGGGGGGAGGACTAATCACTCTGAATAAAATAGACAAGGTGACAATGGGGGAAGAAATAACTTCAGATGGGGTGGTCAGGGACAGCCTCTTTGAGGAGGTGGCCTTGGATTTGAGGCCTGAAGGAGGAGGTGAGGGAAGGGAGTTCCAGGCTGAGGGAACAGCAAGCTCAAAGGGCCAGAGCTGGGAAGAAACGTGGCTTGTAAGGAGGACAGAAAGAGGCCTGGCATGGCTGAGAGTCACGATGGGGGACGAGTGAAAGGCAGACTTGGAAGGCAGGCCCGACCATTTAGGGCCTTGTAGGGCGGTGAGGTTGGGTTTTATTCTGGGAGGGAAGGGCCTCTGGCAGGTAGAAGGTTGTCGTTTGGGGTGTGTTTGCTAGTCTGGCAAGTACAGGAAATAATTATAACAATCCCTCCCACTTAATGAGCACCTTAGGAAGGCAGGGACTAATTATCACCTCTGAATCACAGGTGTGAAAGCAGGCTGAGGAGAAAGAGGCCTGGCGTGAGGAGAGAGGAGGGATTTGTCTGAGGTCACAAAGCCAGAGGCACAGAGGAGGTGTGGCTGGAGGCATGCATGCACATGCGAGGGAAGCAATCTCAAGTCCATTTATGAAGAGAATAGAACATTTATCTTGGGCCTGTCCCCCCACCCCTCATTGTCTTTTCACTCTCCCCATCTGATGAGATTCCAGAAAATTGGCTTTTGCTCCAGACCCACCAATCCAACTGCCTCCTGGACATCTCCACATGGATACCCTGCAGGAATCCCAGACTCAACCAGTGCAGAAGTGAAATCATGCCCCTGCCCTGCTGCCCGCCCCCTCAGGTCCCATCGTCCCCATCTGTAGGGCTGCCTAAAGATTTGGGGGTGTAGTCTTAGGTGAGTTACTTAATGCCCATGGCCTCAATTTCCCCATCTGTAAAATAGGATAGTAGTAGTGCTTGAGGTTTTAAGGAAATGGTATATGGAAAGCGAGTGTGACAGGGTCAGCCACATAGTAAATACTCCATATAGAGTAACTATCTTAATCAGTTCAGGGCTGTGGAAATGTCTTGTCTCTGCAGTTGGGACACGTCAACCCTTCTTTAACATCTTCTCACCAGTTCCTGGTTCCCACGCAGCCTCTTCTAGATTTGAACAGTCTCTTTACTCCAGAGAGATGTGAAACCCCTTCATGCTGACTTCCTGCTTCAGGGGACTGACAGGGGAGCTGAGGGACACTGGGGAGTGGCCCCTCAGCCCGACAGGGTGACACTCAGCCAGACAGGAGCTGGCACTGGGCTGGGGTTGGCGCCCTCGCTGGGCTCAGAGGGCAGGTCCTCAGAGGCCCAAGGGTCCTGGCCCAGCTCCTCTCTTCTCTCTGGACCTTTACAGAACCAAGTCCCTCAAGCTATCTCTGTGACTCTCTAAACTCCTGCTGTTCATCTTTCCTCCTGGACTTTCTGTTTTCTGAACATCATTTTCTGTGCTTGGTGTAGAACTTGTCCAGACCAGGCCCGATTTTTTCTCCTGTGGGATTGGTAAGAAAGGAAGGAAGGAAGAGATGGGAAGGGAGGTTGGAGAAGTGTAGTGTGGGTGGGGTGCCGTTAGTGGACTGGTAGAATCTCTTTTGGAGGGCAAATTGGCAAAATCTCCCCAAATTCGGCATCCTTTGACCCAGAGCACCCCACTTGTAGCCACCTATCTTGAGGTGTTCTGGCACATCTGCGGCTGGGCACCTCGTTCATTCTGCACCACTGCACAGCATTCTCTGGCACAAACCTCTGTGACATCAGGAGCTGCTGGCTTTCCTGGATCACTGGAGACAACTTGAGGCCGCCTATTCAAACACCATAATGAGCCTCATGTCTTCAGGGACCCTGGCCTGGTCCATCTGGACACCCTACTGCGTGTGGGGTGTTGATGGCAGTCTTGTCGTAGCAGAAGGCTAGAAACAACCTCAATGTTAAGATACAGTCTCATGAGGGACTACTGAGCAGCTGGGATAGGACACAGGAGACTTTTTCCTGTTTGTATTTTCATTCTTTTGGATTTTCTTTTCTTCTTTCCCACATGTATGTATTACTTAGGAGAAAATTTTTAAAAGGAAGAGGCAGATTTCAGGTCCTAGACATGACATTAGAGGGTACTATTTAAAAAATCGGGATTTAGAAAGAGAAACCTTTTAGTTCCGCTCCGGGGTATCTCTCCCATCATCTGGATGTGTGGTCGATCATCCTTCTTACCCACCCCTCAGCTTTTTTTTTGGCAGCTGGCCAGTATTATGGGAATCTGAACCCTTGACCTTGGTGTTATAACACTGCTCTCTAACCAAATGAGCTAACCAGTCAGCCTCCCTCCCAGCTTTGAGTGGAGGATAAGACATGGCTCTGCTGAGGCTTTCTTGCCTCTGAAACTTTGCCCAGGCCATGACCTCTGCCTGAAATGCCATCCTCTCTCTCCTGTGCTTTTTGAAATCCGGCCAGCATTTCAAGACCCTGACAAGGTTTCCTTTCTCTGCAGCCAGACTGTGAGAACTCTGAGGCTTCTGAGTCCTGGGATGCATATGGTCCCTTTCGTGTTTCCATTTATTTTTTCTCCCTCGCTCAAGTCCGAGTCTCTGAGTAGTGAGGACTAATGTCTCTGCACCCCCCACTGCCCCCTGGCTGACTTTGCCTGTAGTGAGCCCTTGACAACATTTGCTAGTGTCCACCCTTTGCTCAAAGCCCAGCTTGGCTCCAGCCTGCACTTGAGATGCTCACCAAGTATTTGTGGAATTGAATGGATATCCAGGAATGAAACGCAGATCATATTACCACCTGGTTTTTAAATGATTTAAAACTATTTATCATAAAACAACACAATAATAATAGCAGCTAATCCTTAGAGGGCGCTTACTGTTTACCAGGCACTATTCTAAGACTTTACCCCACTAACTCATTTAACCCTCACAACAGCCCCACGAGGCAAATACTGTTATTCTCCCCATCTTACAGATGAGGAAACTAGTGCAGAGAGGTTAAGTAACTGGCCCAAAGTCACACAGCAAGTGAGAAAATTTGTAGATGTTCTTTTTCTGGGTTTTTTTGGAAAGATGCTACACACCTCTCTGGGAGTTCAAGAGTGCAAATAAAAAACTGTAGCATCTGCTAACAAGATTCCACAGTATATGAAACCTGAGGAGAGACAGCCTCTGTCCTGATTCTAGAACCAGGCTTTTATTTCCACTCAGCAGCTTAGGAACCTGTGGAGTGTGCAATGGACTTGACAGAGGCAGATGCTTGGGGGACTCCACAGACCAGGCCCTCAAAAATGTGCTGGCCTCTGAGCCCACTAGGAAATTGATCTCTCTCCTCCAGCCAGCAGCACTGCCCAGTGCAGGGCCATCCCGAGGTTGTTGTGACAGCAAAACCAACTGCCATGGAAAGGACTGTGAAACTCCCGGGAGCAGGCCGCCTGTAGGGTGGGGCAGCCGGCTCAGCTGAGCAGGCAGGTCCTCGTGTGTTTCTCCTCCCGTTCTCTTGTTATTCTGTTGTGCTTGGCAGAGGCTTGCTTTGGATGCAGAAGCGTTCTTTTTGCAGGGAGACCCACGAGATCGCTCCCCCTTTTCATGCTAAGAGGCCGGCCCAGCTGGCACGCAGGCCCCCTATTCCGACTGCTGTGTTCCAGCTCCCTTCTCCTCCCGAAGATAGCATCCCCATGGACCCAGCTGGCCGAGAGCGTGGGGTGGCCGGGGACGCCCAGGTCTCGGGCATCTGAGCCGGCTAGGGCTTCCCTCTGTAAACAGCGGCAGTGTTTGCTTCCCCAGCCTGGCCAGGGCTCTCCCGACCCGGCCAGCAGGGCCTCCTGCCCGCTGTGGTTACAGGCTGTTTCTGGGGGTGGAAAACAGAAACCAGCTCTGTGTTTTCCAGGCTGCCAGGGTTCTGAGAAATTCGTGCCTCAGCCCAGGAACCGGAACTCCCTTCTCCTGCCCTCCCCTCGGCCCCTTTGGAGAAGGGGGCACCAGCTCCTTCCACGCTGGTTTTCTGTTCTGTTCCGATTAGTGAGAAGGTTCTGAGGATGGTCTTTTGACTCAGAACACAGTTGGCATTTTCCCCTGCAGTGGCGACCCCTTTGGTCACCAGCCCCTTCCCCTATCCTGTCCCCCCAAGCTGTGTGATGCCACAGCCCTCTGGTCCTGGGGCTCACCCCAAACTGGCCTCTTGTCTGCTTGGCTCTGGCCAGACCTGGCCTGGAAAGAATTCCCGAAATTCAATCTCTAGATCCCATAGCCCTCTGGTTATTTAGTGATCAGAGTTCTTAGATGTTCAGGGGCCCCTCTGATGGCTGGTGTTGGCAGAGGGGCTGAAAGCAAAGCAACTTGTTGAAAGTAAATCCTGCTGGGATGGGTGTGACTGATCAGATTAGGGCCTCTCCTGTGGGCCCTTTGGATTTCAAAGAGGGGCTCATTCACACTAATGGGTTTCATTGTAACAGGGAGAAATGGGATGGGATATTTTCTTACTAAGGGTGGCATCTCTATTTTGGAAAGTTTGGCATCCTGATCCAACTTTCTTGCACTGTAGTCAGTCCCAGTCAACACATTTGCTAAGCGCTCACTGTGTGCCAGGCAGAAAACAGGTCAAAGTGCGTGGATTAGTAACTTGCTTTGTGGTTTGTAGTACAGCTAGGTGTAGTCACACTGTGTATACGTGCATGCCTATGTACACAGAAAGAAACAGCCCTGGAGCTAGTATGGGCAGGAGAAGTAAATTGGCTTAATAAGATCCTCCTGGAACTTCAGTAGTTAGATCATTTTAGGCGTGAACAAAAAGCTGCTTTACTATTATACAAACTTTTATTAGCTTAGCAGGAGTCCAGGGTAGGCCCTGGAATCAAACCACCTGAGTTTACATCATGGCTCCACCACCTGCTAGCTGTGCAACTCTCATGGAGTCTCTTCACCTGTCTGAGCCTTGATTTACTGAACTGCAAAATGGGAATAACAACACCTACCTCATGGGTTGTTGTGAGCATTGAATGGGTTAATACATGTAGATTTCTTAGAACAGAGCCTGGCGCAGGGTAAGTGCTCAGTAAGTGCCAGCTGCTACCACTGTCATCATCTATCAGCACCTGCTGCCAGCCAGGTACATTGATAGCTGCTGGATGAATGAAGTGACCAGCTTCTTGTGAATCTTACAGTCTAAAGGGGAAGAGGAATAATAAATACAATAAAGAAGTAGATTTCAGGGGGTAAGCCATGCTATGAAGAAAGAAAAAGGGTGCTGGGAGAGAGGAGACTTCAGGCAGGGTCATTAGAGAAGGCCTCTCAGAGAGTGACATCCTCCTGCCCCCAGGGTGCCAGATGACCTGGGATGTGCTGGCACGTGCTGGAGTGTCCTTTCCCTGAAGGGACAGCCACTACTGTGTTCCACATCCAGTTCTTGCATGACAGAAACTTGTATGTGCCTTCTTCTGTGTCTACCTGCCTCCTCCCTTCTCTCTCCTTCTCCCCAGCTCCCCCCTTGCCATTTCCCTTCCTCCCCCTCCTTACTTTCTCCTTCCTACCTTCTTTTCCCTCTCCCTCTCCCTTTCTTCCTTCTTTCCTTCTTTTAAATACTAAATTGCTTTTATTAAATAGATGTAAATATGTTAACAATACAAATACAGACAACAACACAAATAGATACTGTGTACCCCCTTCCCCACACACAAGTTTAAAGAAAAATAGAATAACTATTACCTTTAAGCTGCAAACCTTTCAGTTACATTTCTCTAAAAGATGACTTTAAAAAAAATCCACTTTTCCCCACTCCCATTATGTACCTAAAAATGAAGAATTCTTTAATATCCTCAAACTCAACGTTCAAATTTTCAATCATAAAAGACCCTAATTTTTTTTTTTAAGACAGTTTGACACTGGATCCAAGGAGGGCCCAGATAGTGTGACTGTTTGAAGTGACTTTTCGGTTTCTTCCATCTGTCCATGTGTTCCATTCTTCTTTGTTCCCTTGCTGTCTTTGTGCTGAAGCAGCGGGTGGTCCGCCCTGTAGAATTCTCCGCAGTCTGGGTTTTTCTGATTACAGTCCCATGGTGTCGTCAACATGTTGCTCTTTCCTCCATATTTCCAGGAAATTGGTAGTTGGAGCTGGAGGTGTGATCAGAGTTGGCTTTGATGCCTGTGGCAGGACCACCTCATCAGTGGCGGTGCGTTCCTCTGCCAGGAGGCACGGGGCTCTAGCTGTCTCTTCTCTGTGACATTCACAGGTACCATGCTCAATGCCTGGATTCAGCTTGTAATTTTGAACATATCCTCTTCACTCCCACCTTAGAGCAATTGCTACCCTGAACCTTCTGTTTATCACTTCCTTTTCTTTGTAGCTTTACCACACTTTTGATTCCCTAAATAGCGCATTTCATTTTGCATGCTGGGGAACTTTATGCAAATACAATCATTCTATAAGTAGTTTCCTGCAACTTGCTTTTTCCTTCAACATTAGGTCCTTTGAGATTCACTCCTTTTATTATCTATAATTCTCTCCTTTTCTCTGCTGTGTAATATTCTACTGTATTAATCCATTCGGCTGGTGGTGGACATTTGATTGTTTCCAAGTTTTTCCCCTTGGTGTTACAAATAGTGCTGTCTGGAATGTTCTTTGTTTCCTGGTGCATGGACATAGAGGAGTTTCTGTAGGATTATGCCCACAGTGTAGCTGCTTGTCACGGGGTGTACACATCTCCAACTTTAGCAGACAATATCAAATTATCTTCCAAAGTGGTTATACCAGTTTACACTCCCGTCAGCAACACATAAGTAATTCATTGCTCTACGTCCTCACAACGTTCAACACTGTCAGACATTTAAATTTTTTTGCTTGACTGGTGTGGGTGAAATGGTATCTTTTGATGAACAGAAACTTTCCGCACCATGAAATCTATTTTCCGAAAAGTTTGAGCTTTTTGAGTGTAGTTTAGGATGGTGCTACCCAAAATGTGTCATTGGACTGGCAGCATCAGTGTCACTTGGGAGCTTATTAGAAATGCAGATATATGGCCCCACCCTAGACCTGCTGAATCAGAAACGCAAGGGTGGAGCCAGCAGTGTGTGCTTTTACAAACCCTCCGGGTGATTCTATGCTCATTGAAGTTTGAAGTACTGGTTTAGGAAATCTTTCTCCACCCTGATGTCATAAAGAGATTCTCCTACATTGTCTTTCAAACATAGCGCAGTCTTACCTTGCACACTTGTTTGTAATCCACCCAGAATTGATTTTTGTGTCCAGTATGAGGTAAGGTTGTAATTTCATAGTTTTCCATATGGATAACTAGTTGTCCCAGGCTATCTACTGAGAAGTCCATCCTCTCCCCACAGGTCTATAATCCCTCTGTGTTGTAAATTATTGTAAATATCTTTCCCGTGAAGTGCGGGCCTCTTCCTGGGATCTCCACTTTGTCCCATAGGTCACTCTGTGTCTGGCCAATAACACACTGTCTTTTTTTTTTGGTTGACAAATAATTGTGCAGGTATGTAGGGTACAAGACACACTGTCTTCATTATAACAGCTTTGTAGGAATGCTTGATCTCCAAGAGGTTCAGTTACCAGCTTCTCGTTCTTCAGAAGGGCCCTGGCTGTCCTGTCTTTTGCTTTTTTGTGCACCCACGAGAGTCAGCTTGTGAGGCTCCATGGAATTGCATTGAACTTCAGATCAACGTTAGATCCTGAGTCTCTAGCTCAATTAGGGAAGAATGGACATGGTACAGTACTGAGTTTTTGTGGGTTTTTTCCAAAGTCTGCTCAAGGTCTTCTTTCATAATAACAGAAATAGAGAAAGGGCCACCTCTCACAGGGGCTCACTGTCATTCCCAGCCACTACCCCTGCCGCGTGGGCTTGGATATCCCTCACACACTCACGATGGCCTTGCAGCTGGTCTCTCTTCTCCCCCTTGACACGTGGTGGCCTCAGTGGATGGATACTCAGGGTCGGGGTGATGCAGGGCTTGACTTGGAAGGCTGAACCTTCCCATCTCTAAGGGCCTCAGGTTTTGAGAGGATATGCTACTCTTAAAACCTGCTTCTGGCTACAGTCTTTTTATGGGCAATTTCTAGCTGTGTCCCAGTTGGTGTATGAAATGGGTTCAGGATAGAGATGTTCACAAATGGAGAAGCAATTTTTCCTCCCATAAGTTGGACTGAGTGGAAATGAAGGCTTAGGCTTCCAGACTCCACAGCTCCTGTCCTAACCCCATTTGCTACGTGGTTTAAAATGCCTGCTGGCCACCAAGCACAGTGCTAGGTGCTCTGGGGCTATGGGCCTCATGGAACTTTGGGGCCAGGATTTCACTAGTCGGAGAAGGAGCCTGGAGAGACAGGGGCCCGGCAGGTGTGTAGTGTAACCAAACGCTCAGAGGCACTGTCTTCCACCTCATGACCACGAGCATGATTTCCCACTGTTTCTCTTGGAATCTGCACTGCAGAGGTGAGCAGTACACGACTCCACATTTTGCATGATGAAGTCAGCACTGGGTTGCCAGTACTCAGAAGCCATAATGTGTTCATTTGTCCATTCTTTCATTTAATTATTCATTCATCCAATGGCTATTTATTGTTCACTGCTGGGGATGGTGCAGTGCACAGAGAAGCTCAAAGTCCCTGCCTTCTAGAGCTCGCAGTCTAAACATATAAATGGTAAAACCAGGTAGCACTAAACACTCTGAAAAAGGAGAAAGCAGGATAGGGGAACAGTGTGATGGGGCAGCATGGAGGCTGCTGTTCTAGTAAGGGATGTGTCTCAGAGGAAGAGGCATTTGAACGGAGATCTCAACGAGAGAACCTTGCACATATCTAAGGAGAGAGCATTCTGGGTAGAGAGAACAGCAGGTGCAAAGGCCCTGAGGCATGAACATGCTTGGTTTAGAGAGTTGTAGGAAGGCTGTGGACCTAGAAGAGAGTGAGGGAGAGAAGCATGTAATCTTTTCTCAGAGAAGTGGCCTTTTCCAAGGCCAAGTGGGATTCCTGGGTCCCGGCAATGTGTTGGTGCTGGCAGGTCGGTCAGGAAAATCAATCAAAATGGAATTCTGACGAAGAGGACAGTGGCTGTTCATGACACGCAGGCTGCTGCTGTGGAAGCCCCTCACTCCTTTCTCCCTCTGGGGTAACCTGGATTTCCCCATCAGACAGCCCCCCAACTGTGGCGCTAAGATGGTTACACTGTCTTTGGAGAGAAGGTGCCTAATGCGCTCTGCAGATGGCCACTAGAGCCCAAAGCCAGAGTCAGACTGACACCACGGGAAGGCCTGGCTTCTGTTAGGTCTAGAAACACAGGTTGGTGGTGGGTTTGTGGGGAGTGAGCTTAAACTTTCCCCTTCTACTGGAGAATATTGCACATGGAGGTGCGCTGGGAGGCCTCCTGTCATGCCTGGGGAAGCTGCGGTATCTCTCTGAAGCCCAGGTCTTGGCTTTATTTTAACTCTTGTGATATAGCAGCTCCATCTCCCCTTTTGGAGACACACCTGAACTTAGCATAGGGGACCTAAGGGGGTCAAGCCACTCTTTGCTTCTTAAGTCTCGTCTTCCCTCCATCCCCAGGTTAACCACAGCTAACAGCGTGTATGTTAGCTCACCCCCATTTTCCCTTGTATACCATCTGGGTTATTGCTACTATGTAACCCTGATAAAAGCCAGGTTCTCCCGAGGATCAGTCTTTGTGCAGAGTTCAAAGAAGTATATTCTGACTGCCAGGTAGTAATTGGACAAGAATTTCCGTCTTCAAATAGCTTGAGCCAGATTGTGTAGATTTGAATCCAGGCTCTGCTACTTAACAGCTGTCTAACCTGGGTATGTTACTCAATCTCCCTGAGCCTCAGTTTTGTCATCTGTAAAATGGGTTCAATCAATACCTACTTTATAGGATTACTGTGAGGATTAGATAAATATATGTAAATTGCGTTGTAGAAAGTGCTATATAAATTAATAAAATAATGACTATTCTATATTTACAACTAGTAGAACACCTAACAAAAAGGGACTTCTCCAGAAGAGGTTTATTAAACATCACAGGAGTGGGGGAAGTTTCTGGGCTGGTGTGGCTGTTCAGTGATGTCCCCACCCTCCCGTCTTCCATGAATGACAGCAGCATCTACCCTCATGGGTACCTGGTGACCACTGAAGCTCTGAGCGTCACCTCCTCACATCTTTCCCCACAGCAGCCCTCTCCCTGCAGACTTCTCCTTATGTCTCATCTGTCTGAGTTTAGCCTATGCCACCCTTGCTGCAAAGAGGCATGGGAAGCAAGGTGTGGGCATCCTCCATCCTGAATGGGCTGCTGGGGAGGCACCTGCAGTGACTGCCACAGTAACACTGGTGCCCTACCCAAAACCTGTGCCTCCTGTCCCCATGCTGTCACACCCATGGCTATCCCCTCATCCAGTCTCTTCCTTCCTCCCACCCACACCGTCTTTTCCCTCTTTCCCCACCCCTCCTCAGTCTGGTCCTATTTATTCTGCCCA
This sequence comes from Cynocephalus volans, assembly GCF_027409185.1. NCBI lineage: Eukaryota > Metazoa > Chordata > Mammalia > Dermoptera > Cynocephalidae > Cynocephalus > Cynocephalus volans. The sequence continues at coordinate 45,901,489 of NC_084460.1, read as the reverse complement.
ATCTCTTGCTTCTGCAGCCGAAAGCATCCAGGGAACAGGCTGGCTAGGAAGCCTACTGAGGAGAATGGAGGACACTGTCACGTGCATGACTCTTGCTCATTCACGCTGCTGCTGAAGCATCGCCTCCATTTGGCCATGTCTGCTCCGGTCCAACTCCTGCCGACGTGGCCAGCAGCCTTCCCACTAGAGTTTCAGACCAGCTCCTGGAGACAGTCAAAAGCCAGACCTTGTGGGGCAAATTCTTGTTAAAGTCAATCAATTAGGAGGTTGTGTTTCATTCTCTCACTCAATCATCCCTCTGTGAAATTTTTACTGAGCACCTACCATGTGCTGGGCTCTGTCCTAGGCACTGGGGACATAGCAGTGGATGAGAGGTGAGGCCCCTGCCTCCATGAGGCTTTTACAACCCAGAGAAGGGCTGATGATAAAATGTCATGGGCTTCAAGATACAGGGTCCTTGTGGCCAGAGCCCTTTCAGAAGACCGGGATGCACTGCTATGGTAACCACACAAACTGAAAGGCTATGCTTGTCACAGCATGCCTGTAGGGCTCACTAGGGCCCATCCCATCGAATGTCAAGCCTCCATGAAGACTGTCTCATGCTAACAGATCTGTCGCTGGGTGCAGTGAGCTATGGGAAGGCATGGGGCCTGCCCAGAAGGTGCTTCTTCGCCTGCACACCCGCAATTCTTTAGGAACTCCGGAGATGGACCTGGCTACCTGCTTCCTGTCTTTCTGGGTGGCATCTCCCGTCAAGGCCCTGAAGAGCAGCCCACCTCCTCCCACCTTCTGGAGTTGTGCTGCATGTGTATTTGGGGTTCTGAAAGGCATCACTGAAGTCTAATGGTGGGGAGGGGTGGGCGTGGGGGAGGACAGGGACAAGAAGCATGCTGGGATTAAGGCCCTGAGCAGATGATTTGGGGACGTGGTGGCTTTCTTGTTTTGCTTGACCACAGCAGGATGGAAGTCTCTCCCTGGAGGCTAGCTCAGGCAGGTGCCCTCTCGCCTCCTCGGGGCTCGGTGCCTTCTTGGCTGCAGGCTGATCTGCCTCCCCATCTGCCAACGACATGCTCTTCCCATTTAGCACCTTTGCCTCTTACTCGAAACCAGAGTCTGAGAACTGGCTTGTTTACTCATCCCGAGAGCTGGGGACAGTTTGGGAGGTGGCAGCGGCATTTTTCTCGTAAGCACTGAGGTCTTGCTGGTAAGCTGTCTGGGCGGCTGGGTGCCATGCAGACCTGCCCCCCAGGCTGGCTTCCGGAGGCCTCTGGTTTGCAGAGAGTGTCAGTGACTCAGTGCTGTTCTGTGTGTCGCTGGCCAAGAGAGTGCAGACGGAGCACCATGCAGTAAGGGGCTAGGAGGGGCCCCGCTCACAGTATGTGAAAACACATCTCCCAGAGCACAGCTGACCTCAGACCCACCCATTCAGAAAATGCAGAAATAGCTTCCAAGGTGAAAGTGCTTTGGTGGCAGAGGGTGGACTGGCCATCAAATCAATTCAGTCTGGTAACAAAACCTCCTCTGTGGGGTGGGGTTAGGCACACTACTGCTGCTAATAGAAATAGCTGCTAATGCTTTTGGGTTTTTTTTTGTTTGTTTTTTAGATTGGCATTGTGCCAAATAGATTCAGTCCCACATTGCAGATGAGGAAACTGAGGCTCAAGAACTTAAAAGATTGGCCCCCATTCCCTGGCACATGCTGACTCTTTGTTTCCCTCCGAAAGCCTTAAAAGTTAGAAACCATTACTGCCTGCCTTTTGCAGAGGAGGTGCAAAGGTTTAGGACTTGCCTTAGGTCCCACGAAGGGACGTGGCAGAGCTGGGGTTGGACCCGGGGAGTCTGGCTCCCTACGGTGTTCCCTGTGACTCTGACCCTGGAAATGAGCCCCTTGCCACTCTGCTTGGCCCCTGTACCAAGCAGTCTACACCCACCCTCAGAGACGAATAACCTTGCCAGAAACATAGAGGCTGCATTTGTGAGATCAGTGGAGTGCTGACAAGGGAGGGGGCTGTTGGCCGGAAGAACCAGGGAGGCATTTGAGGCTGGCTATGGGCAGAGAAGAAGGCTTAGGGTGCAGAGGAGAGAGGGGCCAGACTGCACAGAAGTGTAGTGGTGGGAACGTCATGATCTCCTCGTTCCAGCTATGCCATGTTCCACCCATGTGATGCTGGGCAAGTCACTTAACCTTGGTGACTTTGCTGGCAAGTGCCTGCCATGTGAACATATACTGAGACATTAGAGAGGAATGTACTTTGGCAAAACAGTGCTTAAGGGACTGTGTTTGTCAGCTCAGGCTGCATAACAAAATACCATAGATTGGGTGGCTTAAACAACAGGAATTTTTCTCATGGTTCTGGAGGCCGGAAGGCCAAGGGTGGCAGCATGGTCTGGTTCTGGTGAGGGCTCTCTTCCTGGCTTGCAGTCAGTCACCTTTTCATTTTGCCCTCACATGAGACAGAGAGACTGACTGTTGGTGTCTCTTCTTCTAAGGGCATAATCCTATTATAAGGGCCCCGCTTTCATGACCTCATCTAACCCTAATCATCTCCAAAGGCCCCATGGCCAGATACCATCACATTGGGCATTAGGGCTTCCACATATGAACTTGCGGGCAGATGACACAGTTCAGTTCATAGCAAAGACTAGACAGGTAAAAGGTTTGATCAAGGGGACAGATCAGGAGTTGGAACTCTGCATGTACCAGGAGAGTTATTGTCTCTTCAGGGCACCTGGTCCAGTGTCACACAGTCCTTGCCCATCACTCTAGGCAGCCTTTGAGTTGAGCAATATATGCAGAGGGCCAGGCCTGTAGCTCTCACTTGGAGAAAGTGAAGAGAGAGCCTGGTCCCTGCTCGGACCCTGAGGAGTTTCTTTCTAGGTCCTAGTGGCTCTCCTTGCCTGTGAAGCTGGAAAGAATGGCAGGAGGCAGGAGGCAGACATGGTAAAATTTTTTGCGGGAAATTCAAAACATAAAATACGTAAGACAGATGAGAAGGTACCATGGACATGCTCAGGGATGCTCTGTCATGGGACGTGGCCTACATTGGGCTTTGGAAGTATGTGGAGATGTCTGTGAGTGTTCTGTGCTGGGGGCTGTGCCGTGAACTTGTCACAGCATAGGTGGGAGGACACAGAATGATCTGGAAGGTGAATTTATGGGAGGGCGAGATGGAGACTGGGCTGGAAGAGTCAGTAAATATCCAGTGAATCCTTTCCAAGCAGCAGGGGCCATGCTGGTATTCGAATGAAGGGTCTCATGAAGCCAGGCGCGTTGGACCTCCTCCGGGGTGAAAGTTTTGTGCAATTCTATGAGACGAGGACAGGTTAGGATGGAAACTTTTCTTATTGCTCGGGCTCCGCTTGCTGATCCACTTGGCATGTCTGACTCCCCCTACCCCCAGCCTCAATTCCATTTTTTATGGATAAGCAAGAATAAGTAAACTCAAATGTCTTAAAATAAATGTTTGGTTAATTCTTCCAACCCCCAAAGAGAAAGATGGCTTCCCAAACAATTAGGTATTTATTTTATCATCTCCTTTGTGGTTGCAGGCTTTTTTGTGGGTTTGGATTACTGTTTGTTTCTTGAATCTCAATTCGATGTAGTAACAAGTGCTTTTCTTTTGCCTTCTTTTTTTTTTTTTTTTTTTTTAAGCAACAAGTTATTTTGCAGTGCTTGCTTTGTGGCTGATGCTTCTTAGCAGAAGTTTTGGGGCCGAGGGTGTGATGAGCTGGCAGAAGGACAAGGAAGCAAACCGTGGTTTGTTTAGAATGTTTTCCTGTTTGTGGTTGCTGCTTTAGAAGCCGCGTGCTTGCTTGATAGGAGAGGTGTAGCTTAGCTGCATGTAATCAGAAGAAACTCTGTTGAACTGGAGAACAGAACTGGGCAAAAGGTGTAAACTCAGATCAGGTCTGAGTTTACACAGTTGCTTAATCCTTCCCTGTAGGGTAGCTTAGTTTAGAGAAAGTCACGTGTTGTTTCTCCCTAGATTTTTTTTTTTTTTTTTTTTTGTCTTTTTCATGGCCGGCACTCAGCCAGTGAGTGCACTGGCCAGTCCTATATAGGATCCGAACCCGCGGCGGGAGCGTCACTGCCTGCGCTCCCAGCGCCGCACTCTCCCAAGTGCGCCACGGGCTCGGACCTCTCCCTAGATTTTAAGTCAACGTTCAATCATGAAAAAAGCGGAGAATGGAGAAGATGGTAGCATGTTCTACACTGTTTAGGAGGGGCCACTGTATTTTATTGTAGAACCGTCAAACTAAACGTACCTTAGACCAGTCTCTAATTCCCATCAACTCCATGATGCAGGTACACAAAGGTCTTCCCATCCAATTCCATCCTGTTTAAGTATACATGCCTTTGATCTCAGAAGTCTGGGAAGTTAGTCGTATAATTTGTCAAGGTGACAGATTCTTAGGACTGTATTTTTATCTATAAAGACTATTGGTTGACCCCTTGTGCTTTCATGATAATTATCAGCATTGATGAAGCTAACCACATCTATTCTACATCCTAAATTATCACCTAATGTACAGGACTAGTGGGGTGCCTCACCAGTTTATGCCTAGGCTAGTAGAGATGCGATGTCACCATATCAGTCTGCAGCTGTAGCCTTGTAAAAGACAGGAGGTGCCTCTCTCTCTGTCTTTGGGAGGATTTGTAGATGGCACCTATGGAGCGTATAGTAAGTCTAAACACCACCTTTCCTTTTTTTTTTTTTCCCTGGCGGCTGGCCAAAGGAGATCCAAACCCTTGACCTTGGTGTTATAACACTGTGCTGAACCAACTGAGCTAACTGGCCAACCTACCTTTCCTCCCTGTGTCTGTCTCCATGTCACTGACAACTGACCAGAACTTTCACATGGATCAATGGAACTTACTTCCTATTTAAACATGTAGGGAAACAGAATTGGATTCTTGGGTATTGGAGTGGACTGTATCAAACTGGTCTTTGTCTCCTTCCACATTTTTCCTCTCTCTGTACCATCTTCTTTTGAGGACTGCATTTTAGAGTTAATAAACATGCACCCATCAGCCCACCATATCATCTCATGCAATCCTCACAGCAACCTTGCCAGGGAGGCATTTTTATTTCCATTTTGTGGCTGAGGAAACTGAGGCTCAGGGAGAGGCCATGAGACTTATGCAGATGTACTGACAGAGCGCTTTTGTTCCAAGAGCTACTGATGCTAGTCTGCATTTTAGGAGAGCCTCAGGGCATTCAGATGATCTTTGAAATTTGGGAAACCCTGTCCTGCTAATACCCATAGAGCATGGGGCCACTTCTCAGCTCTGCCCAATGCGTGGGGGCTGTTCCTAGACAAGTTGCCTCATTTCTCTGACTCAGTAACATGGCCTGAGAAATGGGAATCACATCATCAACCCCTGGAGATGGCCGTGAGCATTAAAGACGGCAGAGTGAGCAGCCACCTGTGGAGGGGGATGTTTGGCGTGATCTGGGTCTTGAGTTGAATTTTAGGTCTTAGTTGAATGAAACAGGCCCTTCCTCTGGCTCTTGATCTATCTTCCATCGAGAGACAGACAAAGAGTGAAACACCATGACTAAACAGGAAGCTGCACCTGAAAACACTGCAAACAAAGCCACCAGTTTGATGCTTTATATTTCTCTGAGAAGGTGACAGAGCCGAGCTCAGCTTCTTGGGTACCAGGTTTTGAATCCATTGAGATAGTACAAGTGCTGCCTCCCATGCCAGCACTGGGCACCATGCAGTTCAGAATTTGAGGTTTGGAGAAAAAAGCCTTGTTCTAGCCAGGTGGTGTTAAGAGCACCATCCCAGGGATCCCACCTAGATTCGAATTGCTCCCCCAAGGGTGTGACTTCAGACTCGTGGGTGACACCTGATACTTTACTAAGTGCTACTTAAATGGGTAAATGTGGATCAGGTGAAAACATCTTGGCCATTATCACACTTTGGAGCTGTTTTTTTCTAGAGTAACAACTGAGCAAAACCTGGAGTGGTGTGCTCTAACTTATCCCTGCTGTGGGGTGGGGACCCAGCACAGAGGCTGAGGCCAGGGAGGTAGTGTGGAGGTTGTTAGTTTCTGCATATTTGAGGGTAGATGCAGAGCATTTATGTAAGGGTGGGGTGTGGTCTGTGATCAAGGAGTCAGGGAACACACCAAGGTTGGCCTGAACAACTGGAAGGAAGGAATGTATGTTTCTTGTGCTGGGAACAAGTATAACAGGGTTATTTGAGGGGAGCAAGTACGGAATGGATGGTAGAGAGGATCCAGAGACTGGTTCTGGCCATGTTAAGTTTGAGATTCCCAGTGGGCAGATAGATATCTGTGTCTGAAGCTCAGGGGTGCTGGTCTGGGCTAAGAATATTAATTTGGCACAGTCAGGATATAGGTGGTATTTTAAAGCCCTGAGTAAATGATCTGACAGCGCCTTCTGTTCTTGGATTTAGAACAAGTCAATTTGTAGTGAAGACAGGGAAGTATGGTTGAGCCCTGTATCCACAGGTTTGCATCTCCAGATTCAACCAATGGCAGATTGAAAATATTCGGGGGGGAAAAAACCCAATAAAAAAATAACAGTACAACAATAAAAAATAACACAAATAAAAAACAATACAATATAAAATAATTTACATTGTAGTAGGTGTTATAAGTAATCTAGTGGTGATTTAAAGTCTACAGAGATGATTGCATAGGTTATATGCAAATACCATGCCATTTTATATCAGGAACTTGAGCACCCACAGATTTTGGTGTCTGAGGAGGGTCCTAGAATCAGTGCCCCATGGACACTGAGGGACAACTGTATGAGGGAGCTGCCTTAGGGCCACATGCACCTGGAATTTAGGAGAGTGGGCCTTTTTGCTGTAGGAGATGGCCTGAAATGCATGGTCCAAACTGTGTTTACAGCAGCATCTGAGGAGGAGAGATGCTGTTATCACCTTGCCCCAGGACTGCAGCAACCTGAACCCAACCCCAACCACCCAATTTCTGTTGGAGCCCACCCTTTGGAGGTTCAGGCCTGTTATTGCAGAACTGCTAAGAAGCTCTCCCTATTGAATGTTCTCTTGCTTGAAGATGAGATTTCAGGGAGCTCACCCCTCTCCTTGGAAGAGCATCCTAGTTTACTTGACAAAGCCAATGAGGCTCTGTCGCTCCCTGTGAGAGACTGAACCCAGAAGATACCTCCAAGTCGGACATTCAGAATGGACTCTGGCCTTACAATTTGGCCATTCAAAGGGGATGGGAAGACAAGTGTTTTGAAAGCTGTAGGAACTATACAGATGTAGAGGGATTTATTGTTTATTTAAAATTGATGAGAAAATGTGATAGAATGGCCTGTAAAATAGACTCCTAGGTCTCATTCTTTTTAAATGCCTTCATTGCTCTGATTGGGCAGGAGCTATTTTATTCACTGTTAACAGAAAAAAAAAAAAAAGGAAGAAAATGTGCTGTCTTATGAATTTACATGACCACTGATGTAGTATCACTAGTAAAAAGGAAACTGAGGCCAAATTTAGTATATAGAGAGCATGAAGGAACATTACATTAGAGTAGATCCCTCATGAAGTTCTGATTTTCTTTTGACTGTAGCAGAAGCCAGCTTTTTAGTTTTATCTCTTTAGTTGGCTGTTATTTGAAACCCATTACAAACCAGCAGCAGAGCCCTTTTGCCTCCTAAACACCCCCCCCCCAAAAAACCCCCAAATCTTGCTGATCCCCGATTCTTCTCACAAAGTCCCTCATCTCACTGATTAGTACCCTGGTGTTGGGTTAATTCTGGCACAGATGTTCAGATGTTACAGAATTTGGGCTTAAACTACAGCCAAAGGGTTCATTAAGTTCTCTCCTGGGTTCCGAGTGTCTTGAAGAGATACCCATTAAATGGATGATATTGGCATGAGTTGGAAGCATAATAGAGATCAAAGGTGATTTTTTTTTTTCTTCTCAAAAATGGTTTTGCAAATCTTTTTCAGAGCTGATAGACACACACCTTAGCTGGATACAAAACATATTATGAAACAGAATGACTGTGATCTTTGATCCGAGAAATCAAAGTGAAAGGTAACTGATATCTTCTGCTTCTCCTTTTTGTTTTCCAGCTGTGTGTTTCCTTACCTTGAATTTTTTTAGTAATAGAAAGCTTGACAACCTGGAGGCCCCTCTCTTCTTATTTTCCAACCATCCTCACAGACAACATTTCCTGTTCTTCAGGGCTTGACCCCACCACTTCTGAAGTGGACACTGCTGGGGACATTCCCTAAGATTGTCAGTCTGTGGGGCTGGATCTCAAGGTTGGGGAGGGTAGAGGCAGGGGCTGGGGCCCTGGGACTCTGCATGCTCTCCCAGGGGCCCGTCACCCTATTCCAGAGCCAGCCTGCATGGGAAAACTCAGCGACATCATGTTTCTCCAGCCTGCTCCTTTTTGGCTTTGTACATGTTGCTCTGTGTGTCAACCAATCAAGTAAGACTCTCCACCGTGGTGGGGGGTCCTGCAGTGGGGAGCCACAGGGCAGGCAGGGAGGTCAGAAAACCTAGGAAGCCATGCAGGAAGCACCCTATGCTCAGGTGATTTCCAGTCTCGATCCCCTCAGCTCAGAATTTCAACTCCTCCCAGGGACTTTCTTGTCACTTTTTGTGTGTGTGTGGCTGGCCAGTATGGGGACCTGAACCATTGAACTTGGTGTTATAACACCACACTCTAACCAACTGAGCTGAGCGGCCAGCCCCTTTGTCACTTTTGACAGCCTTAATTGGGTATTCGGTTTCTGGATTTGAAATCAGCCTCTCGTACCCAGTTGAGAGCCATGGTTTTCTCACAGAGCTCAGCGCAGCCCCTCACCTGGCTTCCAGCAGTAGATCCACCTTGATTGACTTTAGCTATTAGGCCTCCATGGAAGAGTCTGGGCACTCAGACAGAACTTCCCGTTTCAGGAGGCTCTCTGGGTATAAAGTCCATCTGGGATGTTGAGGAAGTTGTCCTGCCTTCCTGTGCCTCAGCTTCTTAGATGCTGTCTCTGTTATTTATTCCTCTCCACGTTCTAATTAGAGAAAATTAGCACTCAGTCAGCCAGGACCAGTTTTGTTGGGTTATGTGCCTCCTGCAAAAGTAGCTTCCTGACATCCCAGGCTAGGTCTGGACGTCCTCGGCAGCATCACGTTGAAGGTCCACTATGAAGGCCCAGTAACAACAGCTGTCAGCTGCCATCAGCACACCCCGAGGAGCTGACATCTCAGACCATGTTTCCCAGAGGATGGGGCTTGCTGACACATACTGACACCTCCCAGTACCAGAACTGTGTTACTCAGTTTTCTGTTGCTTATGACAGAACACCTGCAACTGAGTAATTTATAAAGAAAAAAAATATTATGTCTTAAGGTTTTGGAGGCTGGGAAGTCCGGGGTCCAGGGCACATCTGGTGAGGGCTTTCTTCCTGGTGGGGACTCTACAGTACATCATGTGGCGAGGGACGAGAAGAGCACATTTCCACATGCTTTCTTCCTTTCCTTATAAGGCCCCCTGTCTACTTCCTGATAAGCCATTAAATCATTAACCCATTAATCCGTGAATGGATTAATCCATTCATGTGGGCAGAGTCTTCATGATCCAGTCACCTCCTTTCAAATACCGTAGTCTGATTTCCCACCCTCTTACAAGGGGATCAAGCTTCAGTGAGTTTTGTGGGGAGAGTCAAACCATAGCAAGAATGAACTCTTAGTGGGGAGGGGGCATTGTTCCAGCACATTCTCCAACAGTGATTGTCCAAAGCTGTCAACAGTCAAAAGGCAAAAATAACACCAGGGGACATGTGCTGTGTTCCCAGCTATGGGTTTCGCACCCAAGGAATCAGGATGATAAAAACACAAGTAAGACATCAGCACTGAGGGTATAAGCCATGGAGGGAAGTTGTCAAAGGGCAGAGACTTTTTTAGCCTGTTTCTTGGGCCTGGGGACTCGGGCAAGCTGGCTTGCAGCTTACCCCCTGCCGCCCAGAGGTCGCAGCAGTGCCTAGCTCTGCCCAACATGGCCTCAGAGGGGATTTACTGTCACACAGCTCTTCAGACCCCACCCACCACTTTGGGCTACAGTCCCATCAGGGGTTTTCTGTTGTTTTTACCAAGCTGCTAGAGTCTGGCCCGGCCAGGCTCCTCTGGAAACCTCTTCTCTAGTGTTCCCAAGTGCCCCAGAGCACACGGATGGCTGGGAAGTTACTTAGCAAATAAAAAGCTGAGTCCTGGGAAAGCGTTGTCCTCAGATAATAAGGCTTTTCAGTTGAGACAGAAGTCACAGGGGAAGGCCAGAGGCTTTCCTCCTTAGCCCCTTTTCACCCGCTCCTGGGGAAAGCAGGCCTGGTCACTCAGGGAACAGAGTTTAGGACCCACAGTTCTCTCTCAGCCTTTGCAGCAGCTTCCCCTGGGAGCAGTTAGGACAAAAGGCAGAAGATCCCAGAGGGTACTTAGTGTGCATTCAGGCTCCTTGACCCAAGCATGGGGGTCTTGGGAGTGACTTCAGCAGGGCACTGTGGGACAGAGGAGACCGGTGGGGTCTTGAGCCCTTCTTGGCTCTCAGATTCTTTGACTTGGCCTCGAGAACATAGCCTCTCCAACTCCCATCAACGCTGGAGGAGTGTCTTTCTGGCCATGGCCTTTGGGGCTGGGCTCAGGCTCTCATGGGCACTCAGTGTAGTCTAAGCAGATTTTCGAAAACATGCTCGAGGTTTGGGAGAGAAGCAGGATGGGGCCTATCCACTCCTTTCTGTTGCTTCTTTCTCAGGGGATTAAGTTCCAAAGTCAGCAGTTAAGGGGAAAAGGCCTATGGTCAAACCCACCCTTGAAAGTCCCTAAAGTATATCTGTGTTTTCCTATGGAACCCTGAGTTGCCAGTCTTCGGCAAGCTGCAGTTGAGAACCTCTGAGCTTGGATAAAGGAAAGAAGAAGGAAGTCACCATGCAGGTGTCTGGGGCTTCAAGCAGATCAGAAAATTCCTAGGGCACAGTGGAGGCTAGCAGAAGTCAACTCCGATTTTTAGAGATTTATCACTAAATCAACCCAGCATTGTTTGTGAACGATGCTAGTAAGAAGCATTGGCTTCCATAGGTGGCCACCCCCAGAAGAAGGCAAAGAGAACACCCTGCTTTCCTGTCCTTCTCTGCCATTAGTATATACTATAGGGCTGGCAATCTACAGCTCTCAGGCCAAATCTTGCCCCCAGCCTGCTTTGGTAAATAAAGTTTTATTGGAACACATTCATGCCCATTTACTTATATTGCCTATGGCTGCTTATCTGCTACAGTGGCAGAGTTGAGTAGTTGAGAAAGAGGCCATTGAGTCCACAAAGCTGAAAATATTATGTGGCTTTTTACAGAAAAAGTTTTTTGAGCTTTGGTATATACTCCTCTTTTTATGCCTGCAGCCATTTTCATTAGAATATCTATATTCTTCTTTTTGAGTTATAATACCTCTTTATATATAAATGATCTTATATATGCTGAAAATATATATTTCTGTTTCAGAGTTTTGAAAAGTGTATAATTTTTATACAGGCGTATTTAAGATCTCTGCACATTTTCTGGTTTCAGCCTTGGTGACTGGCTTAGAAATCACCCCAAGGTTATGGACACATTTGCCATCAGTCTTTTCATCCTGGCACAGGTCTCTCAGGATGATAAAAAGTCAAGAATGCTATGGTACGCTGACCACCACTGGCCTTGATTCTGTTCTGAGAAAGTGATGCTTTCTCAGGCAGGAGCCTGCCTTAACCACTTGCCACGTGACCCTTTTCTCTGCTGTTAACTAAGCAGAGGCTTCCCCTGCCTTTCTCTGACCTCATGCAAAAGACACGGAGGATTCTGGGGACCCCAGAAGAAAGGTGACGAATACTGAACTTCATTGCAAAGTCTCTTACCACTTGTGTAGGCCATGTAGTGTATGGGTTAGTAAAATGGGCCCTGAGTTCAAATTCCAGTCCCCCTTCACCTGCTATGGCAAGTGACTTCTTGTCTGTCTCCCCATCTATAAAATGAGGATAATGATTATATTTCTAGTGTTGGTGTGAGAATTAAATAGCAGTCCCTGGCACTGTACAGTGCCCAACACATAGCCCTCACTAAATGTGAACGGCTCATATCATTTTGTAGAGAAAAAGGCTCTGGCTAAGTAACAGACCAGCAACCCACATGTCAATTGGATGACAGAGGAAAATCAGCTTCCCTAAACCAAGTGACCTAGGCTGATGTTGCAGGGTCCTTGAGATGGGCTAAGATGCATGCATTAAGCACCTGCTGTATGCATGGTGCAGGGGGGATACTTGAGAATTCAGTACTTGCTTCTGGAGGGAACGAGGGCACTGTGGCAGGAATGTGAGGCAGCTTCCAGGAAGGAGTGATGTTAGAGCAGGGACAGGAAGGGAAGTTATGATTTGAACAAGGAGTGGGGCTATTTGGGGAGCTGCATGCGGCCCAGTTTGGGAAGAGGTACAGCAGCTGGCATAGCATAGATGCTGCAAACATTTATTAGATGAAAAAATGCTGATGGTAGTGATATAGCACAGTGGCTCAAGTCAGACTTGGGGCCAATCCCAGCCCTAACAGTGACCTAAAGTTTCTTTGCCCCTTTCTAAGCTTCTGTGTTCTCATTCGTTAATCAATGTGATTGAGGATGTCTTATGTACCAAGGCCCTGCTAAGGGCTAGGGATGGGACGGGGTGGGGAGTCAGGGCATAAACAGAGCAATAGAGAGTGAATTGCCAGGGACCGATCAATGAAGGAAGGGGGGGAACCAAGCACTGCTGGACTCGGGGTGAACCCTGCAGATCCCCACTAGGGGAGGCTTTGCAGAGGAGACTGTGTCTGAGTCCTGAGTGGTGGGAGCAAGGAGGAAAGGCATCAGAAGGCGGGAAGTGTGATCTGGCCTGGGGGCAGGGCAGCAAGAGCCCAGGCACTGAGGCTGGGGTGAGTTGGGCAGAACGGAAGGAAGCCTGTGTGGTTGGAGTTCAGTGCAGGGGGGAGGGGGACAGGCAGCAGGAGGCGAGGTCACTGCAGGGGCAGGGACTGGAGTGCAGGGCCTCTAAGAGGGAAGCAGGTGGAGGATGGCCCAGAGCAGGACTTTTGGACAAGGGAGACCATAAGCACAGAGAGCGGCAGAGTGAGGAAGGTGAGACAAAGATGTAGGAGGTGACAGGGCTGAGTGGGGGACCTCTTTCCCCTAAAGTGGGAAAGATAAAGGGAGAAATATCACTGTGGGCATCATGGAATGGAGTCAAAGGACAGTGAGGTCCCCTCCACCCCAGCACTCAAGTCTGCAAAAGTGGGGCCTCCATGCAGGCAGGACAGTGAATCCGGATGAAGTGCTTGAGCAGAGACCCTCCCTGCACCCCAAGTTTTTAGCCTGACACGGCTCTACTCAGTTGCCACCACCCAATAAGCATTTGTTCTAGAACTTTCTCCATGTTCACAGCCAGGGGACCAAGCTCTGAGGTTTCAGGAGGAGAAGGTTCCCACCCAGAGAGGTTTCAGTGGGGTTTGAACTTCAGGACCACCTCGCCACCCCCAATAGCAAAAAGGTCTAAATGCATGGAATTCACTGAATTTTTCTGAAGTTAGCTTTCAGAAAACAGGAGCATTTTCATCCAAAGGGAAGAAAGAACCACTCTGCCAGCTTGAAAAGTTTCCCAACCTCCCCTTCCCTAACCCGGCCCCAGCCTCAGCTCCAGCTCCTGTGTTCTGAGAAGGAAACGACCCTTTGTAGAGGGCCGTGGTGCCAACATCTCTGCCTCCCAGCTATTTTTAGAAAGCTGAGGCTGTGGAAAGTTTCCATGAAGGATCGACTCCTCTCGTTTCCTAGGTTGAGAAAACAGGAAACCCTTCAGAATCCGGGCTTTGAAAAGCTTGGCATGAGGCTGCCCGGACCCCACCTCCCCCTGGCATTCTGCTCTCACTACATCTGCCATCAGCGTATCAGGCCCTGGCAGGGTTCATGGAGGGGTGGGGGTTGAGGGCTGACATGCTGCATTCAGTTTCTGGTTTAAGGACTCCGGGAGTCAGCTGGTACTGGGATACAGTTAGTGCCTAATTAATGGTGGTTAGCTGAATATGGATATGAAATATGAATTCATCCAAAGTTCCTCTTAATGAATCTATTTCCACACTTTGGAAATGTTTGTTATTTTCATGCATACATTCTCATCCATTAACATACATGTACCCTAATTCACACATATATACCTAATACATATATACTATTCTAAAAACCAGCACCTGCTAGGTAATATTTTTAGACACAATCTACAGATGGGAAAACTGAGGCATAGAACGGTTATGTCACTGAGGCAAGGCTCACCCAGCAAGGAAGCAGCAGAGGTGGGATCTTGACCCTGACTGTCTGGTTCTAGAACGTGAACTCTCCACCTCCCCTTGCACATGCTTTTAGCATGCATCTGAAGCACAGTGAGCTGTTCCTTACTTTCTGGCACAAAACAAAGCCTATTGCTGGAAAGCAGTGAGTTCAGAGTCTGACCTGAAGCATTGAGAGGGTTACTAACCATCACAGCTAACAGCTACTGCACACCGTTCACCAGGTACTGTGCTAGGTGCCGTGATGTGCATTAATGCTTAGCAGCCTTACAACAGCCCTCAAAGGTATGCACTATTATGATTCCCACTTTACAGAAGAGGAAACTGAGGCACAGAGAGGTGAAGTCACACAGCCAGTCACCAAGGGGGCTGAGAGTCAAACCTGCCTTATTCAGCTCTTTACAGCTGTTTGTATTCCCTGCCCCTGTTATCATGGAGGTCACAGACTCATCCACACAGGGGTTTTTCAGAGAAAAGCACCCTGGATCTAAGAAGGCCCAGCATGAACGCGGAGAGACTTTGGGCAACTTTCTTAACATTTAGCCATCATTGCCAATTTTCCATCTCTATAACTTCAGGATAAAGCTAAGATGAAAAAACCAAGTCTGAGGAGGTTGTGGGAAGAATTCAGTATCAGAACAAGGAAAGGGGAGATTAGCCTGCCTTTGATGGGACCCCCAGTGGGATCTACCCCCTCTTCTCTTCCACCCCAGGACCAGTCAACACAATCTAACTGGAAAACATAAGGTTTACACATACCTTAGAGAAGATGTACACCTTGTGTCGTGTGGGCTGCCACTGATATCAACTTATTTCCAAGGTCAAAGGAAGTCTTTTTGCAAGGTCCACTGTTCTTACATCTCACTGCCCTGATTCCACTAACTCTAGTACCTTAGATAAGTCACACAAATGGGAGAAGGGAGCTTGCTTCTTGATGCAAGTGGCTGGCACTGCACTCTTGGTTTCCTGCACATACACTTCTAGCATGGGGGCTGGTGATTGAACTTTCCAGAGCCCCTCTGAGGACGCTTTCTACTGCTGAAGACCCACAACATGGTTTCTCACCAGTGGGAGAAAGAATTCCTAGTTGTGATGAAAGAAATAGAAATTATGTTTAAATTCATGGTAGTTAGTTTCCACCTGCTCTCTTTTTAAGGGCCTCTCTTTTGAGAAGGAAGAACTATGTTTTATCAGACTTAATCACATAATAGATACTTTCTGGGTGTCATAATAATAGAAGTAGTTCAGTACACAATAGAGAGCCTCATGTGCGCTACATAAAATACAGGAGAGAAAGTTACTTAAAGCATGCTCCTTGGCCCAAATCCATTTCTGCCACAAAGATTTTGAAAAGTTACCACTTTGAGCAATTTTCGGTAACAGATCTGCAGCACAAAATATTACTGTCCAGAAAAAAACAAAACAAAACAAAAAAAACCTCATGACATAGGAAGACATTTCTAATGTTAAAAATGGTCAAATGTATGATCACAAGCAACAAAAAATGTATTTTTAAAAGTAGCCTGCCTGAGGCTCTAGAATGCTAACGTGATGCATGTTTGTGGTGACCTCTCACCCGCCCCATTCTCTCTCCCCCTTTCTCTTTTCTTTTGTAGTTAATGAAATTATCAGGAAGGAGTTTTCAGGACCTCCTGCCAGAAATCAGACGTAGAAGAAGACATTATAGCAAGACATCCTCCATAGCTGACCCCTCGGAGCCCTCTGCTGGGCCCACCTCTGTCTCCTTAACTGTTCATCTCCTGGCCCAGAGTCCACCCGTGGAGCAGTGTCTGGGCACAAAGCTGACTGTTGATTCAGGAGCTCGTCACCTCTCTGTGTAAACACCAGAAGAGAACACTCTTCCTTTTAATTTGTGTTTTAAATCCCCAAGAGCATCCCAGTTGATCTTAATGGTGTTCCATCCAAATATTAAGTGCCTGCTGACCAAAACCACCTTCTGAACAAGACAGGACGCTGGAACTCACCTGAGAACGGAGTGACTGGAGCTTGGGGGGACATGCTGGGGTGGGTCCAGAAGATGTGGGCACTGTGGTTAAACCCCAGCCCTGCATTCATTTTCCAGGTCACAGATACAGCTCCTGTACCTGTTGAATGAAAGGAGCTCTCAGAGCAGCCAGAGGAACGTGACCCAGGAGTCCGGCTTACAGGCTGAAGAAACCCAAAACCTTCTTGCTAGAGACAGAAACAGACTTCTCATCCTTAGCATTCACCTGGTCCATGCCGCAACTGGGCCACTGATAAAGTTTTATTTCTGAATTTTCTCATTCCAAAACAACACTGTCTTGCCCAGACAAAGTCACCTGTTAAGACTTCTCAGTGTTATGACATGTGTACATGTTTGCTCTTTTACTTTGCTTTAAAAAGCTGGCCAAGGCTAGAGGTCAAGCCCTCTTGGCCAGCTGCTCTTTAATCCCTGCGGCAGGCAGTCGGCACTGATGCTGAGTTTCCATAGATGGGGGAGGTGACCTGGGCCACCGAGAGCGAGCACCCATCTGCTGCAGCCCTACTGCTTTTCTTCCTAACTGCCCGAGTGCTTTCCCATAAGTAGTTAAGGATCTCAAGCATGTGCGTGGAATTTTGAAGAGCAGTGGCAGAAAGCCATAAAAAAAAAAAAAAAAAAAAGAGTGCAGGTGTTTTTGTTAGTAAAATGGCTAAGTGCTTCTGTAGGTAGGTTTCTACCAAGATAAAGGCTGAATTCCTTCTCTGCCCCAAACTCAAAGTGGGATAGTAAAGCTCAGGATTTGGCCCCAAAGTTCATTGGTTATTTTTAGCTGAACCTATTTAAAGCCCCCCTGAGCCCTAGAGTGCTGGCCCCAAAGACCTCTCTGCATTAGTGGGCACGCACTAATAGAGGCAGATCCACACAAGTGCCTCCCTTAGTGTGAATGAGCTCTGCTCAGACCAGTCGTATGTTAAATGTGATATTCCCCCCAATTGTCTGTCTCCCCAGAGCACACCCATACTCCTAACTAGTCTTCCTCCATTGGTGTAATTTTTGCAAGCAGATGCCTCAAAGTTTTTGGCAGGTGAGTTTTTATCACCCAGATGAGTTTCTGTTTGCATTTATTGCAGACATCCCAGGACAAGCTAGGGATTTATTTTCAGCCATTCGATTATTTCTCCAGTAACCAACAACAAAGTGAAAATATTCTTAGCATTCTTCAAAGACTATGCATAGGGTGATTTCTTAGTCCAGTCTGATAGGTAGAAGGCCTTAGAGGAAGGTCACAGCTGTTAAATGCCCACAGTGAGTCTTCTGACTCCTGGCTTTCTTGTCAAAGTGACCTAGAGGTAAAACCTTCCTGAGAGCTGGGCCAGGTGAATGTGGCACTCCAGACAGAAGACAAAATGCCCAGGTTCAGGCCTTTGCACCCTCTTGTATGTACTCTTTGGGTAACTTCTAGCATTCATTTTCTCCAAACAGCAGGAGGCCTATCCTCTACCCACCTCAAGCACAGAGTTTAGCAAAATTCTCTTTTAAACAAACAGAATACCAGTAAGAGGCTGACCGCTACTGCAGAGTTTCTGGGATGCTAAAATACTTCCTTATTAACAAAGCAAGTTCCTTACACTAGCAGCTTTACTTAAAGAATTTTCTCTCCAGCAATATTGACTTCACTGGGAAAGAGTTGAAAGTGAGCGATTTGTTCTCACTTGACCTGGCCAGGAGCCATTTTTTGCACATGAGGGAATTTGGCCTTTCCTCGGTTATCTGAATGTTTTTCCCAAGTGCCTTCCTGCTATTATAGCAAAGTAGCTCAGCTTCATTGTCCAGGGGGTGAAAAAGGACTAACTCCATCAATCTTCTAACCATGTTAGCGAAAAGAGCCTCCTGGTAGCTTAAATATACATATATGCAGGTACGTATATATGTACCTGTATGTGTGTGTGTGTGTGTGTGCATGCGTGCACGTGTGTGTGTATAATACACACACAAACCCCCTTCTTTTTCTAAAACATCTTAGCTGGATATTATAGGAAGCACTTTCATAAACTACCAAATAGCAAAGGAAAGAGAAAAGCATTAGATTTGAGACATAAACAGGCAAGAGAAAGTGTATTAGGAACCGATAGCTATCAAGAAAGTGTTGTCAGTTACAAATGCCAGGAGGAAATTTTGCCAAGAGTACTAGCTTATGAAATATTTTCAGTATGGGAAGAGGCAATAAGATCCTCTAAGAGAATGAGAAAGGAAGGGTGTCTAAATGGTCACGGTGGGTGTGTTTCATGTGTGTTAGAAGGATCTCGGTTAAGTCAAGGTTTGCACTTGCTACATCCAAGTTATTGTAAATATGTAGCCCTCTGACAGATCTACCATGTTGCCAAATGTATATTTCCAAAGTTTGCAAGTCTTCCTGTATTGTACAAAAATACTGCTGCTTGATAATATATATAGCAATCCAAATTAGTATGTTATTAAATTTTATTTTCTTATCTGTATTTTTATGCTTATTATCTGTCCTCAAAATATTGCACCCCTGTTGGAATTAGAAAATATTTATAAATGGTCAGAAATCTTTTTAAGTGTCTCTTTTTACATATTTTTTTTTTCCTTAAGAGAAATGATGTATTCTTGAAAAATTTGTTAATCATTCCAGGAAACAAACAAAAAACAAAACAGAGCTGGTCAGTCACGAATCTAGAAGAAAGCATCTCAGGGCTGGGTGGTTAGCTCAGTTGGTCAGAGCGTGGTGTTATAACACCAAGGTCAAGGGTTCAGATCCCCGTACTGGCCAGCCACCAAAAAAAGAAGCAAGCATCTCAGGAGAAAGGGGGGAGGATATCTTTGTAGGAGAAGGAACCACCTTTTCTTGCTTGAGAATGTTGACTCTCTTCAGCCCTGAGCCTGGATCTTGTCACTGAGGAGAACTGTACTGTAAAGTGTCTAGATCCCCTCCCCTCCCCCACAACAAGTGATCTAGTAGGCAATTTTGGTTACAACAATGACAAAACCCAGCCTGTGTTGTAATGGGATTTTAAAAGAGTTCATATTCATGGAACCCTACATGCGGGCTAATATTTACAGAGCTAACCTACTCTAAATCCTGCATAGACATAGCCAAGGATGAATTGAGTCGATTCCTTTTAAGAACCAGGAAGCACTGATATTGAATTTTTTGTTTACATCCAGTAGCCAAGACATCTATCTTAGCAAGCCAGCCTTGGGCCAGGGCAGGTGGTGTCACATCTAGGTGGATCAGAAGCTGATGTGTTCTAATTGTCCCTGTGGAATAAAGTTAGGCTGAATTTATTTCATGTCAAAAAAAAAAAACCAAAAAACTTTTCAAGTGCTTTCTATTGATAAGAATTGGAAGAATGTCAGGGTCCACTTAACAACTGTGTTCATTTCATGTTTACAAGAGGCACAAGGGTTGTGACGTTCTTGACAAGCTGGGGTAACCTTTCCTGAACTCATTTTCTGGAGGGACAGCCCTTCAGCAAGGGCTCCCCGCATCTTAACCTTGGGTCTCCCAAGCTTAGGGCTTGGGTGTTAAATTTCATGGAAGCAAACCAGCCAATTACACAGCAAGTGTTCTCCTACATTCCAACTAAATACTAAAGAAAAAGCATCCCATAAAACTGATCGCAAACATCAATTTCCCTCAGCTTTCACAAATATTTTGAGTTATAGCCAACATCACCATCTTAACTCAGTTTGTTTAAAAACAAACTTTTCTGTTGATTGGTGAGAGAGATGTTCCCTGAGCAAGCCCCCCAAGTCAAAATGAGTTGGGGTCCTCGGAGCTGGAAGTGAAAGAGTTAACACTGCCTTTATGCAGTTGTTGGCAGACTAGACTAAACTCCCTCCAAGTTCAGGGTTTGGATGGAATGGACACAGATGATGTCGCTTCCACTAGAGCAGGTGCTTAAGCATTCTGATCGGCCTGAGCAGACAAAGGCTGTGGTTAATGGGACCACAGCTTAGCTAACATCCTGGGCACCTCAAAGAACCTCACTCGCCCCTGTTGCCTCTATAGCCCTTAGAGGGGAGAAAATGTTGACAGTGTCCTAATACAATTCTCCAAGAAGTAGAAGTCTCTCCAACAGGGTGGTGCTGTAAGGCTTTGAAAAATCCTGACTGTTAAAGGCATTTGAATACATCACATTCCTATGCAAAACATTTTTAATCTCCAGTTTAATGTAGTTTATTTTTGCTATATGTAAAGTATTTTTATACAGCTTGTATCATGATAGTTTAGCAATAAAACAGTTGAAAGCAACAGCTACTTTGGTGTATCTTTACTTTTCTAGAGAGGCTGCTCAAATGTCTCCTTTACATTTGGGGTTCATAAGCAAGGAACATTTTTGTGTGCATATACTATGTGTACATGTACTCCTCACCTCGGCCCTAGGAGGTAGGTACTACCCCATTTTACATGCAACATTGGGGCTCAGAAGTTACTTACCCGAGGTGACAGAGCCATGAGGTCCACCTGGACTTGTCTGATTCTCTCCAGCACAGAGCTCTGCTGTAGTCTATGTCTCTAGATCTCTTTTGAGGTAGCATCCAGGTAAAGGAGATTTATGATCTCTTTAGACCAGCTTTCAGAGGGTATTCTGAAAGCTTACTTTCAGGTATGTAAAAGCTTCCCAGAGCATTTACAGCCAACTGGGCTAAGCTGGTCACTTGGAAGGCAAATCAATCCTCTTTGAGCATCTTGCAAAATTCCAAGGTTTTAAAAAAAACAACCAAAAACCAACAACACCTTTTACCATCAAACCCACAAACAGAATTAGATATTGTAAGTACTAGAACTTTCCAGCTGGCTTTTTCCTTAAAACAGCTTTTTTCCTTCACCCTATAGCTAAAGCACTCAAGAGGTTTGGAAATAACTGCTGTTTTTTAGGTCTTAATATTGTTCAAACTTCCTCCTGTCCTTCAGTGCTACCCTCAGACCCCAGGGAAATAGGGTCCCTGCACTTCAGGGACCGCCTTCACCCCACCACAGCCCTGGGCTTGGAAAGCCTTCCTGGGAATTTTCTAGATGCCATCTAGTGCCTGGAACCAGCAGTACCATATGGGCAGGTATCCCCAGCCTAGGTCTGGCTGCTGGAAGAACCTACCTTGACATGTTTTAGTTCCCCTCTGGTGGCTGGGACCATCTGGTCCCCATTTCTCTCCTTCAGATTCCCTAAAGAGCTCCAGAACTCACACCTACAGGGTCCGGGCCACTTTCCAGAAGAGCATCCTGGTGAACAGACTGCTCCTGATGGCTGGTGGAGTATTTTTTAATTTTTGTGGGATCATGTGAGGTTGGACCACCAGAAACGTGCTAACACACTGATTTGGGAATGACTCAAATTGCTTATGTGGTCAGGAGCCCCACTAAAAAATATCTGCCTGGGGCCACACACCCTAGGAGCAACTCTGCCCCCTTAAGATGGTTGCTACAGCAGCTGTGCGCAACTATTTTTCTCTAACTCACTTTCTAAAAACCTCATACTTCTCCTGAATAGAAAATCAGAATAATCTTAAGGAGAAGACAGGATAAAACTATAGTCATTTTTAAAAAAATAAGTCTGTGTTCCACATTGGTATGTGTAACATAATTGGTAATCAAATTTGACCTCTGCTTCAGTTCCCCCAGATGTAAAATGAGGACAACAGTCCCCATCTCACACATATTGAGTGCCTAATAAATATTAGTTATTGATCCAATATCCCATCATTTAACAAAGAGATTTTAGATTTGCCCAAGGCTCATTATTGACCCTTGAGCTCATATTGGGACCTCACTTTCCCCAAATCTGGAAAACATTCAGAGCTCCAATAATGGAATTTGAATTCCTCTACCTAGATCATTAAAGCCAGAAAGCTAAGTTTATCCAATTGTCGAGTCCCAGAAGAAATTTACTCTGGGGCATCTTTACCAGGAGTTTGCAAATCTGAAAATATTCCTTGCTACATGCAACAGCAAGAATTTATATTAAGGAGTAGAAATAGAATGCTGGTTTTAGTAACAAGTGGGAAATTAAGAATAATGACTTAAAGTAGAAAACAAAAAGTGCCAACCCCTATACAGCCTCATCAATTTCATAAATTGGCAGATAACTAATTTTCTGGCAGGACCAGGTTGAGTATGAAACAAAGCTGAGGATGGTAGGCACAGAGCCACAGGGCCTTTAAGAAGTGAAAGCAAAGTTGTTTCTTTTGTTTGAGGAGCCCCAGTAGCTGTGATAAGATATATGGGGACATGTTTGCTGTAAGCCTCATGACATTTGTGGTGCAATGATGAACGAGATTGGACCAAACTTTCTCTGAAAAGGACTTCTCTTGCTAAACCATCTCTTCTTCCTCTTTCTTGGTAAAATTCAGAAGCTGAGCTTGGTAAATGGCCCGATGTAGAGTTATCCCCCACCTCTGCCCTATACTTGTCCCTCTCCCCTCTCCAGGAATTCATGATTTACTAAAAAATCTCAAGCTCTGAAACTCGGCACTGGACTCAAGACACGAAGTACAACGACAATCTGATCTGCTTCCCAAAGGCTGTACTTTTTACATCAGTGGTCCTTAACTTTTATTTTTTAGGGAGGAGTGGGAGACCACATCCTTCTATGAGATGCTAACAGAACTTTTCCAAAACACATTGCCCACAGTTTCTGCTGGTTCTCAAAGTATCAGAGGACATCTAAGGAGTTCTGATTAAGACCCCTCTCCTCTTAATGCCATCGGGGCAGTCCTTGAGGAAAACGCATTTGAAGTGCAATCTTGGCACAGGTTTTCCATACACCCTCACATATGCACCCTCCGTATATGTGACTGTCTGTGTGACCTCCCCATTTTGATAGGCATTAGGCATTTCTAGTTCAACATGCCCCCAAATTTTCTGATTCCCATTCTCCCCTCCCTCCACCCACCCCTACTCTATCTTCCCCATCAACTTACAGCAACACCATTGAACAGTTGCTTAGTCAACAACCTGGGAGTAACCCTGGATCACTCACTGTCCCCATTCCCCACACATCAGCAAGTCCTGGTGGGTCCTTTTCTGTTATCCATCCCACCTCCTTGCCACATGCCCACGGAGACACCTGCATCTTCTGCAGGGATAACAGAGTGGCCCTTTGCTCAGCTGGTGCACTCCAGCCCTCCCTGAAGCCAGACTGAACTTAAAGAACCTCGATTCCATCATGTCCCTGTTAAAGCCCTCCAGTGACTTCCCTTTGCATTTAGAGTCATCTGGATTCTGGGCAAGAGGCTTAGTGAGCTTCCCTGCCTACCACCCCTCCAGACTCACCTCGGCCACACAGCTTCTCTTCTGTCCCTTGCCCAGACCACGCCATCTCCCACCTCCATCTCTGACTCCAGAGTAGCGTGGCCCTGGCCCTGCCTCTTTCTTCAGCTCTCCAATCAAACGTCCCATCCTCAGAGCACTTCCCTGACGCCCAGGTGTCACGTGGGCCCTACCCCCACTCCCTGCCCATACATACACTCATCACAGCGAGGACAAAGTGTTCCTGTTTGGATAACTGTTGCTTGTTTACTGTCTGTCTCTCACACCTGTAAATTCCACAAAGACAAGGATGGGTTTGTTTTTGTTCAATGCCATGTCCCAGACCCTGGCATGCAGTTGGTCACTGGGTGCAGAAGGAACAGACATGCCTCACTTTCATATACACGAGCTGCAGTGAGAACAATGGATTCATCTGGAATGTATAGAAAATTAACCGTTTTCTAATACTTAACACATTTTTAAAAACCAAACTGACTCAAAGGAGACCTTTCTTCCATACCATACGGTTCAGTTGATTGGTTTCTAACTACGCATCAGTGCATTGCAGCGTGTCTTCTAGAAAGAGCCAGCACCCTCTGCTGCAGAGAGTGATGGAGACCATACTCCCCAGAGCCTGCCGCCTGCCGCCTGCCAGCCGTCCTCTGCCTCTGGCAGCCTGCAGCCACCTGTGGCCCTCGTGCCTGTAAAATGCTCGCTGCTGTGGCTCAACAGCTCCTGGGGGACAGGTAAGAGAAGGGCGGTCGGCCAGCTGCCGTTTACAAGCCACATGTGAAACTTGACTTCTCTGGGGAGCCTGCTTGACAAGGTGAATAATGGGATTGTTTGCAGTGGAGCGAGGTGCGACCAGAGCCTGCTGCTGGCTGTGTTAGACGGTGCTGACGTGCTCTGGCTCGGCTCCCCTCCACCTGGCCCTGCCAGCTACACCTGCAGCCGCACAGCCCGGGAACCCGGGCTCTCATTTATCCTCCACATGGGGCCAATAACCAGGGGCACCCTCTGTGCGCTGCCGGAGTCTCCCACACAGGACCTGACCCCTAGCCTGGGCTCCAGGACCCAGAGGCATCAGGGTGGAAAGTCTTGCTAAAATTGACCCCACGGACACATCCCCTGGCCCCATAGAGACCGGAACTGCCCAGGGTAGGTTCAGGCCTCCCTTGAGAGTTGGGAAGGTAGGGGGCCAGACCCCATCACTTCCATCTCCCAAGGCTCAGGGCCTCCCCCTTTATCCCTGTTTTATCTCTTTTGCCCTTTGTCCCTGTTTGTCAGACTCTCAAGTCACCCTTTCCGTCCCGCTGTAACCCCCATGAGGCTCTGAAACCCCGCTTTCTGCCCCTCATTCCCAGTGCTGCTTCCTGTCCTCTGCATCTCACAGCCTGTCATAAACAAAACCCTCACATCCTCCATCTTCCCTCCCAAAGTTATTCTGTAACTGAAACCCACCACGCTCCTGAGGCCCCTGCTTCCCTTGCAGACCTCTGCCACAATGATCACAAACTTAGTGTCTTAAAGCCCCACAAGTTCACTATCTTCCAGTTCTGGAGGTCACAAGTTCAAAGTGGCTCACACAGGACTAAAATCAAGGTGTTGGTAGGGCTGCGCTGCTCCTGGAGGCCCTCAGGGAGGATCCACTTCCATTTTTGGAAATAAACAGGGCCACCTGCCTTCTGTCATCTCCCAAGCCAGCAATCCCGTCACTCTGACCCCTGCTCCCAGCCTCACTTCTCCTGCTCTCATAGATTCTCCTGCCGCCTTCTTCAGCTTAGAAGGCCCCTGTGATTACATCGGAGGGCACGCTCTTCGTCTCACCTGTGGTTAGTAATCACACCTGCAACGTCCCTGTTGCTGTGTAAAGTGACATGTCCACAGGTTCCAGGGATATGGGTGGGGGCCCTTATCCTGCCTGCCACACCCTCCTTGGAGGTGGCCGCTTGTCCCACCTGGCCCTGAGGAGTGGGTGTCTTGCTTGCTCCTTTCTGGCACCTTCAGACTGTTTTCCCTGGGCCATTGTCCTCATTTCTTGGTGACTTTAGCTCCTCAGTCAGGGCACTTTCTTCCATTCCACTCCTGCCTTAGTTTTTGGCAATTTTATCATTCACTGGAGGATCCCTCCCACATCCCAACTTCTGTTTATTAAATTCTTCTCATGCTGAGATTTTTGTCTTCCTACTTCAGCCATCATAACCTAGGCCAGGGGCTCTCAAATCTCAGGGTGCATCAGAATCCCCTGGTGCTTGCTAAAACACAGGTCACTGGCCCCCACCCCCAAGGTTCTAGTGCAGTAGCTCTGGGGCAGGGCCAGAGAATCTGCATTTCTGACAAGGTCCCAGGTGATGCTGATGCTGCAGGTCCTGAACACTGTGAATCATTGCACTAGACCTTGAGAGGACAAATTCCTGCCCCCTGCCATCTTCACAGTCTGAAGCACCCCACTCTCTGACAGTCTTCTAGCTCCTTAGCACCTGACTCCCATAACCCTACAGCCCACCCGAGACCTATAATCCTTTGACCCTGCAACATTTCACTGCGGCCATTCCCTTGTGTGCTCTCTTCTCCCCTTTCTCAGCTAAATCCCATGGTCAGGCATGTCATCTCGCCCCAGCCGGTTACATCCAATGCCATTTCCTCTTGGCCCGCAGCCCTGCAGCTAGCTGGCTGTGGCTACAGATACACAAAAATGCACTTTCCAGCCATGACCACTGATAGAGTTTGAATGTGTTGTCCCCACCAAAACTCATGTGGAAATCTGATCCCCAGTGTGACAGTGTTGGAAAGCGATTGAGTCATGGGGGCTGATCCCTCATGAATGGATTAATGCTCTCCCTGGGGGTGGGGGTAGTGAGTGAGTTCTCACTCTATTAGTTCCCACAAGAGCTGATTGTTTAAAGGACCCGGGCACCTCCTCTCTCTCTCTTGCTTCCTCTCTCCATGTGATCTGCTTGCACGGGCTGCCTGCCGCTTTCCACCATGAGTAGAAGCAGCCTGAGGCCCGTGCCAGATACAACTGTCCCAGAATCGTAAGCCAAATACACCTCTGTTCTTTATAAATTACCCAGTCTCAGGTAATTCTGTTATAGCAACACAAAATGGACTAATACAACCACCAAGGACCCATGGCCTGCTGTCGCTGTCTGAAAGCCAGGCTCTGTTTCCCTTTGTCTGGCCACTCTCACCTCTTCTGGATGACCTTGTCATACCTCCTCCACTTTCCTTAAATTCCCAGCACCTCCTCCATCACCCTCACTCTTCCCTGATGACCTGGCTTCCAACCTGCTGAGTGCTCCTACCACCGTGTCTGCCCCATCAGCAGCAGGGCCCTTCTGCTCTGCTTTGCCCCCCAACACTCTAAATAACTGCTCCTATCTCAGGCCACCCCCATCCCCTGTCACCTCAAGACAGTGCTCAAGCATTCACTCTCAGAATACAAGCATGCGGTATTTCTCCTACCTTAATGAATGGCTTGCCCTACAACCCTCTCCAGCCACTGCCTTAGTCCTGCTCTCCGTCGAAGTTGAACTCCGAGCACTGTCTATATCTGCATTCTCCAATGCCCTGGCCTGCACACTCTCTGCACTCACTCCTGTCAGCTTTCACTGCTCCCCACACCCTCTGATGCCATCTTGTCAAGATTCCCAGTGGTTGTTAAATCCAATGGCCAATTATCCACTGTCACCTCCCTTGATCAATCAATCAGCAGTGTCAGTGAGTAGGTCACTCCTGCTCTTGCCATATGCTTCTGCCACGCCCCTGGTGCTCCTCCTGTCCTCACTTTCTGTGGCTGGCTCCTCCTCATCTCGTGGTTTTAAATTCCATCTATGTGCATAGAACTCCCAAATTTATGTCACTTGCCTGGATCCATCATCCCCTGAATTCCAGATGCAATTGTCCACCTGTGTATTCAACACACTCCATTCCATCCATCCCCCACACACTACTGAGCTGCTGTTTTGTGTGGGTACTGTTCAGGACCCTCGGGCCACATCAGTGAGAGACACAGAGTAAGCAAGGTCTTCATTCATATGAAGCTGACATCCCAGCAGGGAGCAGGGTGAGGGTGAAAGAGATCTTGAACTGTTCATGTTCCAACCTGAACTCCTGCATTTCCCTTCCCCAGAGCCATTCCAGCCCAGAATTTGTCATTTCAGCTCATGGGAATGCCATCGCTCCAGTTATTCAGGCTAAAAACTCAGCACTAGCCCCGGCTCTTCCTTTTCTCGCCCTCCACCTTCAATCGGTCCGGAAATCCTGTTGGCTCCACCTTCCAATTATATCCAAAATGTGACCCCGTCTCATCACCGCCTCCTGCTGGGACTGGTGCAGTAGTCTCTCAGCTGGCCTCCCTGCCTTCTCCCTTTTGCCTGTTCTCATCCCAGAGTGATCCTGCTAAATCTTAGATCAAGTCACTTTTCTGCTCAAGACCTTCAGTATAAAAGCCAAAGACTTTAAATGGCCTCCAAAGCCCTACACGCCCCCCTCCCTTCTGACCTCACCTCCTGGAACCCCCACCTCTCTCCCTCTGCTTCAGCCCCCGGTCTCCTCGCTTTCCCAAGCACACCACACACGCCTCTACCTCAGGACTTCACCTAGCTGTTCCTTCCAACCAAATGTCTCTTCCCTTAGACAGAACAGCTCTTGATTTCAGCAGAGACATTTCTGAGTGCCCCAACCCTAACAACAGACCCACTGTGCCCTTCTTTGCTACCTGAACCCAAACAGATGCCTCACCCACTCTGTAAAACCCACGTGCATTTTTTTGGTAAATGTCCTTCGGTTACATCCCCAATGGCATGCCATGAGGTGGGAATGGTCCACCTGGGTGCTGGCAGTCAGGGGGTGCATTTCTGTACAGAATTTTAAAACAGTAATTAAAAATTGACTTGCACTGTCAATTTTAGACGATGTCAGCAGTAAAATACTCCTCCCCACCAGGACGAACCATGTCCTCCATCCCACCCCTCCTGAACACCACCTTCTATGCCTTCTATATTCATTTCACAAACATTTACTGAAGGCCTACTACGTGCCCAGCACTGGTGTAGACACAGGGTCTAATACAGAGAAGAAAACAAGGAGAGTCCCTGAGCCGGAGGATCTAGCTCAGCCGTGTGCAGATTCCTGGCCCACAGGAATGAAGACATAATCAATGTGTATTGCTTTAAGCTGCTAAGTGTTGAGGTCATTTGTTATAAAGCGATGAATAACTAACATACACAGAGAGGTCAAGTGCTCATCCTGAGGTCACACAGCTTGTTGAGGGGGTGGGCATCAAGATTAAAGCCCAGTCTGTCCCCCAGAGCTTGTCCCTTTTATCTCAAAACATAGCACCCTTCAGAATCTTCTGTGTGTTGTGACTGACATTTCCACAAAGCAGAGGGACACTCAGTAAACCCCACTCAGACCAGGCATATGGTGGCCACTCGGCCTTTGATGGACCAGCACATCTGCCTCCTCACTGGTCTGTCCTCCCTACTCCTCTCCCACCCATTGTCCACTGGCTCTGAAGCTCAGGTCAGACACTGTCACTCTGAGATTTAAAGCCCTCCAATGACCTCCTTCACATGGCTCTCGGGGTGTCCCGTGACCTGGCCCTGCCAACCCTGCACTACCTGGAGCTCATGCTCATGTGTCCATAGCACATAGGCCCGGCAGAGGAGCAACCAGCCTGCTCCAAGTCCACGGACTTCCCCACAGCCAGGCCTTTCCTCTGCTCAAGAAGGACCATCTCGCCTCTGCTGAGGGCTCTGGGAGGCCTCCCCCTGCCCCTTGGGCACCTTGGTTAACCCTCTCCTTTATCTTCACCCTCCCTCTCCTGGCTCACAACCAGCAGGGTTCAAGCACGCTGGTGAGCCCTGTCTAAATAAGCCAGAAATGAAAATAGAAGTCATCCACCGACCCCATGTCTGCATCCCCACAGGCCTGGCTCTCCCAGCCCTCCCAGCCAGGGGCCAGAAGGAGTTGTCAGCACGTCCTGTCCCCTCTGCTTCTCCTTCTGCTCACTCCTCCACCACTGTTGTGTGGCTTCTGCCCTCCACGTTGCTGAATCAGAGACTTCTTGTTTCTTCTCTGCCTGGACCCACGGCAACCACCACGGGATTCTATCCACATCTTGAAACTATCCCTTTACTCTCGGTTTTTAGGACACCCAGGCTACCGGCTCTCCCCTGCTTCCTCCGTGGTCCTGTCTTTCTGTACTGCTAAAACGGGGGCTCCCCAGGCTCAACCCCAGATCATCCCATCTGCTCATCCACGGGCGGCCCGTGGCTTTGATTCCCATCCCAAGAATAATAACACCCACGTTTGTTTGCTCCGGCTCCAATCCTCACTCACCCACCCATGTCCCACGTGGATGGATCTTAGGCCCTTTATGCTCATGATAACCAGAAAGGAATTCATCCTCTCCCCCCACCCCCAGACCTGCAAAATGTTGTCTCCTGTGAACCCCTCTCAGACATGACATCACCATCTACCTGGCTGCCAAACCTAGAATCCCAGGATTCAGCCCCATATGGCTAACTGGCCACTCCTTGTGGATTCACCTCCCAGGCTTCCTGTGAGTTCCCCAAGCACAGTGTTTCCTAACTGGAGATTTTGTCTCTCCCCACCTCCTGCCCAGGGGACATCTGGCAATTTCTGGAGGCATTGTGGTTGTCACAACTGGGGGAGTGGGTGCTACAGACATCTAGCAGGTAGAGGCCACGCTGCTGCTAAGCATCCTACATTCACAGGACAGTCCCTCGGCAGAGAATCATCCAGGCCCAAATGTCAATAGTACCGAGGTTCACATTTTGTCTCTAGCCCAGGCTGTGGTCACATTTTCCTCATTATTGTACCCACTCTCCAGCAGGTCTCCCCAACTTCATACCATCCCCCTCAAATTCATCCTGTGACTGCAATCCTCTAAAACAAGTATTGCAGATGGATTAAAGATTAAAATATTTAAAAATTAAACCTCAAAGCATTCAAAAACACAGAAGAGAATTGTTGGTAACCCCAGTTTCAAAACTTAGCAGCTGTAAAAGGTGGATAAATTTGACTACACAGACATATCTCCACATGATAAAGAGATCATAAACTCGAAAGAAAAAGACAAACTGGTAAGAAAAAAAAATGCGACAAAGAGACAAAGGATCCATTTTCTGATAGGTAAAAAGAAATAAAAAGAGCACTTACAAATCAGTTAAGAACAAGACTCACAACCCAATAGAAAAATGAGAGATGGATGTGGTGCTCCCCGGCCCAGTGTATCCTGCACAGGGCTGCCACGGAGCTGAGGCCCAAATGCTTTCCCGGTGATCCGAGTTCTGAAGCCAGGCAGTGTAGGCGACAGGAGGCATTGGGTACAGTGTCAGCTACCCTGGATTCAGTCTCCTGCCGGATACACCTTGGCAGGGAGCTTGTGCCAACATGTCCTGTTTGCCCCTCCAACCCCCCCACCAGCTCTCTGTGCCCTCCAGGCAGGCTGTATGCACAGTGTCTCCTGGGCACCCGTGTCCACTGGCTTCCAGAGGGTTCCTCCAGAGGGAGGTGCCAGCAAGAGATGGGAGGTCGGGTATTTATCCCGTGGCTGGCTTTGTCCCCTGATGAAGGCCACCATCTTTCCACATGGTTCTTTCCACACAGTGCTCTCCATCTGAGTCCTGGGAACTGCTCCTTTCCCTTGCCCCCACCTCACTTAGAATAAAAACCGGACTCCTTCCCATGGCCCTAGGACCCCTGGCTGCTCTCAGATCACCCCTCATCTCTGGCCACCTTGCTCCAGCCATGCTGCCATCTTGCTGTTTCTTGAACAAACTCAACACACTCCTGCCTCGGGGCCTTCATGCTCGCCATTTGCTCTGCCTGGATGGTCTTGCCATTACCTGAGTGGGTCTTCGGGTCTCTGCTCACATTCTGCCTCCTCAAAGAGGCCATCCCTGGCCACCCTAGCTAATGTGACTGCTCTGCTGTCCTGTATCTCCACAACCTAGTGTCTTACTCAGGTTAGTGCCTACTTTAGGGTCTCTCTCCCGACTGTCTTTCTTCCCCATGGAAGGTCAGCTCCCTGAGGGCAGGGCCCAGTCTGTACAGTCCACAGTTGTGCCCACGGTGACTACAAGTGCCAGGCAGGTGGCAGGTGCTCCAATATTTGATGAATGAATGGATGAATCGGGTTTCTCTGGAATTCTTGGCCATAGCCTGCCTTCCGACAAGCCCCTCAACTGCAGCCTATATGGTCTGGGGGTGATGAGGGATGTTTGGGGAGACACAAACTTTCTCCTACAATTTATCGAAACAGAACCCCAAGGTAGAACCAAATTGCTTCTTCGGTGTCTGGACTAGAGCAGAACAGAGAGAAGCCCGGCAGCAGGAGGAGCTTAGGGCCAGGAAAGGAGGCATCAGAAGAACAGTGTGGTTGGCTGAGCAGCGGTCCTCTGACATGCCCACGTCCTAATCCTCAGGAACTGTGAATATGTGACCTTACGTGGCAAAAGGGACTTTGTGGATGTAATTAAATTAAGAACTTTGAGATGGGGAGATTATCCTGGATTATTCAGGTGGACTCAATGTAATCATCAGGGTCCTTACAACAGGGATGCAGGAGGGTCAGAGTCAGAGAAAGACGATGATAGACACAGAGGTCAGAGTGATGTGATCAGGGAACAGGGCGGCCTCTAAAGCTGGAAGAGTCAAGGCACGGATCCTCCTCCAGAGTCTGCAGAAGGAATCCTGCCCAGCCAATGTCTAGACTTTAGGACTTCTGACCTCCAGAACTGTAAGATTTGTGTTGTTTTAAGCCATTGAGTTTGTGGCAAACTGTTATAGTAATAATAGAAAACTAAACCTGCTCCTCCCTACCCGTCTACCAGGTGGGCGCCATCCGCTGCAATGGGCCATCCACGGTACTCTGCCAAGCAAGTGCCCTTGTTATCCCTATTATATAGATTAGGAAATGGAGGTTCTGAGATGTGACATGACATCCCCAGGGTCACACTGCAGGAGGTCGAGCCAGGCTGCAAACCCAGGTCTCCCTGATTCCAACATCCAGCTTCTTCCTGCTAACCCACACTACTTCTCCAGGGTACTCACACCTCTTCAGGCGACAGTTTCTCCATTTGTCTCACAAAGAGATTCAATAAGACCAGCTCTAACATACACTCTGTGAACTGTTAGTAGATGTTACAGGGGAAATGTTGGGGAAAGTAGGTTTATGGCACCATATCTTTGAAAGCACAGAGTTCGAGTTAGAAGCCCTTTTTCCTTTTTGCAGCAGGACTTCTCAGAGCCTTTAAGATGCTGAAGAGCACTGTGACTCTCTCAAAGGAGGACAGTGTAGGCAGCATCTCCTGGATTGATTGGCCCATGGGACCATTTCAAGTGGAACATTGCTCAGGACTAATGTTGCGGACATCACACTCTGAAATGCTGAACCAGATGATCTCACGGATCTCCTCTCATTTATAAAGGGCCATGATTCTATTAGTGTTAACCCCCTGGGGGAAAGTCTGAGACTGACCCTCAATTTGCCAAATTCTATTCCTGAGAAGGAGACCCAGAAAGAAAGTGCTTGCTGGATAACACAGCCCTCCTACATTCTTCTACTATTGCAGCTGTAGCAAATGGTCACAAACTCTTGGCTTAAAATAAGTGATAGTTATTATCTTACAGTTTCAGGGGTCAGACATCTCACTGGCTAAAATCAAGGTGTCAGCAGGGCTGTGCTCCTTCCAGAGACTCTAGGGGAGAATCCGCTTTCTTGTCTTTTTCAGCCTCTTGAGGTGCCTGCATTCCTTGGTTTGTGGCCCCATCTTCCATCTTCAGAGCCAGCGATGTCTGGTTGAACCTTTCACACACTGCATCCCTCTGACACTCCTGCCTCCCTTTTCCACTTTTAAGGAGCCTTGTGGTTACACTGGATCCACCTGGATAATCCAGGATAATCTCCCCATCATAGGTTAGATGATTAGCAACCTTCATGCCACCTGCAATGCTAATTCTCCCTTGCCATGTTATGTAAATCCACAGGTTCAGGGACTAG
Organism: Cynocephalus volans; assembly: GCF_027409185.1. Lineage (NCBI taxonomy): Eukaryota > Metazoa > Chordata > Mammalia > Dermoptera > Cynocephalidae > Cynocephalus > Cynocephalus volans. The sequence goes on along the minus strand of NC_084460.1, from coordinate 45,867,889 downwards.
GACATGGGCGTCTTTGGGGTCTGTTGTTTTGGGGACTACAACTCCTTTGCTTAACTCTGAAATCAGCACAGTAGCAATGTATTAGTCTATTTCTGTTGCTTATAACAAAATACTTGGAACTGGGTAATTTATAAAGAAACAATATTCAGTGCTTATAGTTTCAGGGGCTGGGAAATTCAAAACCCAGGCAACACATCTGGTGAAGGCCTTGATTATGGTGACAATGACACAGTGGTCTTGCATGGCAGACAGTAGAGCAGAGAAAGAGCTCCTTGTGCACGCTCCTTTTAAAGCTCTCAGAGTCATCCCCATGACTGCTATTAAACCATCAAATGGATTAATCCATTCACTATGGCATGGTCCTCACAATCTGATCACCTCTTCCAATCCCCACCTTTCAACTACCATAGTAGAATTTTCCACCCTCAACAGTTATAGTGGGGATTAAGTTTGGGGGGACAGTCAATCCAAGGCAAGAAACAACTCCCCTTAATTGTGCTAGGGACATTCTCACTATAGCTCTGGGAAGAAGGGGTCACCATCAACTCCACTTTACAGGCAATCGAGGCTTGGAGGTGTGAAGTCATCTACCCAAGGATGCCGAGAGGCTAAGACTCTAAGCAGGGACTCATGCCCATGTCCACTCTGTGCCTCAGCAGCCCTTGCTCTGGCCATCATGGGGGCTCTGTCACCCACTATGGGCCACCTCTCCCCATGGAGTCTCAGTCCCTGGGGAATTTACACAGAGGAACAGCTGAGACAGCCCGGGGCTCAGTGCCACCACTTATACAGGCAAGTGACCCCACTGTCCTAAGCCTCAGTGTTCTTTCTGACCTGGGCATACCCTCTTGGCATCCAAAAGGATCCACCAAGAGAGCACCTGTGCAGAGAACCCTGCAAGCCTCAGTGATCGAGTCTGTATAAATGGGTGGCTGGTGGCCCATCACTCTGAGCTGCACTTGAGGGCTAGGGGGTGACAATTCTTCCAACTGCATGATAAGGCTGAGGACAACCTTGAATCTGACCCAGAAAGTGAGTCCCCATCTGCTGAGTGCCTGGGCAGGGTGCTCTTGTACAGGTTTGCTCATATAATCCATCCAAAGCCACCTTTGTGACTTCTAATACCATCACCCCCATTGCACAGCTGTTGAAAATGAGGCCTAGAAAATTGTAATATGAGCTCAAATTCATCCATTTATGCACTCAACAAATATTTATTGACGCTGACCATGTGCCTAGAACAGGTGTTTTGGATACAGCAGCGGAGCCTACGTTCCAGCAGGAGGGACAGACTATACACACAATAAGCACAGAAGGTGTGGAGATAGATGAGAGGTGTCATGGGATAAAGAAGAAGCAGGACAGGCAGAAGGGGTCGGCGGGCAGAGGGTGTGAGGCAGGTGGCATTATTTGAGTGTTTATGACATGCTTGGCGCCATGCTGTGCGCATCTCAGGAATCCTGTTGTTGAGACCCACAGCCACCCTGCAAGGCGGGTCTCTCCTCCTTTCTCAGGTGAGCTGGAGGCTCAGGGAGGACCAGACAGCTGTGAAGTGACAAAGGATTTGAACTCAGGTCTGTGCACATCCAAAGTGGGTGTGCTCAGACACCCTACCCTGCCCCCAACAAGGAATTGTGTGGCCTTGGGGCACTGCCCCGAGTCCCAGAGATCACGGCAGGGGGTGGGGGGTGGGGTGGTCATGATGCCTCCACCAAAACCACCTCCTTGTTTGCCAGGTGAAAATTAGGCACAGCAGGTGGGGATGAGCCGGTCAAAGACTGGTGGGGACAAACCAGTCAAGGAGATCTGTTTTGGGGAATCTAAAAACCTGGGTCTGGCCAAGAACACTAATGTGGAAATGAACATTTTCTCCCGGTGAATACTATGAGCCTTAGAAATCCGACTTCCCTCCTTAGCCAGGCCGGTGGGAGACGGCCTTCTCTGAGTTGCCTGGAACCCCAAAGTGCCCCCTAAGTGGGTACTGCTGTCTTGCTTCTGTTATGGGAAATGTTCATCTGCCACTGTGACACTAAATACTTTCCTTCCTAATGAGCATCCTGTCCCCCCCCAAACATCTGAATGTGACAAGATATGTCCTTTGAGCCCAGCCAGGACAAAGAGTTTACAGAAACTTCCCTTATGCCAAACATGGAGGCTCCTTCTAAGGTGAGAAGCATTTCCTGACCTCTGGGAAGACTGAAGAAGGGACTCTCCACGGAGTCCCACTGCCCCCTGGAGGACAGATCCCTGATGCCCAGCTGGGGGACTCAGGCCTGGGTTCCCGGGCCTGGGGTTCTGCATGGACCCCGGCAGGAGCTGCTGCCCCAGGCTTCCCTGCCTTCCTCCAGCCCCACTCCGTCACCTGATCTCTGTTTATTTGCTCAGCCAATAAGATCAGGAGACCCCAGGCCAGCTCAGGTTCCTGAACCACACAGGGGCTGAAGCCCAAGGAACTCAGCTTGCTGTGTCCAAAATAACGGCACACATCCATGGGAACTTGTGCCAGGCCTCTCTAAAACCTTTAAAGCCTCAAGTCCTGGAGAGAATAGGATGCCTCATGTCTCCCTTTTAATAAAAATGAACCCAATGATAAGCCGTAAAATGAGCGTAAGGAAGCCAGAGATGTCTCAGAGTTTTGCATGATGACTAATGTTGATGTCTTTTTGTTGTTTTTTTAAAATAAGTATTCTTCGAATTGTTAAAAAAGATTTTGGTGCACCGTTCTGCTGAGTGGACATAACGTTGCTGGCCTTTAAGTGTCCTTTTACGAAGGTTGGTTCTGACTCATTGTCCCTGTCCTCCGCAGTGCTGAAGTCGCTCACTGAGTACTTGGCATGACTCTAGTTGTGCTGTTGTTGCCGTCACCATTTCACATACGAGGAAACTGAGGCACAGAGTAATGGCTTAAGCAACTTGCCCAACCAAGTTCACACAGCTAAGAAGTGAAGCCTTGGCAGCTCCAACCTGGGCAGTTTGGTCATGGCTGATAGGCTGTATTTTTTTTTTTTTCTGCACTGGGTCACCCAGTGAGGAGTCTACGTCTGATGTCAGGGGTGTCTCATAGGGAGTGGAACTGAGGTCAAGTCATGTTTTTCCTGCCTCCTCTGAGTCTCTGGACTCTTCCCACTTCCTTTTGTGTCTACGTGGTTACAGTCCAATCCCTGTCCAATGGTTCAGTCCCCGTCTTCTCTGACCAGATGGCCATTACAGTCCCCTCAATCCCCCTCCAAGACATCAGTGCTTTCCAAGGGCCTCCCTGAATAAGCCCTCCAATGCTTCTGAAACCTTTAGAATAACTCAGATGCACCTTCAGAGATCAGCCCTCGTCACATCCTCCAGGAAGCCCTCTGACCTTACCCGTCTCCTCCCAGAACTCACTGCAGTTGTTGCTTAACAGTTGATGTGCGATCACGTGACCTGTCTCCCCTCTGCCGGACTCTGAGCCCCATGAAGACAAGAACTCTGCTTTGACTCCCACTGTGTCTCCAGTGCCTGTTCCCTACCCCGCTGCACTACCTGGCACAGAGGAGGCACTGAACAAAAATCTGCTAAGTGAACACATAGACAAATGAATGAATGAAAACAAAACACAGCAGGTGCTCCGAGGAGGGAGAGATCCCATCTTGACAGTGGGAGGAAGAGGTACCAGGGAGACTTTCTGGAAGGAGTGGCATTGGAGTTAGAATGCAGACCTGCAGAGAAAGGATGGGAGGAGCGCACTGGGTGGGGAGAGGCACAGGGGCTGGACAGTGTGCTGTATCCAGGGCAAGAGAGCCCTTTAGATCAAGGCTGCTGACACCCTTCCAATGTGCTCCCCATCTGCCATGCTCCGGGTTCACACTCAAACTGCATTCCAGCCACACCAAACTGCTCACAGTCCCTTAGCTGTCACCCCCTCCCAGCCTTTGTGCCTGCTGGTTCCTTTGCCTGGAGTGCCCTGTCCTTGCGCACCAGGCTGCTGCAATCCCACCCATCCTGGGACCTAAAGGCTAGATCTGCGGGATAGACCTGGCTCGTGAACAGGTTTTGTTTTGTTCTCGCAGTGGCTTTTTCCTTTTCTCTTCTCCTTTTAAAAAACCGTTTAAAAATCACAAATCCTCCCAAAGAATTCTAGATTACCATTTTCTTTTGAAACACTAGGTGATCTGGCCCCACTTGCCCCACACCTTTCCTAGCAACCATGAGTTGGAGCTCAGTAGCGACTGCTCCTTTGTGGGGGACACGAGCTGTCCATTTGCCACAGTCCAGCCCTCACTGTCTCATTACCCTCGGCTCACCTCATCCATCCTCCTCACCTGCCCAAGCTCCATGGGCAGCTGAGTTTGGGACCTCCCCACACAACTACAAGCCTGGGTGGCCCTACCCAGGGGACACCTGGTGAAACATGCCCAAGTCTGGGAGAATCCCTGTGCTAGGCACTGGCATGCAGAGATCAAAGAACACAAAGTGGACTATTCCTGTAGCTGGGACGTCTCAGCATCCAGGACTCAGCTGACCTATCACAGCATCAAAGAGGCCCTCCCTGACCTCCCTGGTTAGAGCTCGGCCACCCCACCCCAGCCCAACCTTATTGTGCTTGCCCCTCTCTTGTTTCCTTTCCAGTGCTACATGCAAAGTGTAATCGAGTTTCTGTTTCTGTTGGGGTCTGCCTCCCCCACTGCAAAGTCAGCTCTGTGAGGGCAGGCACTGAATCTGCTGGGATTGCTGCAGTATCCCCAGTGCCCTGCAGCATGCCTGGACCATGGTAGGTGTTCTGTCAGTATTTGTGGATTAAATGAATGAATAAATTAGTGAATAAAGACCATTTTTATTCTCAAAGAGCTCCCACTTAGTGGGGAAATAGACTTCATTGACTGTAGTGGGTGAATGGTGATGACTTGTCCGTTCCCCCTGCTTTGCCCTGCAAAAGACATGTCCACCAGGAACCTGGGAATGTGGACTTATTTGGAAAAAAAGGGTCTTTGCAAATGTAATTATGTTAATGATCTCAAGATGTGATCATCGTGGATTAGCTAGGTGCACCCTAAATCTAATGACAAGTGTTCTTATAAGAAGAGGAGAGGATACAGACACAGAAGAGAGAGCCACATGAAGCCAGAAGCAGAGGTTCACGTCCTGCTGCTTCAAGCCAGGGAATGCCTGGAGCCACGCGAAGCTGGAAGAGGCAAGCAGAGAGTCCCCTGTAGAGCTTTCAGAGGGAGCATGGCACTGCCGACACCTTGATTTTGGACTCTGGCCTCCAGAACTGTGAGAGAATAAATTTCTGTTGCTTTAGGTCACCCAGTTTGTGCTAATTCATTAGGGCAGCCCAGGGAAATGAATACATTGACCAACCACAGATATTTTACTGATACTCAAACAACCCACCAAAGGGCTACAAGTTGCCAGTGCCGTAGGCACCATAGATGAGCTGCTTTTGCTGGAGAGGTGGCCCCTTCGCTCTGACTTTTTGGGGTGCCTGTCATTCATCCATTCAGAGAATGGGACACCATGTCTGTCTTCAGGCATCCCCTAGGAGGAGACCTTGACCTTCACAGTCTGCTCCCACCCTACCTTTTGGGACGTGTTCCCTAGAATCCCCTTTCTCTCACTCACACTTTTGCCAAATGGAGCAACTCTTTTCCCTAAACACACAGGTGCTCTGTTCCCTCTGTGTGAAGGCCCCCATCACCCCATCCAACTCCAAAGCCGCCTCCCCCAGGAGCTTTCCCTAATAATTCCCTAGTGGGATTCACCGAGCCTGGTTCCCTGTGTCTGCATCAGGGTAGAAAGTGCTTCCTGCCTCCTAGCCAGGTCTCTTCCACACTCTGTGGCCTCCCGGGAAATGAACACATCAAGCCTCACCTGTTGATGGAGTTTGGATTATTGTCCTCCCAGGACTCATGTGGAAATCTGATCCCCAATGTGGCAGTGTTGGGAGCTGTTTGAGTCATGGGGGCGGATCCTCATGAGTGGATTAATGCTCTCTCTGTGGGGTGGGGGTAGTGAGTGAGTTCTCACTCTATTAGTTCCCGTGACAACTGGCTGTCTAAAAGACCCTGGCACCTCTCTCTCTCTTGCTTCCTCTCTTGCCATGTGATCTGCTTGTACCCGTCAGCTGCCTGCCACTTTCCACCATGAGTAGAAGCAGCCTGAAGCCCGTGCCAGATGCAGCTGTCCCAGAATTGTGAGCCAAATAAACCTCTGTTCTTTATAAATTACCCATTCTCGGGTATTCTGTTATAGCAACACAAAATGAACTAATACACTTGTCTCCGCACACTATTGGGCACACAGTGGAGCAAATTACCAACAGCAACGTCCTTGGCAAACCACAGCTTTCTGCTGCCCTCCACTCCTGTAGAGCCAACTGCCTGCCTGCTGCTGCCCTTTCCCAGTTACCATGACCTCTGACCCCACTCGCACCCAGCTCACAACTCTCATCCCCACAACCCACCCTCACCAGGGTCACACTATCTGCCTCAGGGCTGAGCAGCCCCTGCCACTAGGGTTTCCACTCCTAATGAGACCCCTGACTCCACCCACTAGATGGTCCTGTATCAAGTGGGTCAAGGGTATGGCCTTGAACCCTGGCCTTCTCGGCTCCCGAGCAGCACCTGACAATGCCACTCAGACCCCAAACACCAGTGGTACCTGCCTGGCAGGATGCCATGAGAATGAAACGAGGTCACTTAATGGGACTCCCTTAGAAACCATGTCTGTAACAGTACTCAATAACAGCAGTCAGTGTTGTTGACAATGATGACAATATTCCCACAGTGACAACAGTGTCATCATCGCCAAAAATGATGATGGTCACATCTTCATCCCTCTCGCTGGCCCCAGGCCAGTACATGTTTCCGGGGGCGTGACGGGACATCATCCTGATTCTGACTCAGGCCAGCAACTCCCAGGGGAGCGCATGGGAAGGCCCTTGTCCCAAGCAGAGGCAGAGCGCACACGCCCAGTCCTGGCCACTGTCCACTCAGTGTCCTTTCTCCATCTGAGTTGATTTCTGTGGTGCTGTAAGATGTTTTCAAAATGATGCGAGCATATTTCTGAGGTCAACTTCTAATCAGAAACGACTCCCAGACGGTGCCCTGGTTTAAAAAAGAAAGAAAGAAGAAATTGAGTGAATCATCACCCAAACCATTTGAATGAAACAAAGACACAACAAACTCTCTGCTTTCCTTCTGTGCCAGAATGGATTAGCTCAGTCCTGCAGACATGCAGCTGGAGGGAATTAACGGGGTCTCCGGTTCCCCGAGATAGCAAGGACGGCACAGCCGCTGTGACTCACGACAGGAACCACAGAGATGTGGCCGAGAGGCTGAGCCCAGAGCCCTGGGAGGGGCGGCAGCAGGGCCAGGAGGCCAAGGACGGCAGACATAGGGAGGAGTTGGGGAATGAGCATAGATAAGACCCCAAAGCTGCAGCGGCTTGACCCCTACCATGTCTTCTAGAGAGCAGGAGGAGGTTGCCAGGCCCGGACTCAGGTTTCCCAGTTGTCCAAAGTGTCCCTACAGGTGACTCTATTTGCAATGTCAGTAATCCTTCCTCTGAGTACTCCCAGGGCCCCATCACCCAACACCCTCACCCTCTGGGAGGGGAAGGGCAAACACACAGTCATTTCCCAGGAATCTTGGGGCTCCCTTTTGGAATGTGGGTCTTCCAAGGTGGAAGGCTGTTTGCCATGCAGACTTTCCCTGGGAGTGGGAGGGAGACTGGACCAGACAGCACTGAGGGGGGCCAGCTGAGCACGCTGCTAAAGGTGGTCCAGACCTCACCATGACTGTGTGAGGCCAACACTCCGAATCTCCACTCAGGATGGTCAAGATGACTCATTGCACTTATAGATTAATTTTTTTGAAAATTGAGCTCATTTCTAAAATAATAGCACTAATATATATTCAGGGCATAACATTTTTTCAATAATAAAGAGAAGTTTAACACAAGTTTTCTTCCACCAGACTATGCCCAAGCCTGTTCCCCAGTGGTATTAATTCTTGGTTTTGGCTTTTCTAGTTTTCCTGATAATGTTTACATTTAATAATATGTCTACTTCTACTTCTTGATTTATCAACTTTAGATGAAATTGAATGATTCCTTCCATTGAAAGATTAGGAAGTTAGTGTAGTTACTCTGACTTCCATCTGTCCTTGCCCCTCCTCCACTCATGTTAATTATAGAATTTTAATTCATGGACCCTGAAGTTAGTCTGAATTCAATTCCCACCTCTGCCACTTACTTGCTGTCCAACTTTGGGCAAGTGACTTACCCTCTCTGTAGTCCAGTTTCCTCATCAGTAAAAATCGAGATAGTAACACCTCCTTCATAAAGTTATCCTGAAGATGAAGAATTAACACAATTAGTGTTAATTCATGGTAAGTGCTTAGAACAATGCCTTTTATATAAGTCTTAATAAGTGTCAGCTAATATTTCTCATTATTCTGTTCTAAATGAACTAAATCTTTGAATTGTCAATAAGTTGACTCTCAGGATCAATAAACAGCATTTACAACATGATCAAGTCAATAGTATTCACTGAGGAACTGTGTGTGAATGGATCGTTAGAGAAGATGTCCTCAGTCATCAAATCTTTACTGCTCAAAGGAGGCTCTTCCACAAGCCAGGTTTAGTAAATGCCCTTTCAGTGTTTTTATACATCTTTTATCTCTTCTGTATGATAGTAAGTTGCCACTTTTAAAAATGCTTATGCCATTCTCTTTTTTAGATTCCTTTTTGGGAGATTAGCACACATCTATGGCAATTTTTTCATATAGAGTATATGGTTTGTGAACTTTCAAATTTTTGAATGTCTAAGAGTATCTTTATTTTGTTTATCTGTATAAAGGATCCTAGCTAAAAATCTTTCACCCTCAGAACACAGAAGACATATCTTCGTTATTTTCTGGCACCCAAGTGGATGACAAATCTGGTGTTAGTCTGACTTTCAATCTTTTACAGTTGACCACTTTTTAAATGATTATTTTCAAAAGCTTGCTGGGAAGCCTCTATATTCTTAATGTCTTAAAATTTTCCCTGATGTCTGTAGGTATGCATCACAATTAGCACCCAGTGGAACTATGTAACCTGAAGACTCAGTCAAGATGTGCAGTGAAATATTCTCCTTATTTCTTTTATTATTTCTTCCATTCTACCTCCTCTCTTTTCTTCTTTTGAAATTCCCACTGAACAGAGGTTGAACTTCTTGGATTTATCCTCTGTGCCTCAAAAAAAATTTTCTTTCCTACTTTCTAGTTTTCCCTATATTCTGAGAGATTTCTTCAATTCTGTTTTCCAGATTAACTTTATCATCAGCCATGTCTATTTTATTTTTCAGTTTATTTATCGAATTTTCAAATATAATTATATTTCTCAATGTCAAGAGCTATTTCTTCTTCTCTGACCACTTCATTTTCACAACAACCTACTCTTGTTTTGTTGATGTGATAATCTGTCGAATCCTCCAGAAGACATAAACCAGAATAAGAAGTTTTTTTTTTTTCATTTTTTTCCTGGAATTATCTCTGTTTATTCCAAAGTGAAACACTCCTTTGATTCTTGCCTTTTATGATATTTGTTTTCTGCAAATGTCTCATGATGGCTTGAATGTTGTTTCACATTTACAAATAAAGGATTAAGCTGGTTAGTTTCTGTAAGTGGCACGGGCTTCTCTGGCAACCTTATATGGTCTCCTTCCCCAATGGGCTTCTCCCCGAAATGGTGGGACAAACCGTGGCTGTGGACCATGGGCAGGGACACTGACCAGCAAGGTTTCCTATAGGGTACAAGGGCAGAAGAGTATACAGGCAGGCCAGGGAGACCCCTGCACTGCCAAAGCAAAGAGGATTAAATAAACAAGGGGCTCATTTTCTGGGGTAGAAAGAAATCTGGAAGTAGGCAGTCCACAGATGGATGGTAGGGTGACTCTATGATATCGATAAGGATGCAGGCTCCTCCTTCTTGCCCTTCCTCATACTTAAAAGACAGTTGCCAACCTTGCATCTTTGTTCCTGGGCTTCTAGAAGGAAGAGGAAGCAAAAGGGCCGGGGTGAAGGCACATATCAGGAAACCAAAAGCTACTCCAGAAATGCCCAGCAGATTTCTGCTCATATCTCACAGTCTCAAAGTGAGAAAGGAAGCGCTCATTTTCCCTGGGCTTGGGTTTCAGGACACGCCTCTAGATTTCAAGCCACCACTCCTCAAGATCTCAGGCCCCTCCTCTGGGTTCTCCCTTAGAGGAAAGTTACTGTTGCCTGTTAGGCCTATATTCAGCACCAAAAGGGGGAAACTGAGACCACAAGGGGCTGGTTTAAGCAAATTGAGTGGCTAAGCATGCTCAGTAGAGAAGGGTTATATAACCCTGGTAGCCGAGCATGCTTGGTAAAGTGGAGTTTATCCTCTGAA